>NC_091266.1:58710833-59321666 GCF_042477335.2 Ovis canadensis | reverse complement strand
GCATTTCCTGAATGAGAGATAATGCTGAACACCTTTTTGTGTTTTTTCATCACTGTTAAATGTCTTAATGCATTGTAATCAGGTCAAAAACAACCATCGCTTTTTGAAAGGCATACTATGATCTGAAAGGCTATAACACTAAGTATGGAATTTGCTTTATAATACAGCAGCAAAAAAAAGTAAATTTCCAAAAAGAACAAAAAGGGATAGAAGAAGGGAATACGATATAATCTTTTAAATGTTGCATCTGCATGATAGACAGACGAGGAGAGTCATTATGTCTTTCTGCTTTTGAGCATGTTTGACATTTGCCACAATAAAACAAATTTTAACACTTGTCATGACGAACTGAAGTCATGAAACCAGGTTATTTATTCCTGTCACCTTCACTCACTCAAAACTTGTGTCTTGAATGAGTGAAATAAATTCCTGCTCTACCAGCCTCACAGGTCCCAGTGAGGGACCCCCGAGACCTGTGCTTTCTGACTTTCAGGTGAGGTTTGGGTGCTGGGGTTCCAGACGTCCACAGCTGTGTGCTCTTTTTCTAAGCATTGTGAGAGACCAGCGCTCTAGACTGGAACACGTGTGGAAAATTCCGGTCCAACAGGGAGGAAACAGCAAGGGGACCCTGGGGGCACCAGCCTTGCCATAGGATGCTGACATGGACCCGTGGTGCCCTGTCCAAAACAGACAGCAGGAGCCCCTGGCCACCTGTAGACGCATACCCACTGTTTCTCCAACAACGCTGTCAGGACCCCACCAGCTGGAGGGGACCAGCTCACTCTACCTGGGAAGCAGGGAGGGAAGATGCTAAAATCATAACTGCTTTTTTTTTTTCCTTTGGAGATGTATGTTTGGAAGGCAACATGTGTCAAAAGCAGTTATAATGTGGGACTTCCCTGCTGGTCCAGTGGTTAAGACTCTGCACCCCCAATGCAGGAAGCATGAGTTTGATTCCTGGTCAGAGAACTAAGATCCCGCAGGCCGACCGGTGTGGTCAGAAAAACAAGCTGTAATGTAAAGGTGGCCAGGTGCATGATTTTATTCCTGCATATTCTTTTCATCTTGCTGGACACTGTCTTTCCAATGAAACAGTTTTAGTACACTGACCAGACTTGTCAATTCTGATCCTTCCAAACAAGCAGCAAAAATCTTAGGAAAAGCCACAAGCATTTCTCTTTCTCACTTGTTTAGTCGTGAAGTCCTATCCAACTCTTTGCAACCCTATGGACTGTAGCCCACCAAGCTCCTCTGTCCCTGGGATTTCCCGGGCAAGAATACTGGAGTGGGTTGCCATCTCCTTCTCCAGGGGATCCTCCCAACTCAGGGACTGAACCCTTAGACTGATACTGATTTGATAGGTTGAGAACGTTCAGTGGGCCTCCTTGGCTGTCTTTCCCCATCTTCCCAGTCAGATCAGCCCTCATGCCTGGGGATGGAGGAGGGAGGGGGATACCAGCTTGGCTGCCTGAGTCCCCAGACTCATTTCACGCACCCAGGCTGCCCCCCGGCGAGCACTCTGGCCTCCCCCGACAGCTGCCTCCACGTACATACTTCGTGGGGAGCCGGCTTACCTCGTGGGCTTCCACCCCCATCTCTTGCAGGGCAGACTTGAAAAACTCAGGGGAAGGCTTTCCCACCACCTCAGCTTCGATACCACAGGCATACTGGGGAAGAGAGAAGGACATGGCGTGGGCTGGGGACCAAGGGATGGTAGAGGGGAACCCTGGCCTGGTGAAATCCTCCTCCTGGGCAATCAAAAAGAAAGGCTCCAGTGTGCACCCAGGGGCCTCTAAGGGGCAAGATGACACGGCCCAGAGGCTTGTGAGTGAGCATCACAACCGGGCTGCCCAGGGTGCTGGGGGCACCCCCACCAGGCCCCTGCCACCTGCCCCAGGGCCAGAAGACCTCCGGGGCATTAGGGGCTCTCCTCTGCAGTCCCACTTCTCCTCCCTTCCCCTCCCCCCTCCCCCAGCTCTGTCTCAGGTCCTCCTCCAGCGGATAAAAGGCCCAGGGCCCCAGCCCTCCCACCTGAGTGCAGGTAGGCAGGCGCCTAGGCGGCAGTGACCCGGGGCTGACCTGGGCGGGGAGCCCAGCTGAGCCCAGCCCTGGAAACTGGAGGAGGGGACTGGGAAGGAGTCCAGCTAGCACACACGGAGTCTGAGGTGCTGTAGGAAAGCAGAGTGAGGGACGAGGTGGGTGCACAGGGATCTTAAGGAGCCAAGAACCCGGAGGAGAGGCGCAGAGCATGCCGGGAGGGCCAGCGGGGCAGAGGCCAGGGGTGCGGGGTCGGGGTCCTGGGGGGCGGACGGGGAGCGAGCGACAGGGAGCAGGGGGACGACCAGCGCAGCTGAGGGGCCAAGCTCCAGAGGAGGCGAAGGGCTGGGCCTGAAGCCGCGAACACGGCGTCCGACTTGGAAAACATAAAGGCGCTGGGAACGCCGAGCACCCCATCTTCTCCGGGGAGACCAGGACATCCCGGAAGGCCCTGAGACCGGAAGAGGGTCAGGCGGACCCAGGCAGGTACCTCAAGCGCCTTCATGTAGGGACCGACGTCCAGCATCAGGCCAGAGGTCTCCTTGTAGTAGCGTCTAGAAAAGAGCCAAGGGGAACAGGGTGAGCTGAGCCCAGGGACCTGGGAAGCGCCCAGGGAAAAACTGCCCTGTCCTGGTTCTGGGCCGGCCCGAGAGGGCTGTCACGGGCCAGGGTGAGGGCAGACGCCACGCTGAGAGTGGCCGACGGGGGTCAGCACAACAGAGCCCAGCAGTGGCCAGCACACCGGGGCAGGGCGGGGGGAGATGGAGGAGGGGAGAGATGGGGGCCGGCAGCTCTCAGTCAGAATGGCCCCCTGCTGCCAGCCGCGTGGCGACCCCACCGAAGTGATGAACGGGGAGCCCCAGGGACAGCTGGGTCCAGTTGCTAACACAGAGAAACACAAGTGACCTGTGTTCTGGGAAAGGGCAGCCGGTCCACAGAGCGTGTGGCGAACCCCTAATTGCTAATAATTAACCCCTAATTGCTGCCTGGAGAAGAAAACGCCATTAGTTCCACAGCATCTCCTAGCAGCCGGAGGGTCAGCAGAGGTGCCAGGCCTCCCGGGCGCCAGATGCTTCTGAGACGACAACTGTTTCTTCCCCGTCTCGCTGGAGGCTGAGACGGCTTGGCTCCCAGCAGCGCCTCCCAAGACGGTCTCACCTCCTCCCTCCTGCGAGCGCTGTGCCCAGGCCACACGCAGACCCCTCGGGGCACACGGTGACCAGGCCCAGCTCTCTTGGAGCACAGCTATTTGACTATAAAGTGGGGAGAAGGTGGTTTGCTCTGTGCGGCTCTGAAGAGGTTGCGACCCATCACACCAGTTACCCTTCCCCCTTCCCACGACCGTCGAATCTGGGAGACATGAGACAGCATGCGCGTGACCTAAATGCCCTCGGAGGGAGGCATTCAGGTAATACCCACACACACAGTGGGGTATTACTTAGCCATAAAGAAAGTCATTTGCAGCAGCATGCACGGACCTAGAGATCATCACCCCAAGTAAAGGAAGTCAGATGGAGGGACAAACACCAGGTGATGTCACTTACAGGTGGATCTAAGAGAGTGACAAAACCAAACAGCATGTACGCGGAAAAGCAAAGAGAAGACTAGGGAAGCCTGCTGACTTCAGGGTTCTGACTCGCTTTTAACTGCGGGACTCTGGGTTGCGTACGCCCTCTGGGCCTCAGTTTCCTATTCTGTAAAATGGGTCAAAGGAAGGTCCAGTGCCTACCGCCATGGGCTGCTGTGAGGCTTGCGTAAAACAATTCAGGCAAAGTTCTAATGTGATGCCTGGGGTGAAGAAACCACTTCAAAAATGTAGCTACCCAGAGTGAGATGGGCAATAAGATATGAGCCAGGTAAGAAAGAATGAACGCAGGTCTTTCCAGTTTGTGGGGGCCGGACCCTGTCCTGTGTCTACTGGAAATGGTAGGACCGAGCTCGCTTCCTTCCTCTGGCTCTGCCACACCCAGGGACTCTGCCTGCCCCTCTGGGCCCCACCTGAGGCCTCCAAGGCTGCAAGAGCCTGGCCACCCGCAGCGATCACCTGGCCCCTCAGATGGGAGAAGCGTGCACCCCTTCTGCATCCTCATTGCCTGCCGCAGAAGCTTCCGTACGGATGCAGGCTGGGCTGCAGCCAAACTCTTACCCTCGGCAAGGGCTGGTCCCCTGCCACTGCCTTGGGCCAGGCAGATCAGAGCCCAACTGTTGAAGCCGCGGGGGCCTCTTCCATCACAAGCGGACCCAGTCTCCAAGTCAACCTGGGCCTCTCGGTCAGGGTCCAAGGCTCTGCACACTAGGGGTCGTGCCGGAAGGACATGGCTCGGCTGGGAAGCCACACACATGCAGGAAGATGCCTGGGAGCCAGGAGAGAGCCACCGCTGCTCATGGAGCTGGGACTTGCCAACGATCCCCTTAAGGAAAGTGAAAGCGCCAGTTGTTCAGTCGTGTCTGACTCTTCACGATCGCATGGACTGTAGCCTGCCAGGCTCCTCTGTCCATGGAATTCTCCAGGCAAAAATACTGGAGTGGGTTGCCATTCCCTTCTCCAGGAGATCTTCCCGACCCAGGGACCGAACCCAGGTCTCCTGCATCTGCAGGCAGATTCTTTACTGTCTGAGCCACCAGGGGAGCCCCCCTTTTAAAAGCGTGACCCCCAAAACATAGGCTTAGAGGTTCCTAACTGTCTTGGTCTTAAGTCTGGACTCCAGACATCTGTCCTGCATTTAAACAGGCTCAAAACAGTGTTGGCTTTTATTTTTCCCCAGTTCCACAATAAACTACTTGGGTATGATGATTCCCTCAGCCGGGTCCAGGGTTTGAAGGACTGGCCAAGTAAAGCCAAATGTGGCCAAGAGGCAGAGGAGGGGCCAAGCTCCAGAGAAGCATCAAGCAACCCCCAGACACCGGGTGCTGGGACCTGGGCTCGCTCGGAGGGGGCCGCTGGCATCCGCTAACTCGGTCCCCCAAACATTTAAGATGAAGCTGTCCCGCAGTCCTTTGCAGGGGACACTCTCAGACCCAGGCTGCTCCCCAGGGACTCCCTATCTGGTGGGGAAGCAGACAGATCCACAGACAAATATGAAAGAGCAGGACCTGGGTGACGGCAAGCGGAACCTGGTGTTCTGTACACTCTGCGTGGGGAGGGCCAGGCATGCTGGGGACGGGGCGGTAGGGAGGCGTCCCAGAGGAGGAAGCATCAAAGCTGAGGCCTGAAGGTCAAAGGGGAGGAGTGGAGGGGTCTAGACCCAGGGGCTCTCAGACTTGGTACCTTCCTGAGGACCCCGAGTGCCAGATGCCACCCCAGGCACACAGGAGTCCGTCAGATGCTCAGAGGCACCCCCTCGTCCACCCCCCTTGTCCCCTACACTCCAGGAAATGCACAGCCAGGGTGAGAGAGAAGGGAGCTGGTGTGTGTGGGGGCGGGTGGAGGAGGTGCTGAGGGTGGGGCATGTTGAAGAGAGCCAGGGCACCGAGGACAGAACCGAGGAAAGAATGTAGCCAGCACAGGAGAAGACGACCCAGGCGCCAAAGGAAAAATTATAAAACAAGGACGCTCTGTTGCAACACACGGCTCTGTCTGGAGCTGAGGATGCTAGGAGCCTCTGGCCCAGGACAGGCTCAGCTCCCAGCCGGCTGCAGGAGGCGGGAGCCCTCCCCATGGAAGGGCCTCCCGAGGACCCCCTGATGCCCCGCTTCTGCCCGATGCACCCTCCCCCGAGTCTTCCTTCCAGAGTGACAGGTACTGCACCTTCTTTAGTTTAAATTTCGTCCCGGTGGGAAGAAGAATTGGAACATGCAGCTGAAAAGATCCAATCAAAACCCTCTTCTCTTTGCCACACTGATTTTTGGAACCTAAAGAAAAAAACTGACTTGCATAAATCTAGAAACCTTAATATTTCTTTTTATACTAAATGTGGACTCGCTTTCATAGGGCCAAGAACTTGTCTTTATTTCTTATTCATCCAGGAAAACAAAAAGGCATCTTGAGAAGGCCATCTGTTGGCCCAAAACATTTTTAGGGATACAGTAAACACTAGTACCCAAGTTAATTTTTCTTATTCCCCAAACACAAGAGATTTGATGTGTTTATCTTCTGTTACTGGCATAATAAAAGCCACAGCAGGTCTGGCTTGAACCTGAGTACTCCAGCCACAAAGAAGAAACCGTGGATTCCGGAAAGACAGGGAAAAGCCGGAGAGCCGCAGTCAGATAGATTTTATGCTTTATTCCTCTGCCCTCCCTTCCGATTATTCAGCACAGCCTCCCTTCAAAATGACCACTTGACCTTTCCCACAAGAGCCATTAACCTTCCATAGTCTGTTGCGTAAACAGCTTAATTTTCCGACGGAGGCATGACAGAAGAAATTACAAAGGCAATTCCCACTCTCAGTCCAAACAGATGCCAAATGTAAATCACTCCGTTTCCAGGACGAGGACATTCTGCCCCAGTGAATCCACCACCCTGCCTCCTTGGGGGCACCTCGCGGCCCCACTCAGGTGAAGGACGGCCCCTCATCCCCGGTGACCCTCAGCTGGGTGTGGCAGCAGCTCTTCCTGCGTCCTTGGGCTGTCCCAAGGGGCGACGACCTAAGCCCAGAAGCTGCCGGCTCCTTTCTCTGATTTCTGAGCACCCAACCCATAGCCCCAGTCAGAAACCCCAGCAGCTAGCCACCCCCTCACTAGCTGCTTATTTGGAAAACACATCTTTGCCAACTACTGAATTTGTTATACAAGTACAAAGCTAAAAGAAACTGATTCCATATTTTTTTTTTCTTTTTCAACCATACCTATTTTGACTACTATCCCTGATCTGGAAAAATAACTTTTAATAATTAAAGATAATTTTGAAGACAAAAGTTTTAACGTAAATGAGTAATAACAAAACTTCTTAATCATGCTGTTCGCGAGGAGTTGGTAACTTTAGGGAAGCCTACAGGACCAAGGCGGAATGTGAAAGAGTCAAGCTGGCCAGCTTCTGTGGTTTGCAGTGACCTAAACTGCAGAAGGTAAGACCAGCAAGGAACTGTGGCAGCTAATTTTATATCAACTTGGCTGGGCCAGATATTTGGTCTAATGGTATTCCAGATGCTTCTGAGAAGATGTTTCTTGGATGACATTCACATTTAAATCAGTAGACTCAGTAAAGCAGATTGCCCTCCATAATGTGGTGGGCCTCATCCAATTAGTTGAAGGCCCAACCAAAACAAAGTCTGACCTCTCCAAACAAGAAGGAACCTGCTGGCGGATAACTGTGGCACTCAGATGGCAACTCTTCCCTAAGTCTCCAGCCTGCTGGCCTATGCAGGAAAAACCTAGCCTCCACAATCAATTTCTCTTTACATACCCATCTTCCTCAACCTATGACAGGGTTATGTTCTGATAAATGCATTAGAAGCTGAAAATATCATTAACTCAAAAATGCATTAAAAAATGCATTTAATAAGCCCAGCCTACCTTAAATGTGCTTAGAACACTTATATTAGCCTATAGTTGGGCAGAATCATCTAACACAAAGTCTATTTTATAATAAAGCACTGAATATCTCATGTAATTTATTACTGAAAGTGAAACTCAGAATGGTGGTCTCGGTACAGAATGTTCGTACGTGTACTAGCTGTTGACCCTCGTGATCACGGGGCTGCCTGGGAGCAGCCAGTGCCCAGCGTCTGCCGAGCATCACAAGAGAGGACTGCACTGCATGCGGGAAAGGACCAGAATTGAAAATTCGAAGCACAGTTTTTCTGAACGTGCGTGGCTTTCACACCATAACCAAATCGAAAAATTATCATCTGAACCACTGCTAAGTCAAGAACTGTCTGTGTATACATCACCACACCCTGTTGGTTCTGTTTCTCTGGAGACCACTGACTAACACAGGATACAATTTTTTGCATGATAAACACACTGGAATATTTGCAGCAAGACAAAGGTCCGTCTAGTCAAAGCTATGTTCTTTCCAGTAGTCATGTATGGATGTGAGTGTTGGACCATAAAGAAAGCTGAGCGCCGAAGAATTGATGCTTTCAAACTGTGGTATTGGAGAAGACTCTTGGGAGTCCCTTGGACTGTAAGGAGATCCAACCAGTCCATCCTAAAGGAGATCAGTCCTGAATATTCATTGGAAGGACTGATGCTGATGCTGAAGCTGAAGCTGCAATACTTTGGCCACTTGATGCGAAGAACTGACTCATTAGAAAAGACCCTGATGCTGAGAAAGATTGAAGGCGGGAGGAGAAGGGGACAACAGAGGATGAGATGCTTAGATGGCATCACCAACTCGATGGACATGAGTTTGAGCAAAACTCTGGGAGATAATGAAGGACAAAGAAGCCTGGTGTGCTGTAGAACGTGGGGTTGCAAAGAGCTGGACAGGACTTAGCAAATGAACAACAACCACAAGAGACACGTATCCTCTCCTCTCTTTCTTTAAAACTCTTTCACTTGCCTATTTTAAAAGAAGCACAGCCATGAAGAAATATTTCTCTACCACGAGAAAAGCAACTCTCAGTACAAGATGAACGTCAGCCGACCCTGAAGCCTGGAGATGGGCAGGAGGTCGTGGTGGGGTCTCCGCTGCACCAGAGGTGAGGGACCAGTGGCTCCACCAAGCGGCAGTGCATTTGGGAATGTGGGGCGAGTACCCTCAGATCTTCTGCTTTTTTAAGAGAATCCAGAAATCCAGTTATTTTACGTAAAGTCTTCCAATTTTTAAAACGATCTCAAAAAAGTTTAAGATCTTGTGTGGACCCAATACCTGCTCTAGAATGGAGCTGAAAAGTGACGGAGCACAGGCTCTGGGGGTGCTCCTGGCCGTCCCTGCACTGACTGATGGGGTGACCGTGGCTTAGCTCATCTCCCTGTGCCTTGATATACCCATCTGTAAAATGGCAATGATGCTGCCTACAGCTCACAGTGTTGTGGTCAGAATTAAACATGGTGAGCTATATAGAGTGCTTAGCAATGGCCAGCAGCCAGATAAAAAGTCCCCCTCGTGTCTACCGGAATAGCCACCCCCATTCAGCAGGCAGAGGTAGGAAGTCCCCAGTCATCAGAAGCACCTAAGCTGGGAAAGGCTTCCCCAGAGATGGGCACAGAATTCCTGCCCTGCGTGCAACGCTGGGCTCGGGTTCCACAGCACCCCTGTGACTCTAAAACCCTAGTGCTGCTTCCACGGAGGACAGAATAAACCTGCACTGCTTTCTGGAAAGCAACTTGGCAACATGCACCAAGGACCTCAAAAAATAAACATCGCCCAAAATGCCAGAAAGAGGCTGATCACGGCCTTACTCAGGGAGAAGATCAGAAACAGCCTAGGACAACTACAGGAGAGCCTGTAAAACAATGAACAGGAATGACCTCGCTGCAAAGACGTCTACTTCCCACACGGAAGTGTTAGTCGCTCAGTTACGTCTGCCTCTTTACGACCCCATGGACTGTAGCCCTCTGGGCTCCTCTGTCCACAGGATTCTCCAGGCAAGAGTACTGGAGTGGATTGCCATCCCCTCCTCCAGGGGATCTTCCCGACCCAGGGACTGAACCCGGGGCTCCAGCACTGAGGGGGATTCTTCACCCACTGAGCCACAAGGGAAGCCCTATTGTACGCAAAGTGCTTCACAGAATATTCGGTGAACCACTAAAGCCGCGAGACAGAACCAGGTCGAGTTAGATACTGATGCTGTGAACACACCCACGTGTAATGATTTCTGCACAGAAAACTGCTAGGAAGGACACACGCCAAAATGCTGGCTGCTGTTCCCTCCTGCAGTGGGACTGAAAATGCTGTTTTCCTCTTTTCACTCATCTGTATTCAACAGTTTTTCTTCAATGAAGATGTGTTGTTCTTTGTGATTAAAAAAAGTTAAGAGAAATAATCAGCACAGTGTTTTGAAAGAGACGGTGAGGCCCAGGCTGCAGACTCGGATGACAGAATCACAAGCTGACAGGCTGCTCCTCAACCAGAGATGCGGGGCCCAGACGAGAGCACACAGGCCCTCAAGCCTATTTTCACTGCTCAGGCATCCGTCTCCTTGGCACAACCCATCAGCCCTGTGCTGTGTCCTGTGACAGTAACCGAAACTCAGGACGGCCACCCTGATCTCCAGGGGTCCCGCCCCTGCCCCCGGCCACTCCCAGTCTCGTGGTCACAGGGATGCTTGACCAACCAGCTGAAGACCAGGTCTCTGCTCAAAAATTATCAAAGACGCGGATGCCGAAATGAAGGGAAAAAGCAAGAAAAGGAGAGGGAAGGAAGAAGGAGCCATACTGCGTCCACCCCATGCCCACCCTTCCCAGCTTCTCTGCTGATTCCTTAAGTCAGAGAGGCCCACGGAGCATCACCCCGAGTGGCCGGAAATGACTCCCCCACAGCCGACTTACCCTTTTCCCAGTGAGAAGAGCACAGGGTTTTCCAGCTCCATGAGCACCTGGAAAGCTTTATTCATGTTTTGATAAGAAAAGTCTTCTCCGGCATCTGCAATTACGACACAGTTTGGGTTGGATGTGTCGATCTGATCAAATTCCGAGCGGACTCCTGAAAAAAGGGAGAGAGAAGGGTTCAATCCCTGGGTCGGGAAGATCCCCTGGAGGGCATGGCAATCCACTCCAGTATTCATGCCTGAGAAATCCCATGGACAGAGGAGCCTGGCGGGCTATAGTCCATGGGGTCGCAAAGAGTCGGACACAACCGAACGACTTAAGAATAACAACCACCAACAAAGTCTGCAAGTGACTCTGAGATGCATCAAGAAGATAAAGATGGATAGATGGATGGAGGGATGGGAGATGTATAATGAAGGAAACATGGCAAAATGTCATTGGTGAAGTCAAGGTGAAAGGCAAACAAATGTTCCAAATAAAATTATTTCTGCTTTGCCGTCTGTTTGAAAATCCTCATAGCAAAAAGTTGGGGAGGGGGAGGTGGAATTCATCGACCTGAAAATGATTCAGGGTCTGAAAAGACAGGGACTCCTGTGCAAAGCACAGACACAAGAGAACAGGCAACGAAGGGCATCTGGCTTCCCCCACAGCTTCTCGAGCTCCAACATCAGCCTGTTGGCCTCACTGATGAACGTCGTCTTCAAGGGGAACGCTGAGTTTCCCTTTCATCTCTGGTAGGTCCACCCCCACCCTCTGCCCCTGCCCCGGGGAGGGGAGGATTTTCTCTCTTAAATCTTTCTGTTACTTTAAGGACCTGTTCTAAAGACGCTGGCAAGGATCCCAGATCACAGAGGAAGCATTTCAAGAAAAACAGTTTCTAAAGGCTGGGCATGTCGCCCTCGACTGGTGCCAGAGCTGTGGACTCGGCCTCCAGATCTTCAGGAGCTCTCTCCATTTCTGGGAGTCCCCTACTCCTGTCCCGGGGTAGAAAAGCATGCTTGCCTCTGCCGCAGGTTTGTAAATAACAACGCCAAGCACAGAGGAAGGAAGCAGGAAGGCTCTGTGCAACAACAGAAAAATGTCCTGAATTCTGAAGCATGTACTGTCTCTTCTTTTTAAATATTCAGAAGGTGCCAGGTAATACTGTTCTTTCTTCTTCATTTCAGCAAAACTCCCAGCTGAGGGTCAAAGGGACTTTGTCATTGCCTTCAGACTGATGTTAGCAAGTGAACCTGTGCCATTAGCCAGAGCTTGGGGCTGGTTTTCACAAATATGGTTCCAAAACCTACAGACCTAGCTTTGTATCTGTTCTATTTGTCTGTCTGTCTTTCTCTCTCTCACACACAGACACAGACCCCAGAGGCTAAAATCTTGCCCCCTTGACAATTTCCTGCCACCTTGCTCCATCCTGGATCACAGAAAACAGACCCAGGGTTTTCCTGCCTCCAGGGAGCCATATAGACCCTGCCTCTGACCACCACCCCACCCCACCCCGACTCCCAGGCCCAGGATGATGCCAGGATGGATGGGGCCAGGGTCCCAGCAGGGAGTCCCTGGGTTCCACCCCAAGGCCCACGGGTCTAACAAGGGCCAGGTGCTCCCTCTGTGTCCTCCCCAGCCCCCAGCTGGAGAGGGGGTGCCTTCACCCGCCCTGGGGGCCCAAGGGCGGCCTACCGTCGTGGACAAGCAGGTGTGGCCGCAGGCCTCGCTGCTTCAGGATTAGGCAGGCGGCAGGGGCCGGGGCGGTCACCTCGCTCTCGGAGACATCGAAGCCCAGCCGTTGCAGCAGCCCCACCAGGTCCGCCCGTGACTTCTGCGACTCGTTGGTGCAGAATCTCACCTTCAGCCGGGACCGTTTCAGTCTACAGGGGGGGAGACAGGCCGGGGAGGGGGCTGTCAGCAGGCGGCCCGGCCACCCTGGGAGGGGCCTGGACGGGTGCTTCTTCTCCAGGGAACAGTTCAGAGCAAGCCGGGTCTCCACGGGCCCCTGAGCTGGGCCTCGACAGCCTCGCCAGACCCTGGGGTTTCTGAGCTGGAGAAGACCCTTCTCATCCTCGCCAAGCTCGGCACACCTGAGATGCCCCAAGTTCCCACGTGACCTCTGCTTCTGCCTGGTACACACCGCCTCTTCACACGTGCCAATCCACCCGCCTCCGGGAGCCAATCGACACCTCCCCGCACCACACCACGCCGCTCAGCCTGGTGGAGGTCCCCTCCAAGCGGCCCGGCCACCCCTCCGGGCCCTCCCACCACAGTGAGCATCTCCACTGAGCATCTGAGCTGACCCCTGAGTATCCACATTTCTCCAAAATGAAAAGGCCGGGGACCACGCCTGAGGTGTGCTGTCTCGCCACTGTCACTGAAGACACGTCAGCCAGATGGAGTCATCGGGCGCACGGGTGAGCTAACGGGACAGGAGCCGGGGGTGCCCGCGGTGTCAGCAGCTCCGACAGCCTGTCTGGGCTCACGGGAGGCCCTGCAGCCCCGCTGCACCTGGGCAGGCTCTCTGAAGGCCAAGTCACAAAAGCCGACGCCCAGAGAGAACCCAGGGAAATAACACTGAACCCTTCTGCTGACAGCGACTAAGCACCTACTGACTGGCACACGGACACGCCGCGGTGCCCGCAGGCGGGCTCTCTGACCCCAGAGCCCTCAGTCGGTGCGTGAGGTGGGAGACCGCACACAGGAGGGGCGCTGGGATCAGGACGAGAGGTGATGGGAAGGACCAAAGAGGTGAGGAGACAGGACGGCCAGGCAGCCTGGGCAGGTCAGGAGGCCTCCCTGGGAAGGAGACAGCTCTGGAGCTGAGACTGGAAGGGAGACAAAGGAACAAGGACCCCCAGAAGGAAGGGGGCCTTGCAACAGTCAGTGCTGCGGGCGAGGCCAGGCCCTGAGCAAGGGGGCCAGCGGGCCGGCGACCCGGCCTGGCCCGGAGCACACGGCCCTCCCTGGAGGCACCCCGGGCCGTGGCGAGGGAGCCCTCAGATTTGGCATCTGCTGAGAGCATGTCAGGGGCCATGGAAGTCACCAGGCTGCAAGTCAGGAGGTCCGAGAAACCCTAGGGAAAAGGTGAAGGGTCTGCCCAACGTCCCCTTCTCCGCCCATCTGGGTGACGCTGCCCCGCTCTGTCTCTAGGCTGCTTTTCTTTCTGACGCTAACCCGTATCTCCAATCATCTCATGCTGGCATTTGTTCAGCGTCTCTCTCCCGGACTTGCATGCTCCATGAGGTCAGGAACGAGGTCTGATGGCTGGGCCCACGCAGGCCCCTGACAAGTGTTTGCTGAATGACTGAGTGATGGCAAGTCCAGATGACAGCTGGTGAGAGGCACCCTGTCTTAGGACCATGCCTACTGCTTCCCCTAAGGGTGCCCTGAGCCTGCACCCCCTTCACTGCACCCCATTCGGTGGTGACGACATGCACCCCCACATGACGGTGAGCCTCCAGACCCACCAAGCGCCAGAGCCGACAGGTGAGACCCGGGAAGAAATGTCAGGCCCGACTGACAGCAGGGCGAGCAAACGCAGATGGAGAGGCTGACGATGCCATACAATCAGCAGCCCAGGTGATTCAGTCCTTTCTTAGTATTTGTCTTTCCTAATCAGGGGGTTATGAATTATCAATTACGCTTAGTGGTTAATTGCCCTTCATAAAGACAGCTTTTGTATTTTTAAATTAGGCAGTTAATATATTGTAACTAATAGCATCACCTTGTATATTACAGACAGATCTTCCGCTGATTGGCGCCTGGGATGTGCGATCCGCACCCAAGTTAATGGAGCAGTTGAGGGAAGAAGGCAGCGGGTGCCGGGGGACTAATTATTGCTAATGGATTACGATGTGACCTTCTCAGAACAGTGAGCAATCGGTGTGACGGTGAGATGACAGGACCTCGCAGCTGCTGTTCCAAACACAGCTCCGGTGCCCGTGACACACAGGTAAACAGTAGAACTCACCGCAGACACTGTTCGCCGCCGACACACAACGTACATTTACTGAAGACATGTTGCTTTAAAGTCAAAACTACTCAAATGGAGAAAGTAACATGGAAACCTCTACACTATCATATGCAAAACAGATAGCCAGTGGGAATTTGCTGTATGACCCAGGGAACTCACACCGGGGCTCTGTGACCACCTAGAGGGGTGGGGTGGCATGGGAGGTGGGAGGGAGGTGAAAGCGGGAGGGGCCATATGTACACCTGTGGCTGATTCACGTTGTTGTATGGCAGAAACCAACACAATATTGTACAGTAAGTATCCCTCCAATTAAAAATAAAATAAAACTACTAGTTTTAGGAAAACTACTAGTTTTAGGACTGAATCAGCCCCTGGACAGCGGTGGGAAATGCTCGGGGAAGGCCCCTCACTGCAGGTCTGTCCATTCATGTCCCTGACCACACCCTCTTTTCACTTTCTGGCATGAGTCCCAGGTTGTCTCTTCATTGTTCTTAATTACTAAAAGTAAAGAAAGTATTGGTTGGATGGATGCGTGCATGCTCGGTCCTGTCTGACTCTTTGCAACCCTTCGGACTATAGCCTGCCGGGCTCCTCTGTCCATGGGATTCTCCAGGCAAGAAGACTGGCATGGGTTGTCATTTTCTCCTCCAGGGGATCTTCCCGACCCAGGGATTGAACGGTCATCTCCTGTGTCATCTGCATTGTAGGTGGATTTTTTTACCACTGAACCATCAAGGAAGCCCTAGAGTATTATTCATTATTATTATTAAAAATAATAAAGGATGAATACATTACATTCAGCCTTTCCCTAGGGGTCGGTATCTGTGATCTGATGTCATCCTCACCCCTTGAGGGCAGAGCCCTCTTTGGACACCCTGTGTCCCTCACATGTACTCCCCAGGCCAGGAGCCTGGAGCGCACAAGGCGCTAAGCACCTGCCAAATTGAGTCTGCGAGCTATGGAGACAAGAACCAGGAGCCCGTCCCAGGGATGAGAAAATAGGAGGTCTGGGAGGCAGAGGCCTGAGAAGGTCACATAGCATATAAGCTGTGGTGTCCTGCCCCTCATCTCATAGGCTGACCCCTCGGGAGATAAATGAAGGTTAGGAGAGGACGAAAGGGTGGGGCCGGGACAGGACAGGATCACAGCCAGAGACGACAGTGATCCCTCTGCAACCACAGAGAGGAGGCCACGTCAGGGCACAGTCGAAGGGAGCCACCTAGCAAGCCGGGAAGAGGGCTCCCCCCAAAATCCCACCCTAGGGCACCTCAATCTCGGATGCCCAGACTTCAGGACTAGGGGCAGATAAACCTCTGTCACTCAGCCCTCCAGGCTTGTGGTACTCTGTTCCGGCAGACTAAGACAGCGGAGGAGCCAAAGCCTTTGTGTCTCTTGGAGGGGCCACTGCTTAATATCAGATTCAGCCTTGGAAGGCCTGGAACACACAAACCCAACGTCAGGGGAGCAGGAGCCAGGCGTGGCTTCAGGGTCGCGGCAGAGCCTGCCATGGGCCTCCCAAGGGCAGCGAGCCCCAGAGCCATTGGCATCGGGCTGGGCCCGGCTCCAGGACAGGCCAGGCCATCCCCGTCCCCCAACACCCCAGAACCCTGGGGACAGAGGGCCTACCGCAGGGCCGTGGCGGCCAGAGCGGGGCTCCGGCCGGACGTCCCCTCTGAGACCACAGCCACGTTCTCAGTCCGCTTCCAGACTGCCTCCCGGGACCCCGCCTGGAGTGGGTGGGGACTTGCCCCTACTTCGTGGGCGCACCGGCTCTTTGAACTGACCTTTACCTCCTCCCAGAGGCCAGGACAAGCTCTGAGTGACAGCGTCGCCTGATGCCATTACCGATCATCACATGAGCGGGTCCCTTGCAAATCACCTTGGACCTCACACATCTGCTAGCTGTCGGCATCTGCCAGGGGCGCTCACCCGAAAATAATGGAAACCCTCTCATTGTCGCTCGGGAGCAGGTAGAGTGCTGGGACGATTACTGGACATCCTGGCTGACCTTGGCACAGCTCCACCACCTAGTGCCCTCTGGGCTCACCACAGAGGAGCTGGACAGCGGCAAGGAGGCTGCCCTGGGGAAGGCCCCTCGGAGCTCCGTCCCCAACCCACCCCAGCCACCTCTCACCTTCATCTGACCCCGAAGGCCCGCGAATCACCCTGAGTCTTTGCCGTCACCCATCCCCTCTGGCAAATCCTACACATCCTTCAAGGCCTGGTTTGTATGTCCCTTCCTCCAGGAAGGCCCCCCAGACTTCTGTCCCCTCCCAGGCAGAGTCTGTCCCACTTGGCTTTCACAGCTCTTGAAACACGGCACTGCTTTTCTGTGAGAAGCACTTAAGCGATCCAAATTCTAACGGAACCAAGTCATTCTAGCACCCAGAGAACCTCGGGAGGGCTCACTGCCAATCCTGCCCGTGGGGAGCACTGCTTCAGTGTCTGTTAGGGTTAGGGTTAGGGCTGGAGTTGGGGTTAGGGTTAGGGAAAGCACAGTGGACCCTCGTGAGTCCAGATGGGTAGACAGTAGGAGGGGCCTTTGCTCAGCGACGCAGGGCAACTTGTGCCTTCCTGCAGCCACGGGACAAATGCATATGAAAGTCGCTCTAATCCTGAGCGGGAGGCCAGGAGGTCAAGGAGCGACCTGGAGGTGCTCCAGGGCCTGATGACTAGGGCTGTGGCACCTCCACAGGCTATTTCTTCTCCCTGGAGCTCAGTTTCCTCATCCGGAAGATGGGATGATAACAGCCTCACATGCTGAAGCTCCAGGGAGATCTTCGAGGTGCCAGCTTGGGCCTGGCCCATGGTCAGAGCTCGCTCAGCGTGTGCGGAGAACGTCGGCCAGTAAGTGGCCAGCAGACAGGCTCCCCGATCTCGTTCCCTGCCTCCCCTCCCCGCCCCCATTGCCCAGAGCAGGCAGGGCCCACCCCCACCATGCTCCAGCCACCCCACCACCAAGCAGAGAGGGCCCCGCTGCTGGCAGGCCCTCCCATCCGCTGCTCCTACACCTGGGCCTCCCAGGAGCATGGGCTGGGTCCTACTGACAGGGGTGGGAGGGAAATGGGTCGGGGTCTGGAAGGCTAGGCTAATAGTGACTCCAAACCTTATTCCCACCCCGAGTAGAGGGACCCCTCACAGGATGGTGAAGGAGAGGAGGCCTCAAGCTGGGTGGGCTCCTGGGCGCGTAGGGAAGGCTGCAGGCTGACAGGTCGAACTTGAAGCGACAAACGATGGTAGGGGATGGTGACTTCTCCCGACCACAGAGAAAGCAGGGTCCATGTCCTTTAATTTACGTGCCCCTGGGCTGGTCTTCATGGAACAACAGACTGGTTCCAATCGAGAAAGGAGTACATCAAGGCTGTATATTGTCACTCTGCTTATTTAACTTATATGCAGAGTACATCATGAGAAACAGTGGGCTGGACGAAGTACAAGCTGGAATCAAGATTGCCGAGAGAAATATCAATAACCTCAGATATGGAGATGACACCACCCTTTTGGCAGAAAGCGAAGAACTAAACAGCCTCTTGATGAAAGTGAAAGAGGAGAGTGAAAAAGTTGGTTTAAAGCCCAACATTCAGAAAACGAAGATCGTGGCATCCAGTCCCATCACTTCACAGCAAATAGATGGGGAAACAGTGGAAACGGTGGCTGACTTTGTTTTTTTGGGCTCCAAAATCACTGTGGATGGTGACTGCGGTCATGAAATTAAAAAACGCTTACTCCTTGGAAGGAAAATTATGACCAACCTAGACAGCATATTAAAAAGCAGAGACATTAGTCAACAGAGGTCCGCCTAGTCAAGGCCATGGTATTTCCAGTAGTCATGTATGGATGTGAGAGTTGGACTACAAAGAAAGTTGAGTGCCAAAGAATTGATGCTTTTGAACTGTGGTGTTGGAGAAGACTCTTGAGAGTCCCTTGGACTGCAAGGAGATCCAGCCAGTCCATCCTAAAGGAGATTAGTCCTGGGTGTTCATTGGAAGGACTGATGTTGAAGCTGAAACTCCAATACTTTGGCCACCTGATGCGAAGAGCTGACTCATTGGAAAAGACCCTGATGCTAGGAAAGATTGAAGGCAGGAGAAGAAGGGGATGACAAAGGATGAGATAGTTGGATGGCATCACTGACTCAATGGACATGGGTTTGGGTGGTCTCCAGGAGTTGGTGATGGACAGGGAGGCCTAGCGTTAGTTCATGGGGTCACAAAAAGTCAGACACAACTGAGCAACTGAACTGAACTGAACTGCGCTGGTCTTCACAAGAGCTGTGTGAGGTCCACCAGCCCACCCTGGGCTGAAGTCTCTACCGGGGACCATCTCCACGTCCAGCGGCCTGGAGCACTGACCTGAGACGGGAGAAACACGCCAGGAGGGGTGGAAGGAGGGGACGGGAAGAGCATGTTCCCCACATTCCCGCCTCCCTGACCCACACTGCCTGCTCTGCGCCCCTACCCCAGGGGCCACAACTCAACTCTCCCCCACTACCTGGTGGAAACAATCTCCTCTTTCCATCAAAAATGGCCACAGCTGCAGATAAATGAATCTCTGTAGTTCAGGTTTCCAAGAGAAGGAAAGGACATCTGCAACACCCTGGGGGGGCAGTCATTATGAACTGAAACCCAGGCAGCAGCGCCCAGTGAAGATCCTCAGAGAACAGGAGTCCTGGTTGTCCCATCTCACGGCCTCCAGATCTTTGTTACATGGCGGGGCTCCACGGCAGCGCCAGCCACTGTCTGACGTTGAGATCGGTGGCTACTTCCCTTTTGGAAAGCCACGGAGACAGACGGCACACATTGGGAAAACTGAAACATGCAAAGAGCCTATTTGTTCTAAGGACTCGCTATTTTATCACAGGGTCACGTGGGAGCCCAGGTGCAGAGCAGGGGCAGTCCTGCAGCGAGAAATACCGTCATTAAAAAAAAAAAGAAAGGAAAGGAGGGAGGTAGTGGGGAGAGGGAGAAAGAAAGAGAAAGAATGAGGGAGGGAAGAAGGAAGGAAGAAGGAGGAAAAAAAAGAAAAATCATTCTCGCACACCAAGGGGCAGCCACATTGATTCTGGGAGGAACCCGGCGCAGCTCCCCGTGTGCCCAGATGAACGGGCATCAGCTTGGGGTCAAGGAGCTGCCCTCTAGTTGCAGCACGGACAGAAGGGCTTTTGCCACTTGAGAAGGGGGTCTGGCTTCCCAGCTGAGGTCCTGGGCCAGGCATCCCTGGGCCAGATTCAGGGGTCTGAAATCCCAGCCGTGAAATGGGGTAGCGCCCAGCCTCCCAGCTCTTTGGCGGGGAGGGGCACAGTGGGCCCAAGAGGAGCCCTAGCATGTGCTGACATCACCGGGGCCGTGACACAGGGCTGCCGAAAGCCTCTGCCAGAAGCACCAGCTGGGCCTGCTGCACCTCCTGCTTCTTTCCACCAGAGCAGACCTTTTGGCCAGCCTGCGACAGCCCGCTGCGGGGTCCCGGGAGGTCCCTGCCCACTCTCCATCTGGCCCTCTGCTGGGCACAGTGTGTTGTCAAGAGTGCAGGCAAGAAACAGGAGTCCAAAGGCTGGACGGAGAGAAGAGAGAACGCAGGCGGTGACGCACGCAGGTGTCCCTGGCTGAGCCTCAGGGTGGGCCAGCCAGCCGGCGACCTCAGGGGACAGCGCAGGAGGGGGAGACAGTCAAACAGAAATGTCGGGCAGGCCCAGAGCCAGGGCCCTTGCGAAACGTGGGCACACCTTCCCTGCCCGGGGCCAACCCCCACTGCCATCCAGTGAGTTCTCGCTCTGACTTGCCTGAGCCTCTGAGCTCTGATCAGAGAGTCACACCGAGCGAGCTCACAGCATCGCTTTACTAGTTAGATAAACGAAATTTAGAATCAGATGCGCGGGAACCCACAAACCAGAGGAGACTTGGAGACTGTCCAGCCTAGTGGTTCCTCTCACAGAGTGGGAGACAGAGGCCCAAAGGGACACAAGGCGCTTTTTAAAGGACACGTTTTCAGGAGCCAAGGGGTCTGTGGACCACTCCCCAGCCTTGCAAGGTTAGCTGGCAGTCAGTTCTCCCCTGATGTGGTCACTGGCTGGTCACGGGCTGGGCACTGCAGGGGACAGAGACCAGGTATTCTTGGGGTAAGGGGGCCTCAGCTCGGGAAGCAGACACACCCACAGCACCTCCACCACCCTGTCCCTGTGTGAGACCAAGGCTTATCACTTAACCCTCTCCAACCTCAGTTTCCACTTCTGCAAAATGGGGCACTGGCAGAAGCTACTTGACAGGACTGTTATGAAGCACGTTGCAAATGCTCCGTGAATGATGATGGTGGTAACAAAAACAACCACACCTCTGGCAGGCCCAGGGCTGGGTGCTGGGGACATTCAGGCCCTCAAGGCAGGCAACTGTACAGGAAGCCAGATGCTCAGGGCACCTGGGACAGCAGATGAGCTGGGGCAACTGATAAGAAAGAAGGCATAGTTCAACCAGCGAAGGGAGCCTGGGGGTGGGTGGGTGGGGAACCGAGGCTGGCTGTCCTGCCAGATGTCCCCAGGACATCCAGGACGGACAGCCCCAAGGGCAGTTACAACAGCTTCCAGGAGATGAAACGGACGCACAGAAAGCCTAAAGAACTTGCCGGAGACCACATTACAGCCACAGTGCTGGGCTGGGACTTGGACCCAGGACCCTGCCCGTCAGAGCGAACTCCTACCTTCTGGGGGGCGGGGAGTGCGGCACCTGCCCCAGCAGGGGTGCTGACCCCCCCTCTCTGGGCGGAGCAAGTCCCAGCCCCGCCCTGCTCCACTCAGGCACTGAGTGGGACTGTTCACAAGAAGGAAGCACTTCTGGCTTGTGAAGATTAAACTGTAGACGTTATGCAACAAGCACTGGGCCTGGGAGAGGGCCACTGTGCACTCGCCCCCTCCCGGGCCCCCAGCTCTGAAGTCAGCCCCTGACATCAGCAGCACGGCGGGGCATTCTGGACAAACGCCCCTTGTCCAAGGTCCAGGCTGACTCAGCAGAGCTGTTTCTGGCGTAAATGAACTCAGAACAAGTGGCCTGTCCCCTCTGAGAGCCTCAAGAGCCCCTCCAGCAGGCACTGGGCCACACCTGGGGGATGGGGCGAGGGGACACAGGGAGCCACTTCCAGTTGGCTGTGTCCCTGGGGTCTGATGGAGCGAGGTGGGGGTGGTGCTGACCATCAAGGAAGCCAAGCTTCAGACAAGCCCCCTGGCCCCTCGGGCCCTAAGGCCTGAGGGGTGGGGCCTGACTTTCATAGGGTCACAGGGCTTGTGTGCACATTTGGAAGCAGCGGCCGCGGGTCTGTGAGTCCCGGGTGGCAATTGCTTTATGAGGCTGCTCGGCCAAGGCGGGCCCTGCTTCCTTCCGCTGCCGCGAAAAGGCTGGGCCAAGGGGGCCCCCGCAGCTGTGCTTTAGTGCCCGAGACAGGATGCAGTAAATGCCCCCCTCCCCGCCTTTCACATGCAGATGCCTCCGGGGCTCCCTTTGTGCGGGGCAGCCCCCGCTGTGCCACGCCCTGCCTCTGAATGGCTCCCCTTGGGGAGCCCAACTGCCCAAGGATGGACTCCAATAAAGGGCCTGCTGGGGGGACCCAGGCCAGTTACAGATGTCCCGGGACCACGCCCACCACAAGCCCCGGGGCAGTAATCGGGCCCCACCTGGCCTACCCAGCGGCTCCAGGAGGCCTGGACCTCCTGCTCTTCCATCTGGGACACGACTGGCCCAGAGGACAGGTCCAGAGCCTGGCTTACACGTCACTGGTTCCACGTGGCCGGGCTCCCCAACCTCGGCTCCCATTTCCGCAGCGGTTCAGTCTCTCTCCCTCTGACATTCGCCTTCTGGGTGCTGTTTACGCTGCTCTCCCCAGACTGGACGGTCAGCCTCCCTGGGGGCAGGGACTTCCATCTGCCCCACTCACTGCCCCTGGCCCAGTGCCTCCAGCTGTGTCTCTAGCATGAAAGAATGTGAAAGTGTGGGTCGCTCAGTTGCTCAGTTGTGACCCCGTGGGCTGTCCACTAGGCTCCTCTGTCCGTGGAATTCTCCAGGCAAGAATACTGGAGTGGGTAGCCTTTCCCTTCTCTAGGAGATTTTTCGCGTCCCAGGGATCGAACCTGGGTTTCTTGCATTGCAGGCAGATTCTTTACCATCTGAGTCACCGGGGAAGCCTAGTATAAAGAAAAGTGAGAAGTGAAAGTCGCTCAATCGTGTCTGACTCTTTGAGATCCCATGGACTATACAGTGCATGGAATTCTCCAGGCCAGAATACTGCAGTGGGTAGCCTTTCCCTTCTCCAGGGGATCTTCCCAAGCCAGG
Source organism: Ovis canadensis (assembly GCF_042477335.2). Taxonomy (NCBI): domain Eukaryota; kingdom Metazoa; phylum Chordata; class Mammalia; order Artiodactyla; family Bovidae; genus Ovis; species Ovis canadensis. The sequence goes on along the minus strand of NC_091266.1, from coordinate 59,298,983 downwards.
GATCAAACCCACGTCTCCCACATTGCAGGCGGATTCTTCACCAGCTGAGCCATCAAAAGCACTTGACAAACATGTGAACGAGAAAATGAACAAGTGCATCTTTGATGAGAAGCCATGAGGTACTGCAGGGAAAACTGGGGCTTGGAGCCGGGTGGACGGGCTTCGGGGGTGCAGAGGAGGCAGTCCCGGTTCAATGACTTTTCCCATTTGTGCCAGTTTCTGAAACTCTCTGAGCCTCAGGCTCTGCTTGGAAACGCACTGGTTGTGAAGGTAGCTTGTGCAATCAAACATCTGCCTGGGACATAGCAGGCCTCCCGACCATCACTGGTGATGCTATTATTGTGGTCCATACTGTCTTAAGAGGACTTCCCCGGTGGCTCAGTGGTAAAGAATCTGCCTGCCAAGGCAGGAGACTTGGGTTCCATCCCATGGCAACCCACTCCAGTATTCTTGCCTGGAGAATCTCATGGACAGAGGAGCCTGGCAGGCTAAAGTCCATAGGGATGCAAAGAGTCGGACACGACTGAGCGATTAAACAACAACAGCATCTTAAAAAGCAAAGCTGATATTCCCCATGTGCTCTGTATCCCCCAAAAGGTGGGGATTTTTTCAAAAGCTGGGGACACCTGTCACCACGGACAGCTAGGAAGAGGAGCGGCGAGTCGCCGCCCCCGTGCCGGGGTTTCTAGAACAGAAGGTGCGGTTTTGGGCACCCATGGCGATAGGGAGCCATCTTGGAGGCAAACACCCCCCAGGGTCCCGGGGACCCCATCATCGCTGCGGCTCTGCTCTCACCCCAGGGACTTCCTCTGAGCTCCCTGCAACTTCAAAGCCAGCCTCGCATATCAAGGAGCCCAGAGAGGGCAGGGTGTGGCTGCAAAACAATTACAAAAAGTGATGCAAGCCCAGGAGTCTCCACCGAGGCCAGCAAGGGAGGGCCCGCCAGCCAGGAGAGCTTATTCCTGGCTCAGCCACTATGAGAGGGCAAGAGTGTCCCAAAGTCTGACATCCCCAGGGACACTCCAGGAGCAGGCAGGTTTTACTGGGGAGGGGATCCACACACACTCGCTGCCAGGAGGGTCTGGACACGGGGCTCCGGCGGCACCCACAGGAGGGCGGGGGCCGCTCCCTTGGGCCTGAATGTGATCAGTTGGCCGTGGGAGGCCTGGGTCTGAGTGGAGGGGCCTAGTCTTTAGAGAGAAAAGGATCTTGAGCCAGAGGGTGCTGCAGTGTGTGTGGGGGGAGCAGGGGGAGCGGTTCTGTGGATGCTGGGCTGCTAAGGGGCTGGTCAGGGGAAAATCCACCCGAAGTCTATGTAACTGGGAGCATGGGGGTAAGGTGAGCAGAGGGGAGAAGGGGCCACACATGTCCCTTGGCAAGGCTCTGGTGGGTGGGGAAGAGTTGTGGGGATGTGGTGTGGTCCTATGCCAGGGAGCCCCAGGGTGGTTCAGATCTCCAGGCCTCCTTCTCCAGCCCCTGGGCGGCATGATGGTCAATCACCGGAAACAATCCCGAGCTCAGTGGGGAAGGCACTTCTCCCCTCTCAGCTGGGATGCATTTGAGGACTATTCGTACAGCCTGCTATTATATGGCTGCTAGACTGATACAGTGTCGCTGCTACCAGAGACACTCCAGTTAGATAAATCAGTTGAATTAAAGCAGACCAAGATGAGACTTCCCTGGTGGCTCAGACGGTAAAGCGTCCGCCTGCAACGTGGGAGACCCGGGTTCGATCCCTGGGTTGGGAAGATCCCCTGGAGAAGGAAATGGCAACCCCCTCCAGTACCCTTGCCTGGAAAATCCCATGAACGGAGGAGCCTGGCAGGCTACAGTCCACGGGGTCACAAAGAGTCAGACACAACTGAGCAACTTCACTTTTCCTTTCCTTTAAGACAAAAGGTGTCCCGAGGGTCTGTCGGGGGGGACACCAGTCCAAACCCTCTGTGGTTAATGGAGCAGGGATCAACCCCCTAGAGTCACACCCGGGGGTGCAGGCAGACTGTGGGACAGCCTGGCGGGGGAGCATCACCCAGGGAGGCTGCTAGAGAGAAGACCCCTGCCCTTTTTCAATACCCGTGTCTCCCTCAAAGGACTCTACGCGCAGGTCCAGCACAGAGGGTAGGAGTGGGGCGGACCTACATTCTCATGGTCCCAGGGCTATCCCAGCGGAGACCTGGTGAGCCCTGGGCCGCAGTGGCTTCAGCTGACCAAGGGAGATAACAGCTGCCTCCCGGCAGCGGGGTATGGAGCGACACGGATACCCAGCACAGAGGAAGTGCTCCCTGAGGGATCCCTAGAGCCACACTGGCCCAGGAAGGGTGCACCCCAGACCCATGCTACTGACTGGAAAGCAAGGGCTCATAATCAGCCCGACCTCCTCCAAGGCCATTGCTGAAGCTACTCTGTGCTTCTCTGCAGAAGGTGGACGGATGGGACTGAGGCTCTGTCCCTATCCTTGACCTCCTTTACGACTCTGGTTTCTAGAAGCAAAAATGACCTTGCGAAGATGCCAAGGACTCACAAACCCATGTGTTTGTAAGGAACGGAGCCACGGGGATGCTCACATATACCACTTTGGGAAATGACCCAACAGCATCTTCTAGTGACGATTATAGGCCTATCTTAGGATCGGCAAGTCCACCCCTGGGTCTGTGCCCAGCAGAAACGCAACCATGCATTCACCAAAGACACGTTCTAGAATGTTTGTGGCAGCGCTACTGAAAATAACTGAAAATGGGTAACTACACACCCCTCAGGAGAAGAGATGAGTATTTTACTTTAATGTAAAGATGCTTTTAAATGGCCCTAAATGTAAAATAATTAAAAGCACATACAACAGGAATTCCTATATGAACGTGGGAAGTGAGATTTACATGGCACACTCCTGGGGTCTATCGTGAGCCAGGCTCTGCGTCAAGAGCCATCATCGCACCTGCCTGCACCCCCCGCTGGCCCCTCTCCATCTCATCAGGTGCTGCAGTCCCAACACCAGAGCCGTTCTTCACTTCATCTTCTCCCTGGACCCCACGATATCCCATACACTGGCTGGTCCCATTGGTCCGGCTCCCCACAATATCCCATACATCCAGTGGGCCAAGGTCCCACTGGTCCTGCTCCCAAAAGGTCTTGTGAGTTCCCCTCCTTCTCTTCCTCTCCACCCACCGGCCCACGCCCCTCCGTGTCTCCCTGGACCACACAAGGATCTCACAGCTGGCGGCTCTCCTGTTTCCTCTGGAGCCCTGCCGTCTGCCCCACTGACAGCTGGTTCTGTGCTTTGCAGACAGAGATCTTCTTAAAAGAGTTGGTGGGAGTGGGGGTAGGGAAATGCGGCATTTTTTCCAGCTTTACTGAGACAAAATTCGGAAAATACTCCTTTTTTGGTATCCTGAACAGGAAAATACATCCACATGGTTCAAAAACATGTAAAAATGTTTATATACCAAGTTAGCCAGGGAAAAGTCTTGTTCCCACGCCTTCCTGCAGCCACCGCAGCTCTTCACACAGTGAAGTTCTTCCCTCCAGCTTCCTTATGCAAACATACTAGCAGGCATACATGCTTACATTTCTACCTTTTCCACCCAAAGGACAGCACAGAGCATGTCCCGTCTACATGGGACGCCTACACGGCAGGGGTGCTCATTCGTTTTTATACAGCACAGAACTTCACTGATAGACTGAGACTGTAACACTCCCCTTGTGATGGACAGTTGAGATGCTTCTAGTCTTTGGCTCTCTCACAGGCACTGCCACAAACGCCCTCCCACCCAGGTCATTTCTCACAGATCAGGCAGATGCTGATAGATAACGCCAAATGCGTCTTCCATAAGCAATGTAAGATAAGAGTCTAGATTTTGGGGCAGAGCTAGAAAGTTCTTCTCCCACTCCAAGATTTCAAAGGGAATCTGCTGTTTTCATTTGGTACTTGTATAAAACTAAACTGTTAGTTGCTCAGTCGTGTCCAACTCTTTGCAACCCCATGGCCTGTAGCCTGCCAGGATCTGAGTGTAGTCTGCCAGGCAAGAATATCAGAATGGGTTGCCATTTCCTTCTCCAGGGTATCGTCCTGACCCAGGGATTAAAGCCGGGTCTCCTGCACTGCAGGCAGATTCTTCACCATCTAAGCCACCAGGGAACCTGGTACTTATATACTTTCACTTTTTATATTTTAATTTCTTTAAAACATAAATCAGATTCCATGACACTCTTGCCTAAAATCTTCGGTGACTTTTCCCTGCACTCAGGATGGAACCCACACAGCTCTGCCCGACTTATAAGGCTGCAGCCAGGCTCTGCCACCCTCCCATCCTCACTCGCCCTTCAGTCCTGTGAAGGGGAACCTGCCACACTCTCCTCCTCAGGTTCTGAAGCCACTGTTCCCCCAGATGGAAGGCACTTCCTCCTTCCCTGCACCATGATGGACCCTCTTACTTTCTGGTTCTGAGATGCCAATGGCAATTACACAGCCCGGGGTCCAGTGGTGCCACCAGCAGTCTTGGCAGTGTCCTCGGTGCATAAGACTAATGGGCAAGATGCCCTCCTACTGTCTAAGCGGATGGTCAGTGCAGTCCACCCGAATCATAATAATTTAAAATTTCTGGTAACCACAATAACAAAGATCAAAAGAAGCAGGTGGAATTATTAAATATATTTTATTTTGGCTAACACATTCAAATTACTATCATTTCAAACACGTAACCAATACAAAATGATATAATGAACTTTTCACATTTTTCTCACTAAGTCTTTTTCTCAATCATATGCAAAGTATATCATGAGAAATGCTGGGCTGGATGAAGCACAAGCTGGAATCAAGATTGCCGGAAGAGATGTCAATAACATCAGATATGCAGATGACCCCACACTTAAGGCAGAAAGTGAAAAAGAACTAAATTTTGATGAGAGTAAAAGAGGAAAGTGAAAAAGTTGGCTTAAAGCTCAACATTTAGAAAACTAAGATCATGGCATCTGGTCTCATCACTTCATGGCAAATAGATGGGGAAACAGTGGAAACAGTGACAGACTTTATTCTGGGGGGCTCCAAAATCACTGCAGATGCTGACTGCAGCCATGAAATTAAAAGACGCTTACTCCTTGGAAGAAAAGTTATGACCAATCTAGAGAACATATTAAAAAGCAGAGACATTACTTTGTCAACAAAGGTCCATCTAGTCAAAGCTATGGTTTTTCTAGTATTCATGGATGTGAGAGTTGGACTATAAAGAAAGCTGAGTGCCAAAGAAATTGATGCTTTTGAACTGTGGTGTTAGAGAAGACTCTTGAGAGTCCCTTGGACTGCAAGGAGATCCAACTAGCCCATCCTAAAGGAAATCAGTCCTGAATATTCATTGGAAGGACTGATGCTGAAGCCGAAACTCCAATACTTTGGCCACCTGATGCGAAGAACTAACTCATTTGAAAAGACCCTGATGCTGGAAAAGATTGAAGGCAGGAGAAGGGGACAACAGAGAAGGAGACGGTTGGATGGCATCACCGACTCGATGGACATGAGTTTGGGTAAACTCCGGGAGTTGGTGATGGACAGGGAGGCCTGGCGTGCTGCAGTCCATGGGGTCGCAAAGAGTCGGACACGACTGAGCGACTGAACTGAACACTAAGTCTTTGAAATCTGCTGTGGACTACACACTTAGCATATCCGAACTCAGACTAGCCCAATTCCAAAGACTCAGCAGCAAGCAGCAAGGGGCTGCCCTGCTGGACAGTGGAGCAACTCTAACCAGCAGAGCCCCACGATCGCCCAGGGGTGCCGGACCCCTGGCGCAACCCGAAATGCCTCAGGGTTCTCCAGGGGCGGGCAAATGGGGTCCTGGGTCCCGGGGGCCGGCCCTCTGCCTGCCCCGCGGGGCGGGGCCAGAGCAGCAGCAGTAGCCCCGCCCCGTCCCCCGCCCACCCCGGGCCGGTGGCCCTCGGGACCCGGCTGAGCTCAGGGCCCGGCGCCCAGCACGGCCCACTCACCTCGCCACCGCCTCCACGGAGCCGGTGATCGCCGCGCCGCCGCCCTCACCACCGTCGTATAAGACGCCCGAGATGTCCAGCAGCACCCCGCGCACGCCGGCCAGCAGCTCGCTCCACGCGGCCATCGCGGCCCGCCCCCGCTGCAGCTCGGGCCCTCGCGTCCCAACCTGCGGCGAACGCTGCCGCCGTGGTGGCCGCGCAAGGGCTCCTGGGAAGTGTAGTCCCAACCACCGCGGGGTGGGGCGGGGCTCGAGAGGCGGGGCGGGGCTGGGGCTGAAGGGACGGGGCGGGGCTAGGGCTGGGGCTGGAGGGGCGGGGCGAGGCGGGGCGAGGCGGGGCGAGCCGCAAAACCAGAGAGACAGGTGCGCTTCTTCCGCACTCCCCTAAATGAGAGCCTTTTGACTGGAGATCCGTAGACAAAGATGAGGAAGAGCGGGAAAACAACCCCCCTGGGAAATAGCCAACCCTCCCCCGCCCCGAGAATTAGAGCAAGGCCATCCACTGCAGTGTTCTTGCTTGGAGAATCCCAGGAACGGTGGAGCCTGGTGGGCTGCCGTCTATGGGGTCGCACAGACTCGGACACGACTGACGCGACTTAGCAGCAGCAGTTGGGACTACAAGGAGGCACCTATATAAAAGTAACAAAAATGAATGAGAACAGGAAAAGATTCTCTTTGGTATTCCCACCCTCTGTCCAGACCGCAGTTCTAAAAGCAACGGCGATACTTGGGTGCTTTGACCGGATAATCCTGGGCCCCTGAGAAACAGTGCTAAGAAAGTGAGCCTAAAGGCCGTGTCTGCGTGTGAGCTGTGATGCCAAAACAAGCTGGAAGACAGGGACTAGAATTGCTCAAGAAGTAAGATGGCTGCTGAAAGAAATACTGTGCCATCAAAAAGAAGGCTACATGCTTGTGTTATAACATTACATGAAAAAAGCAGAATGCAAAACTGAATTTAGGGACTTCCTGGTGGCCCAGTGGTAAAGAATTTGCCTTGCAAGGCGTGGGACACAGGTTCAATCTCTGGTTGGGGAGCTAAGAGTCCCACTTTCTGGGGAGCAACTAATCTCATTTACCACGATGAGGATTTGTGCACCCCCTCTGTGTGTCCTGTGGAAGGATCTTTCATGACACAATGAAGATCTCACATGCTGCAACTAAGATCCAATGCAGCCAAACTAATAATTAATTTAAAAAAAAAAAAAAACACCAAATGCAGACCCCTGCCTGCAAAAATAAGGATGCATAGGAATAAGGCTGAAAAGGAAATGGGAATATTGCAATGTGTTTGCCCAGTGAGATTTTTGGATGAATTTTTACATTCTATTTAATGTTACATCATTTTTGTAGTAAGTAAAAGTTGACAAAAAAGGGGAAGAATTTCCTTGACCACCCCTCTGACCAAGTGTTTAAAGTAAAACTTGAAAGAATTTGACTTATCTTGGCCTGAGTTAGCTTTAAGGTTTCAAAAGAAGATCATTAAAAAAATAAAATAAAATAAAAAAGAATACCATATTCCCCATGCCACTTTGTCTCAGTCTCTGGAGTTACAGAGAGGATGAAGAATTCATCAGAATATTAGAACGCGGACCCAGTTCAGTGAGTTGTGCATGTCATGTTGGTAAGCTTACTGGGGAAACTGCAGTCTGCTGACCTTATTAAAAGATGCTTACTCCTTGGAAGGAAAGTTATGACCAACCTAGATAGCATATTGAAAAGCAGAGATATTGCTTTGCCAACAAAGGTCCGTCTAGTCAAGGCTATGATTTTTCCAGTGGTCATGTGTGGATGTGAGAGTTGGACTGTCAAGAAAGCTGAACACCGAAGAATTGATGCTTTTGAACTGTGGTGCTGGAGAAGACTCTTGAGAGTCCCTTGGACTGCAAGGAGATCCAACCAGTCCATCATAAAGGAGATCAGTCCTGGGTGTTCATTGGAAGGACTGATGCTGAAGCTGAAACTACAATACTTTGGCCACCTGATGCGAAGAACTGACTCACTGGAAAAGACCCTGATGCTGGGAGGGATTGGGGGCAGGAGGAGAAGGGGACGACAGAGGATGAGTTCCGGGAGTTGGTGATGGACAGGGAGGCCTGGCCTGTTGTAATTCATGGGGTCGCAAAGAGTCGGACACGACTGAGCGACTAACTGAACTGAACTGACCTTACAGGAGAAATAGGAATATCCTTTCTGCTCTTTGGGTATTCACATTCTGATTGAGGGAGAAATGAATATGAGACCCTGGGCTTCCCTCATAGATCAGTTGGTAAAGAATCTGCCTGCAATGTAGGAGACCCTGGTTAGATTCCTGGTGTGGGAAGATCTGCTGGAGAAGGGATAGGCTACCCACTCCAGTATTCTTGGGCTTCCCTTGTGGCTCAGCTGATAAAGAATCCGCCTGCAATGCAGGAGACCTGGTTTGGGAAGATCCCCTAGAGAAGGGAATGGCTACCCACTCCAGTATTCTGGCCTGGAGCATTCCATGCACTATACAGTCCATGGGATCCCAGAGAGTTGGACACGACTGAGCAGCTTTCACTTTTACTTTCCACTTTCATGGTTCTTAGTTGCAGACAATATCCACACAGGGCGTTAAGGAGCTTACAGATTTCCAAGGGGACTGGGGAACCAAGCTCAAGCACCACACAACAGAGAGCTATGCAGCTCTGAGAAGTGAACTTGGCTCTTAAGATGACAGGGACTGACAGTACTGCCCCCAAAGAACCAAGCCTATGCACTTTTCCCTCAGCAGAGTCTCTCAGCTCATCTGTTGACTCCATTTCACTTCCACCATATCTGGCTTGGCGGAACCTAGTCCAACCTGCAAGGGAGTCTGGGAAATGTAGTTTTTGCCTTCCTGATTCTGAGGTGCAGGAACTGGATGATCTGGATAATCTACCAGGACCATCATGAGCCATGCATCACCCGCAGGTTGAACTTCAACTCTCTTGGCTCAGTGGATCCCATGGGTACATGTGTGCCAGCATGTGTCTCCTAAGTTGCTTCAGTGCTGTCTGACTCTTGGCAACCCTATGGACTGTAGCCAACCAGGCTTCTCTGTCCATGGGATTCTTCAAGCCAAGAATTCTGGAGAGAGTTACCATGCCCTCTTCCAGGGAATCTTCCTGACCTAGGGATTGAACCCACATCTCTTACTTCTCCTGCACTGGGAGGTGAGGTCTTTAGTGCCATCTGGAAGTCCACCCCTGCCCCACTCCACAGGTGCAAAAGGGTCTAAAGTATGATCTTTTGCCTTTGAGTTAAGACCGGGCAGAGAACAAGAGGGACACTTTTAAGGCTACTGATCAAACGTGTGCCCAGTACCAGTGAGTGACAGACACAGCCAAGAGGATGGACTCTGCAGGCAGTGGAGGGCAGCAGTGGTTTCTGAGCAGCAGGGCAGCCTGAAGCATGACTGGGCTTTAGCTTCATGCCAAATAAAGAGGCAGGAAAAGGGCACTTCTGCCTGTCAGGGTGAGCCCACACAACGTTCCTCTCCCACTGGCTGGGCCTGACCTTGGGCAAATTGCTTTCTGTATCTAAGATTATGGAGACAGAATAATGGCTCCTTGAAGATGCCCATGCCCTACTGCTCAGGACCTGTAGGGAATGTGTTTCCTTACATGGCAAAGGGGACTTTTTAGATGTGATTAAGCCAAAGATCTTAAAATGAGAGATTATCCTAGATGACCCACATGGGCTCAATCTAATCACAAGAGCCTTTGTAAAGGATAGAGGGAGGCAGGAGAAGAGTCAGAGAAGACATGACCACAGAGGTGGAGGTGAGAGAGAGATTTGAAAATGATGCCCTGCTGGGCTCGAATATGAAGGGGCCATGAGCCAAGAAATGCAGGCAGCCTCTGGCAGCTGGAAAAGGTGAAGAAAAGGAGTCTCCCCTACAGGCTTGTTTTTTAAAATATTTTATTTATACTTGCCCTACTCCTACTTCTCAAATATCTGTTTTAACTTTTAATTTTAATTTAACTTTTTTAATGCTTTAACTTTTAATCTGCTTTAACTTTTAATTTTAAAAGTTTAATCAAAAAAGTTTTAAAAAGTTTTAACTTTTTAATTAACTTTTATTATCTGTTCTTTTAACTTTTAACCAACACAATATCGTGTTGGTTTCTGCTGTGTATCAGTGTGAATCAACTGTAAGTATACATGTACCTTCCTCCCACACTGCACCATTTCAGCCCTCTAGCTCATCACAGGGCAGCAAGCTGAGCTTCCCCACTAGCTATCTGTTTCACACATGATACTGTATATATGACAATACCACTCTTAATTCGTCCCACCCTCTCCTTCCCCCCAAACCCCTTGATTTTAGGACAAAACTTGCCCCTAGAACTGTAAGAGAACAAAGTTGTGGTTTCTAAGCCCCTAAATTTGCGGTGATTTGTTCCAGCCATGATAGGGAATGAACACAGGGACCCAAGTCCCTCACCTGAAGGATGACACGTCTGCCCAAAGCAGCAGGTCTCTAAGTGTGGGCTCAGCCTGACCGTGGCCTTTCTTCGGATGTGATTTCTGTTGTTGTTCAGTCACTCAGTCGTGTCCGACTCTGCGACCCCATGGACTGCAACAGGCCAGGCTTCCCTTTCCTTCACTGTCTCCCAGAGTTTGCTCAAACTCATGTCTGGGCATTGGATAAGTTAGAGTTGTTTTCACTGCATATAACAAATACCCACCTGCAGTTGCTCAACCAAATTGAGGTTTTTTTCCTCATAGATCAAGAAGCCAAGCGGAAGGCAGTCCTGGGCAGGTACAGCAGCTCCCAGAATCGTCAGGAAATGGGCTACTTCCACCTTTCTGCTCCACCATCCTCAGCGTATGGCTTCTTCCTCATGCTCTCAAGGTTGCCCCAGGCATCACATCTGCATTTCAGGCAACGGGGAAGGAAAAGGAGAAAGGGCCTGTGACAACTGAGTCTTGGCCTTTATACCAGGAAAAAAAAGCTGTCCCAGAATCCTGACCCAATAGACTCTTGTTTATACAGTTTTGGGCCAAAGCTAGTGAAGTGGCACATTAACCCTCCAGTGTCCAGGGAGGCATATTTCATCCGCAGAGCTTGGCCTCTTACATTTCCAATAACCAGTTTGCAAATCATGTCTGAATTTCAGCTGAAATTCGAATCCTTCCAATCCTCTCTTGGTGAGTAGACGTGTGTATAATCCTTCCAGAGTGGCTTGTATTAACTAGGACTCTTTGGTCGCCAGTGACAGAAACCCAATTTCAAATGGCTTAAGTTGAGGAATCTGTTGGCTCATGTAAACATCTAGTCATTGATGGCTTCAGGTGTGTCTGTTCCAAGGCATGAATGGAGGCATTCTGGGCTCCCTGACTCTCCATTTCCTGACTCTGCCCCTCTCTCTTGCTCCTTGGAAGAAAAGCTATGACCAACATAGACAGCATATTAAAAAGCAGAGACATTACTTTGCTAACAAAGATCCGTCTAGTCAGGGCTATGGTTTTTCCAGTGGTCATGTATGGATGTGAGAGTTGGACCGTGAAGAAGGCTGAGTGCCGAAGAATTGATACCTTTGAACTGTGGTGTTGGAGAAGACTCTTGAGAGTCCCTTGGACTGCAAGGAGATCCAACCAGTCCACCCTAAAGGAAATCAGTCCTGAATATTCATTGGAAGGACTGATGCTGAAGCCGAAACTCCAATACTTTGGCCACCTGATGTGTAGAACTGACTTATTTGAAAAGACCCTGATGCTGGGAAAGATTGAAGGTGGGAGAAGGGGACGACAGAGGGTGAGATGGTTGGATGGCATCACCAATGCAATGGACATGAGTTTGGGTAAACTCCTGGAGTTGGTGATGGACAGGGAGGCCTCGCGTGCTGCAGTCCATGGAGTCGAAAAGAGTCAGACGCGACTGAGTGACTGAACTGAGCTGAACTGAGATACAAACTATTAATACCATATGTAAACTAGATAAACAACAAGGTCCTACTATACAGCACAGGGGATTATATTCAATATCCTATATCACAATGGAAAAGAACATAGAAAGCATGTATATACATATATATCTGATTCACTTTGCAAATTATATTCAATATCCTATAATACATCACAATGGAAAATAATATGAAAACAGTATATGTATACACATATATATGAATCACTTTGCTGTCCACCAGACACTAACACAACATTGTAAATCAGCTATATTTCAATTTTTAAAAAAGACTGAAGGTATGAAATTTGGGCACAGGTGTGGGTGACAGAGGGCTTTGTCCCCTGCCTTGCAGGAGACCACCAAGAATGATCACACATGTCTCCATTCAAGCAGGAAGCAGGTGCTTCGTATATCTGCCAAACCCTACCTTGCCACCACCCCACCCCCCCCGGGTCTGTACGCTGCACAAGCCTCTCTTGTGTCAAGTAGGACGATGACACGTGATGCTCACCATCAAAAAGCCCAGAAAGCGCCTCCTGCGCTGTATCCCTGCTCCTCTGGCCCTGTCCTTCCCCGATTCTCTCCTCATATGTTCTCAGCTTATCACTTGGCATTTCCCCTCCATTCTCTTTCTCCCAGTGACATGTCTTTCCACTTTTCCAGATGTCTAGAGCAATTTGGCTGGCCTGGCAATTCCCTTCTCTTGGGCTACTCCTGGGAATATCTTAAAACATTAGAAAACAGTGCCTGAAAGAGCTTCCAAGACTGGATCCCAAACCTGCACCACCATATCCTCCTAGGCAGTGCTTGGGCTTGGTTACTTCTCAGAGGTCCTCTTCTATATCTCAGATCCTGTGTCACCTTGAGGGAAAGCCATTTGATAAATGTCTGCAATTGGACTTCACCCTGAGGCAGGGATGTGGCTTCCTGTCAGAAAAGAACGTTACTGAACCAGGCTGTAAAAATCTAACAACTACCCTGGTTCAAATCTCAGCTTCTCTACTTCCTAGCTCTGGGGTCACAGCAAAAGTCATCTGAAGCTCTCTAAGCTTGGTTTTCTCTACTGTAAACTGGGAGTATAATAGTGCCCGCTTCGTGGGGTCGTGGCGAGGCTTAAATGAAGTAACTCCAAATAAGCAAAAAGCTTAGCCCAGTGCCTGGGCCAGAGAAAGTGCCCAAGAAAGAAGAGCTATTATTGTGAATGCTTACTGTCTTTCCCAGGACAATACCCTCCTCCCACTGCCTTCTTACCTTCTTTGAAGCTTCCTCACATTTCTGAAATAAAGGAGTTGATTGTTTTTTAAACCTGTTGATTTCCAAAAAGAAACAGTGATTTCTTAAAGCAAAAGATACTGAGTAAACATTTTTATTTTGGTTGCAGTCTGGGGATGGGTGGCTACTCTGAGAGCTTTCACAAATCAAAGCTTTTTTTTTTTCTTTTTTTTTAAGGAACACTTGCTCTGCTTGGCTGTCAGAGTTCAAAGCCCTGGTGGGAAATGGGAAATGCTAGCCTTTAATTGTAAATGAACTCTCCACCACCAACGGCTGTGGAGTCAAGTAAACAAGGAGCAACTGATTCTGCTGCTATGGGTTAGTTTCTTTTTAAAATCCAGCACCTCCCCCTCCCATTTTGCAGCCCGATTTGAGTTGAAGACGTCCGCGGTTCACTTCTCCCCCTTTGTTACCTTACCACGTTGTGCCTTATGAAGCTGTCTCTTTGGCATACTGTCCTACCCCGTGGGCTGGCCCAAACTGCAGGGTTTTACCTAGAGAATTTAAGGTGTATTTTATTTCAGGAACATCAGATTTTATCTCAGATGCTTTGACACAGCTCAAGATTGCTCTCTCTCTGCACATGCTGCAGATCCTTTCCATTGTTAACACTGTTCACGGCTCAGGCGGTAGCTTCTCAAGGCTGTGCTGGAGGTATAGGCCACTTTGTTTGTGGAATCGCTCGGGAAGCTTGGCATCATTGATTTGCATCAGTGCCTCTGGAATAGCCTTTGCCTTCTCCTTAAAGATACTATCTAAACTGTGAAATTCATTAAATAGCCCCAGAAATGGATCAGGTTATTTAACACAACATCCCTAATGGTGCAATATCTCAGCTGTCTGCGCTGATAGTGAACATTGTCTTGGCGAGTGTTATCAGCCCGGGACACCCGCTATGAATATTGATCCTGAGCTTGTTACAGCCATCACTTGCCATCAGGACAGGTCAGGGATGGAACCTACCTAGCATCAAAGCAATTTAAAGACAGCACTCAGGCAGAATTTTAATGCCCACGCTGAAAACACAAATCAACTCCAAGCACAGGGAGAAGGTGGCTTGCTGGAGACCGATGTACTTATTACATAGGAACATCTCGCATATAAATACACGTGTGAGGACGTGAGCAAGTCAACACATCTCCAGATTGTTCCTCTAGGAAGTCTCACAGCCTTTCTGGTCATTTACAAAGCAGGTGGCCAGAAAAACAATTCCCCCAGACACCCCCACCACTCACCAAATTGAAGGATTTAGTCTGTTCTCCGGGTGAGGTGTCTCTTTTCAAGTTGGGTGAGTAAAAAGGAGCATTTTCTGTTCCTGCAATGTTGATGGGAGACACCGTGGTGTTTCTTTTTTTAAAATTTATTCTCAATTTATTTGGCTGTGCCAGGTCTTAGCCATGGCATGGAGGATAGTCAGTCTTCCTTGTGGCATGCAGGACTTTTTAGCTGTGGTATGTGAACTCTCGACTGTGTCATGTGGGATCTAGTTCCCCGACGAGGGGTCAAACCTGGCTCCCCTGCATTGGGAACGCAGAGTCTTAACTGCTGGACCATCAGGGAAATCCCACATCATGGTGTTTCTTGTGGCACCTGTCTCCAGAAGCCAAGTCCTGAATGCAAGAGTTCACAAAACTTCATACAGCACTGAGCACACATGTCAGAAATACAGGAAAAATAAAGGGCAAGGGAAAAAAGGTGACTGAAAAACTGCTAGGAGTTCTTGAAGATTCACAGTCTTACAGCGCATGTCCTTTATGTGTTCTTGACATTCCAATTGGTTGCTTCTCCTTTTGCGTCTCCTTTTCTATATATAACACCTGTGGACCTCAAAGGAAATATGATTCAAATTATTTGAACAAAAATTTTTGGAGATAGTTGATAAAGTAAAAAGAAGATGACTGGATTTAGCCTGCTCTGGCTTCTGCATCTTCCAGGTCCATCTGGTTGAGGACATGGGATGTCCTCTGGAATGCCAGCCCACGTTCCCCTGAAAGTGACTTCAATATTTCTCAGAGGAGAACAGATAAGGACAGGGACCATGCGGAGCCAGAAATGTCCATTCTGGAGGTCCCTTAAAAAGACCTATTTCTAGGTACCATGGAGAACCTAAATATGAAAAAACATAAATGTGAATGGAAAAATGTAAAAGGGGAGTGGGATCAGTGGGGAAGGAGAAAGAAAGAAAAGATTTTTAAAAAAATTTTGTTTTATAAAGTATACTTGATTTCAATATTGAAATGTATTGAAGTATACTTGATTTGGGTCTTCCCTGATGGCTCAGATAATAAAGAATCTGCCTGCAGTGCAGAAGACCTGGGTTCAATCCTTGGGTCAGGAAGATCCCCTAGAGAAGGGAATAGTTACCCACTCCAGTATTCTTGCCTGGGGAATTCCATGGACAGAGGAGCCTGGTGAGCTACAGTCCACGGGGTTGCAAAGAGTCGGACAAGACTGAGTGACTAACACACACACACCCCTGATTTACAATGTGTTAATTTCAGCTGTACAGCCAAGTGATTCACTTATACATGTACCTACATTCTTTTTCATATTCTTTTTCTATTATGGTTTATCACAGGGTATTGGATATAGTTTCCTCTGCTATACAGTAGGATCTTGTTGTTTAAGAAAGATTTTTTTTAAAATCAGGTGAGAAAGAGTTGTCAAAACAAAAACCAAACTACCCTATCGGAGACCTGGAAGGCTCTGTGATTGGCAATCCAGGTTCCTGGGTGCCACGGTTTAGAGCCCTAGCCATCTTTCTTTGGTTTTCCCTAGGCATGCATTCCCTCTGATGGGAGGTGGTCCGCTGGGCTTGGCCAGGGCACTTCCTTCCCTGATTTCCTTTGAAAGCACAATTCATCTCAGCTTTAGGACTGGAGCTAGCTCGAATTCGGCAGGGCTTTAAAGTCCCCAGGGAATACAGTGACCGCCTCTGGGAGGGGCCATGAGCTTTGAATGAGAAAAGCTCCAAGAAGCTGGCCTGTAAGATCTCCTCTTCAATAACAGATGGAATTAGCAGCACCCCCTACCCCCGCCTCCACTGCACTTAGTGGAAGGTTTCTCCTCCCCTTCCTACTCCTACCTGCTCAGACAATCTTAATTGCCAAGTCATTGTTTGAAAACCCCATGGGGCCGGGAAGAAAGGGACAGCAACCTTAGAGGTAGCTCTGGGCTGAGGGGTCGGAGAAGCCTCAGAAATTGCCGCTGAGATAAATACTTAGCGCTCAGACTGTTCCCCAAGCAACAAAAGAAGGGGAATTTAAGAAGGGCGTGGCTGGTGGAAGCTTCCCCAAGGACTGCTGTGCCTCATCCCCATGGGACTTGGTGGGTTAGATGCAAGCCTTTTATCTGTTTTCTGACCATAAGTCCAAACCAGGCAAAACACCTTTTAACCTTTTTCTTCTTGGGACTATTGGGAGGATGGGGGGTCAAAGATGCAACCTGCTTCCCAGAGACGCAACATAACTGTGCAAATGATCAGACCTGTGTCTGTGAAGAACGCCTGAAGGGTATCAGGGGTCGTGCTTGGAGTCTCCAACAGGACAGGGCAGCCACCCGCACCTAGCTCACCTGTCCTCACCAGAGCATCTTGGCTGGGGCTCAGACATCTCTCCAAAACCCCTGCTGCTCCCTGACCTGGCTAGGCTCCAGGGTGGAAGGGAAAGCCTCTGTCACAACCTGGGTTTTGTCCAGTCCACAACCTGGAGGTTCCTAGAGAAATAACAGAACTTACTGCAAAGAATAGTGGTTCAGGAAAGGAGACCCGGGTTCAAATCCAGACTGTCACCAACTAACAGTGGCCCTGGGCAACATAACTTCTCACCTTTGAACCTCATTCTCACCTTTTCTCATCTTAAAACCGGGATAAATAGCCTTGCCAGGCCACGCCCACCGCACAGGGCTTCTCGGAAGATCAAACGAGATCTCGCACGTGGAAGGGCTTTGTAAACTAAACTGTGAGAACATGAAGGCTTTTAAATCCGAGGTGGTCAGGTCCGAGGCGATTACTGTGATGCACTGGCGAGGCAGGCGATGTGCTGAGCGTTGCCTTCGTGTAATCAGTGCTGGACTCAACTGCGTCCCCAACTCAAAGGCGGGTGCCCTGGAGCAAGGGTGCAAATCCAAGCCCGAGTCGGGGTGGGTGTATTGGGAGGATTTTCGGGACGAAATCTTCCTAACTTCCCTCCCTCGCTCACCGGCAGTCCCAGCAGGTTGGGCGGAAGCGCGCTGAGCCCGCGGCGCTGTCCAGGCGGGCGCGCGCACCGAACGCACCTAGGCGCCCCCCTCGCCGAGGCTGGAGGTCCGGGCAAGGCTCGGGGTAGTCTTGGGGGCTCCTGCTAGCGCGCCCTGCACGTGGCGGGGGCCTGGGGTAGCCCAAGTGCCAATCCGCGCGCAACCTCGGGCCGCTCTCTTCCAGCCCCGCCTCCGCGCCCCCCTCCCCAGCTTCTCTTGGCCGCCTCGACCCTCCTACCGGCTGAGAGCTGCTGCCGAGCCACAGCCTAAAGCAAGCCCGAGCACTACCCTCCCCGGACCCCGCGCCGCAGGCCTCTGGGGCATGCTGGCATGGCAGGACGGCGGGGCCAAGGCGGCTCCCTCCCACCACAAGATCTCCTTCTCGGTTCTGGATATCTTGGACCCGCAGAAATTCACCCGCGCTGCGCTTCCAGCCGTGCGTCCGGCTCCCCGGGAAGCCAAGAAAAGTTTGGCAGAGACCGAAGCAAGGAAGGACGCCAGCCGGGACCCGGTTCCGCAGCGAGAGGCTCCTGGTAAGGAAGCGAGGCGGCCTCGGGCCCGGAAAGCCCCAGCTTAGATGCTGCGATGGGCGGGTGGGAGGGACGGCCCGGGATCGGGTGAGTAGACCTTGGCGGCGTCTGCCCCAAAGGGGAGAAGGCACACAGGAAGAGGGCTGAAAACAGCAGAGGAGCAGCGAACGTGTTAGGCGCTCGGCCGCGTCCGACTCTGCGACCCCATGTCTGTAGCCCGCCAGGCTCCTCTGTCCACGGGATTCTCCAGGCAAGAACACTGGAGTGGGTTGCCATGCCCTTCCCCCAGGGGATCTTCCCGACCCAGGGATTGAACCTGGGTCTCCCCCAATGCGGGCAGATTCTCTACGATCTGAGCCACCAGGGAAGCTGCAGGAAGAGGCACATAGGGGCACATCCCCCTGCCCCCCGCCCCCCGCAGCATCCCAGGTTAGAGATTTGCCACTGAAGCCTATCCCTGCTCACCTGCCAAGCGAGTAAGCACCTCAGCTCTGACTGACCGGCAGTGGAAACTAATAGTTCCCCAGCACCCAATTTAGCCAGGCTTATTCACTTATTGGGCATCTAATGCTCCCGCCATGTGCCAGGACCTGGGCTAGAGACTGGGACACAAGTCAGGGAAAACTTCAATACCTGCGAGGTCGACAGCGTCATTAAGGAGGTCGACACCATCATCCCTCCATTCTCTGGGTGAGGGAGCTGAGACTGATGAATCATGTGTCTGAAGTCTTAGCAGGCAGTGAGGTCCGGTGGAGCACAGGGGTCCCTTCTAGCCCTCCAGAGACAACAGCAAAGAATCCACTGCCCACCCGCTCAGTCTCCCTAGACACAATCAATCGTTGACTGGACTGGGGTCAGGGCGGCTTGGGGTGATGGGAGACTGTTTTGTCCTTTCTCTCCAAACCCTTTTTGACTTAACTCCTAACTCTGGAGGACCCTCATGAGGTGTCCAGGAAAGTTTGTGTCTGAAATGAAAGACAAAGGGCAGCAGGACCAGAGCTGGGTGAAGCCTGGGAGGGACTCCAAAGTTCAGGCGCGTAGCGCAGGGAGAGAGGCTTGAAGTCTGGCAGTCTCCTCCCGCCCACCCCACGCCGCCCCCCACCGCTCCCCACCGCTCTCCATCCCCAAGTTTAGAGGTGATGGTCTGGGGCTCTGGGCGCCTCTGGCGGCCGCTCTTGGGCCTGGGCGGCCGGCCGGGTAATTGTTCCGATCGCCTCTCGCAGGGGCCGCTCTCCCCTTGCCCCACCTCTCTGATCGATATTCTATTACTGGAGCCTGCATATCTCCTGCCCGCAGCTTGCAGGTACCGACTTCAAACCCCCTTTCCCTGTCTGATCCTAATATTGTTCGATTAAAACTTACCTTTAATAGATGACATCTATCGATCCAGTCCCGCGCAAATCTGAAACTCTATTAACACGGCAGCAGAGAGAAGATGGGAAAGAGGGAATTTCACTTTAAAAGGGAGGAGAGGGGCGCCTAATAACTTCTTTTTCTAATTGCTAGAGGTTCCAGACCCAAACAGGCGTCTAGGGACGGGGGGGGGGGGGGGGGGGGGGGGGGGAGGAGAGAGCCTGAAACGCACTTGACATCTCGATGTCTTAATGTGTAATACAACGCTCTTATAAGGTTGTCCAATGAGCCCTTTATTTTTTCTTAATGCAGGGTGTCATCCATTGATTCCAAACACACTTCTTGGACACCTACTAGGTCGTAGATGAGTAAAGAGCGAAGAGGCACCGCAACCCTCACTCTCACCTCCCGGGACAGGCTGGGCACTCTGGATGGGGGGCCGTGGGGTGGTGGCAGGGAACGCAAACTCGGAGAGGGGCAGGGCAGGGCCCTGAGTTGGGGAGATTGCCGCCTACTCTGGGGAGGACGAGAAGCAGGGCCGGGGACCAGAACGGGCTGGGTGGTTCCCGTTTTCTGATCACCGTCCCGTTCTCCTCTAGATGCTGCGGGCCGCGGCGCGGGTTTGGCGTCCCCCCTGGAGGGGTCGGAGGCGGAGGAGGCGGAAGAGGAGGACGAGGACATGGAGGATGCGGGGCGGCGGCGCGGGGAGCGGGCTGTGCACCTGCGGGCGGGCCTGACACTCTCCCCCGAGGCCCGGGCCGCGGCGTCGGCGGCGGGGGAGAGCGGCGCGGGCGGCCTCGCGGGCTCCCCTGGCTCCCCGCGGCCCAGGCGCCGGCGCGCGGAGCCCAGCAGCTCCAAGCCGCGGCGCGCGCGCACCGCCTTCACCTACGAGCAGCTGGTGGCTCTGGAGAACAAGTTCCGGGCCACGCGCTACCTGTCCGTGTGCGAGCGCCTGAACCTCGCGCTCTCGCTCAGCCTCACTGAGACGCAGGTCAAAATTTGGTTCCAGAACCGCAGGACCAAGTGGAAGAAGCAGAACCCCGGCGCCGAAGGTGCGGCGCAGGCGGGAGGTGGCGCGCCCCAGCCCGGGACTGCGGCGGCGAGCGGCGGGGCGGGGGGCAGCCCAGGTCCGCCGGGCCCGGGCGCGCATCCTTTCCAGACTTTCCCCTCCTACTCCGCGGCCAACGTCCTCTTCCCGGCCGCCGCTTCCTTCCCGCTGACGGCCGCCGGGGGCTCCTTCGCGCCCTTCCTCGGGCCCTCCTACCTGACCCCTTTCTACGCCCCGCATCTATGAACCCCCGAGCCCCTTGGGCCCCTCTTCGTCTGGACTCACGAGTGATTGGCGTGGACTTGTGGTCCCCACCCTACCGACGGGCGCCGATGCATAGGGACCGCCCCCTCCTGGTGCGCGGGTGTCTGTGCGCCCCTTCCCTGCCGGCTGCCTGGAGGCGCCGCCAGAGGGCAGGGAGAGGCCGCCTGCCAGGTGCGCGCCTTCCCGGAATCCACACGGTCCACTAAGGGGAATCAAGGACCGGCCACGTTTCAGAGTATCCGGAGACGGAAGCCGTCCTTAAATCTCCCCGTTTCTGGACCTCCTCTTCCCGGTGGGTCAGGCTTCATTCAGTTCAAGGGCTCTTTCCGAGGGTCTGGGTGTTCGGAGGCGCGCGACTAGCCCAGCGCCGGTCCGGAGACAGCCAAGACCCGCCCTCCAGCGGCTCACGAGGATGGAATCTGCAAAGATTTTGGCTCCCTCAGAGCCCAGTCGTTTTTGTTTCCCTTTCCAGAGCCGATTGTTTCCCATTTCACCCTTGGTTACCGGCCCCAATGCAGCGATTTCTGCCGAACACTGCGAAAGCTGGAGAGAACTGGATCTGAGCCTTGAGATGGGCCGTTTCTTAAAGGCGTAGCGCTCTACGTTTTTCGATCTTTCATTTAAGATTAGGCCCCGAGAGCAACTCTTATTCCAGACTGTCGCTTCACGGGCTATTCCTGAGAAAATGGGTACCTAACTTTTCGGAGAAGACCAGAAGTTTGTGCTGGTTGATTCAACTGCTTTACAGCTAGACTTGCCTACTAAGGTAGAGCGCAGTTCCCCGCTACTGCAAGTTTTGAGAATAGCTTTGACAAACCATGACTATGGCCCCAAAGGCATAAAAATAACACAGGGACCAGTGGCACAACTGAAATCTTGAGGTCTATACCTGAGACTGCCCATTATGATTTGCAGTGTTTGATATCGTAAAACTTCAGTCTTGGCCAATATGTCTGTCCCAGCAAGTCCGAAGCTCTCAATAGTGATCAAGGAGAGTTCTCTCCTCCAGCATACACGGCAGTTATGAACTGGACTAGTTTTTAAAGCACAGACTCAACATTTTTAGAGCTTCATCTAAGATTCTGACTTGAAAGATATTCTGTTCCACACAGACTGTCCGTGGTGGCATGGTGAACAAGCAAAAGGTTGTTAAGAGCAGTAGAAGAAATAATTATTGGGCATATCATGGAAGCAAAAGGCATATATGTGATGGATTCAACTGCAGGAGCTAAATATAGGGACATGCATTCTAACTGCTGCTTTTATTGTCTCTCTTAAGAATTAGTCCTGTAAAATTCTCTTGCTGGCTTTATCTGGAATACTCTTCAGTTTTTTATGTAATATAATTTGTAGCCCATATTTCCGAAAACCAGACCTCCCCAACTAGGTCATGTATCTTTCACTCTCATCTTTATTGGATTACTTGAGGCTGGGCAATATCTATATGGATACCATATTCCTTGCTATTTCTTGGTAGCCTTTGTCATTAATAAATTTAAGGATCAATGGCTTCTCATAAAATAAAACACATTATTTGGTTTTATGAACATATGAGATTACAACCTTGAAATATCTATTTCTGTTATTATCAAGAATGAGAAAATATACCCCCCTTCTTCCAAAATAAATTGAAGTTTTCACATTCATGTGAATCTCATCAGATTTGAGTGTATGTATTATTTAATTATAATTTATTAATTAGACTCTTTCCCTTCTATGCTAAAGAAGAAATGTGTCCCCAAACAATGCATTAAACTTTCTGAAAGACAAATGGTGCCAGATGAGATTAACAATGCAGTTACTGTAATAGATAATATTGTTTTATTCACTTTACTTGTGATAAACACTCCCTCAGTAACTATTAGTGGGTTTCTCAAAAGCAACATTCCATGTATCAGGAGCAGGCATGCAAAGAAGCCAGATCTGTAACAAAGAAACCGAATTTCTGTAAGACCTGGGAAACATTCCTTTCATCTCAGGTACCAGAAGACTACAGCTGAAGAGAGGGACTGCGGAGGGAGGGGGGAGGCTTGTCTGTTTGTGGAGCAGCATGGAGTGCTGTATTTCCTGACCTTTCTTGTTTCTATGAATTTTAACAGAGTAATGCTTGAAGTGTGTGACTTTGGACATCTGCTGCTTTAAAAGGCCCAGTGAGTTCCCAACCAAATCCTTAAATTCAATCTATTGATGTGTTTGTCTAATAAATTTTGTTTGTAATAATTTCTTTCTAATTATTTCTTGTTGTTTATTAGCAAAGATTTTAAATAATTCTATAACTATCAGAGGTTGTATATCTTCCCATCCTCACCTCTCACCATCTGGCATTCACCAGTAGAGAGTATTTCTCTCCTAAAATGACTTTTTCTAAGCCATCCTTTTCAGATTCTTGCTAGGTAAACACATAGTGCCTCCACTTGTAGGCAGTACACACAAACACATATTTAAGCCCATTTTCATAGTGATAGCAAAGCATCTTTATAGGATATTAATTAGTGGCTGCAAATTAAATTAATACCATATTTCTAGGACATTAGCTTCCTAGCCTGCTTCACAAGTTCTGAATAACCCATAAAGACTCTGGGAGGCAACTTTGCAGATTTGGGCCATCCACTGGTCATAAATTTCAGATGTTAAAAATGAATATTTAAAAACGATCTTATTTACAAATCAGAAACAGACCCATAGACATAGAAAACAAATTTGGTTGCTAAAGGGGGAGGGATAAATTAGGAGCTTGAGATTAGCATATACAAAATACTATATATAAAAAACATAAACAAGGTCCTATTATATAGCACAAAGAACCATATTCAAAATCCTATAATAAACCATTATGGAAAAGAATATGAAAAAGCATATATCTCTCGATATAGCTGAATCACTTTGCTGTACACGAGAGTCTAACACAACATTATAAATCAGCTATACCATTTTAAGTTCCCATGTGAAGCCATGTAGCCAGTTCAGTTCAGTTCAGTCACTCAATCCTGTCAGACTCTTTGCGACCCCATGAACTGCAGCACGCCAGGCCTCCCTGTCCATCACCAACTCCTGGAGTTTACCCAAACTCATGTCCACTGAGTCAGTGATGCCATCTAACCATCTCATCCTCTGTCGTCCCCTTCTCCTCCTGCCTTCAATCTTTCCCAGCATCAGGGTCTTTTCCAATGAGTCAGCTCTTTGCACCAGGTGGCCAAAATATTGGAGTTTCAGCTTCAACATCAATCCTTCCAATGAACACCCAGGACTGATTTCCTTTAGGATGGACTGGCTGGATCTCCTTGCAGTCCAAGGGACTCTCAAGAGTCTTCTCTAACACCACAGTCAAAATCATCAATTCTTTGGTGCTCAACTTTCTTCATAGTCCAAATCTCACATCCATACATGACCACTGGAAAAACCATAGCCTTGACTAGACGGACCTTTGTTGACAAAGTAATGTCTCTGATTTTCAATATGCTGTCTAGGTTGGTCATAACTTTCCCTCCAAGGAGGAATTGTCTTTTAATTTCATGGCTGCAGTCACCATCTGCAGTGATTTTGGAGCCCCCCAAAATAAAGTCTGACACTGTTTCCACTGTTTCCCCATCTATTTGCCATGAAGTGATGGGACCAGATGCCATGATCTTAGTTTTTTGAATGTTGAGCTTTAAGTCAACTTTTTCACTCTCCTCTTTCACTTTCATCAAGAGGCTTTTTAGTTCCTCTTTGCTTTTTGCCCTAAGGGATGGTGTCATCTGCATATCTGAGGTTATTAAATTTTCTCCTGGAAATCTTGATTCCAGCTTGTGCTTCATCCAGTCCAGCATTTCAGTCCACGTAAAAAAATCCAACTTCGGAAGGTAGTTATTTGCTGGGATTCCTCTCGCTGTTGGTTTATAATGTGTAATGCATTTGGAAAAGCAACTATGGTGTGTGTAGCCAGGTGCATCTTCTAAAACAGAACACCTTTGTCATTAGTACCTGGATCGAGACTAGAATACTGTGAACACCCCAGAGCCCCCTTGGGTCACCTTCTCATACCCCTCCCCAAAGGTGACCACTATACTACTTCTAATAGCATGGATTAGTTGTACCTGTTTTTTCCTTTTAAATATATGTAATGAACTATTTTGCATCTGACTTTGTTCAGTATTTTTTTTTCTTTGCTCAATATTACTTGTGAGTTCCATCCATGCTGTGTACAGCTGTAAATTATTTATTCCTATTTCTGTTGACATATTATGATACACACTTTCTACAATTCATCCTTTCTACTTTTTTTGGGGGGCCTCGCTGTGTGGCATATGGGATCTTAGATATGGGAGCAAGTATTGAACACATGTCCCCTGCATTGGGAATGTGGAGTCTTAACCACTGGACCATCAGCGAAGTCCCTAGCCATTTTACTGTTGATAAGTAATCAAATGTTTTTTGGGCCATTTTGATTAAGCAGACTTATACATACCTTTTGAGGCTTCCCTGGTGGCTCAATTGGTAAAGAATCTGCCTGCAGTGTGGGAGACCTGGGTTCAATCCCTGGGTAGGTAAGATTCCCTGGAGAAGGAAATGGCAACCCGCTCCAGTATTCTTGCCTGGGACATCCCATGGACAGAGGAGCCTGGTGGGCTGCAGTCCATGGGGTCACAAAGAGCTGGACACAACTGACTAACACTTCTTCCTTTTTTTCATACCTTTTGGTAAATACATCTTGATATTTCCTTTGGGGATACAGCTAGGTGTGAGGTCTACCTTTAGTAAATACTGCCAATCAGTTTTCCAGTGGTTGTCACAATTCACATTCCCACCTGCAATGAATAAGAGTTCCAGGTGTTTCACATCCTTCCATCACTTAGGATCGACCAATCACCATTTTCGGTCCAGTGATTCCAGAAGGTATGTAGCAGTATCACGTTTGTGCTTCAGTGTTCATTTGCTGATGGGTAATGATGCTGACTCTGTCTCCATATGCCTGTTGGGGATTTGGTATCGCTCTTGGTGACGTGTCTAATCAGCTCTTCTGCTGACTGGTGAGCCCTCCTATTTACTGGTAAAACAAACTGAGTCTTAGGGACTTCCCTAGCAGTCCTGTGGTTAGGACCTCACCTTCTAGTGCAGAGGGTTTGAGTTCAATATCTGATTGGGAGAGTTAAGATCCCACATGCATCATGGCCAAATAACCAAAACATAAAACAAAGGCAGTATTGTAACAATTTCAATAGAGACTTTTAAAATAGTGGTGGTTTAGAGTATACAGAGTATACTGTATAGAGCATACAGTCTTGTGACCCCACAGACTGTAGCCCACCAGGCTCCTCTGTCCATGGGATTTCCTAAGCAAGAACATTGGAGTGGGTTGCCATTTCCTACTCTAGGGGATCTTCGCAACCAAGGAGTCTAACCTGAGTCGTCTGCATTGCAGGCAGATTCTTTACCACTAGGCCACCAGGGAAGTCCTCTTTAAAAATGGTCCACATCAAAAATAAATAAATAAACAAACAAACCGAGGCTTAGAGAGGAGGTGACTTGCCTGAGATCACCCATATTGTCTTAGAAACTGTGACTCACTGAGGTTATGTGACTTGCCCAAGGTCACACAGCTAGTGAGAGAAAAGCAGAGACTGCATTACAGTTATTCAGTTATTAAGCAGGGCCTAATAAAGTGAAAAGGAGTATGTCAAGGCTGTATATTGTCACCCTGCTTATTTAACTTATATGCAGAGTACATCATGAGAAATGCTGGGCTGGAGGAAGCACAAGCTGGAATCAAGATTGCCAGAAGAAATATCAATAACCTCAGATATGCAGATGACACCACCCTTATGGCAGAAAGTGAAGAGGAACTAAAAAGCCTGTTGATGAAAGTGAAAGAGGAGAGTGAAAAAGTTGGCTTAAAGCTCAACATTCAGAAAACAAAGATCATGGCATCTGGTCCCATCACTTCATGGGAAATAGATGGGGAAACAGTGGAAACAGTGTCAGACTTTATTTTGGGGGGCTCCAAAATCACTGCAGATGGTGACTGCAGCCATGAAATTAAAAGACGATGACCAACCTAGATAGCATATTGAAAAGCAGAGACATTACTTTGCCAACAAAGGTCTGTCTAGTCAAGGCTATGATTTTTCCAGTGGTCATGTATGGATGTGAGAGTTGGACTGTGAAGAAAGCTGAGCGCCAAAGAATTGATGCTTTTGAACTGTGGTATTGGCGGAGACTCCCGAGAGTCCCTTGGACTGCAAGGAGATCCAACTAGTCCATTCTAAAGGAGATCAGTCCTGGGTGTTCACTGGAAGGACTGATGCTGAGGCTGAAACTCCAATACTTTGGCCACCTCATGTGAAGAGTTGACTCATTGGAAAAAGACCCTGATGCTGGGAGGGATTGGGGGCAGGAGAAGGGGACGACAGAGGATGAGATGGCTGGATGGCATCACCGACTCGATGGACATGAGTTTGGGTGAACTCCGGGAGTTGGTGATGGACAGGGAGGCCTGGCGTGCTGCAGTTCATGGGGTTGCAAGAGTCGAACGACTGAGCGACTGAACTGAACTGAACTGAATAAAGTGAAGGTGATTTAAATTGTACACGGGGCCATCGAGTATATAAAATATTTGGTAAAAAAAATATTTTTAAATGATATGAGAGCTGTTTGGCGTTACTTTGTAGTTACAGGTCAAGAGTGCAGTCTTGACAGGGTATCTACCCATTGTTCCTCCCTCCTTCCCTCGACTCCTTCCTTCCTGCCGAACCATAAACTGAGCACCCATTCTGGGCCAATGACTGCTCCAGATGATGGGAATTTATTCAGGCAAAGAAGGTTGTCCGCCGAGGGACAGTTAGAGTCAGCGAATTCTCTTTCCTCCGACTACAGTGGTTTCTGGAGTCAAAAGAGGAAGGCCCTTTATTTCCTCTCTCTACCACTTACTAGACTTACTAGCTCTGCCATCTGGGGTTCGTTTCCCGTTTTTTTTTTTTTTTTTGACCACACCCTGAGGCTTCTGGGATCTTAGTTCCCCAGTTCAGTTCAGTCACTCAGTCATGTCCCACTCTTTGAGACCCCGTGGACTGCAGCACACTAGGCCTCCCTGTCCATCACCAACTCCCGGAGTTTACTCAAACTCATGTCCATTGAGTCGGTGACGCCATCCAACCATTTCATCTTCTGTCGTTCCCTTCTCTTCCCACCTTCAATCTTTCCCAGCATCAAGGTCTTTTCCAATGAGTCACTTCTTCCAATCAGGTGGTCACAGTATTGGAGTTTCAGCTTCAGCATCAATCTTTCCAATGAATATTCAGGACTGATTTCCTTTAGAATGGACTGGTTGGCTCTCCTTGCAGTCCAATGGACTCTCAAGAGTCTTTTCCAACACCACAGTTCAAAAGCATCAATTCTTCAGCCCTCAGCTTTTTTAGTCCAACTCTCACATCCATACATGACCACTGGAAAAACCATAGCTTTGACTAGATGGACCTTTGCTGGCAAAGTAATGTCTCTGCTTTTTAATATACTGTCTAGGTTGGTCATAATTTTCCTTACGAGGAGGAAGCATCTTTTAATTTCATGGCGGCAGTCACCATCTGCAGGGATTTTGGAGCCCAAAAAAGAAAGTCTTCCACTTTTTCCCCATCTATTTGCCATGAAGTGATGGGACCAGATGCCATGATCTTAGTTTTCTGAATGTTGAGCTTTAGGCCAACTTTTTCACTCTCCTCTTTCACTTTCATCAACAGGCTCTTGAGTACTTTTTCATTTTCTGCCATACGGGTGGTGTCATCTGCACATCTGAGGTTATTGAGATTTCTCCTGGCAATCTTGATTCTAGCTTGTGCTTCATCCAGTCCAGCATTTCTCATGATGTACTCTGCATATAAGCTAAATAAGCAGGGTGACAATATACAGCCTTGACGTACTCCTTTCCCAATTTGGAACCAGTCTGTTGTTTCATGTCCAGTTCTAACTGTTGCTTCCTGACCTGCATACAGATTTCTCAGGAGGCAGGTCAGGTGGTCTGGTATTCCCATCTCTTTCAGAATTTTCCAGTTTGTTGCGATCCATACAGTCAAAGGCTTTGACATAGTAAATAAAGCATAAGTAGATGTTTTCTGGAACTCTCTTGCTTTTTTGATGACCCAATGGATGCTGACAATTTGATCTCTGGTTCCTCTGCCTTTTCTAAATCCAGCTTGAACATCTGGAAGTTCATGGTTCAGGTACTGTTGAAGCCTGGCTCAGAGAATTTTGAGCATCACTTTGCTAGTGTGTGATATAAGTGCAGTTGTGCGGTAGTTTGAACATTCTTTGACCTTGCCTTTCTTTGGGGCAATGAGAGGGAGTTTCAGGAGGGAGGGGACATACATATACCTATGGGTTATTCATGTTGATATTTGGCAGGAAGCAACACATTTCTGTAAAGCAATTATCTTTCAATTAAAAATAATTAAAAAAAAAGAGTGAGACACGACTTAGTGACTAAACAACAAGAAGTAACTGATGATATTGAGCATCTTTTCAAGTGCACACTGCCATTTGTGTATCTTCGTTGGAGAAATGTCCATTCAAATCCTTTGTTCTTTTTTCTTTTTCTGAAAAGAATGTTTATTACTTATTTACTTGGCTGCATTGGGTCTTAGTTGTTGCAGGCGGGATCTTTAGCTGTGGCATGTGGGATCTAGGTCCCTGATTACGGATTGAACCTGGGCCCTCTGCACTGGGAGCTTGGAGTCTTAGCTGCTGGACCACCTGGGAAGTCCCTCACTTGTTCTTTTTAATACTTTTATTTATTTATGGCTGTGCTGGCTCTTCATTGCTGCTTTCAGGCTTTTTTCTAGTTGAGGTGAGCAGGGGCTACCCTCTATCATTACCCGTGGTGCTGGCGCTTCTCATTGAGGTGGCTTCTCTCATGGTGGAGCACTGGCTCTTGGGTGTGTGGGCTTCAGTAGCTGCAGCGAGAAGACTCAGTTGTTGTGGTTCCCGGGCTCTAGAGCACAGGCTCAATAGTTGTGGCACACAGACTTCGTTGCTCTGTGGCATATGGAATCTTCCCCGACCAGGGTTCGAACCTGTGTCTCCCGCCTTGGCAGACGACTCTTCACGACTGAGTCTCCAGGGAAGCCCCCAGTTTGTTCTTTTTAATTAAGATATTTATCCTTTTGTTGTTGAGTTTCAAGAATTCTTTATGTATTTAAAACACTTTTATCCTTCTCCCTTTATTTACATAGTACATTATAATAAATACATGGTCCAAAGAATAAATACATGGTCCTTTCCTCTGCAAGAACACATACTGGGTACCAGCTGTGTGTCAGGAACTACCCTAAACTCTGGGAATGCAACAGGAAGGCTCTAGCTGGCCGAGGGAGAGAGGAACAGGTGACTGAAAGTCACAGACAGGTATGCATTGGTGCAATAGAGTGTAAAAAGGCCATGACCTTCTTGTCAGCAATTTCTGCACAAAGAAACAGTCTTAGCATTGACGTCATTGGGGATTCAGGCTGGAAATGTCACTAATTTCACCTTTGCCATGCTTGTGCTGTACAGATGTGGTTTGTGTTTTTGAAAGGTCTTCCCAGGCATTTGTAGCTTCTAGAACTCAGCAAAACATGACTAACAGAAGTTAATGATATTACTGAGATAAGTTCAAAGGACCACAGTTATTTGTTTTCCTGAGATGAATCATAACTACTTTTCCCCTATATGACGTTGTTAGGTTCCATCATGGTTTTCTAAAATAAGCTGAAGTAAAATGACCTTCGGTAGTTTAGAGAAATCCATGCTTTCCTGATAGCAAGATTCTATCTGTTGATGGAATATATACCCATGTAATTTGATCTGCAAGCTGACTTCCAATTTTTCTTTCAACTCTACAGGGCAAAAATACTATGTTTGAACATATATGCCCTTCATGGTAGGACAGGTATAAGATGTTTTTTTCTCTCTGTTTCTCGTTAGAAGCTTAAGTATTTAGCAACCACACCTGCAGAAGCATCTGGGTACTTACAGTGAAGTGAAAGTCACTCAGTCGTGTCTGACTCTTTGCAACCCCATGGACTATACAGTCCATGGAATTCTCCAGGCCAGAATACTGGTCTGGGTAGCCTTTCCCTTCTCCAGGAATCCTCCCAACTCAGGGATCAAACCCAGGTCTCCCGCACTGCGGGCGGATTCTTTCCATGGAATTCTCCAGGCCAGAATACTGGAGTGGGTAGCCTTTCCCTTCTCCAGGAATCCTCCCAACCCAGGGATCAAACCCAGGTCTCCCGCACTGCGGGCGGATTCTTTACCAGCTGAGCCACAAGGGAAGCCCAAGAATACTGGAGTGGGTAGCCTAGCCCTTCTTCAGCAGATCTTCCTGACCTAGGAATCGAACCGGGGTCTCCTGCATTGCAGGCGGATTCCCCAACTGAGCTATGAGGGAAGCCCTGGGCACTTGAGGGGGGTACTTAAGTCCAAGGCTGTGTCAGAGTTTACGTAATTCCTCTTTGCTCTCCCTATATCAGGGATGGCAGTGGTGTAACACATCAGATCTTGCCCTCCAGTGCTACATTTCTAGTACAATAGTCTTTCTGATCTTTTGATCTCATATTTTTTCAGAATAAAATTTACTGAGCCTGTACGTCCAATATACATATTTAACTGGTATATGCATTCTGCCCTGGTAACAGATTATTTCCTTTGCAAAATAAAAGGATTTAACAGGATGAGATGAGACTTCCCTGGTGATCCAGTGGCTAAGACTATGCGCTCTCAGCTTGGAGGTCCGGGGTTCAATCCCTGGTCAGGGAATAAGATCCCACCTGCTGCACTGAGCGTTTATATGCTGCAAGTAAAGATCCTGTGTGCTGCAACTAAGGCCTGGAGCAGCCAAATACTAAACAAATAAATTTTTTTTTTAAAAAAAGGATCAAATAAAGATTCTGAGTGTCACAGCTAAAAATATCCCCCGTGCCGAAATGAAGCTAGAAGATCCTGTGTGTGCCACAAATAAGGCCTGGATCAGCCAAATAAATAAATAAATATATTTTTAAATAAAAAATAAAAGGATAAGGTAATGAATATTTGAAAGGATGAGATAATAGAATTAGATAGCATTTATAACATTTTATTCCTGAATATGTGTATTTCATCTTACACCTTCTTTCCACTTTTTGGAAATTAGTATCCTGGCAGACAAGGTGAGTCCTGACATACTGCTTTTCTGCCTGAGTGCCCAGATCCCTTAGTGAACAGGTGAAAGTGAAAAGTGGAAGTGTTAGTTGCTCAGTCGTGTCCGACTTTGTGACCCCGTACTGTAGCCCGCCAGGCTTCTCTGTCCATGGAATTCTTCAGGCAAGAATATTGGAGTGGGTAGCCATTCCCGTATTACTTAGTACCTACTACATTTTGTGCTGTCTCATTATCTACTTGGGGCCTTCTTGGGGACTCAGTGGTAATGAATCTGCCAGCAACGCAAAAGCTGAGCAGATGTGGATTTGATGCCTGGGTCGGGAAGATCCCCTGGAGAAGGGAACGGCAACCCACTCCAGTATTCTTGCCTGGAGAATCCCACAGACAGAGGAACCTGGCAGGCTATATAGTCCATGGGGTTGCAAAGAGTAGGACATGACTGAACCACTTAGCACACACACATTATCTACCTGTTTCATGTGGGAGAGCACTTCCCCCACCCCATCTTCTGCCCCTTTCCATGGCAATTCCTCCTTGTATTTTGTGGATCTTATATTTCTTACATTGGAATATGTTGGTATTCCACCAATTGCTATATGCAGTTACAGTAGCTGGTTCCCAGAGGAAAAGAGCCAGATACAGCTTTGTAACAAAAAGTGAAAGTGAAGTTGCTCAGTTGTGTCCGACTGTTAGCAACCCCATGGACTGCAGCCTTCCAGGCTCCTCCATCCATGGGATTTTCCAGGCAAGAGTACTGGAGTGGGTTGCCATTGCCTTCTCCAGGACAAAACAGAAGCTATTTTGACCTAAGCCATTTTGTCATATAAGCCTGGCCACAATGCTTGTGCTTTAACAGGTCTTAGAAATTAAAGCTTAGTAATTAACTGTTTGTTCCTTGGAAGAAAAACTATGACCAACCTTGATACATATTAAAAAGCAGACACATTACTTTGCCTACAAAGGTCAAAGCTATGGTTTGCCTATATAGTCAAACTATGGTTTTTCCAGTAGTCATGTGTGGATTTGAGAGTCGGCCATAAAGAAGTCTAAGTGCTGAATAATTGATGCCTTTGAACTGTGGTGTTGGAGAAGACTCTTGTAAGTCCCTTGGACAGCAAGGAGGTCAAACCAGTCAATCCTAAAGGAAATCAGTCCTGAATATTCCTTCGAGAGACTGATGCTGAAGCTAAAGCTCCAATAGTTTGGCCACCTGATGGGAAGAGCTGGCTCATTGGAAAAGACCCTGATGCTGGGAAAGATCGAAGGCAGGAGGAGAAGGGAACAACAGAAGATGAGATGGTTGGATGGCATCACTGACTCAATGGACATGAATTTGAGCAAACTCTGGGAGATTGGTGAAGGACAGGGAAGCCTGGAGTGCTGCAGTCCACGGGGTCACAAAGAGTCGGACTCGACTGAGCAACTGAACAACAAGACTCCAGACTGGCTGGAATCTAGGCAATGGTGACGTTGACCTTTTCTGACCTTTATGAGTGTAGTTTGCACTCTGCTGGCCTTTGTTCCAATTCTATGCTGAATTCTCCTCTACTCCAGCCCCTTCGTGAATATGCATACACTACCCAAGTCCCTTCATGAATATGCTTGTTACCCCTAGCTTAAAACTTTCCCAGTTTTGCTGCTGGGGAGACACTGCTTTGGGAAAGGTTCCCCTTGTTCCTCTTTGCTGCAAGTAGTAAGTCCTTTCTTCCAACCTTCAGCTTCAGTAGGTCTTTTGCATGACACCCACCAAGAGGGGACCCAGTTTTCTGGTAGAACTGCTGTTACATGATTAAACTATGTTTTCACTTTTTAAAAAAAAATTTGGCTGCACTGAGTTTTCTTTGCAGCATACGGGCTTCTCTAGTTGCGGTGGGAGGGCTTGGTTGCTCTGTGGTATGCGGGATCTTACTTCCCTAACCAGGATCAAACCTGAGTGCTCTGCATTGCAAGTCAGATTTTTAAAAAATGTAATGAAGTTAATTAAATTTACTTATTTAGCGCACAGGCTTCAGTAGTTGCAGCATATGGGTTCTAGAGCTCGGGCTCAGTAGTTTCCGGACACCAAGTTAGTTGCCCTGAGGCCTGTGGAATCTTTCCAGATCAGGGATTGAACCCTTGTCCTCTACCTTGGCAGGAGGACTCTCATCCACTGTACCAGCAAGGAAGTAGCAAAGCTAATTCTTAACCACTAGACCACCAGGGAATTCCCTGTTTCCACTTTTGAATTAGTCTAATTTTGTTTTACTCTTTCATGTTTGGAGAGTGCTGTTTTTCAACTTTTTTCAGAAGTCTGTATAACAAACTTGACAGAATTTAAAATAATATGAAGGAAAATCTCATCTTACTAAAAAAGCTGTTGGTGATTTTGCATAGTCACAGAAGTCATTTTTCTTCTCAGGAGTTACATGGATACAATCAGTAAAAATCAACAATTTCTAAAAATGATCATGTGCTTGGATGTCACAGCAATGAAAAATTGCTCCGAGTTTTCTTAGTACTCTCAATTTCTGCACCATCTCATTGCAGAGACCGGCACCAGTCCAAGGCACGGACTGAGTGGCCTGCTTCACTCTCCTCTGAGCCCTGGAATTTGAAATCTCAGCCTTGAAACTGGAAATGTAGGCCACTCCTTTGACCCCTTCCTAGGACTTCATCCTACAGATATATTTTCACAAAATGTCAGAAACTAGGTTATCTATTGTGACGTTGTAATAGCAAAAGATTGGAATAATCCACGTGTCCAGCAATATAGGGCCATTAACGCAGCTATAAACAAAAGAATGAGGGCTGCCTCTCCATATTGACACAGATAGAGCTCCAGGGCATGTGAAGAGGCAAGGTACAAAGAGCACATGTAATCTGCTGTCTCAGGTGTTATGAAGTAGTGGAAATAATGACATGTATTTATATTTCCGTCTATTGCAAGAAGAACCACTGGAGGGATAAACACAATGTTAATGTGAAGGGCTGCCCTAGGTGGTGACAAGGGCTAGATGGGCTTGGGCCAGACCAAGACCTCTCAGTGTGTACTGTTTAATTTGCTTTGATTTGTAAATGAAGTAAATGTATTAACTATTTACAAAACAAAAATAAGCTGCTTCAGGGAGAAAATGTCAGAGAGGCAAGTAGTTCTATAAATACTTCATGTAATTTGAAAGTTTCCAAATTTCCTCCTTTGACTAGACGGACCTTTGTTAGCAAGGTAATGTCTCTGCTTTTTAATATGCTGTCTTGGTTGGTCAAAGCTTTTCTTTCAAGGAGCAAGCATGTTTTAATTTCATGGCTGCAGTCACCATCTGCAGTGATTTTGGAGCCTCCTCGAAATAAAGTCTGTCACTGTTTCCATTGTTTCCCCATCTATTTGGTATGAAGTGAAGGGATGAGAAGCCATGATCTTAGTTTTCGGAATATGGTTTTTCCTGTAGTCGGTACGGATGTGAGAGTTGGACTATAAAGAAAGCTGAGCATCTAAGAATTGATGCTTTTGAACTGTGGTGTTGGAGAAGACTCTTGAGAGTCCCTTGGACTGCAGGGAGATCCAACCAGTCTATCAAAAATGAAATCAGTCCTGAATATTCATTGGAAGGACTGATACTGAAACTCCAATACTTTGGCCACCTGATGCCAAGAACTGAGTCATTGGAAAAGGCCGTGATACTGGGAAAGATTGAAGGCAGGAGGAGAAGGGGACAACAGAGGATGAGATGGGTGACTGGCATCACCGACTCAATGGACATGAGTTTGAGTAAACTCTGGGAGTTGGTGATGGACAGGGAGGCCTAGCGTGCTGCAGTCTATGGGGTCGCAGAGTGGGACATGATTGAGCAACTGAACTGAACTGAACTGAAAGTTCCTTCTATTATCAATCTTTGGATTTTTTTTTTTGGCAGTGCTGTGAGGCATGCAGGATCCTAGTTCCCTGACCAGGAATCAAAACTATGTCCCCTGAAATGGAAAAGCAGACTCCTAACCCCTGGACCACCAGGGAATTCCCTCAGTCTTTGGAAATTAAGGGGAGAATCTGACCAGTGGAAAGCTGGGCTACCTACTTCCCTGGATTTATCTCAAGCTTCCTTTAGAAAATGAACACACAAGGGAAGGTATTACCAAGGCTTGTTTATTTACTAGAAGAAGGCCAGTTCAGAGTGAGGTTCATAACTTATAATCACAGTCCAATGGGACTTCACAGACCCCAAGGGGAGGCATAGGGCCAGACTGGGAACAGGTAATTGTAAAAAAGTTTTTTTTACTAAAAGTTAAAATAAAATTTACTTTGGATCCCAGGAGTAAAATATTCTTGCATTTTCAACCAATACTTTTCTAGCCTTCTAAGTGTAATAAACAATTTACTTAGATTTCAGTAGGAATCTGTAGAAGAGGGAAGATTCAAGGCCAGACGATGATCACATTGACTTGGAAAATAACCTTTACTGATCACTGCAAATAAAAACAACAATGCCACCAGGCATTGAGCTGCGGGGTGACTTAGAGGTGACTGGGTGTTTTAGAGCATCACATCTTTTGGTGATCCTCTGGGTAACCCATGTTAACAAGATAGGTAAGTGGGCCCGCAGGGTCTCAGGTTATCCAGGTAAGATCAGTGGAGTCAGGACTGACTTCTGGGTGTTTTGATTTCAAAGCCTGCATCTTAGCCACCATGGTGACCTGGATGCTGGATGCTCTAACACATTTACTAGACCACTGACCACAGTCAGATTCACATCCCTGAAGTCGGGGGTTGCAATTTATTCAATCCCTTGATTCTCTCAGAGCTTTGCACAGCTTTTTTTTTTTTTTTTTTTGTATTGTTGTTTAGTCATATAGTCGCTAAATTGTATTCGACTCTTTTGCAACCCCATGAACTGTAGCCCACCAGGCTCCTCCGTTCATGGGATTTCCCAGGCCTGAATACTGGAGTGGGTTGCCTTGTCCTCCTCCAGGGGATTTTCCCCGACCCAGGGACTGAACCTGAATCTCCTGCATTGAGCCACGTGGGAAGCCCCTTTTTGTGAATTAGAAGGCACTATATAAATAGTTCAAGCTGAATTATTCATAATAATGGGGAGACCAAGTAGTGGAGATCTCTTGGTGCTTTAATCTGTATTTAAATTAATACAGATGGGACTTCCCTGGTGGCCCAGCAGTTAAGAATCTGCCTCACAATGCAAGGAACGTGGGTTCAATCCCTGGTAGGGGAACTAAGGTCGCGCATGCCTTGGGGTAACTAAGCCTGAAAGATGCAACCACTGAACCCATGTGCCTCAACTAGAGAACGTGCATGCCACAAGGGAAAGCCCCACACGACACGGTGAAGATCCAGCACGCCACAACTGAGCTCCTCAGAGCCAAACAAATAAATATTGAAAAAGAGACCAATACAGATATCAGAACACGAAAGTAGTTTGTTCAGTCAGGGAAGTAAGTCAGACTTCAGGTGGCAGGGTAGAGTATAATTTCTCATCCCTAATTTAAAGACTTAATTCATCTTTATCACTAAAATCCTTTTGGAGGAAAATCCAAGTCAAAAGGAAAGAGAAGGACCACATACCACTATTAGGAATGTAACAACCACCAAAAGAGAGTGCGCTGGTGACTCAAACACCAGACTGGCATTGCTGTCTGTGACTTGACTTTCCAATATGTGAACAGCTCTTGGCAGAATACAGAGCAAAACCATGTTTTCAACAAAGATGAAATGATTTTATAGTATATTTTAATATGTTTATTTAATAACATTTAACTTTGACATTTAAAAAGTCTTAAAAATCACATCTAACTTATCAATGTTAGCAGAAAAGTATGAATTATTTTCGACGAATGTATCAGGTTTTCTGGGAGCAATGGGGGTTGTCATTGTTCTTGTTCTCTATAGTCCAACTAACAAGAGTTAAAATTAAAGTTCTCCAAAGAAAAGTAATAACTGTTATCAAGGCTCACACTCAGTTAGCCTTCATGGAATCAATAATAAAAAAAAATCATTGCAAAATACACTGAACCTCTTAGTATCAGAATAGATAAGGATGTAAATATTTAACTAGCACTTGAGGTTTCTATTATTTTTTAATTAATGAGCAGTGTATTTTCCAAATAAATGCTGCTACTAATTCACTACTTATTTTTGTAGTTACTTGTTTCATTACTGATTTTTGTAACTTTTTGGTTCTTGGTTAAAAGTCTTACTTCTGACGAAGTGTCTGAAATACAACACATGACGAGGTGAACACCTAGTTTTCTTGGCTGTCCTATCACCTGCCACCTATGTTGTAACTGGCTTCGGCCCTTTACCTTGGAATCTTGGATTTCTCTGTCCTTTAAAGTGCTAGATTGGATCTTTAAGGCTTTTCAGCTCTAAAATCTAGTATGTACTTATATCTCTAATTCATATATTCAAAATAAAATATTTACTATGTTTCAGTATTGAGACTTGGCTGATTTTTCAGCTCCATGAGTTGAGTCTCTTATAAAATAGTTGCTACTGAACAGGTGTGAATAGCCATCACTTGGCCTGGTTCACCTCCATCCCTCTTCTGGTATTTTCTGTTCTTGTTCCTGATTCAGGCTTAGAGGCACACAGTGTTCTTTATCTGTGGTCACTGACCCCAGAGTCCCTCTCACAGCCTCCTCTCTGGACCCAGCTCTGTTCCAGATCTTGCGCTTCACTTGACTTAAGATGTGGTCTATCACCTTTTCTCCAGCACATAACTTTATAAACTTACCAGGCCCCAGTGACAATCCTTCAGCACTTGGCAAGGTGTTAATGGATCATAATTTTCTTTTTTTTGTACAGATCATGTTTTAACGGCACATTTAAAGTACGATTTTGTTGTCATTTGTTTAACTTGGAATTCTTTTTTTTTTTTTTTTTGTACAACAGTGGTTTGAAGTATTCTTCTTCAACCCAAGCTACTTTGAGGTTTTACTGTTCTAGGAGTGGGGAGGGCTTTGGGCCAGCTAGCCGTTTAGAATCTCAGGATCATAGTCCAATGTCTTATTCTGCCTCTAATTCCTGCCCAGGGGAATAAAGATAAGTTGGAACAAGTGTAGAATACTATTCCTCTTAAAAGCAATGTAGAGATGGGTACTGGAAGGCTCTAAAGGTCCTGCAAGACAAGCTCTACCTTTAAGAATATATAGTCTGGGGACTTCCTTGGTGATGCAGTGGTTAGGACTCTGTGCTTCCATGGTGGGGGGCACAGCTTCTATCCCTGGTTGGGGAACTAAGATCCCAGGTACCGTGTGGCATGGCCAAAATATATATATATATATATATATATATATATATATATATATATCTAGTCTGGTTGGGAAGATATGACATACACAGAGCTAGAGATATACAGTAGTCAAGCAATGAGTGTAGGCAGTTCTACGACAGATGGACAGAGTGCTGAGGGTAAGGGGGACTCTTCTGACTGGGGAGTCAGGAAAGGTATCATATGGAGAAGGATAGAAGCTGTCGTTGGAGTTTTCAGGTGAAATTCAGCTAAGGGGGAGAGAAATGAAGCGACCCTAGTAGGGATATTCTTTTAGCAGAACCAATATTTTAACTGCACTATTTCTGAATCTCTACCTATTGTCCCCAGTTCAGATATATATATATTTTTCACTTGGAGTATAGCTGGTTAAAAATGTAATAGTTTCAGGTGCACAGCAGAGGGAGTCAGCCATTAATATACATGTATCCATTCTCTCCCAAACTCCCCTCCCATCCAGGCTGCCTTGTAACATTGACCAGAGTTGCCTGTGCTATACAGTAGGTCTTTGTTGGTTATCCATTTTAAATACAGCAGTGCCTACATGTCCATCTCAAAATCCCTAACTATTCCTTCCCCTTCCCCTTCCAGCTCAGATTTAAGTTCAGAACATTTACCAGCTGTATCCTTCTTTAACCCTCCTTACTGTTCTGCTTATGTTGCCTCTAACAGACCCCTGCCATCTGGCTGTAAGGAGGTTTACTGTCCTCCAGATATAAATGCCTGCCCCTGCTTAGTGCAGAAGCAGCAGGAGGCATGAGGTAAGCATATTGCCAAGTCTTCTGCTGGAAGGTATCTTTTAGGATGAACATAATCGGGGGAAAATTTTTCTCTTGTTGGGTAAACCTCACCAAATGTTTCCTGAGTCTCATTATGAGACTTTCTCCTTGACTGTCAGCGTGGATTTTCCTCTTCAATCATTTCAAGTCCACATACATGTAGGCTATCCTAATAAACAACAACAACAAACTGGGCAATAGAGGAAGTAACGGAAAGCAGGAGGCAGGCATAATCCATCAGCTACTTCTCTGGTCACAGAATCACTGGGAGTTGCTTGTATAAGAAAATGAAGACTTCTTTCCTTTTTTTGTGTAGTTGCAGCTTTTTCAGATGGCCAGAGTTGCAAGACTTCAGCTCTTGAAGGAGCATTTCCTGAACTTCTCCCTTCTAATTGAGAGGCCCACCTGCTCTTGCCTGATGGGAAAACCTTTGCAGGGTCAGGCACGCAGGCACTCAAGGGACATTTGTTGAGTGAACTAAAGAAATGAATGTAGGTGTTGGATAATGTGATCGGATCAGTCTTATTTTTTTGCTTGCACTGGGTCTTTTTGCTGAGTGGGCTTTTCTCTAGCTGTGGTCAGCAGGGGCTGCTCTCCAGTTGCAGAACACGGGCTTCTCATTGTGGAGGCTTCTCTTGTTGCTAAGCAAGGCCTTCAGGCACTGGGGTTTCAGTAGTTCCAGTATATGGGCTCCTTAGTTGTGGCTCACGGGCTCCAGGGTACAGGCTCAACAGTTGTGGCCCATGCGGCTTTGTCCCTCTGCAGCTGGTGGGCTCTTCTGGGACCAGGAATCAAACCCACGTCCCCTGCATTGGCAGGCCGATTCTTAAGCACTGGACCTCCAGGGAAGTTGTGTGTGTGTGTGTGTGTGTGTGTGAAGTCCTGGGGTCACTCTTTATATCGTTCAGTTTTATGGTTCCCATTTAGTCAATTACTTGAGTCTATGAGTAGTTTTAGAGGCTCAAAAATCTTTCCAATGTATGCTCTGTCCTTACACGCTATATGCTGACTATAAATAAAGTGTATACAAACAGAGCAGCTCTGTTTCTTGTTTGAAAACAAGCTGCTTTCAAATCTAGGTCTCCCAGGGCATATTAAGCTAAAAAAACAAGTGCTAGTTATTTTTCAACTAGCTAGAAAAACCATAAAATATTTCATGCTGTCTGTTCCTGTTTCGTTTTTCTGATAAGAGAGAAGAGATAAGACCCAGACATTCTCAGCAGTTTCTAGCCTATGAAAAGGTTTTAGTTCAAAGGGACCTTAACTGTAAGTCCAAAAGGCATTGCAACACATTTTTGATGTTATTCAGATCTTGGGTGTCGTACCCCCTTCATGAACTGAGCAACACCTGTTCCTACTTGCCAATGTTGAATTGGGGATTCCTGGGCTCTGTAAGTGTTCCCAGAGCTGGGCCTGGCATGACATACCTGCCCAGATTTATGAGGGAGGACCACAGAGAACAGTTCCTCTCTGAATGACCTAACTTCCAAGAGATTGATCACATTTTCAGTGTTAAGAAGTCACATCAAAAATAAGTAAATAAACAAATAAAAGGCAGAGTCCTACTCTCAATGCACTCTAGGGAGGGCACAGCCGTAACAAGGACAGATGGAACCACGAGGACTGAATCCCTTTTTGGTGTCTAGCTCTGGATATCAGCAGACACAGGCTCTGCTGTTTACAGCTTGGCCTCTGTGCCCACACATTTTCCAGCCTTTACCAGATAGCTTTGACTTTTCTTTCTACTCGGCTAAGGTTTAATCTTAGCTAGCTGTCTGTGTTGAATGACTTCCAATTGTCCTCTTGCCCATGTAATCTCCACCCTTCCCCACCCAGCCTGCCTGCCAGGAGGCTGCCCTGCAAGGACTGTCTTCACCCGGCTCCCTAGGTCTCTGGCTTCCTAATGGGCTCAGTCCATGGAAAGCCCTGGAAGGAGATGGGAGGTCAGGATCCTCCTTACCCCAGCTCCCTTCCTAGGAGGTCATTGAAGACCTCTGCCCAGGCAGGTGGCCTTCCCTTTCTTTTAGTCTATGGATCCTGGAAACAGTCCCTTTAGGCCTAAGGTTGACCATGGCCCTTCCTGGTACACTAGCCCCAGGTTACTCCTCTGCCCCTTGTGGTATATGCGTTTACACTTAAAAAGATTCCTTTAACAAATACACCTCAATTTTCCATTTTGGAGTGTGCAACTCGTTTCCAGATGGGACCCTGCCTGATTAGGGCAGTCTAAGGGAACCCAGGCTGAGGTGCAGTCCGATTTCTGGGGGCTCTCTGCAACCGCCCTCAGAGAGGGGTGGCTGGCACGTGGAAGAGGTCTGCCCAAGTGTGGGATAACCCTGGGTAAGCTGCTTTTTCACTCCCAGCTCTGTTTCCCAATATGTAACAAAAATGGTGTAGACTATACCATGGCATGGCCTCTTCCGGTTCTAACATGAGGTGGCCTGCGTGCTCATATCAGACTTTTTGGGACCCCGTGGACTATAGCCCACCACCCTCCTCTGTCCGTGGGATTTCCCAGGCAAGAATACTGGAGTGGGTTGCCATTTTCTTCTCTAGGGATCTTCCCCATCCGGGGATGGGACCTGCATTCTCGCATCTCCCGCATTGGCAGGCATATTCTTTTACCCCCGAGCGTATTACCCTGTGGAGAAAGCAATGGCACCCCACTCCAGTACTCTTGCCTGGAAAATGCCATGGACGGAGGCGCCTGGGAAGCTGCAGTCCACGGGGTCGCTAAGAGTCGTACACGACTGAGCGACTTCACTTTCACTTTTCACTTTCATGCTTTGGAGAAGGAAATGGCAACCCAATTCAGTGTTCTTGCCTGGAGAATCCCAGGGACAGAGGAGCCTGGTGGGCTGCCGTCCCTTGGGTCGCACAGAGTCGGACACAACTGAAGCGACTTAGCAGCAGCAGCAGCAGCAGCAGCAGCAGCAACAGCAGCAGCAGCAGCAGCAGCAGCAGCTATTACCCTGGCCTGTGCATTCCCACTTCTGGGTTTTCTAACGGATTGTGCAGGGCGTCGCAGACAAATTTACAGAGCGTTTTGCCCTAATTTCAATATCTACCAGCAGCCACGAGGAGGGGGCAGTGGGCTTTCCGCTGCAGTGGAGACTTAAGCGCTGCAGCACACCAGAGTTCAAGGGCACGGCGGCCGCAACTCCTGTCCGGGGCCAGTACAGGCGGGCGGCCTCCACACACGGAAGGCTCCGCGAGGCAAAGGCCTGGAAGCGCAAGCCGGGGAAGAACGCAGGTCTGGAGGTCCAGTCCCGCGTTTCACCCCTTCAGATCTTGTTTTCTCGCCAGCAAAGGGAGGGCGGTGAGGGCAATCGATGAAAAGGCACGGATCCAGGCAGGCGCCTGAACTCAGGTAGCGACCATGCCCGCTGCCCGGAATTGCGGGGCGCGGAAGGCGCAGGAGAACGGCTGGAACCCGCGCCCTGTCCGAGTACAGGATGCGCCGCGCCGGGGCTGGGGGCGGGCCCACGGCGATTGGTGGCCAGTCCTTCGCCGCCGGCCAATGGGCGGCAAGGGCGTCTGCGGGGGGCGGGGCAGCAGGCGCATCTTAAGCTCTGTGACGCGTCGCCGTCGCCGCAGCTGATCCTTGGACGCCGCGTGTCCCCGTGCTGGCCTTGGAGGTGCCGCCAGGTATCCGTGCGGGGGGCCGCGGGGCCCGGGCCGGAGCTTGGGAAGGGGTCGGGCGCCCGGGGCCGGGCCGGGGCGGGGCGAGGCGGGCGTGAGCGGCTCGGGTCCCAGGTTGCGGGGAGCTCGCGGAGGGGGCGCGCTGGGCCTCCACCCGGAGGGCAGGCTCCGCCTGCGCAGAGGCTTTGCGCAGCGGGCCCCGGACTCCCCGGGCATCTGGGGCGCGGGGAGGGGGGTGGCCCGGAGAGCCGCCGGCCCGCGCGCAATCCGGGCGGGCAGGGCGCGGCGCATCCCGGCCCAGAGGCAGGAGGACAGAGAGGGAGGCTGTGGATGTGGCACCTCCGCCTGCCAGAGCGGGCGGAGCAGGGCGTGCCGGCGCTCCGCCCCGCCCTCCCCGGCCTGCAGTCCCCCCCAGCCCGCGCCGGCGCCCCAGGGTCCCTGCGCCTCGGCCTGGAGCCTCTCGGGCGCCTTGGGGGTTTCCTGGAGGAGGCCTTTTAGGGCGCCGGCGCGCGGGGCGGGTCGCATTCTGGATACGCGGGACTGCTCGGTAAACCCACGGAGTTTTGCCTACAAGAGTGGGACGCGCCGACTCTTGTTGAGAAGGGATCGGAGCCCACCCGGGCAGCTCTGGGGGCCCCTGTACTACCTGCCCATCTCCTCCCCTCCCATAACCTATCTCCTTTTCTCCTCCAGCCTTTGTTCAAGTAAGTCATCAGGCAGGTAGAGCCTTACCGTAGCGTTCAGGTTAACTACGTGATGTCAAGGGGTTGGGGTCCACCGGACTTTGAGCACGAAGACGTCATCGTTCGGGTTTCTTCGCCGACGGTGCTGA
Source organism: Ovis canadensis (assembly GCF_042477335.2). Lineage (NCBI taxonomy): Eukaryota > Metazoa > Chordata > Mammalia > Artiodactyla > Bovidae > Ovis > Ovis canadensis. The sequence continues at coordinate 59,254,746 of NC_091266.1, read as the reverse complement.
GCATTTAATACATTCTGGTTGAATTGAGTGGGACACCTGTACTCAGTGACCTAGTCTCCTCCCTTTGTTACCGTATCTCTTACCTTCTTGAGGTTCAGTTTTCACCTCTGAAAAGGTGATAAATTAAGGGGGGGAAGGAGAAGTGACTTTGGAATGAAGTGGCTTTAAGAAATTACTTCCTTCTCAGTCTCTTCTTCGGAGTTTTAAGAGTTTCTATAGGGAAACTAGTTCTCTCCATTGGAACCTGGAACTGTTCTTTAGGTATGTAATACGCGCTCTTCATCTTAATCCTCTGGAAACAATGGGCTTCTTTCATTAGAATATCCTGGTTCTGTCTTAAGAAAATCTAGTTCCTGACTGTAACAGCCTGGTGGGAAAGTAAAATCTTTTAGTGAGGTTTAAATAGTAAAGCTTACTGTTTTGGGTTGGCAGTTTTTCATGGTGCTCAAGATTAGTTTTCCATCTGCTTCCCAAAAGACCCAGTATAACTTGGAATGGTAAAACTTCTGAAAAAGACTTTTTTTTTTTTCCCTCAAAGAGGCTGTATTTTTATTTCCACCCATACTCTGCTTTTATTACAGTAACTTGTGGGCATAGTTTACGCCCTTTACTGAGTTCCCGGGGATGGGTGAAATCCACATTTAAAGATAGTGTTGTTGGGGGAGGGAGAGGGTGGGATGATTTGGGAGAATGGCATTGAAACATGTATACTATCATGTAAGAAACAAATCACCAGTCTATGTTCGATACAGGATACAGGATGCATGGGGATGGTGCACGGGGATGATCCAGAGAGATGATATGGGGTGGAAGGTGGGACGGGGGTTCAGGATTGGGAACTCATGTACACCCGTGGCTGATTCATGTCAATGTATGGCAAAACCAATACAGTATTGTAAAGCAAAATAAAAATAAAAATTAAAAAAATAAAATAGTGTGAGTGCTAAAAATAAAAATAATAAAGATAGTGGTGAGTGGATTTTGGAGGTGTGTGGAGGGTGTGACCTAACTGAGCCAGTACATTTTCAGTAGTAACAGCTTAAGGTGTTTGCCAGTGACGCACTTGAGTTGACTCTGAGCCAGATTACGTAAAAAAAACAAAAAAACAAAAACCCAACAAACCCCTAAACTTTTGTTGGCTGAACTTTCCAAAAAGGACTGTATTTGTGAATGGTTGCCTAAAGAAAAGTAAATATTTGACAAAAGTAGTAAAACCAAACTCTTCCCCCAGTGGAATATTTTAATCGGCTTTCTGATGAATTCATGCTGGTTTTTCTTTTAGAATGATCTTTAAAGATAGTACTTCATGCTGCTGCTGCTGCTAAGTCGCTTCAGTCGTGTCTGACTCTGTTCTAACCCATAGACGGCAGCCCACCAGGCTCCCCCGTCCCTGGGATTCTCCAGGCAAGAATGCTAGAGTGGGTTGCCATTTCGTTTTCCTAGAACTCTTCAGAATGCAGCCTTTTATGGAATTCTATTTTAGGTATGTTCTAATGTAGATAGGATGGATTGGATTGGTCTAATAATAGCTTGAAGGACCTTGTTAATTATGTGTTTTACTGAAAATATTCAGTATTAAAGTTTTTGTTGTCAATAACTCTTTGTTCTCTTCTCCAGGAGCCTAGGTTAAATGCACAGCCTGGAGTGAGCTGATCTAATGAAGGGAACTCTTGATGAAAAGATTTTTCTTGATGATGTCATACTAGCCTCCTCTTAGACTCTGCTCCATCTTTTGGTGAAGGTGAAGTCGCTTAGTCATGTCTGATTCTTTGCGACCCTGTGGACTTTACTGTCCATGGGATTCTCCAGGCAAGAATACTGGAGTGGACTGCCATCCTTTAGGAGTTGGTGATTTAACTGTCTGCCTGGAGGGCATTGCTATTTGTCTGTCTTGATTCCCTCTTAAGTCTTAAGTCTGTTTAGGAATGACCTCATTCGTTTGACAGATAAGGAATGCCCGAACCTAGGCTAGGTTCTGGGAATGCAGAGTGAATTTTAAGACATAGTTACTGTCTTTTTAAGGAGTACAGGCATGAAAGGAGTACTGTCTTTTTTAGGTGGACAGGCATGAAAACAAGTGTCTTGAGGTGTTAGAACAACTGTGACAAAAATCTGTGCAGAGGTCCTAGGCATCATAGAAGGTCTGATGTGGTAAATTCAGTAGGGAAGTGTGAAAGGGAGCTAAGATGTATAGTATTTATTCATAGAAACAAGATAAAAATGTTAGTGATTATCACAGAAGTATGGAATTTCAGGTAATTTTCTTGTGTTCCTTATTTTTTATCAATAGAAACAAACTTTTAGAAGAAAAGAGCTCCAGTTTTAAAAAAGAAACCCTGGCACAGTTGACTCTTTTTTTTTTAATGTTGCAGAGATTAACTAATTTCCTTGTTAATTTAAAGCAAGAAGGAACTATTAATAATTGGTCATTTTGTGCTAAGTTCGGTGCTTTAATGTTATCTCATGTAATCCTCAGTAATGGCCTTGAGTGGCTTCAACTTCATTTTGCAAGTGGGGACATTGAAGCTAAAAAAATGGACAAAATCATCCAAATAAAGTTACTCTTAAGAGCCCAAGCTAGAATTTAAGTCCTGATTTTCAACTCTGAGGACCTTATGGTCCACTCTTCTGGTTTTCCAAGCCTTTTTGGAAGAGGAAATTGTTGATGCTGGCTATTTTTAAGCCCATCTTAATTCTCCTCTAATATTTCTTACGTTGTGCCAAGCACAGTAACTTGAACACAGAAGGCTTTTTAATAGAAATGTGCTTAGAGGATCCTAGTACATGTGATGCATTGAACAGCGGGGCTTTTACCAGTTGAATTAAATATTCAGAGTTCATCTTTAAAAACCTTAAGCATGAGTATTAGTAATGTTTTGGATGTTACTGTTAGTAAGTTGTAGTTATGAACTTGGCATGTAAATGGATATTTTGTCCCATTTCTTTTGTGAACGAGCTGAACAAATGACTTGTATAAAAGGAAAATGTTCAGTTTAGATAATTTCAAAGATTCCTTTCTTACAATATTCCTGTTTAGAGAGGAATTCCTGTTTAGTATTTTTTTTAATACCCCTGCCCCCCCACCCTGGCCCCGATACACAGACACACACACCTGGCTTCTCAGGTGGTTCTAGTGGTAAAGAACCTGCCTGGATAATGCAGGAGATGTGAGTTCAATCCCTGGGTTGGGAAGATCCCCAGGAGGAGGGCACGGCAACGCACTTCGGTATTCTTGCCTGGAGAATCCCATGGCCAGAGAAGCCTGGTGGGGCTACAGTCCATGGGATGGCAAAGAGTTGGACATAACTGAAGTGACTTAGCAAGCACCTCTTTTTTTGGGGGGGAGGGGAGGGCCTTCTGCCTCTTTTTGGGGGGCCCTACCCGTGCAGCATGCAGTAATCTTTGTTCCCTGACCAGGGATCGAACCCGTGCCCCCTGCATTGGGAGGACAGAGTCTTAGCCACTGGACCACCAGGGAAGTCCTTATGAATGTAGTTCTTGATCATTAGGAAGCATGGAAAATACAGAACAGTGGAAAGGTAACCATAGTGAACTTCCTTGGGTATATTTTTTGTAGAGTTGAACACCGTATATATGATTGTATTATTTTTTCGCTTAAACATATCATAAAACATCTCCATGTCATTGAAAACTAATTATTTTAAATAGCAATATGCTATTATGTGATTATGTTGAACTGTTCTCATATCGTTGAATGTCTCTTATTAATGAATGTTTCACCACATCCCTGAGTGTTGCTTTAGGATCTGATCTTGAGAGTGAAATTAGTGGTCTGAGAGCACAAACACTTCTAAGGCTTTTATTCTAGTTACAGTTCTTTTCAGAAAGTGTTTCAGTTAAAAGTGTATCTAAGTAGCACTGTGTTTTTTTGTTATTTTGATCAAGACAAAAGTTAACGTGTTGTTCTTAAAAAAAAAAAAAAATTCTTTATTTATCTGGCTGTTAGTTGTAGTCTATGGCTACATGACCAGGGATCAAACCCAGGCCTTCAGCATTGGGAGCACGGTCTTACCACCTGACCACTAGGAAAGTACCTCGTTTTGACTTTTTAGTTGGTCAAACAGCACTAATTCTGAGTCTCTACTCAAGCAATAGAGTTGAAAATCAGTGTTTTAGACTTAGCATTTTGGGGAATTTCTGTCTAGTATAACTAGAATTTTTGCTGTTTTTGCTAATGGCTATCTCCCACGAATGATTCTTATATAATTTTTTTTAATTATTGTTAACACATATTTCTTTGAAATAAGATCTGCTAGAAATTAGGGATCTTTTCCTTCAAAAAAAAAAAGAGAGAGATGCACTTATGCTTATAATTCTGCATTTTATTTCAGGAGTCATTGGACCTTCTGAAGACGTCCCTGGATCTCGGGTTAAAAATCCTTGTTGTAATCTCAGCTGTGGGAGGACAGGCTAGTTGGTGAGTCTTGGCACACAAAGTGCTGGATTTTAGCACATTCCTGAACATACCAGATTTAACAGCTAGTGCCAAGTTGAAAGCAAAGCAAGCCAAGTTCCAAGTATTAGCCTTTGCTAATTGGGCAGCTCCAACTGAATGCTGGAGATTTGCATGGCCTGACTTGTCATTAATAGATTTCTCTTGAAACATGACGTAACTGGTCATTTTTAAAAAGCATAGGCATATTAAGTATGCCTGGCATTGGCAACTTTGCATTAATCTTGAAATGTATCTTTAAAAAGCATGCCCCCCTTCCCTGCCATGATTGCTCTGGATTGTCCCCAGTTTCCTTGTTATTATTCTTAGTTACTTCTACGGCTCAGTCTGTACGTTGCGGCTTGTCATGACTGTTAACGATACAGTTGGCTACAAAGCCAGCTGCAGCACTGGTGGGGTGAGAGCAGCGATGACATTGGAATATATAAATAGATGGTCAGTAAATGTCAATTTGCTCATGATATTTAGGATTTATTACTCAACTTCTCAGCTTGTAGTTTGAGGCGCTTTAGCTCCTTGTTGCTTTTTTCTCCTTCAAACAGTTGCTTTTGTGGTGAAGCTTTTTTGGAGGGGCATTAATTTCACAGAAGCAATCATCTTAGCAGAGTAGACGGTTTCTTTTGGGAGCTCTAACCTTTCCTCTCATACATTGTTTTATTGTGTTTTTGGTCTGTTCCTCTTAATGTAAAAGCTCTGCAAAGGCTATTTGTTAGAAATTGCAAAACTTTTTCCCCCATCTTCGTTTGTGATTATTTTAACCCAGAGATGTTTTGGATAATTGTGGCTAAATAATAGATTTTACTTCTTTTTTTGGTCACCATGAAGCGTGTGGAATCTTAGTTCCTGAAGCAGGGATCAGACCCGTGCCCCCTGAATCCCTGTATTGGTTTTAACCACTGGAGTGTTTTTAACCACTGTACCACCTGGGAAGTGCCTCAGATTTTACCTTTTGTACTTTCTGTCTTTCCTGCATTAAACTTAGAAAGCCCTTCCCTTCCCCTAAGGAATCACTTTTCCACCCTACCGCTATTACTTTTCCTTTAGGATGGTCTCTGCTCCCTTTGTGGAAACCAGATTCTTCCCTAATTTCCTCACTCCTTGCAGGAGGACCAAGCTGGTATGCAAAGTCGTTCTCGGTGCCTCTGTCCCTGCCCCCATGATCTCTAGCCTTCCCGCCCTCCCCGCCCCCCCCTCCCCCCCCCGCAGGGCAGCCAGCATCTCTGATTTGGTTTCTGCCTTTGGTCTCACACCCCCGCATAAATACCTTTCAAATGGTGGCTCAGCTCTTTCTGAGCCTGTGCTGTTCAGCCTTGCCTGACTGCCTCGAGCTTGTCAGGTGGTACAGAAGGGTGTTTGGGGAAAAGTAAAAGCATCTACTTTGCATCGCTCTTCCCTGTTCTCTTGGACTTCTAGCCTCGAGCACTTTGTGATTGTGTGCGTCCTTTGGAGTTTATTTACTTGTGTATCCACTCATTTGCCCTGTTGCTCTTCAAGTTCCCCAAAGGCAGGAGTCAGGTGTTCTCTCTTTTTTTTGTTTTTTCATTTTATTTTTTCAATTAAAAATTTTTTATACAATTTTAAAATGTTGCTTTCCATTTGCAGTTAAGACCTCTGTTCTCTCTTATTTTGCTGATTCTTTGGCGAGCGCTCCAAGTATATAGTTGATGAGTAGACATCCACCCACCCTGCGAAGTGTCTTACTCTTTATGCCTTCTGTTTTCTTTGGACAGGTCGGTGATATTCCCACTTGAGGACATCATGCTTTCCAAACTAGCGCGTTTGCAGACTGTTGCTGGCCTTGGTCGTGGAGTTCATTCTTCAGTGGCTTCTGCTACATCTGTTGCAACTAAAAAAACCGTTCAAGGCCCTCCGTCCTCTGATTACATTTTTGAACGGGAATCTAAATATGGTGCCCACAACTACCATCCTTTACCTGTAGCCCTGGAGAGAGGGAAGGGTATGTTTTCACCCTTTCCACCACCCCCAATTATTTGCTTTACCTTTTTGTAAAACTTGCTATTATATTTTCTCACTGTACATTTTTCCAGAGGCATTTAATTTCTGTACTGCCGGCATGATTAATTCAACATCTCTTGAGTCTCCAGTGCTTGCTGTGTTAGGTGCTGCGGGGAATGCAAGGTCATGATGGACCTGCCAGGAGGAAATGTATAATACACGAGTAAAGTACTATAATATTGTTGTCACTTTTTTTCCCTTTAACTTTTATTTTGGTGTAAAAAGCTGCCACAGTAGCACTAGAATTTCTCTTGTTTCTCTTCACCCAGATTTCCCAAGTCCCTTTTTTTTTTATTGCACTTGCATAATCATCTTTGTCCAGAACACACACGTTTTTTTTCCTTGAACCGTTTGAGAGGAAGTTGCAGACATGCTTCTTTACCCCCAAATGTTTGTGCTTTTTCTGAAACACAAAGACTGCCTTACATGACAAAGTGTAATTCTCAAACTCAGGAAATTCGCGTGGGCACAGCACTGCACTCTAATCGACAGGCCTGATTCAGGTCTCGCTTGTCCTGTGTAGCAGGAGAAAGCGTCAGACCATGGGTTGCCTTTGGTTTTCTAGTCTAATCCAGAATAATTCCTCAGTATTTGGCTTCTTGACCTTGATATTTTTGCAGAGTACAGGCCAAAAATTTTTAGCATGAACCTCCATTTGGGAATGACTGGTAAGGTGTAAAAAAGTTTACTCCCACTTTTAGCATCCGTTAATGATTCTTGTCTGAATAAATGATTACTGATTGTTGCCAAATGGTGATTTAATCCATATTTTGAAATAACAGCCATCATCAAATCGAGCCGAAATTTATTACTTAGCTCTGGGCCAGAAGCTAATACAGTCATTTGCCTATATGTTTTTTTGATTTGGGACCAGTACTGTAATAAATAAAGCTCCTTCTGAACAGATGAAAATCTAGGTTTATATTTTACCAATTTGTAAATCTACAGTAGCAGAGCATGCACTCTAGAATCTGACTGGGTTCAAGTCCTGGTTGCATGCATGCCAGCTTGGGCTAGTTATAATCTAAGCGTCTACTTCTTACCTCTGTAGTGTAAGGATGGTGCTCATAGAGGGTTTTTGATGAGATAAAGGACAAAAGCACCTTTAAGTATGTTAAGTACATGGCAGAAATTAGGTGAGCCCCTAATATATTTTAATATCTATGGTCAGCTTAAAAAAATTGTTATAAAATGTACGTAGCATAAAATTACTGTTTTAACCAGTGTTTAATTCAGTGGCATTGAGTACATTTATAATGTTGTCCAGCTGTCACCATTACCTCGTTCTAGAACATTTTTCATTATCCCCCGAGGAAGCCCCACACATTAAACAGTCACTCCCCATTGCTTCCTCCCCTAGAGCCTGGCAGCTACTCATCTGCTTTTCGTTGCTACAGACTTGCCTATTCTAGATGTTTCATGTAAATGGGGACAGACAATATGTGACCTATTTCACTTAGCCCCATGTTTTAGTGTGAGTTAGTATGTATCGCTATTTATGCTTGAATTAAGTTCTCCATTTTATGGAGATACCATGTGTGTGTCCATTCATCAGCTGATGGACATTTGGGTTATTTCCACCTTTTGGCTATTTCAAATAACACATTTCTGTTTGAACATCTGTCTTCCACTTCTAGGCGTCGGGTTGCAGGGTCATACAGCATTTTATGTTTCATGTTAACTGGTGAGGAACCCCCAAGCTGTTTTCAACAGCTCTTGCACCACTTTACATTCCAACTAGTTACGTATACGAGTTTCAGTTTCTCCACATCCTTGCTAATTCTCATTTTCCTTTTTAAGAAGTGATAGCCATCCCAGTGGTAGTAAGTGCTACCATTGTGGTTTTGGTTTGCATTTTTCTCTAATGACTAACTCAACAAGGTATACAAGCCAATTAGGGCTTCCCTGGTGGCTCAGAGGGTAAAGCGTCTGTCTGCAATGCTGGAGACCCGAGTTCAGTTCCTGGGTCAGGAAGATCCCCTGGAGAAGGAAATGGCAACCCACTCCAGTATTCTTGCCTGGAAAATCCCATGGACTGAGGAGCCTGGTGGGCTACAGACCGTTGGGTCACAAAGAATCAGACACGACTGAGTGACTTCACTTCACTAATGACTAATGATAGCATCATTTCATATGCTTGTTGGTCATTTGAATATCTTGTTTGGAGAAATGTCCATTCAAGTTCTTTGCCTTCTTTTTTTTTTTTTTGGCCGTGTTATGCAGCTTGTGGGATCTTAGTTCCTCCACCAGGGATTGAACCTGGAGCTCTTGGCAGTGAAAGTGTGGAATCTTAACCATGGGACTGCCAGGCAGTTCCATTTGCCGTTTTTTAATTGGCTTGTATACCTTGTTGAGTTGTAGGAGTTCTGGATAGTAGATCCTTCCTAAATAGATGAGTGATTTGGAAGTATTTGTTTTCATTTTGTTGGTTTTTACAGTCAATTAATCGTAATTTTTATGTTTTGTGTAACTTCTTCCTTTAAATTCTAACTTTAGGAATTCTCTGGTGGCCTAGTGATTAGGATTTTGGGCTTCACTGACGTGACCTGGGTTTAATCCCTGGTCAGGGAACTGAGAATGCCACAAGCGTCATGGCATGGCAAAGAAAAAAAAGGAAGAAAAAAAAAATCCAGCCTTAAATGATAAACAGGTTTCCAGGAATAAAGGTTTTACTCTAGAGTTTATAAAATCTTTTCATGTTATTGCTGTTTTTATTAAACGTGTAATTTGATTCTGGACAGATAAAATATAATTCCATATAAACCAAAGTTTATTATGCTTGAGTAAAAATATACCTTAACCACAATTCTCTGTTAACTAGAGGTCCATACATAGGTATTCAGAGGGCTGACTAGCAGTCTTAATCTTTGAAGGTTATATAATTTAGTGATTTTTCTAAAATTATTTTTCTTACGTTTTAGGCATTTACGTATGGGATGTTGAAGGCAGAAAATATTTTGACTTTCTGAGTGCTTACAGTGCTGTCAACCAGGGGCATTGTCATCCAAAGATTGTGGATGCTTTGAAAAGTCAAGTGGACAAGTTGACCTTAACATCTAGGGCTTTCTACAATAACGTGCTTGGTGAATATGAAGAGTATGTTACTAAACTTTTCAACTACCACAAAGTTCTTCCTATGAATACAGGTAAAACATTTTCTTTTTTTTTGGTAAAAATAGCCAAGAAAATCTTCTTGTTTTCTGGTAATTTAAAACATTTTTTAAAACTGATATTTTAAAATGTTCTCTTGGGTAGGAGTGGAGGCTGGAGAGACTGCTTGCAAGCTTGCTCGTAAATGGGGGTATACTGTCAAGGGGATCCCGAAATACAAAGCAAAGATTGTTTTTGCAGGTATGTAAAATTCAGCGTTAACTGCTATGATTGGAACATAAAATTGTTAGTTACTATTTTAACTTATGATGAGATATTGCAAATGTATTTGTCTCATATATGTTATATCAAGGCTTCCCAGGTGGTACTAGTGGTAAAGAACCCGCCTGCTAATGCAAGAGGCCTAAGAGGCGCAGTTTCCCTTCCTGGGTTGGGAAGATCCACCGGAGAAGGAAGTGGCACAGGAGCCTGGTGGGCTACAGTCCAGAGCGTCTCAGAGTCAGACGTGACTGAAGTGACTTAGCCATGCATGATACATTGAATGTTGCATAAGAATTGAGAGATTTCCTTTTCTTGGGTTCATTTCCAAGTATTTCTTGGATGCTCCTATAACTCCCTACCCCTCCCTCCCTAGAGTGAGTGACCATGTGATTTATTTCCCATCTGCTTATCTGATTTTTTCATAGCAGTTTTCTGGTTAATGAGACAGTTTTGCTGATGCAAGCATCATACAAAAATGTTGCAGCAGTTTTGTGAGGTTGCTGAGGTTGGGTTATGTTCATGTAGGGTCACGTCCTAGGTATGATACGAAGTTTGAACCTTAATGTTTCTCAAACACTATGAGATATTATTGTGCCATGTTGTTAAAAGCTGTTGGACGAGCAGGGCTGGCATTGCCCTGATATATTTCTGCGATGGTTAAGAGGAGTGACTCATATACTGAGCAGGGAGACCAACAGTTAATTTAGATTATTGATTTGGTCTGACTTTGGGATAGGTTCTGACTTTTTCTTTTCTAAAACTTTGATTTTAATTTTTCAAAACATATATGGAGAAATTTGTTGCTGCACACGGTTGAGATTCTTTCTTGTGACGGTTGAAATCATGAAAGACTTTGCCTTGTGAACACACGTAGCTAAATTATAAGCCCCATAATACAGTAGAATCTAGGGTTCATCCGATGGCCAGCCAAAGTTGCTGTCTGGGGAGGGGACGGTGACCAATTCCTGTTTCTGAAGAAGAACGTCTCTGCCCAGCTCTCTAATCTGCCATTTTGGAGTCTCATGCCTTTAGTTGTAAGGCAACATAACTGTCTCTTGCAAACAAAAATGGCCTTTCTGGTGACTTTCCTCCTTACAGACCGTGTCCAGTCTCTCTCATGTTAGCACAGGGCGCAAAGATGTTTCTCCCAGGCATTGAGAGAAATCAGTAGGAAGAGACGGAGGACTGTGCCCCAGCTGCAGTCCCGTATTCAACAGGGTAAGCTGCAGGGAGTGAGCCTGCTGAGGCCGATGGCGGAGAGCAAGTAGGCTATTGGCACACTTTGTCTTAAACAAGCCTGGGCAGAATCGATAATGCTGTTGCTTGTGGACAAGTCAAGTAGGGATTACTCATAGCTGAGAGAGGCTCTGCAGGGGTTGTACTGAAGGATGCTATGAAGCCAACTTGGAATAATTCAGTTCAGTTCAGTCTCTTAGTCATGTCTGACTCTTTGCAACCCCATGGACTGCAGCATGCCAGGCCTCTCTGTCCATCATCAACTCCCAGAGTTACTCAAACTCGTGTCCATTGAGTCGGTGATGCCATCCAACTATCTCATCCTTTGTCGTCCCCTTCTCCTCCTGCCCTCAGTCTTTCCCAGCATCAGGGTTTTTTCAAATGCGTCAATTCTTTGCGTTAGGTGGAGTTTCAGCTTCAGCATCAGTCCTTCCGATGAGCACCCAGGACTGATCTCCTTTAGGATGGACTGGTTGCATCTCCTTGCAGTCCAAGGGACTCTCAAGAGTCTTCTCCAACACCACAGTTCAAAAGCATAATTCAGCACTGGGTTAATTGAGTTGCTGCTGGCAGAGGGGGGGTGAGAAGACATTTTTTTTAAAAGCGGGAGAACCTCCAAGCCTCTCTTACTCTAGTTTGTTTCTTTTCTTCCTTGAATTTAATCACATTGAAGTTACCTTGTACATTTGCTTCACTGGTTTCTGTCCTGGTATGTCTTCCCTAATAGCATAGAAGCTCCTTGGGGGCAGGGAGCTTGCCAGCCATCATTCTATCCCCAACACCTAGAGCAGTGCCTGACATTATTAATCAGTCTTCAGATTACTAATGAAACAAATTAATGGGTAAAAATTGTTCCTGAATAAAGGTCAATGTCTGTCTTCTAGTGCATAATAGCTTATAACACTACAAAGGCAAATTGAAAGTTTTCAGACTGCCTGAGGATGTTTTATCCAAATGAAATGTAAAATTCATTCTGTAGAATAGTTAGCCTGTACCATTGGATTTTTAAAAGGAGAAGTACAGATTCTCTATGAAGGATAGTTGTTTTTTTCATGTCACTATCATAAATGTGTCTAGAAAAATTGTCTCTAGAAAAACACGTATTGAATGCTTCGGTTTTTAGGGTTTGGGATTATTGAAAGAAAAGACAAATGTCTCTCCTCAGGGGCTATGCTTTGTATTATAGTTGGGAGACTCAATAGAGCTGTCCAGGAACTAAGATCCCACAAGTATTGAGCACTGTGGCCAGGAAAACAAAAAGCTTTCTGGAGTATTTTTGGGGAATCGTGAAATTAACTTCGGGGGTTTGTTTGAAAAAAATGACTGTTTATTTCTTCTTTCTAGCTGGAAACTTCTGGGGTAGAACATTGTCTGCTATCTCCAGTTCCACTGACCCAACCAGTTATGATGGTTTTGGACCATTTATGCCGGGTTTTGAAATCATTCCATATAATGATCTGCCTGCCCTTGAGGTACTTCACCTAGTATCATGGTCCTTTAGCTCATAGTATATAGAACCTGTATTTGTTCAATGTATGAATTGAAAATAGACATCTGATTGTACCGAGAGTCATACATCTCATAACTTATGTTCCAGGCCGAGATTCACACTGTTCTCTGTAATGATCAATTAGTTTCTAACATGTGGAAACCAGGTTCCATGGCCTAATCCTAACTGCCAACTAACCGTTAGATTTGTCTCCTACATAAATATTAACTTGAGTATTACCTATTAATTACTTTAATAGACAAAATTAGTGAGTTTTCAGCCAGCTTTTTAAAATTATGAAGTGGAAGACTTGTAAAATAAAAAGATACACTTTTAATGTATCTAATGGCGTTTTAAAAGGCCATTTTCACTAGCTTTTATTTGCAGTACATTTGAGTATTATATTAGAAAATACAGGATAGAGTAGCTTAAAGCTGAGGTATTTGGAGCTTTTTAATTGTAATTGTCAGAAAAGTTGTGCTTGGAAGTCAGAATATAAGTTAGTGTGAAAACTTAATTTGCACCCTTACTCTTACGGGAAAACGTGTGTTGTGTGACTTAAGATTTCCAAATAGATTTGAAAGGAAGTTACTAAGAACATACTCATGCTGTTTCCCTAGCGTGCGCTTCAGGACCCAAACGTTGCCGCATTCATGGTGGAACCAATCCAGGGTGAAGCGGGCGTTGTTGTTCCAGATCCAGGCTACCTCGTGGGCGTCCGCGAGCTCTGCACCCAGCACCAGGTCAAAGCTGCCCACTTGCCTGCCTCACTTAGGGTTTGGCCGATAGGATAAGCTCAAAGATTGCATCACCTTTCCACTAGAAGGAGGCTTCATTCTAAGAGCCTCCGAACTTTCTGGGGCTGATAGAACTTTCCAGCAGCAGGCTGCAGAGAAGCTGACTTTACCGGCTGGGCCCTGGTGGACCCTCAGCCCAGCTCCTTCCTCTCTGCCCCAGCAGCCTGTGCTTGGATTCTTCTCAAAGCCTTTGTCGTATCCCTTTGCTCCAGAATTTAAGCTCTACCACTCTTCCACCAAACTAGTAAATATTAATAAGAAGTACATATTAACAAATGGTTGTGAAATAAGCATAGAAATCTGTTCCCAGAGAGTAGTTCTATTCAGAAACCCTCCACAAAACCCTCACTTTGCATACCTGCGCTTCCACTGTGTAGAACAGTGCAGAGTGGGCCTGTGGGGACAGGGTGGCCTGCACTGTTGAAGTCATGTGGGTAATTAAAATGTTTTCACAAATCTGAGGGGATGTCAGAATGACAGATTTGTGCAGGAAAGAGTAAAATAAAGATAAGTATTTCGCTGTGGAAATAATTGACTATTTTCATATGCTATTTTCATCTATGTTATTTTGTTGTTTTCCAATAGGTTCTGTTTATTGCCGATGAAATACAGACAGGCTTAGCCAGAACTGGGAGATGGCTGGCTATCGACCACGAAAATGTCCGACCTGATATTGTCCTTCTAGGAAAGGCACTTTCTGGTGGTTTATACCCTGTAAGTTGAATGCTTAACCACTCTTTGTATTTTCCCTATTCTCATGAATCCCTGAGATATTTTTATATTACCGACTGTGCCTTTCTGAGGGTTTGGTTTTACTTAGTGTGGTTTATAGACATAGGTCACCTGGAATATGTATGATAAAAACATTTCAGAGTTCCATGGTTAACCCCACTTAGTTTAACTGAAGAATTGAGTGTACCTTGGGTTTGCTCTACTGCGTTTATTTTGGATGGAACCATTTTATCTCCAGAGTACTCCTGTAGACGTCTCTGCTTTTTTCTCATAGTTTAGAAACATACTAATTGTTTAAAACCATTGACCGATTAATGCAGAGATTGGAAAAAATTAACGTTTAATTGTTAATCCTTTTCTCGGGTTTGCTGTTCAGAGCCAGCAATTGGTATGGATTAAAGGGCTCTGAATGTGTAATGCAGAGCATTGTTTTCTAAACAGTTAAAGGATTTCACCCTGAGAGTGGAAAGAATTCTAAATTATATCATTGCGGAAATAGCTTTCTTTTAGTTCCAGAACATTACTCTGCAACTGGAATGTGCCCAGCGTGCTTGGAACGTTAGGGCGTTCCTCATTCTGACGTGTGGCTCTTGTTGGTTGAAGCTTCATGTCAAATTTAATATCTGCTTCATAAATCTGTTTCTGTAAGAATAAGAGTGGTTCATCTGAGGAGAGACCTGGTCTGCGCTTAATTCCCTTTGGTCTTCCAGGTGTCCGCAGTGTTGTGTGATGATGAGATAATGCTGACCATTAAGCCAGGGGAACATGGCTCTACGTATGGAGGCAATCCGCTGGGCTGCCGGGTGGCCATCGCGGCGCTGGAGGTAAACCCTGATGGCCGCTCTCAGGAGAGCCAACCAGGCCCTCCGAAGGGGGGTCAGTCCTGAATGTTCATTGGACGGACTGACGTTGAAGCTGAAACTTCAGTACTTGGGCCACCTGATGTGAAGAACTGACTCACTGGAAAAGACCCTGATGCTGGGAAAGATTGAAGGCGGGAGGAGAAGGGGACGACAGCGAATGAGAGGGTTGGATGGCACCACCGACTCAATGAACATGAGTTTGACTGAACTCCGAGAGCTGGTGATGGACAGGGAGGCATGCTGCAGTCCACGGGGTCGCAAAGAGTCAGACGGGACTGAGCAGCTGAACTGAACTATATGGTAGCCAGTATCCTGGAGGTGGTGCTGAAGTGACTTTTAAGTCTAGGCTCATTGGTGTAGTAAGAAATGTTACAAGATTGCAGTGTATTACAGAACATGAAGTACAGAGAAGGACTGCGTGGGCTTCCCAAGTTTGCAGTCTCCCGGGGCTTTGGGCCTGCAGGTCCTGGCCTGTCCACCTAGAGCTCTCCCTCCGTGGCCAGGCTGGCCTGTGAACCTCTGGCTTAGCCCACGTGGTGTCTTATTATTGTCGTTAAAGCGGGGATTTGAACACTTTCAGACTTACTCAAGTGCCTACAAAAGGCATAAAATTATTATGTAATCTCCGAGGATGGACTTTTTAGGAGGGAAAAGAAGCCAAAGGAAATTCTATTGCAGTTAGAAAATGTGTTCAGCCCGTTGATTTATTTGCCTAAGAAGAAAATCTATCAGTTCCGTTAAACACATTTAATCCTCATTTTGCCACAGAATCAGATTAATGATGGGTTTTTGAATAAAGCAAGGCTCTGTCTGAGTGAGTGTCTGTTACGTGATGAGAAATTAAACTGGTATAGGCTTTGAAAAATAGAAGTGAAAGTTAAGTTACTCTGGTCTTTATCTGATCCTCTTCTTCTTTTGCTTATAGTTCACATTCCCCTCCAAAGAGCAACATTAAAAAAGACAGTCTTTAATATATGTGTAATTTCTCTTGAAACATAGGTTTTGGAAGAAGAAAACCTTGCTGAAAATGCAGAGAAAATGGGTATCATCTTGAGAAATGAACTCATGAAGCTGCCTTCTGATGTTGTAACAACTGTAAGAGGAAAAGGATTACTGAATGCTATTGTTATCAGAGAAACCAAAGGTATGGAGACAAAACATTTTACAAGGTACTATTCTTATAGGAAAAGCTCAAAATGCATATGGTATTTTTTCCTCTGTTTGAAACTGGTGGCTGGCCTCCTATCTGCCAAGTTGTTGGCTCTGCCTAATACCCTTTTGGGCTTTCCAAGTAGCGCTAGTGGTAAAGAACCTGTCTGCCAGTGCAGGAGACACAAGAGACAAGGATTCGACCCTGGGTCGGGAAGATCGCCTGGAGGAGGGCGTGGCAACCCACTCCAGTATCTTGCCTGGAGAATTCCATGGACAGAGGAGCCTGGTGGGCTATAGTCTGTGGTGTTGCAAAGCGTCAGCACATGACTGAGGCAACGTAGCACATACGCCTGCAGCACTCTTATAAAATGATTTATGTTAATGGTCCTAGAAATATAGCTGTTTCCTACAAGAAGGCACATTTGACTCATTTCACCTATGTATTCCTTCAAGTCATTTGTTATTCCGCCCTAGGTTATTTATACAGTGCTTGGAGAGTTGAGTTTGTTTTCTGTTAGGAAGACAGCACAGAGCACTTTTCAGTTTCCTCTCCGCTGTCCTTTCCTCCCTCAGTTTTGCAGATCAGTAGAGATAAGTAGGAGCAGCAGTAATAATAGGAATGATAATGGTGGTGTTGGTAATAAAAATAACCCCAGCTGCCACTTAACTGAGCATTTGGTGTTTAACCCATCATTTGTAACCCATAGAGTTCCTGGCTGGATTTTCTTGCCATAACCCTTCCTTTTCAAAGCAATGGTTTTAACCTTGACTGCAATTTAGAATCACCTGGGGAGCTTTTTAACAAATTAATTCAAGCCTAGCCTCACTGCTGGAGAAGGCAATGGCAACCCACTCCAGTACTCTTGCCTGGAAAATCCCATGGGTGGAGGAGCCTGGTAGGCTGCAGTCCATGGGGTCGTGAAGAGTCAGACACGACTGAGCGACTTCACTTTCACTTTTCACTTTCATGCACTGGAGAAGGCAATGGCAACCCACTCCAGTGTTCTTGCCTGGAGAATCCCAGGGACAGAGGAGCCTGGTGGGCTGCCATCTATGGGGTCGCACAGAGTCGGACACGACTGAAGCGACTTAGCAGCAGCAGCAGCCTCACTGCACAGACTCTGATTTGATGGGTCTAGAGCGGGGCTCAGGCACTGATGGTGGCCCCTTTGGTGTTTCTGTTGCAGTCAGGGTTTTGAGGATCCTGAGAGTCTAGTTCTGCCAGCTTAGGAAGCAAATCCAGTTTAGACACGTGCAATGGTCACTGGGTTTGAATGTTGCTTATTCTGTGGCTGTTAGTTATCTGTATCATACCTTACTTCTTTTATGCATTGGTTCCTCATATAATTAATTACATCTGCCTTAGCATGTTTTTTTGCTAGGTCAAAAACCCAGCAGAAACCATATCTGATCATACCATTCAAACCACTGCTGAAAAGTAACTTCATTTTTAAGAGTAAGAGCCAAAAGCAAGCTTGTAACTCAGAGCTGCCTTTCTTGAGTAGGTACTGGGAATTCTGTTTTTGCCAGGCTGCCCCCACCCCTGCAGCTCCTTCTCATTGATCAGCATACCCTTGATGGTTTTTCTTTACTAGATTGTGATGCTTGGAAGGTGTGTCTGCGACTACGAGATAATGGACTTCTGGCCAAGCCAACCCATGGCGACATCATCAGGTTTGCGCCCCCGCTTGTGATCAAGGAGGATGAGATTCTAGAGGCGGTGGAGATCATTAACAAGACCATCCTGTCTTTCTGAGGGTGGCGACAGTTTTCAGTGGCGCCTGGGAGCCAGCTGGAGACATGCAGTTCATAAAGCTCTGAGTTTCTGTGCTTAATGCAGGCATATTTCACTCCTCCATGTCAAAGGCTTTTTTAAGAAATATATATATATATGTTTTTCAGTTCATATATAACAGAATGACTTTTATAGACATGCAGTTTGCTATGTAACCTAACTAAGAGAATGTCCTGGCATCTTCTATTCGATTAAGTGTTTTTGTGCTTGTATTCTTTGTAAGCTGAGGTGCCTTTCTATATAGACAGCCTTTTAATCAAGCCCCTCAGCATAATTTATATACGTTTTAATAATTTCCTTGCTGGTACAAATGTTTGTATTTGAGAAAGTTATATTAGTATTGCCTGGAAGACTTGCTTAACCTCATAAAGTTGAATCATAATCATTGAATTTTAGCAAGGTGAATGATTAAGCTGACACAAGTCAACTCCATATTGGCTGGCACCAAGACGTATTCTGTGAACGTCATTACTTTGAATTAAGAATTAATGTCCAGTATTCCTAGATTATATTTTAAGTGTTCCATATAATTTGTAAAAAGTGTTTGTTTTCAGTGCATCTTTAAAATAAATCTCATGTCTGAAATGTCTATGTTAGGGACCAGTGCGTGGTTACTGCTGTGTTATCAGTTAACCTCACATTTTAAGCTCTCTGAGAATGTTTTTATTTGCTTCGTTTCTTGTGTTCTCTAAGAACATTTCAGTTTGTTTGGTAATCTCTAGAAAAAGAGACATTAGAAAAAGAAAGTTTCTTCCAGTACTCCTTATCTGCTTGCAAAATAACCGCTCTTTCCCATGTGTTTACTAGTACTTGCCATTTTTATTAAAGTATCCTTGCTATGCATGGTATTGTACAACTTTATTTTTTTACCTGTGCAGGGTATTTTGGATGCTTTTTTT
Organism: Ovis canadensis; assembly: GCF_042477335.2. NCBI lineage: Eukaryota > Metazoa > Chordata > Mammalia > Artiodactyla > Bovidae > Ovis > Ovis canadensis. The sequence goes on along the minus strand of NC_091266.1, from coordinate 59,235,921 downwards.
ACGTCGGTAGTTTTAAGTTTATCTCGTTGTCTTTGAGTTGATCTAAGAAAGAAATGGAAAATTTTATTTGAGCCAAACTGAGAATTATAACCCGGAAACAGCCTCTCAGAAGGCCCCGAGAACTGTTCCTCCCATTAGCAGTCAAAACACAGTTTTGCATGTTTTTGGAGACTTGGTAACGCATTATGGACAGCTTACACAATCGGTTGAGTTACGGGTCATGGGTAATCTTGGCCCTTACAAGATTAAGAAGGAATGTGGGACTTCTGGTGGTTCAGCGACTTAAGACTCTGCCCTTGCACTACAGGGGGCATGGGTTCCAGTAAGCCGAGTGGCATGACCAAAAAAAAAAAAGGAAGGAATGTTGTCTTCAAGGAGCTGTCTTATTGGTGCTGGAAAGTGTTGCTCTTTATGGTTGAGCAGGTATTTCCGCCAACTGGCAGGTTTGGCTGCGGCTAAACTGAGACACACAGTGTACAGTAGAGGGGCGAGAGGAGGCCAGACGGGCAGAGAGAGTCTGCTCCGACTTGTCTTGTCTTGCCACAAAACGTGAATTTTTATTTTCACACTCTCTGACGATAGTATGTTATCTTGAGTGGATATATTATAATTTTGTATCAGAAAACATGAATATTATGTTCACACTCTATGATGACAGTATTTTATCTTAAATGGGTATGTTAGCATTCCGTAGCAGAAAACATTTTGGTTATCTTCAGTTCTTTACTTTTTTGTCTTTTAGAAGTGGAACGTAATTTTAATAGTTTTGTTTAATACATTAGACGTCACTGTGTAAAAATCTAAGGCATACAGCACGATGGTGTGATAATGTGGTCAGTTTTTCACTCTTTAAACTGGTTGTGACCACTTTACATCTTGAGTATGAGTTGCCGCAGTGGAGTAGATCCTTAGGGGTGAGTCGCTGCGTCAAAGGGAACAACTTGTCATCAGTAGTGACACATTGCTCCCTGTACCCCCTCCCTCCCCACCAAAAAGCTAACAAGTCACCTCTTAGCAGCTTGGAAGTTAGTGATCAAATCTGAGCCAGGGGTTACAGGAGCGTCTGCACATACCAATGGCAATACTTACTGTCTGCCTGGGAGGTTCTGGCTTGGACCTGCCTGGCCCCTGCAGTCTATATAAGACATGTAACAAACTGAAGTAGGGGTCCTCCTAAACCAGTCAGAGGCTACTAGTTTTCAACCCTGGTTGGGATGTTAAGACTGGGGTTATTAACGTTGGTGCTGACTTCCCTGGTGGCTGAGACGGTGGCTCGTTGTCTGCCTGCAATGTGGAATGTGGGAGACCTGGGTTTGATCCTTGGGTCTGGAAGATCCCTTGAAGAAGGAAATGGCAACCCACTCCAGTATTCTTGCCTGGAAAATCCCATGGACAGAGGAGCCCTGTAGGCTACAGTCCATGGGGCCCAAAGAGTTGGACAAGACTGAGCAACTTCACTTTCACTTTCCCTGCTTCCAATCAGATCCCCTTGTGCATATCAAAAGCACCAGGGTTTCTCAAGCCTTACCCCAGGCTGGAATCTCTGGGGCTGCACACAGGCCTCAGTAACTTTAAAGGTCCCCAGGTGACTCTGTGCCCTCAGGGCTGAGAACTTACTTTAGGAATCTCACCTAACTGCAGGTTCTGATTCAGTGAGATTCTGCCTCTCCTGCAAGCTCCCAGTAGATGGAGGTGCTGATGCTGCCTTGAGGCATAAGAACATGATCAAGAGTAAGCTGCATTCAGCAGTTCTCACCCATCGGAAAAGGCCTAAAGGCAAGGTGAATTTAACAAAACAACAAACTTCCTGCTGAATTCTTTGAGGGTCTTTAATGGTTTGATGAAGGTTTCCCTGGTGGCTCAGATGGTTAAAGAATCTGCCTGCAATGCAGGAGATCCCTAGTTGGGAAGATCCCCTGGAGGAGGGAATGGCTGCCCACTCCAGTGTTCCTGCCCAGAGAATTCCATGGAAAGAGGAGCCTGGAGGGCTACACAGTCCATGGGGTCTCAAAGAGTCAGATGAGACTGGGCAACTAACACTTTCACTTTCACTTTCATATTGGATTAAGGTCCACCCTAATGACCTCATTTTAACTTGTCACTTTAAAGACTTGATCTCTGAATGCAGTCACATTCTGAGGTTCTAGGGATTAGTTCTTCACCATAGGAGTGTGGGAAAGGGGAAATAATTCAGCTTCAAACCCCAACAATGTAGTGTTCTTTGGATCCTGACCTTTTAGGACACCTCATCTAAATTCGGGCTTCCCTGATAGTTCAGAATCCGCCTGCACATCCTCTGGAGAAGGGATAGGCTACCCACTCCAGTATTCTTGGGCTTTCCTTGTGGCTCAGCTGGTAAAGAATCCGCCTGCAATGTGGGAGACCTGGGTTCGATCCCTGGGTTGGGAAGATCCCCTGGAGAAGGGGAAGGCTACCCACTTTAGTATTCTGGTCTGGAGAATTCCATGGACTGTATAGTCCATGGGGTCACAAAGAGTTGACTTTCACTTTCATCTAAATTAATCATTGCACACACGAACTGAGATTGGGACAAGATGTCTGATTTACCTTGGAAGAAGCAGAATTACAAAGGTGAAATTACAGTGTGTTTCAGGCACTGGGAGTTTAAAGATCCCAGCCTCCTCCCAACAGGAAGGGACCACCATGTGGGGACCACTAGAAGGGTTAGAACTCTGCTTCTCACACTGGCTGCCTATTGAGGTCACCTGGAGTGCTTAAGAATTAATGTCAATGTTCAGGCCCCACCTCAAATCAATTCCATCACAATCTCTGGGGATGAGGCCTAGACATCTGTCTATTAAATGCTCCCCAGTGGAGTCTAGTGTGCAGCCTTTGCAAAATGGGTATTGAATGTGGAGGCATGAGTGATTATTGATTGTAAAGCAGAGTGTCATTCAACTTACCGTGCCAGGCACTGGGACTACGCTAGGGTCTGCTGGTGAAAAAGACGAACATGATCCTTGACCTCATGGGGCTTTTTAGTATGTGTAGTCCAAGATTGTACTGCTCACTGCATTGCAGGCCAACAAATGAGAGACGAGTTGTTGGGCCTGAAATGGTGACATTATTTGGAAAGCCAGCAGACCAAGAAGATGGTGGACTAGAGTCCCAAAGAAGCATCTTGCATCGCCTTCCCTTTTTGTATAAAAGAAGCTAGAATTTGGGGGAGGAACTGAAGAGCCTCTTGATGAAAGTGAAAGGGGAAAGTAAAAAAGCTGGCTTAAAATTCAACATTCGGAAAGCAAAGATCATGGCATCTGGTCCCATCACTTCATGGCAAACAGATGGGAAACAATGGAAAGAATGACAGAGAGGATTTTCTTGGCTCCAAAGTCCCTGCAGATGCTGACGGCAGCCATGAAATTAAAAGACGCTTGCTCCTTGGAAGAAAAGCTATGACCAACCTAGACAGCATATTACAAAGCAGAGACATTACTTTGCCGACAAAGGTCCATCTGACAAGCTATGGTTTTTCCCGTAGTCATGTATGGATGTGAGAGCTGGACCATAAAGAAAGCTGAGCACTGAAGAACTGATGCTTTTGAACTGTGGTGTTGGAGAAGACTCTTGAGAGTCCCTTGGACAGCAAGGAGATCAAACTAGTCAATCCTAAAGGAAATCAGTCCTGAATATTCATCGGAAGGACTGATGCTGAAGCTGAAACTCTAATACTTTGGCTACCTGATGTGTAGAACTGACTCATTTGAAAAGACCCTGATGGTGGGAAAGATTGAAGGTGGGAGGAGAAGGGGACGACAGAGGATGAGACGGTTGGATGGCATCACCCACAGGATGGACATGAGTTTGAGTAAACTCCGGAAGTTGGTGATGGACAGAGAGGCCTGGAGTGCTGTAGTCTATGGGGTTGCAAAGAGTCAGATACGACTGAACAACTGAACTGAACTATACCAAAAGGGGAGGGAGTGTGGTTTGTTGTTGCAAACTTCTTGGTATTGGAATCCTTTGCTCTTGCTGTAAAGCCCCAACAAGACACATGTTGTTCTCTTTTCTACAACTTTTTATCTCTATGAGTGGAAAGTTTTGTCTAAAGTCTGACGTTTAAACTTTTAAAGACCAGAGCCTTGACACTGAGCTATCCTGTATATCTCAGGCTCTAGACAACATTCTTAACTTGCAGCAAAAGCAATAGAATATAGAGTTTAAGGTAAAAGAAACAGATCCAGTGTGGGATCAGACTTGTTCTTCCCTACTACAAGTTCAGGGGTTCAATCCCTGGGTGGGGAAGATCCCCTGGAGTAGAAAATGGTAACCCACTCCAGTATTCTTGCCTGGGAAATCCCACCGACAGAGGAGCCTGGCAGGCTACAGGCCATGGGGTTACAAAAGAGTCGGACACGACTTAGTGACTAAATAACAAGTTACAAGTATAGTTATTTGAAAAATATTATATACCATGTGGAGAGGAGAGGCAGTGGTTCCAAGAAATAACATTTATTAGACAGTATGTGCTAGGTGCTATTCCAAATGTGATAGGTTTCATCACAGGTGCTAACACCCCCATTATTTTACGGATGAGAAAACCAAGGCTTAGAGAGACAAACTTGCCTTGGGTCATTGGAATAGTAAGAGGCGGAGCCCTGGAGTCCTGGGTGGGCTGGACCAGACTTCTGTAGGGAGGCAGGAGATAGTCCAGGTGCCCCCGTGGCTGGGGAGACATGGGCCAGCTCTTCCATTTGGCTCTGGAGAATGGCTGAGAGGCCCCAGGTGTATGGAAAAGCATTTCAATTAGTTTCTAACTTGGGGGATGGATTCTTAAAAATACTAGCAGGAGCCATTTAAATAAAAATAGGTACACAAAAGCAGCTTAGTCCCTTTAGGAAAAACCCTTTAAAATACATTTCCGGCCTTACTCTACTGTTTAGTGTATGTTTAATGGTTCAGAGGAGTTTTATTAGCTCCCAGCCTTTATTTTGATTACCATGGAAATGAGATTTCTCCCCCATGCCTTGGTCTAGTCCCTCAAATCGTTAATGCAATATCAGAGCTAATATGGTTTTTATAATTTGTATCACAATACTTAAGTGCAGAGCATATGGCAGCTAAAGATGAATGGGAGTAAGGCAGAACCTGGCTCAAAGCCTCCTGTTCAGTAGGACTGTTTATGATTCTGGCTCCTGAATAAATGGACCGTGGCTGGCCAGAGTGCCTTCTGATCTTGGTGGCTTTCCCTCCAGACCATCGGGGTACATCTTCCCCTCTGCAGTGGGAAGTGAAGGATGCTAGTAAGTTCTGCTAGTCTCTTCTGTCTTCTTTTTATCACAAAGCACTTTGATTTAGGGGTTTCTAAGGGCCTAAAGGATGGATCCAACCAGTCCATCCTAAAGGAGATCAGTCCTGAATATTCATTGGAAGGATTGTTGTTGAAGCTGAAACTCCAATACTTTGGCCACCTGCTGTGAAGAGCTGACTCATTGGAAAAGACCCTGATGCTGGGAAGGATTGAAGGCAGGAGGAGAAGGGGACGACAGAGGATGAGATGGTTAGATGGCATCACTGACTCAATGAACATGAGCTTGGGTAAACTCCAGGAGCTGGTGAGGGACAGGGAGGCCTGGTGTGCTGCGGTTCATAGGGTCGCAAAGAGTTGGACATGACTGAGCGACTGAACTGAACTGAAGGGCCTAAAGTGAAAGTAAAGGTTGCTCAGTCATGTCTGACTCTTTGCAACCCCATGAATTATACAGTCCATGGAATTCTCCAGGCCACAACACTGGATGGGTAGCCCTTCCCTTCTCCAGGGAATCTTCCCAACCGAGGGACTGAACCCAGGTCTCCCATATTGCAGGCAGATTCTTTACCAGCTGAGCCACAACGGAAGCCCAAGGGTACTGGAGTGGGTAGCCTATCCCTTCTCTAGCGGATCTTCCTGACCCAGGAATTGAACTGGGGTCTCCTGCATTGCAGGTGGGTTCTTTACCAACTGAGCTCTCAGGGAAGCCCACTAAGGGCCTAACTATGTACTTATTCGGAGAAGGCAATGGCAGCCCACTTCAGTACTCTTGCCTGGAAAATCCCATGGATGGAGGAGCCTGGAAGGCTGCAGTCCATGGGGTTGCTAAGTCAGACATGACTGAGCGACTTCACTTTCACTTTCATGCATTGGAGAAGGAAATGGCAACCCACTCCAGCGTTCTTGCCTGGAGGATCCCAGGGACGGGGGAGCCTGGTGGACTGCGGTCTATGGGGTCACACAGAGTCGGACACGACTGAAGTGACTTAGCAATAGCAATAGCAATGTACTTATTAATGATCTGGAACTAATGACTTCTGGGAGTAGTTTATAAATAGTCATGAAAAGAGCACACACAGCCATAGGAGCTCACCTGGTGATCTAGGAGCTCAAACCCGGATGGAAGTGTGCTTCTGCTCTGGAGATTCTAGAATCACGGAGGGAACTTTGCACACCGATCTGTGCTGCAGCACAGAGCCGGGCGATGCGGAGTGGCAGCGACTTGCTGTCGCGCACACAGCAGTCGTGGCTGACCTGGGGCTGAACCTGGTAACGGCTTCCTGGTTCCTGTAACCAGGGGACGGAGGCACAGGTGGGAGCTGTGTTGCCAGAGCTTCCGTTTACCTGCCTGTCCTTCATGAAATGAAGGGGTCAAATGCAGCCAATCTTTCTTACAGAGTGGTCCTGCCTGAGTTGGTGGCTGGAGGTGGGGCCTGGGACTACCCCAGGTGACCTGAACCTTCAACCATTGAGCACTGGGTTCCAGTGCTCCCTCAGACCACCTTGTAGAGCTGAGGTCTGTGCCCTCGAGGCAGATTTCAAACAGGGACAGTCTGACAGCCACCACACTTTGTGCATTCCCAGTAGTCATGTAAGGATGTGAGAGTTGGGCCAGAAAGAAGGCTGAGCACCAAAGAATGGATGCTTTTGAACTCTGGTGTTGAAGAAGACTCTTGAAACTTCCTTGGATAGCAAGGAGATCAATCAGTCCTAAAGGAAATGAACCCTGAATACTCATTGGAAAGACTGATGAAGCTCCAATACTTCGGCCACCTGATGCGAAGATCTGGCTCATGAGAAAGGCCCTGATGCTGGGAAAGACTGATGGCACAATGAGAAGAGGGTGGCAGAAGATGAGATAGTTAGAATGGCATCACTGGCTGAATGGACATGAATCTGAGCAAACTCTGGGAGATAGTGAAAGACAGGGAAGCCTGCAGTCCATGGGGCCTCAAAGAGTCAGATACGACTTAGTGGCTGAACAACAACAACAGTCGCTTCAGTTCAGTTCAGTTCAGTCGCTCAGTTGTGTCCGACTCTTTGTGACCCCATGGACTGCAGCACGCCAGGCTTCCCTGTCCATCACCAACTCCTGCAGTTTACTCAAACTCATGCCCATTGAGTCGGTGCTGCCATCCAACCATCTCATCCTCTGTCTTCCCTTTCTCCTCCCGCCTTCAATCTTCCTCAGCATCAGGATCTTTTCAAATGAGTGGTGGCCAAAGTATTGGAGTTTCAGCTTCAGCTATCCAGTGGGGTCTCAAAGAGTCAGATATGACTTAGTAACTGAACAACAACAACAACAATAGTCACTTAGTTTCCCCCCAAGTCAGTTCCTGGGGCGCAGAGAGGGGACTTCGGGCTCTGGGTGGAGGAAAGGGCTTTGGAGAGGTGTCCCCTCACCTCCAAGATCCAGCGTTCCGGAGTCATCTCATCCTAAGGAGGAGTCGGGTTTGGCGGGATCCGCTCCTGGGCACAGGGCGCCTGGGGACGGCAGGGGGCGCTGTCCGCAAGGCTTTGGTTCCAGGGTCCGCTCTCCGAGCCCGCAGCCGCGCGTGCGCAGTAGCCGGGTGGGGATGGGGGCGTTCCGCAGGCTCCGGAGCCCGGCTTTCGCCTGGAGAGGCGGGTGGTCAACGGACCTCGCGCTGCAGAGCCGGGACCGGACGGGCGGTGCAGAAGGCCCGGGGGGCCGCGGCCAGGCCCGGAGCCTCTCAACCGCGCGCCGAAGGCAGTGAACTTCGGTAAAAGTTGTTTCATTTTTATTAACTGTGCTCCTTGTGGGAAAATTGTAAGCGTAGACACAAATCTCCCACGGTCACTCCCTGCAGAGAGGGGCGCTGCTGCGTGGGGGGCCCGGTTCAGACCTCTCTCGCCTACCCGGGGGTCTCTGTGAATCGCTTGCACCCTTCTGGAGCCGCTGATTTCAGTTCAGTGCAGGCAGAATCAACCCCGGTGCCCGGGATGGGGAGCTCTGAAGAGCATCGTGGCCAGCAGGACCAATGAGGGGCGCTTGTGCGTCCCCGACAGGGAGCGCTGCGACCCCATGGGAAGGGCCTCCCAGACCGTCCTGAAAGCTCCTTGGACGGCTGCGGTTGGAGGGACTTGCAGCCTGAGGTCCTGCAAGGACAGGGGCGTTGGGCTGGAGTCGGGGGAGTGCAGGTAGGGGGAGAAGGGGGAGGGAAGGCGGGTCCTTTGGCTTTGCTGGGCCTCACTGTTCAATGGGGTTACTAATAGTTGCCTTGGTGGTGGTGGGGGGGTGGTGGTGGCGGCTAGGTGTGCAATGAGTGAGGATAACTCTGGCACCTGGTTGCTGAGATCACGACAGTCCTGCCCACCAGTGAGATCGGGCAGCCCTGGATGTGCGAGTACCAAGGGGCAAGGTCAGTGCCTGGGCCCAGAACCGGGCCTCAACTGTGGTCTTCCTGGGGGGTGGTGGTGAGGGGATCAGGGAGGGACGATTTTCCTCCCTACTGCTGGCCGTGGCCAAGCGCTGCCCATTGCCCACCCCCTTGGCTTCTGAGTCCTTAAGCGCTAGTCACCAGCTCTATAACTTCAGTTCAGCGTGGAAATCTCTGCAAGTTGTAGTTTCCTTGTTTAGAAACTGGAAGCTGGCTGCTGGTGAGGGCAGTGTTAGGTCCTTGGTTCTGCCCCACCCCCACCCCCCACCCCCTGCCACCCACCTCGACCTTCTCTGGGAATTTGCAAACTCTGAAGGGTGCTGGGATAACCTGAGACTTGATAAGTGTCCAGGCACCCACCCTGGGCTCTCCTCCGACAGGTATGTGCTGTAGGTCTGGCTGGCACAAGGTTCCTTGGACCTTCCTGGGAACACGTGTCCTGGGGTTTGGTTGTGGACCCCACTGGCCCCTGGCACTGGGAAGGGGAGTGCCAAGGTAGTGGGGTGTGGGGCGGGATCTATCCCAGACTCGTTAACCTGGGAGGCTATGCAGAGAGGGAGGGATTTTAGTAGTTTTGTTTGGGCAGGACCCTGAGCTGATGTTTCCCTTAGAAGGTGTCATTGCTCCTAGATGTAAGGATACCGCTGGACTTGGATAGCCTGGGGGGGTCAGGTCCTAACCTGAGTTCACTTGCCCGAGGTCTGGGTTCTGACCTGGGTTCACTTGCCTGGTGCCTGCCTCTCCCCACAGGTCTTAACTTTGATGAGTGAATAGTTTTAACAATCGCATCTTTCCTTCCCAGTTGAGGGCCAGTTCATACTTGAGTTCCTTCATCCCTATAGCAGCCCTGCAATACTGGAAGTACTCAGACCCACTCCTGGGAGATAGCTCATAGACTCCTCAGGTGGGAAGTGAGGCTTTACCCCATGGAGCCTGGTGCCCAGACAGGCCCGTCCATGCTGGGGGAGCTGAAACTCCAGACCCTATTCACGACAACAGTGACCCTGAGGACTCCAGCCGAGCATCTGGGGCTGTCTGGGTGGGCCTGGGTTCAGCCTGTTCTAGAGGCCGGGGGTCAGGAGTGGCAGTGTCCACCTCTGGCTCCCATGCCCCTCCCTGTCCCTCACTGGGGCCTGGCCCTCTGCGGAGGCTCTGCCTGTTTGCCTTTTAGTATAACCAGGGCTTTCTCCTGCGGTCTGGAGGAAGGTCCACCTCAAGGAGGGGGGCTCTGCATCTTTGGGGGGAGGGCAGATGGGATGTGGGGAGCACTGGGGCGACAGGAGCTGTGCCTGGCCCCACTGGCCAGAACTCGGTCTCCCAGGCCTGAGCTGTTTGTGCTTCTCACCTCCAGAGCGCATCTGGGTCATCACGCCCCCCACAAGCAGCCAGTCCAGGGCCCGTCTGCGACGCCAGACCCTGCCCGTGGCCAGCCACTTTTCCAGAGGAAAGCACGGCCCCACAGGAGGCCCCACCCGCCCCGTCACAGCTTTGAAGGTGGGAGCCAGGAGGCCAACTCGAAATGGCATGGAGGGTAAACAGCTGAGGACCCAGTTTGGCCTGGTCAGGAGGCTGGCCGGCTACAAAGGGACACTGTGAGGGATGCCCGGCTGCAGAAGGGACCCATTCAGTTCCCCCTGAACGGGACTTGCCTGCTAATTAGGTGGGGAGGACCCTAGCAGTGGGTGGGCTGCAGGAAAAGGGTGGGATGGGTAAGCGGGGGGTGACTGACCCTGCTAGGGGAGAGCTGCTGTTTCCGAATAGCTAGAGCTGAAAGTCCAAGCCTGGTCCTGCGCACCCGCCGCCCCAGAACCGTGCGAGGTGCTGTTAAAAATGGGGATGTGCCAGCCCTGTCCCAGACCTCCCTCCTGCATTGGGTGGGGGGGTTGCACCCATCATACCTCTGCTGGTGTTTGTCAGGGAGCAGGCCTTTGGCACGCTGCTGCTGTCTGGGAGGTGGCGCCCCCTACGGCTCTGGGGCGGCTGGTGGGGCTCAGGGCAGGAGAAATCCCACACTTGTTCCTCTACTCAGCGGGCTCTGCAAATATTTCCGTGTTCTCCATATGCTCTGCTGGGAGAGAGGGTGGGAAGCTCTAGTTCTGTCATTTTGTCTCATAGTAGGATGGTGCCGTATTATCCCCACTTCACAGGTGAGAAAACTGAGGCTCCACCAGGCTGATGACTTCCTCAAGGTCACAGCATGTGGGGGCCTGGCTGTGCCCTGTGGTTCTGGCTTCTGGGGGTGGATGGAGGCTGGGAAAGTGATGTTAATTTCAGTGTGCAGGCGGGTTGGAGCCACAGCCCCCATAACCTCTTAATACACTCCATGTGGCCTCACTGCACATGGAACGCATGTCAGGGCCGCCCAGGGCTCTGGGTTGGGGAGGTGAGGAAGACTCTCCTGTAAGTGCTGGTGGACAGCATGAAGACAGGCCTGGGGGGAGGCCCGGGCTTCTGGGGAAAAAGGCCCTCTTCTCTTCCAGGATGCCCACCCACACACACAGCCCACTTCTGTGGTCCATGTGGCAGTGGTGGCACTGAGATTCGTCTCTAGACCCTTCCGGGTGTGTTTGCTGTTCCTGGGACGGCACCGACCTGTTTGCTTAAGGTGGTTTCAGTGACTCTTGGTGGGCATCTGGTGGCTCAGTCGGGGTCACTTTGTGCCCCCTGTCTGTGCTGAGGGCACTCGTTCAGGACTTGTTAGGAGTGGGGTTAATGGATCCCAAAGGTGAGACTACTCAGGGTGTGAGCAGGGGCCTTAACAGAACATTGTAGTCCCACTAGAGGTAGTGAGTCGATCAGACAGGCCCGAGGCGTCCTGAGCAAGGGGGTCCTGGGTGACCCCCTGCCCCACTCTTGGGTCCATGGTATGGTGGTTCAGAGGCCAGGCAGTTTTGGACAGACAGTGGCTGGGGCTCCTGGCTCAGGTGGTCAGGAGAGCACTTGGTCTTTGGTGCTCCCTGACTGCATAGGTACACCCTAAACCCCTGCCTTCCCCCCACCCCGCCCTGCCGGCTCTGTTGCTGATGAGGGTCACTGGGGAGGGAGGCCTGGGGACGCCCCTGCCACAGGCTTCTCATGCTCCTGGGCAGACCCCCGCACAGAGGCCAGGGGCTCAGTGAAGTCCCGTGTGAATTACTCCTTGATCAAGTGGAGCGGAGTGAAAGCGGAGCTGCCGTTCCATTGTTCTCTCCAGGCGCAAAAGAATGTGCTCAGACAGGTAAAAATAACGGGGGAGGTTTGCTTAGCGAGCAGACTGTTCCCAGAGCAATGTGCAACTGGATTGAAAAGCGAGCTGCTGTTTCTTAGGCTGTCCCTTGAAGTCTGAAAGGTTTTTCATTCCAGAGTGTCTGGGGAAGCTGACTTCTGTGTCTGTTCCGCCCACCCACTTCCCAGTTTCGAATGAAGGATCACTGGGAGGATAGAATTGAAGAGAGAATCTGGAAGTAAATGTGACCTCCTTAACTCTAAAGATCTTACTCTTGAAATTACAGACTCTGGATTTCAGTGCTAGAAGACCCTAAGGGGCGCCAGGCGGCTGACACTTGCTCTGGGACACGCAACGGGCTAGTAGCAGGAGCTGAACCTGAACCCAGGTCTTTGGGCTTCCAGCTTCTGGGGTTGGGAATCAGAGCAGAGTGTCCTGGTTTGTGTGGCTTCCTTTTACACCCAGACGCTCATGTACTACCTGACATCTTCCACTCGACATGATGAAACAGGAAAGAAATTGAATTTGTTTTCTATTGCCATGTGACAGATTACCGGATTTGTTAACAAATTTGGCAGATTAAAACACATGCATTGATTATCTGACAATTTCTGTGGGTCTGGAGGCTGGGAAGGCTTAGCTGGGTCCTGTGCTCAGGGTTGAGCAGAATTGCAGTGCTCGGGAAGACTCTCGGGAGTCCGCTGGGACAGTGACTGCATGAATGTTGAGGGTGGGCACGGGGCTGGACGCCGGGGTCTGTGACACCAGGCACAGTAGCTCGAGGCCTTGTGGCCAAGCTCATGGTCAATATAGCAAAGGTGCAACGGGAGTGACCCACAGCTGACTAATACAGGGCCTCTCTGCTGTGGCCTGGGTCCATTCACAGCTGAGTCTTTGGTGGGGACAGTGGGAGGGCCCAGTGTTACTATTTCTGGTCTGATTAACCCTGGTGAGTGAGGTGCTGGGGAAGGCCTTGAGCCTCCTAAGTTTGAATGTTGAGAGGCAATGTTTTACTCCCAAGTGGGGAGTACAATCTAGCCCAGAGACCAGGTGCTGGGGGGTGAAGTTCAAAAGAGGAAAAAATAAGGTAGGTTTTTCAAAGCTCAAAGACCTTGAGCTCGGTCTGTCCTTTATCAGGATCGCAGGGTCTCAGGGTGTTGGCTGACGATACCACGGGCTGGCTTGAGGGGGCTTGCTGCAAGTTCCAGGTGTTGGCTGGGATCAGCCATGTGTGGGACGTGCCTGAGTCAACGCTGTGGCACTCAGCCAGGTGAGTCCTGGGCTGGGCACACCAGGTGGCCAGGTCGGGGTGTGTCATGAGCCTCAGCTAGGTTTAATTTTATGTTGAAAAATTATCAAATAAGATGGTTCTCAAATTTGAGTGTCGTGGAGCAAAGCTATGCTTATTACATAAATAAAAGGATATTCTAGCAGGCAGCTGCTTTATAAGGTCTGCATGTAGTCAGAGGGGCACAGGGTTTTTTTGAAAAAAATCATTTATTTTTAATTGAAGCAATTTAATTGCTTTGCAATCAACATGAATCAGCCATAGGTATACATCTGTCCCCTCCCTCTTGAACCTCCCTCCCACCCCATGCTGCCCCTCTAAGGTGGTCACAGAGCCCCAGTTTGCATTCCCTGAGTCATACAGCAAATTCCCACTGGTTATCTATTTTGCATATGGTAGTATGTATGTTTCCATGGCACACTCTCCATTCATCTCATTCCCTCCCGCCCTCCCCTGAGGTTCACAGTCTGTTCTCTGTGTCTGGGTCTCCATTGCTGCCTTGCAAATAGATCCATCAGTACCGTCTTTCTAGATTCCATGTATATGTGTTGATGTACAATATTTGTTTTTCTCTTCCTGACTCACTTCACTCTGTATAATAGGCTCTCGTTTCATCCACCTCATTAGCACTGACTCAAACGTGTTCCTTTATATGGCCCAGTAATATTCCATTGTGTGTATGTACCACTTCTTCTTTGTCCATTCATCTGTCAGTGGGCATCTAGGCTGCTTCCATGTCCTAGCTATTGTAAATAGAGCTGCAGTAAACAGGGGGGGACATGTGTCTTTTTCAGTTATGGTTTTCTCAGGGTATAGGGCACAGGGTTTTATTACATCTGTTTTATAGATGAGGAAGCTGAGATTCTGAAAAGAGTTTCTGTGAAGGGCCCAGCAGTAACTTCAGAAGGTTCCAGTGGCAGAGGTGGGGCAGTGTCCCCTGGCCTCTCTGGGAACTCAGTGGTCCTCTGTCTTCGGAGCCCCCTGGAGAAACGTGAGTGAAGCCTTCACAACACCTCTGCCCAGTCTGGGTGGGTCCAACGCCTGCATCTTTATAACGGTCTTCCAGATGCCTCTGGGTTGGGCTGAGATCCGTTGGAACATCATTTCGATTATCAGACCCAGAAGTTTGGGTCAGTGATGAGATGCAGACAAGCATCGTCCACTCCCTGAGTAATGGATGATTTCATCCACGGCGGCTGCTGACACACTCGTTTTCCTGGGACTGAATGAGACCGTGCGGCTGTGATTATGTGTTCTGTGACTGACCCACTGCCAACACTGGAAGTTTAGAATCCACAATTCAGCCAACTTTATTGAGTACCTACTGTGGTTGGTGGCTCAGAGGTTAAAGCGTCTGCCTACAATGCGGGAGACCTGGGTTTGACTCCTGGGTCAGGAAGATCCCCTGGAGAAGGAAACGGCAACCCACTCCAGTATTCTTGCCTGGAGAATCCCATGGACGGAGGAGCCTGGTAGGCTACAGTCCACGGGGTTGCAAAGAGTCGGACACGACTGAGCGACTTCACCATCACTGTGAGAGAGGCAGGGAATGCTGAGCCAGGCACCACAGAAAGCAAGCCTCGAGGCCAGGATGCTCCCTTTGGCTCTGCACCATCTGTCTGTTCTGCTTAGAGGTGCCCGGCACGAGTAGAAAGCGGATTAGGCTTCTGGTCTTTTGCAGCACACAGAGAGCGGCGGGCTTGGGGGTTGCTGGGAGGGTGGGGCGTGTGCCGCTGCCGATACTTCTGGCCTCAGTGGGGCTGGTCTTCTCCACGCTTGGGTGCCTGTCCGCTCTGACACCGCTGTGTGACCCGCAGTGTCTTTAGGTCTCTCCATTCTGCATCCATCACAGCCCTCATCCCATGCATGCAAGTACATCCATTAAACAGTCTCCTCAATAGGAAAAGCTTCGATTTCCCCAGGGGCTCTGACGAGTGGCATTACTGGTGTCGATGCCTTTCCCATAGAGCTGGCGGAAGCAGCTCCTGTCTTCCAGCACGAGAGGTGTCTCTTGTTTCTAATGATTTACTGTGCTCACAACATTGATGTTCACAAGCAAATGCATATTTATCCAGGTTCGGAAATCTGCTCCCCCACAGTATGCACACGTGTGAAGGAAAAAACAGAAGAATCAGAGTCTGGCAGGATTTCAGAGGAAGGAGAGAGGCTGGATTCCTTGATTTCCTCTGCACACCTGCCACCTCCCCAGCTGGGCACCTTGAATCAATTTACAGATGACTGCCGAGAAAAGCTTGAGTTGGATTAATTTCAGACATTGATCAGCAATTTCTTTTTCAACCAGAGTTTGTAGGGTGCTTACAGTGCCAGGCACAGTGCCAGGGGTCAGAGGGCAAGAGCTGAGAGGAGACAGATGGCCTCTCAAGGTCAGGGGAAGGGAGAGGCCAAAACAATAAAATTTGTGAAAGTCAGGATGGAAGAGGAGCTAGCTGGAGTATCAGGGAAGGGGCCATGGAGGAGCTGTGATGTCAGGAGAGGAGCACCAAGGATCTAGGGCATCAGGGAGGAGACTAGAGCAGCTGGGGCACGAGGCGGGTGCGTGGGGAAGGTGGCATTTAAATGGGGTCTTGGAGGAACTTCCCCGGTGGTCCAGGGGCCAAGACTCTGCACTTCCAGTGCAGGAGGGGCTGGGTTTGATCCCTGGTTGGGGAATCAGATCCCATATCCTGCAATGAAGATTGAAGATCCTGCGTGCTGCTACTAACACCCGATGCAGCCAAATAAATAAATAAGATATTAAAAAGATAAATGGGACCCTGTAGTCTGTGCAGGAGTGTGCGTGGCCCAGAGGCTTGGTGGCTGGATGTGGGTGCTGCTTCCTGGCCACAGAGCTGGAAGAGCTGATTGGAGGGCACATGGGCTGACAGCGGCCCAGGTCACCCATCTAAGGGGCAAAACGGCATCCCAGAAAATAAACCTGACTGGCAAACGTACACTTGGGTTTGGGAGTTGGAGAGAAGTGAGCAGCTTCTTCTTGCCTCCAAGGCAGAGCCTGGGGGTGCAAAGTCACATGCAATGTCATTTTTATTTTGCACACTGGGTAGGAAGTGTTCGTTCCTTCCCTGCACTCAACAAATAAATGTGAACACATATGCCAAGAATATCAGGACTTCCCTGGTGACTGAGTGGTAAAGAGTCTGCCTAACAGTGCAGGGGACAAGGGTTCAATCCTTGGTCCGGAAAGATCCCACGTGCCCCAGGGCAGCTGAGCCTGAGAGCCCCAACTACCGAGCCCACATGTTACAATGACTGCAGCCCACATGCCCTGGAGCTCCATACCCTCTAACAAGAAAAGCCACCTCATTGAGAAGCCCCTGCAACGCAACTAGAGAGTAACTCTTGCCACAACTAGAGAAACCCCGTGCCCAGCAATGAAGACCCAGAGCAGCCAAAAATTAAATGAAATAATTTTTAAAAAGAGTATCAATCAGAAGGTACTAAAAATCATCAGCCTTCATGGGTACCTTCTGCTCCTCTGGCCCTTAGAGTTGAGCACCTTCTCTGAGCTACAGGAAAACCAAGTCTGGCCTCTGACCAACAGGTGCCCAGCCGCATGTGGCTTTGCATCCATGCGGTGAGGTGGTCCACCACTGCTCTCCCAGGTGGTGATTTGGAGTTAGACTGACCAGGAGAGAAGCTGGAGCAAACCTGTGATGCTCTTGGCTGGTATCTGTCTCCTTGGGCAAGCCCATCGCAATCTGCAAGGCTTTCTCTTCAGTATTCATTCCTTTGAAACAGTCTTTCTGTTGGGCTAGGACTCCTGCCATCCTTGAAAGAGCCAAGAGTTGATCACACACACCTGGATGTTTTTTAAAAACTATTTTTAGCTGCACTGGGCCTTCATTGCTGCTCGGCTCTCCTCCAGCTGCAGTGAGCTGGGAGCTACCCTTCATGCTGTGTGTGGGCTTCTCACTGTTGGGGGGGGGGCGGGCAGGATTCAGTAGCTGCGGCTCGTGGGCTCTTGAGCACAGGCTCAATAGTTGGGGCACACAGGCTTGGCTGCTCCGTGGCATGTGGAATCTTCCCAGACCAGGGCTCAAACCCATGGCCCCCGCACGTGGGGGACATTCTTATCCACTATGCCACCAGGAAAGTCCACCTGGGGTGTTTTGATATTTACAGGGGGTGAGGAGAGAGGGACTCAGCCCATCTCGCCTGCATGAGGATTCTTGTCCACCAGCTCCCTGCCCTGTGACTTCTGCTGACAATGGCAAACCGTCAAGGACAGCAGGGATAGATGACCGAACCTGCTTAGTTTCATGCCCCAGGCATGCCCTCGGTGTCTGAACAGCTGAGAAGTGGCCTTTCTTGGCCACAGAACGTTTCCACTTCTCCAGTGCCAGGCGGGCAGCTTGCATGTGGCTCAGCTCTGCCCTGAGGTCTCCTGGCTGTTATGCCTGTTACCTAAGTGCATCTGCTGTGTGGGCAAAGGAGGGAAAACCTGACTACAGTAGATTTGTTCTGTGCTCATTGAAATTCAATATAGGGGAAAAAAAAGACCCAGGAGGGCTGAAGAATCATCCATAATGCCATCTCTCGGAGGGAACTCCTAGTGATGCGTCAGCATCTTTCCTTAGAGTTTCTGTCTCTACCCTCACATAACTATTCCTTCCCGAATTGTAACATTGTAGGTAGCACAGCCTCTGGAAGGTTTACCTGAAGAGTCCCCTCTGCAGTCTCCCTTAGACATGCAGATATAGAGCAGGCTGGCACCCAGCTGGGCATGAACCTTGAGCCTCCTACAGAGGAGGCATGTAGGGAGCCAGGGACCTCCGGGAGGAGGCTGGGCTCCAAGTCCCCAATCCCAGATGCCCACGATTAGAAGTTAGGGAGAACTGTGGGGCCCCAGTGTGGCCTCAGTCTGGTTTTAGGCTTGGAGTAGGTTCATTATGGACTTCCCTGGTGACTCAGATGGTAAAGAATCTGCCTGCAATGCCAGAGACCCAGGTTCAGTCCTTGGGTTGGGAAGATTTCCTGGAGAAGGGAAGGTCTACCCACTCCAGTATTCTGGCCTGGAGAATTCCATAGACAGAGGATACAGGCCAGGGGGTTGCAAAGAGTTGGACATGACTGAGCGACTAACGCTTTCACTTCCAGTTTCATTATGTCTACGGAAACTCTATCTTGAGGAAAGGGGCATCTAGACTGGGCTCCATGCTGGGGCAGTGTCCCTGGGCCCTCTCTGGTCACTCTTGTCCACCAGAATAGTGCTGCGGTCTTCCAGGTGACCTGAGGTCTCCAAGGGTATGGAATTCCCTTCCCTACGTAGGTCTGGGTTAGTGTGGGCCGGTCAGTAGACGCTAGGCATGAGATAATGAAGGCAGAAGTGAAGAAGCAGCTGTATTCCCGTCCCCTGGGAGACTGGAGCACAAGGCGCCTGGCAGCTCGCAGACGTCACCGCTCACCTCTGGGCTCACCTAGCCCATGACTCCTTCATTCAGCCTCTGCAACTCCCGGGCCCGGGGGGTGTTTAGCTGTGTGATGAAGGGCATCAGAGTGCAGGCCACCCCCATCACCTAAGCTCGTTCTAGCCCATCCTGTAGGTCTGCTCATCCTGTTTTCCCTGACCTTCTCCGCCTCACATCCACTTTCCCTTCTCCATGGCTGACTTCAGGCTGTGGCACCAGATGTAGAATCAACAGCTCCCAGAGACAGTTTACTCAGGTCCCGCAAGTGGGCAATGCCAAATCCTATAATAGGTGTATAATACCTATGTGTACGATATGTATTTATATAAAAACCATGTGATTTTATGATAAATCTTACATTCATGTTTATTATATAATTCTTGTGCCCATTTTAAAGACACAGAAGTAGAGGCCTGGGACTCCACCAGGCCACCATCATGCCTGTGCAATGGCCACTCAGCACTGGGTATAAGGGGCCCACAAACCACTGACAAGGATGCTCTCCTCCTCCTTCCAGGAGTCTCTGGTATCTGCAGGGAAGAAGCAGGAGAGGTAGGGTGCCCCTCACTGCCATCTTCTTACCCGCTCTCCTTTCTCCATTTCCTCAAAACTGTCAGTTCCCTGAGCCAGAGCTGGACCTTGGGCCAATTGCTATGAACACTCAGCAGATTAAGGAGACGGGTGAAGGGGCGCCTTGGAGGAAGAACCGGGAGAAAAGAACTCAGATAGGAAAGGACATCAGGAGGAGAGGTCCTAGAGACTAAAGGGCCCCTCGTGTGGTCTTTGCTCCAAAAGAGGGCGCAGCATTGGTACACTACTTGTTGCTGACCGCTGGGCCCTCTGCAAGCACAAACAGCTCGGCCCAGGAGAGCCTGAGCTGTCTCAGAGAGGGGCGGAGCCGCAGGCATCCCAGAGAGAGGGGGCGGAGCCACGGGCATCCCAGAGAGAGAGGGCGGAGCCGCAGGCATCCCAGAGAGAGAGGGCGGAGCCGCAGGCCTCCCAGAGAGAGAGGGCGGAGCCGCAGGCATCCCAGAGAGAGGGGGCGGAGCCGCAGGCCTCCCAGAGAGAGAGGGCAGAGCCGCAGGCCTCCCAGAGAGAGAGGGCGGAGCCGCGGGCATCCCAGAGAGAGAGGGCGGAGCCGCGGGCATCCCAGAGAGAGGGGGCGGAGCCGCGGGCATCCCAGAGAGAGGGGGCGGAGCCGCGGGCATCCCAGAGAGAGAGGGCGGAGCCACGGGCATCCCAGAGAGAAGGGGCGGAGAGCCACGGGCATCCCAGAGAGAGAGGGCGGAGCCGCGGGCATCCCAGAGAGAGGGGGCGGAGCCGCGGGCATCCCAGAAGGAGGGGGCGGAGCCGCGGGCATCCCAGAGGGAGGGGGCGGAGCCGCGGGCATCCCAGAGGGAGGGGGCGGAGCCGCGGGCATCCCAGAGGGAGGGGGCGGAGCCGCGGGCATGCCAGAGAGAAGGGGGACGAAGTTAAAGGCTCCTACTCCAGTCAGTATTCTTGCCTGGAGAATCCCATGGACGGAGGAGCTTGGTGGGCTACAATCCATGGGTCGCAAAGAGTCGGACACAATTGAGCGACTTCATTTTCAGGGTGGGTCTCTAGGGGGTTCGTGATTGAGAGAAAACACAGGTGTCACCTCTGTAAAGAATCCCTTCAGGGGTTTAGGGGACTGGGAAAGACACTGGCTTCCCACCTCTCAAAAGTGGGTGGGAGCTGGAGCATGTGGAATAATAAAAAAAAGTTCCCTTATACCCAGGTTCACAGGTCTGTAACATCACACGAGATAACGGGTAGAGGGAGAAAGGCTTGGGTCTCACTTTCTGCTAGCTGTTAGCTCATGTGAGCTTGGAAACGGGCACTGTGGCGTCTGTCTTGTTGTAAGAAGTAGCCTCTCAGTTTCCCATTCAGGAGGAAGGGACTGAGCTGTTTCAGGAAGGTGGGCACTAGGGAGGACGAGGAAATCGTTTTGTTGACGTTAACACTAGGAGATGCAGGGTGTTTGCCCCAAATTAAGAAACTCAGGGTGTCACTTGGGGTCAGTCTTCTCCATGTTCCAGGTTAGAGGCAGGGAGGAGCCAGGAATGGGTGCTGGCAGTTCCTGGTCTCGCCAGTAGTGGGTGACAGGGCAGGAGCAAAGGCCATCTGCCTCGGATCTATCCAGAGCTCTCCCCACTTAGAACTGCTGCTGCTGCTGCTGCTAAGTTGCTTCAGTCGTGTCTGACTCTGTGCGACCCCAGAGACAGCAGCCCACCAGGCTCCTCCGTCCATGGGATTTTCCAGGCAGGAGTACTGGAGTGGGGTGCCATCACCTTCTCTGCCACTCAGAACTGCCTGCCTTCAACTGGCCCAGGAAATGGGCTGCCCCCCAAGAGAATACAGGTCTTCAGGCTGCTAAGTCCCACTCTTCTCCACAGCATCTGACTTTTCAGACCCCCTTCCTCCAATGCTGAAGCTGAAACTCCAGGATTTTGGTTATCTGATGTGAACAACTGACTCATTGGAGAAGTCCCTGATGCTGGAAAAGATTGAGGGCAGAAGGAGAAGAGGGCGTCAGAGGATGAGATGGCTGGATGGTATCACCGATGCAATGGACATGAACTTGGGCAAACTTTGGGAGATGGCGAGGGACAGAGAGGCTGGAGGTGCTGCAGTCCCTGGGGTCACAATGAGTTTGACATGACTGGATGACTGAACAACACCTCCACTCACCCAGGGTCCCCCTTCTTCACCAGTGCCTTTAGCATCTCAATATGCCAGCCTTCTTCCTCTCAGGGTCCCTCTTCTGCCACACCAACTGTGGCACCTGGCACAGGCTCCCATTTCCCCACAGACCTCTCATTGAAGAGTTTCATGCTGGGCACTCCAGGAACAGGAGTGACAAGTCCAACTCCCAAATGAAAGTTCCAGAACTGTCCTGAGTCCTTGGGGCCACTGCCCTGGTCTGAGCTTCCTATACCCACCCCCTACCCCACCCCCTTATGACATAGCTGCCAAAATCCCCAAAGGCTCAATGCCTCTGAGTCCTGATGGGAGCTTGTAAGCTCAGCATCCTTAGCACCTGTCTTCCCCTGATCTTGTCCCAGGAATAAACCCATCAGGGCCATCGAATGGACTGTCAGTGCCCAGGCTGCTGCTGTGTTGAGTTGGCGGGTAATTTGCTTCTCCAAGACCCCAGATTAAGAGATGCTCCATTCATGGGACTTCTTGTCCCACACAGGAGCTTTCCTCATAGGTACTGCAACTGTGCTTCATTTAGAAAGAGTCCTTAACGTAGCCAGCCCTGATGATCTTAATGTAATCTGCGTGATGCAGGGTCCAAAGTAATTTAGAATGTGTTTCTGGGAGGATATTTCATGGTGTTACACAGGAAATGTCCAGGAACCAGCAGGGGAATTATTTTCAGGTAGGACTCCCAGCAGGAAGTGACCCCTCCCTCCCAAGAGAGTTTCCTGGCAGAACAGCCTAGGATTTAGAGTCAGACCAACCCAGAGCACATCCCGCCTCCATCCTTTTGAGCTCTGCTGCTTCTGGCAAGTTGGAAACCTTCTCTGAGCCTCAAGTTTCCTCATTTCAAAAACCAAGCAATAAACTTATCTATGCAATAGTGTTGTTATGAAGAAGAAAAGCACAGAGAATGCTTACCAGGGCCACTTGCCCGTGGGGATCAGTGCTGGCCCACTCCCAAAGCCTCCCACCAGAATCCCAGAGCCAGAATGGTTGCAAGCAAAAGCTGAAAGAGGAAAGAGCTGTGTACATGAAATTGCATCAGTCATGGAGCTTGATGGCAATCAGCTGAAGCTAATTCTGCTTATTAAGGCAAAACAAATGCACTGAAGGGTGTGAGCAGCTCACAGGATCTCTGTATGGGTCAGACAACTAGTTTTGGAGGCTGTGCAGTCAGTAAAAATGTTCAGAATCACTCAGCAGGGCTGCCCCTGGGGAGACACCTGAGGCCTCTATGGGAACTGACACCTCCGCGGGCGCTGGTGATCCCAGAGTGAACGAGCTGGCCATTGCTGCTTGAGCCCAACTCTGGAAGCCTCCGTAACGTGTGGGTATCTCTGGTCTCCCCAACCTCCCCAGCATGGTGTCCACACCATGAGTCTCAGAGTCTCAGACTCTGTCACCAGCTCCCGTGGGTACCTAGTGGACAGAACCCTCATCAAATGCCTGTTCCCCTGGCTGCAAAGGAGGCTGGGAAGGCAGGTCTCTGGCATTTCAGCATCTGTAGTGGAACAGACTTCCTCTTTCCTCCAAGCTACAGGAAGTGGGGAAGGGCATACAAAGATGCTGAATGGCCCAAAAGAAATTTATATATGAGTGCAAGTGTTCTAAGTCATTTTAGTCATGTCTGATCTTTGTGGCCCCATGAACTGTAGCCTGCTAGGCTCTTCTGCCTGTGGGGTTCTTCAGGCAAGAACCCACAGGAGTGGGTTGCCATGTCCTCTTTCAGGGGATCTTCCCAACCCAGGGATTTAACCCATGCCTCTTATGTCTCCTGCATTGGCATGCAGGTGGTGGTTGTTTTTTTTTTTTTACCACAGGCATCACCTGGGAAGCCTATATACATACGTGCATATATGCATGTGTATATATGCATGTATGTATATATGTAAGTTTTAATCCTTGTTATCTATAAGTGTGACTTTATCTGAAAATGGAGGACTTTATCTGCAATGAAGGGATAAGGTCTTTACATGTAATTTAGTCACAAGATGAAAACACACTGCCGTATGTGTGTGCATACTAAGTCACTTCAGGCGTGTCTGACTCTGCGACCCCATGGGCTGCACCCACCAGGATCATTTGTCCATAGATTTCCCAGGCAAGAATAGTGGAATGGGTTACCATTTCCTTCTCCAGGGGATCTTCCCTGACCCAGGGATTGAACCTGCGTCTCTCATGTCTCTTGCACTGGCAGGCAGGTTCTTTACTGCTAGTGCCACCTGGGAAACCCCCATTCTTCAAGAAGATGGGCTCTTAATCCAGTATGACTGAAGTTCCTTGGCTTGCAGCTACATCACTGTAATCTCTGCCTCTGTCTTCACGTGACAGGCTTCCCTCTGCGTGACGGCCTTCACGTGTTATTCTCCTCCGGTCTTTGCCTGTCTCTGCATCTCTTCTCCTTATAAGGACTCCAGTCATATTGGATTAAGAGCCCATCTTACAGCAGTATGTTCTCACCTTAACTTGCAACTAAATTACATGCAAAGACCTTACCCCTTCATTGCAAAAACCCCATTTTCAAATAAATTCACATTTATAGATATCAGGGATTAGGACTCCAATTTGTCATTTTGAAAGTGAAAGTGTTAGTTGCTCAGTCATGTCTGACACTTTGGGACCCCATGGACTGCAGCCCGCCAGACTCCTCTGTCCATGGGATTCTCCAGGCGAGAATATTAGAGTGGGTGGCCATTCCCTTCTCCAAGGGATCTTCTTGACCCAGGCAGTGGACCTAGATCTCCTGTATTGCAGGTAGATTCTTCACCATCTGAGCCACCGGGGAAACCCTTTATCATTTTGGGGGACCAGCACTCTATTTGGTTTTCTCTGTATCTTCCCTGTGCTTCCTGGGACCACTTCCAAAATACACCACCTGCACCCAAGTCCTTCTCTCTGGGGTGTCTTTAGGGGTTTAAACCAAGATGGAGGGTAAAGATCTGAAAAGAAAAGAGAAAGGGGTGCCAAGCCCATGGAAGGAGAGAGTTAGGAATAAATGATTTATTGGCCCCAAGATCAAGAAATGAGGTCAGGTTCATTTGACCTCATTCAAGGAGACCTCAGGGAGATGGGGAGGGGTTGAGTAGCAAGCAGAAAGTAACCCTCTTTGTTGGAATTTGGTAAATGCTCTGGCTGGAGCTGGGCCCCATCTGGGGAGGTGGGGGAAAGAGAGGCTGAGGTGGAGTTGGACTTGAGCTTGAGGGCCTGGACCAGGAAGCCAGGACCCTCAGGCTGGGTCCTCTAGTCCAGCCAGCTCTGGCTCTGGCTGGGGAAACTGAGACCCAGAGATGGACAGTAACTCGCCTTGGTCCCTGGCAGGGACTAGAAGGTCCACCTCTGACCCTCCTGTTTTGGCCTCTCTTCCATGGCAGGATAGGTGGCTGGCAGGATGCAGTCAGACAGACCTGTCTGGGCTCTGCTGATCCAGTCCATCTCTGGGACAAGGGTGTAGGAGGGTAGACTCCACGGCCAAGCACTGATGAGCACCTAACTCCAGGCCCATCCCCTGACTGTTTTCTGTTGTGTGGGCAGTTTGGGCAGCGTCTCTGGGGCTCTGCCTTCCCTTGACTGCCATGCATTTTCATTAGTTTTATTAATAAATTATGACCACACCCTTCCTGCCCACAAAGTTGACGAATTATATTAATAGCTCTTAGAAACATCTGCCCAAAACATCCACCCTCCAGCTCCGCTAGGGCCCCTGCTTGGTCAGCAGTGTGCCTTTTCCCAGGGCTGTATTTCAGCCAGAGTCCCACAGCATCCATGAGCAGACAAGGTTACCTGGTGACAAGCAGCGGACACCATCCAAACAGGTCTGATTTTGTTGGGAAACACCTTAGCATCACTCTTTGAAAAGAAAATGTGTTTCAGCTGGGGGCAGCAGGAAGAGACTGGTGCGGTTTAATGTGGTTATACATTTTTCAGCTCCTTTAAAATATTTTTATTTTGCTTTGACCAAAGGAGATACTTGTGTAAAATTTTTAGGGTGCAGAGTCCCAGCTGGAATCACTCCCTTGTGAGTAGAGTATGAGAGCCAGTGTATCAGTTTTTTCTTGCTGCAGTAACAAGTTACTACAAACTCCGAGACTTAACACAAATTTATCTTGCAACTCTGGAGGACAGAAGTCCAAAATCAGTCTCACAGGGCTAATGTCAAGTCGTGGGCACAGCTGCTTCCTCCTGGAGGCTCTGGGGGAGAATTCCAGCCCATGTCTATTTCAGGTTTGCAAGTTTCTCTGCCTGCATTCTCCGTTCTCTGATGGTGACTCTTTCCTCTATTCTGTGTGTTTGTGTGTGTGTGTGTGTGTGTGTGTGTGTGTGTGTGTGTGTTTTCCTGCACTACAGGACATGTGGGATCTTCCCTGACCAGGGATCAAACCAGTGTACCCTGCATTATGAGCCCAGTCTTAACTGGACCACCAAGAAGTCCCTCCTCCTTCTGTTTTCGAAACCCATCACTCTGACCTCTGCTCTCGTCAGTGTTTCCCCGACTCTGACCTTCCCACTTCTCACTTATATGGAGCTTTGTGATTTCAGTGAGCCCGTTGGATAATCCAGAGCAGTCTTCCATCTCCCTGTTAACTAACTGCATCTGTAAAGTCCCCTTTACCATATGAAGTGATATGTTCACCATTCTGGGGACTAGGGTTGAACAATCTTTTCTCTCCCTTGATATTTATTTATTTGGCTGCACCAGGTCTTAGTTGCAGCATGTGGGATCTAGTTCCCCGACCAAGACTCAAACCTGAGCTCTCTGCATTGGAAGTGTGGAGTGTTAGCCACTGGACTACCAGGTAAGTCCCACGAACAATCCTGGGGCTGTTATTTACCCTACCATAATCAGAAAAATGTTTCCATGACCTGGCCACTGCAATCCTACTGACATCCTGTGAAGCAGAAGGAAAGGGAACTGGGGGCCCAGAGGCGAAGTCATTTACTCAGGATTGAGAAGTGAGTGCCAGAGCTGAGAGAGGAAGCAGGGTCTCCCCAATACCAATGCCAACACTATTCCTTGGAGAAGGAAGTGGCAACCCACTCCAGTGTTCTTGACTGGAGAATCCCAGGGATGGGGGAGCCTGGTGGGCTGCCATCTATGGGGTCGCACAGAATCGGACACGACTGAAGTGACTTAGCAGCAGCAGCAGCAGGCATGGAAATAACGGAAGTGTTTATCAACAGATAAATAGATAAAGAAGTTTGACCCTTGAACAATGCAGAGATCAGGAAAGCCTACATCATACTTGAAATTCCATAAATAATGCATAACTTAAACAAAGGTTTAAAAACCAAACCTACATCAAGTTGAAATTCCATATATATATATAACTTAGAATAAGCCCTCCATAAACTTGGTCCTTCCTTATTCAAGATTCTACATACAGATTCAACAACTACAGAGTGTGCAGCACTGTAATATTTACTATCAAAAAAAATTTATGTGTTAAGTGGACCCACACGATTCAAACGCATGCTGTTCAAAGATTAACTGTATATATTAATACAGTGTAATATTAGCCATAAAGTGAAAGTGAAGTTGCTAAAAAAAATAAAACTGTTCCTGCCGGCTCCCAGGAGCTCCCCATCAATAGGCTGTCTGTGTGGAGACCGGGTGTGTGGATTCTGGCTGCAAATGGAACCCATGATGTGGACCTGGCTCCATCGTGCACCTGAGATCACATGGTCAGTTTCTTAATGTCCCTGGCTCTCAGTCTTCTGGGGGAAAATAATGGTTTTTCTATAAAGCACATAGTAAGTGTTGGCTGTATGGTAGCTGGGCTTCCCAAGTGGTGCTGGTGGTAAATAACCTGCCTGCCAATGCAGGAAACATAAGAGACGTGGGTTCTATCCCTGGGTCGAGATGATCCCCTGAAGGAGGGCATGGAAACCCACTCCAGTATTCTTGCCTGGAGAATTCTACAGACGGTGGAGCCTGGCAGGCTACAGTCCATAGGATCACAAAGAGTCAGACACGACTGAAGCGACTTAGCAGGCATATATGCGTGTGGTAGCTATTACTATTATTAATAACAGTAGGGTGGAACCCCAAATCTCAGAGCCTCTGAGGACATACACCAAGATGCCAGGACGCCTCTGGTTTCTGCTTGCTGTGCTCAGAGCCCTGCGCATGCTCCTTCTTCTCTTTGTTCCTCTCTCTTAGCCAAACCCTACTCATCATTCTAAGCCCAACTTAGATATCACCACCTCCAGGAAGCCCTCTTTGACTGTGCCAGGCAGAGTTGGCTGCTCCTTACCCATGTGGACACCACGGTTGCCTCTCAGGAGGGGTGAATCTTGATAAGGAGATGGAAGTCACTCAGTGTTACCCTCTGCAGACATGGATTGGAATTCCAGGCCCATCACTAACCCCAGGATATGTATTCAGGCTATTCTGAACCCGATTCCTTACTTGTGACATGGGGTGGAGGATGACAAGCTTATTTCCCAAGTTGCTATGGGGCCTGAGTGAAACCATTCGTGCGAAGTCTTTCCCTTAGCTTTACACATGTTAAGTTCTCAGTAAATGGTGGCTGCATACAAGTAAAGCACGGAAATCTCACAGTTACCTTGAGACAGAGGGACCCAGGGTACAAATTCTCCCTGCTTTTGGCTGGAATCACATCAGAGTGAGGGCTTAGCTCCTGTATGTTGGACTCTTGTTATGACCGTCTTTGATGAACAAAAATGTAATGTCAGGTCAATTGCTGTGAAGCCCGTGGGCTGATGAAAGCAATGGAGTGGGCTGTGGGAACTCAAGGTATTCCCAGGGTCCTTGGCGCTGTTGGGAGGCAGTGACTCAGGCCGTGCCTCCAGTGCCTTTTGTGTTTACTGGGGCTGCGTTTAAACCCTAGTGGCAGGGGCTTCCCTGGCCGTTCAGTGGTTAAGACTCTGCATTTCCACTGCAGGGAGTGCGGGCTCAATCCCTGGTCAGGGAACCAAGATCCCATGTGCCACTCAGCACGGCCAAAAAGGAACAGAGGAAAATGAACCAGCAAGTAAACATGGGTGGTGATGGGCTTCCCAGACCCCAGGATTCTGGTTACGATGCTGTGAGCCCCATCCCCAGTCTGTGGAGGTGAAGGCCCCTTGCAGGACTGAGTGATGGGATGGGCGAGGGGGGAAACTGCCAGGTAACAAGGTGGGGGGCCAGTCCTGCGCAGGGGGTGAATGGGCCTCAGTTCCCTGGCCTTGGTGCCCATCATTCCAGGACCCTGTGCTGACCGCCTCTTTGCCCTCATTGTCTGGGCAGCTGGCCCATGAGCCAAGTGTTGGCCCGAGGTATCCTGGGGCCATAAACGCCTTGTAAAAGTTGCTGGGAACAAGATACTTTATGTTGGTGGTGACTCCAACCCAGGTCATTAAGTCTGTCCTGATGTGGGGCTGGGGCTTGTGGTGGCCCGACTTGCAGGTTCTGTGTGAGCCCCCTAATTAGGGCCCCTCTGCCACCACCCTGGCCGATCCTGCTGTGGTCCTCCCTGAGTCCTGGTAGGACTTTCAGGCTCCCAGGGCTGGGGTCCAAGGGCTGGGATTTACTTTGTTTTATACCTTCTACTCCTTTTCCTTGCCCTTGGTTTAATGCTCGCCTGTCTCAAAATTCTTAGTCCTTTGGAACAAGGACCTGTAATTCCATTTTGTGCTGAGCCCTGCAAGTTATGTAGCTGCTCCTGCTAAGACAATGCTTTGTGGGCTGCAGGGGACTCTTCAGACGAAAGGCCAGGCTGGCTGGAGGGCAGTCAGGGAGGCACACGGTGGTCTGACCAGTGCTGCCAGAGTGTACATGGGGGCTGCTGACAGTGTAGGGCTCTGGGGGCCACAGTAAGAGCTTTGGCTTCCCTCTTAATGAAATAGGAAAGCACAGGAAGGTTTGAACAGAGAAGTGACGTTATCCAACCTAAAGTACAGAATGGTCAACTTGGCTGCTATGCTGGGAAGAGACTCCAAGGGTAGAACCCAGGGAGGCCATTCAGGAGGCTGGTGAGGAAGCAGGGTAAAGATGCTGGTGACTCAGGTGAGGCTGGGAGCAGTGGTGGTGGGGGAAGGGATGAGATTCCAGATATATTCTTAGGACAGAAACAGCAGGACTTGTGATGGAGTAGATGTCATCTGAGTGATCCAAAGGGAGCTACTGACAACTCCTTCCCTTGTGTCCTTCCTGGCACGTGGCCATTACTCCCCACTCCTTCCCCCATCCTTGAATTAGGGCTGGTTTTGTCGCTTGCTTTGATCAGTAGAGTGGGGGGAAATGATGCTGTGTCTGTTCCTGGCTTTACCTTGAAGAGGCCTGCCAGCTTCTGCTTTTGCTCTATGGGAACCCAGTTGCTGTGCTGTAAGGAGGCTGGAGAAGAAGCCTGTGGACTGCTGGGCCAACAGCTTCCAGACCAGTGAGAAGGACCTTCCTGCACGTTCCAGCCCCAGTTGCATTCTCAGATGACTGTAGCCCTGGGAGGGACTCTAGCCAACATCACATGGGGCAGAAGAACCACTCAGATGAGCCCTGTCTAAGCTCTGGAACAAAAGAATCATGAGAAGACACAGTTCTTTTGGCCCACTCAGTTTGGGGCTGCTTGTTACGCAGCAGTCTCTAACTGACAGAGATGTCTGTTAGACATCCAAGAGGAAATATGGTGAGTAGGCAGCTGGGTACATGAGCCTGAAGTTCAGGAAAGAGATTCAGGCTGGGAAGTGTCATTTCAGGAATTTTTGATACACAGATGACATTAAAGTCCTGAAAAGGGATGAGATTAACAAGATTGAGGGTGGAGGGAGAAGAGACGAGGACAAAAGATTAAGTCCTCAGGTACATGGAGCTTTAAGTGGTCAGGGAGATGGGGAAGGGCTGGCCAAGGGGAGCAAAGGGGAGGCCGCTGGACATGCATGTGCTGGCCATCTCTGGGCACCCAGCCCCTGCCGCCCCCCCCCAACCTCTTACTTTTTTCTGGTGATGGTCTTTCTAACATGACTCCCCTTCCTCCTGTCTCCTGTGAACACAAACTCATTCAGCTGAGAGTGCTAACTGTTCTGGGCTACATCTATTCCTGTCTTCTCTGAGCTGAGGTCCTTGTCATCATCCTTACTCATCCTAGGACTTGCTGAGGATTCTGTATCCTGAGCCCAAGGCAGAGTTCTTGGTCCTCTGTAGGCCCCACCATTGCGGGGAGGAGTCAGGTGCCTCCAGGGAGCTGGTCAGCTTAGTTGTCCCCTATCAGGGCATGCTGGACCTGGCCGCTCGCCAGCAGGGAGACACAGAACTGCCAGGCCTCCAGTTCAGTTCAGTTCAGTCGCTCAGTTGTGTCCGACTCTTTGAGACCCCATGAACCGCAGCAAGTCAGACCTCCCTGTCTATCACCAACTCCCGGAGTTCACCCAAACTCATGTGCATTGAGTCGGTGATGCCATCCAGCCGTCTCATTCTCTGTCATCCCCTTCTCCTGCCCTCAATCTTTCCCAGCATCAGGGTCTTTTCCAATGAGTCAGCTCTTTGCATCAGGTGGCTAAAGTATTGGAGTTTCAGCTTCAACATCAGTCCTTCCAATGAACACCCAGGACTGATCTCCTTTAGGATGGACTGGTTGCATCTCTTTGCAGTCCAAGGAATTCTCAAGAGTCTTCTCCAACACCACAGTTTAAAAACATCAATTCTTTGGGGCTCAACTTTCTTTATAGTCCAACTCTCACATCCATACATGACCACTGGAGGCCCCCAAGCTAGGTAGAAAACAGTCTCCCTTGTCTAAATACACCCTCTTGCCACAGACTGAGCTGTACATAGTTGGGCGTGGGGTACACTGCTGACAGAGCCCAGAATTTTGGCTGAATGTGTGTGGAACCAGGTGATGAACCAAACCATTACAGTATCATGGGGAGCACGGTCTTGATAGAGGGAAGAGCCTGAGAGTGCTGGGGTCCAAGAGAGAGGGAAGACTAGAGGTGAGATGGGCAGAGATGAAGCTGGTGGGCTGGGGGTCAGGCTGAGTGGACATTCAGACCTCATTATCCCCAAGTCCTCATGGTGTTACAACAGGTGAGACCCACATGGCTCAGATTACACCCATGAAAACATTGTTATTATGTTTGCTGTTTGTGGGTAATTAAAAGCAGGGAGTGTTGGTCCATTTTGCAATGAACAAGGAGTTTTTATCCTAAATGGTTTAAATAAAAAGCCCGGCACTTAAAGGGTAAGTTTCATTTACTTCAATGATTCTAAGATGTGCTTAGCTTGCTACATGTTCTGATGAAGTAACTTTGTTTCATAACCAGCTGTGCGCATGAAACATGCTGTGCTGTCAAAGGCCCTGCTCTGGGGGTTGTGACTGTGAGACCGAGTTTGTTGTACCCCTGTGCGATCATTCTTCCTTCCATCCATCATTTATTGTCCTTCCTTCCCACCTTCCCTTCCATCCATCATTCCCTTCCTTCTGCTGTGGATTCATAGGCACTTCCGCAGCACGTGTGCCCTGGGAGGTACACGAGCCCTGTCCCAGGGCCCTCACTGCTCAGACTGTCATCCTGAAAAAGTTAATAATTCCCGGGAAAGGCAAACCAATGCCACCCCTGGCAGTGCCCCCTTCCATGAGGTTCTGGCATTTTGCTGCTTCGGTGGGTGGGGTCCTCTGTCCACCCCTTCCTGTCCAACTGTCCTTGGGACCCCCTGGAATAGAGGATTCTTTTTCCTATTCTCTATGATTATCAGGGCTGACTTCGAATTATCAAGAAAGCACACTCAGCAGTATTCAGACAGCAGCTGAGCCTGGCGGTCACCAGGTCGTTAGCTGAGCCATCTTCCTTGCACTCTGTGGCCTCAGGGATGTCCAGGGCCCACTCTCAGTGTGTACGAGGCTCTTAGAAGACTGTGCTGAGGGTCAGCATGGGCAGAGCCTGGAGTACCCGGCCCCCAGTCCAGAGGCCACTGTCCTGATCTTGGAAGTGAGCTCACCTTCCAGCCTCTGTCTTCTCAGCTGCGTTGGCCAGAGGCTGGAGGGGTGGGTGGCAGGGTCAGAGGGCACAGGCCTCAGAGGCAGGTAGAGAACGCAGGTGTTCCTGGCTGAAGCAGGGCCCTGGGGTCTGAGCCATGGCTGTTGAGGAAAGCCTGGAGGTGCTGGTCTGGGGCTGGTGCGCAGCAGAAGGATGGGAGGGGGTGCCGGGAAGGTCCTGACTTTGAGTAAGACCCACACTTCCTCTGTCCCTCTGTAGACGCCACTCTTGCAGTGGAGAAGGGCCCCCAGCACTGTCCTTGCACAGGCGTGTAGTTCCGACATGCCCCAGAACCAGCTGAGGTCTTGGCTCGCGTTGCGGGTGGCCTGAGCCAGGCTGCACTTGGTTTCATTTGCTTCATTATTTCCCCTTCACCTTCCCTTCTCACTCCTGTTTCCCTCCTCCCAGTAGTACCCACTTCAGTGTGTTTAATTTACATCCTCCCAATCTACTTTCAGTACATTATCTATTTATTTAAATACAAATGGCTCCTTGACATAGAGTGCCATTTTGCATGTGTTTTAAAATCTCCATAAATAGCATTGGCCCATAAATCTTATTGTCTTGCTTACTCTTTTTTGCCAGACATTAAGTTTTTGAGATTGGTCCTTGTTGCCATATGTGTCTGGCTCAGTACTTTGGATGGCCGTGTGGAATTTTCATTATGTGAGTGTATTCATGCTATAGGCTGAATGTTTGTGACCCCACTGACCCCTGCCCTCCCAAAAAAGTGAAGTTGCTCAGTTGTGTCCGATTCTCTGCGACCCCGTGGGCTGTAGCCTATCAGGCTCCTCCATCCGTGGGATTTTCCAGGCAAGAATACTGGAGTGGGTTGCCATTTCCTTCTCCAGGAGATCTTCCCGACCCAGAGACTGAACCTGGGTCTCCCTGATTGTAGGCAGATGCTTTACCGTCTGAGCCACCAGGGAAATCCACAAACCTAGGCTGAATGTTTGTGACTGCCCCTAGCCCCGCCCCCCCTCACCCCGCCACGCCCGCTCAGCTCACATGTTAAAATTCCACCACCCAAGGTGATGGTATTTGGAGGTGGGTCTTGGGGTGGGGGGTGACTTGATCATGAGGGTGGAGCCCTCATGAATGGGATTAGTGCCCTTGCAAAAGGGACCCCAGAGAGCTCCCTCATGCCTCTTGCCATGTGAAGTGACGCCCAGAAAACAGCAGGAGGGGGACTCGGGCTTGACACTGGGTGTGCTGGTACCTCGATCTCAGACTCTCCACCCTCCAGGATGGTGAGAGATAAAAGTCTGTCGTGAAGGAGCTGCCCAGTCTTTGGTGCCCTGTTTTAGCAGCCTGGGCAGCCTGAGACAACCCACACCAGTGCACCCCTTTCCATTCTGGGCGGCAGGCCTCAACCCTCCCTGTGACGGGAACAACACTGTGCCCATCGCCCTTCTCCATATCTCCTGGGGGCTCTGTGGGCATGACTCTGGGACACATACTCAGGAGCCCCACGCCTGTCCCCCTGTCCCAGGCTGCTGTAGAGAGCAGGTACCCGCCGCCTGGCTGGCTGCAATCCTGCAGCAGCAGCCTGGCCTGCCAGCCAGCGGGACCCCTGTTCTGCAAGCTCACAGCTGCCTGTGCTCTCACTGACCTTCTGTTTTCTGAGAATCGGATGGCTGGAGGCGGTGTCTCCTTGTTCCCGCATCTCTGGCAGAGGCCTCCTCGCTTCCTCATCAGATGCCGTCTCCCCGCTGTTAACTGTCTGTTTACAGGCTTGCTCACTTTCCTGAGGGACTGATTCTCTCTCACTCACTGATTTGTAGGAGTTACTTGTATAATTTGCATAATGATTTTTATAAATTTCAGACAGACTTTGAAGAAAAAGTTCTCCCAGCCTGTCACTCATCTGTTCAGTTTGTCTGTGGGTTTTTTAAATATATTCTTTATTAAACAGAAATCTTTAATGTTGATGGAGTTGGATCTGTCATTTCTCATCACGTACTTGGTTCTTTTGGCATCTTGTTTAAGAAACTCTTTCCCACTTTGATACCATTAGGCTTTTTCTCTTTTTTAAAAAGTTAACTTCATATTTCAGTCCTTAAACTATTTGGAATGCGTGTGTGCTCACTCAATCGTGTCTGACTCTTTGGGACCCTACAGACTGTAGCGTGCCAGGCTCCTCTGTCCATGTAATTTTCTGGGCAAGAATCCTGGAGTGGGGTGCCATTTCCTTCTCCAGGGAATCTTCCTGACCCAGGGACTGAACCCACATCTCTTCCATCTCCTGCTTTGGCAGGTGGACACTTTACCACTAGGGCCCCCTGGGAAGCCCTTGGAATATGTATGTGTGTACATATTACATTATGTTAAATTATATTATCATGTGATACTACATTATATATAATATTTTTCATTTGTATATTCTTTTCTTTATGTATAATATGAAGACTTTCCAAATACCATTGATGGCTGCATCTAAAGAGCTTTGGTGAGAATCTGAACTATCTCTGTACTGAGAAGCTGAACTATCTCTAGTTCTAGAGGAAGTGAAGATCCAGGGCAAACACTTTTCTTATACTTTCTTTGTTTCTTACTTCCTGGATGCTAATGTGTCGGCACCGCATGGCAGGTGTTCATCCCATCTCTGCATTTTGAGAAGCAGAATGCTCCAGTAGCTTATCTTTCCTTTGAAGCAGCCTGATTATTTGCTTCTGTGATTCAGTGTAAGGATTTCAAGAATCTTTTCGTGTAGAACTTGCTTCTTTCAAACGCTCTTCCACGCCAGAAAAGTTTGGATTGCATAAGGGCTTAATATGCATTCAGTGTTAAAAATGGGGATTCCCTGGCGGCCCAGTGGTTAAGACTCCAACGCAGTCATGGGTTAACCCCT
Source organism: Ovis canadensis (assembly GCF_042477335.2). Lineage (NCBI taxonomy): Eukaryota > Metazoa > Chordata > Mammalia > Artiodactyla > Bovidae > Ovis > Ovis canadensis. The sequence goes on along the minus strand of NC_091266.1, from coordinate 59,200,786 downwards.
GGTCTGGGGACTAAGATCTCACATGCTGTGCGTGGTACAGCCAAAAAAAAAAAAAAAATCACAAATGTATGTTTAAATTATAAGACATACCACGATACCCAGACTAATGACTGTTAATTAGGCAACATGAAATTTAGGTGATAAATACAGCCAGTGAGTTAAGTATGGAAGGAATGTTCGACCCGGGGTTCTCTATGTGGAGTATAATCTGTATGTGGTAGGAGCCCAAATCTTCCTCACACATCAGGTTAATATCTCTAGCATCATTTTCCGAAATATTCATCCTTTCCGCTCTGCTGTTCACATCATTTGATGTGGTTCTGAAATCCCTCTCCTGTTTCTTAGATTGTCTCATCTATTCCCTTGCCAGTATCATGTTTTGATTTTTTTTAGCCATTCATGTGTGCTTTTTATTTTTCATATGAATTTTCAGGTCGACCTGTTAAAGTTCCTGGAACTTTCCTAATTGGGTTGTCTGTTAATTTTCAGATGAGTTTGAGTATTGACCTTGGTGCTGCGAACCTGTGCGATACATAATTGGGGCACAACTTCCTAATTTCTCACCTGTTCTTCGGTGGCTTTACTAGATTGAAAATTTTCTCCACAGAGATCTTGTGCAGTCTCTGCTAGGCTAATTCCTAGGTGCTTTCTATTTGTTACTGCTGTGATAAATGCTAATATATTTTTGGCTACATTTTCCCAGTTAGTTTTGGCTGGAACGTAGAAACACTGTTGCTTTTTGCGCAACGATCGTGTATCTGGCAGCAGTACTGCACACTTCCATTCCTTCGTTTCTCATGCGTTTTCACTGTCTTTTGTGGCTATTGATCTAGTCAACTTTTCTGTTTCCTCTTGATCGGATTTTGGCACTTCATATTTTTTCCAGAAATATTTCCATTTAATCTGCTTTAAAGTATTGGCTTGTGGTTGTGAATAATATCCCTTAAGTATTTAATATCAAATATAATATTTGTTATATCTGAGATGTTCCCCATTTTCATTTTATCTTTTGCATATTTGTGTTTTGATCATATTCATCATTTCTGTTTTGCCTCAATGATGTTTCATGTTTCAACTAATCATCTCAATTTTTACTTTTGGCTATACCGTGTGCCTTGTGGGATCTTAGTTCCCCAACCAGTGACTGAACCCAGGCCCCTGCAGTGAATGTGTGGAGTCCTCACTACTGAATCGCCAGGGAATTCCCTGAATATTAAAAAAAATTTTTTTTGCCTGTATTTATTTACTTAGGTCCTTCTTGTTACCTTGAATTGACTGTTGCTCTTTTTCTAGTCCTTTGAGTTACACTCGTGTGTCTTCCCTTTTCCCTTGTTTTCTATTTGATCTATTGAAAGCTTGGACTTATCCTCTAAGAATGATGTTAAAGCCATGATCCATGAATTTTTCCATGGGCTATGCTCATTATTATTTCTATTTGTGGGGGTAGCTTCAGCTAATCAGTATTCTATAATAATGATGGAAATAATAGTAGTGATCATTATTTCCTCTATCCTTGTCAATTTTATTTTAAAAATTAAAAATTGTTATTTCTCTGGCTGCATCAGGTCCTAATTGCTGCACTCAGGCACTTGTGGTATGTGGGCTCTTTCTTGTGGTGAGTGTGGGCTCAGTTGCCCGGTGGCATGTGGGGTATTAGCCCCCATCCAGGGATGGAACCCTCATCCCCTGCATTGGAAGGTGGATTCTTAACCACTGGACCACGAGGGAAGTCCCCATCCTTGTTGATTTCAAAAACAATTAAAAAGGAAAAAAACCTTTTAAACTTTTACAAAAAACTTTTAGACTTTTACAAAAGTTGTCTTCAACTTTTAATTGTTTTAATTTGAAAATGATCTCCCAGAAGGCATGAACAATCTGAAGGTAAGGAAGGCCAGGAGAGGAGGCATGAGGGGGCTATGCATCTCAGGAACCCCGAATCCTGACAATGAAATCACCTCCCTCATTATCTGGTTTGTGGAGGATTTTCTGTCACTTGCAACAGAAAAGCTTCACAGCCTGGGCTTGGGGAGAGGCTGTATGAGCCTGGACGGTCAGGTGGGGCCAGGGCAGCCCAGCAGGTCACGTTCAGGGTCAGGCAGGTGGAGCCTGCAGGGAGGGGGTGGGGCTCAGGGCAGGCCCCTGTGAGCATGAGTCTGGAGGAGACAACCTCCAGAGTGAAACATCCAAGGAGGGCTTGAAAGTGAAAGTGAAAGTTGCTCAGTTGTGTCTGACTCTTTGCGACCCCAAGGACTATACAGTCTATGGAATTCTCCAGGCCAGAATACTGGAGTGGGCCTTTCCCTTCTCCAGGGGATCTTCCCAACCCAGGGATCGGACCCAGGTCTCCTGCATTGCAGGCAGATTCTTTACCAGCTGAGCCACAAGGGGAACTGGAGTGGGTAGCCTATCCCTTCTCCAGCAGGTCTTCCCGACCTAGGAATTGAACCAGGGTCTCCTGCATTGTAGGCAGGCTCCTTCCCAACGGAGCTCTCAGGGAAGCCCAAGGAGAGCTTAAGTATTGGTAAGAATAGCAGAGGCTTCCCGGGTGGCTCAGTGGTGAAGAATCTGCCTGCCAATGCAGGAGACACAGGTTTGATCCCTGATCCAGGAGGATCCTACATACCATGCAGCAATTAATCCTGTGTGCCACAACTACCTAGCCCTTGTTCTAGAGTCTGGGAACCACAACTAGGGAGGCCTATGAGCCCTAGAGTCTGTGTTCTGCAACAAGAGAAGCCACCGCAATGAGGGATCCTTGAACAGCAACTCGAGAGTAGCCCCCGATCGCCGCAGCTAGAGCAAAAACCCACACAGCAGTGAAGAACAGGACAGCCAGTAATAACAGCAAGTAACAACAACAAGGACAGCAGCTAAAATCTCTTAGTGAGGCTAGTTTTGTGTGCCAAGCCCCATCCTAAGGACTTTATACCTGTTACCTTATTCAGGCTTCACAATAGCCCATGTTGTGAGCACTGCTTTTATCCCCAGGTGCACAGCCCAAGCCTACAGCAGTTAAGGAAGTTGCCCAAGGTGATCAGCTGGCCAGGGATAGAGCTGGCATCAAGCCCGGGGGCAGGGCCAGTTGGCCCTGGGACCCTGCTCATAACCACTGTGCTGTCCTGCCTCCTCCGAGAGGGTCTGAGCAGTCTTGACACCTTTGGCAAAGGAGCGGCTCCCCTGCAGCCCCTGTGATGAGCTCAGGCTCCTGGTTGCCTATTCCCTTCCCTTTAGCAGGGGCCTTTACTTTGACTCCTTGCTGAATGGAGGAAACTGGCTGTTTTCTACTTCTTTGGCCTTGAAAGAAGCACGACCAGTGGTCTTGGTTCTTTACATGCAGCATGCTTTTTAGAATCTAACTTGTATCAGAAAGCTTAACCCAGACTGGCTTCAGCAAAACCTGGGCTTCCGTTGGTGCCTGTAACCCAGCTGTGTCAGGAATGGTTTGATCCCAGGCTTGAATGATGTCACCAGGACTTGGGTTCTCTCTCTTCCTCTCTCGGCACTGCTTCCTCCACGTTAGTATATTTTCAGGCAGATTCTTTCCTCATAGGCACAGAATGGGTGCCAAAGCTCCTGGGGCTACATCCTTCCTTATTCATATCTACAGGGAAAGGTTGAGTCTAATTACTTTCTTATGGAAGAAGGGACCTCGTTGTTTTTGATTGGCTTGGATACACATTCCTGAACCATTTATTGAGACTGGGAATTTGCTGATTAGCTTGTAAAAATAAGCCCCACCCCTGGGTCAGAAAACCAGGGGGCATCCTCTGTGGAGCAGGGCCTGTCTCAGCCTGGCTCATTAACGTTCGTACTAAAGACACGTTGTCCGCAGCGCTTTAGTTTACACGTGTGTTTCCGGCGGGTAGGAATTTTAGTTCTGAGTTGGTGCATTTGTTCGTTTTGTTTGCTTATAGCCCTGGTTTTTGCTTCTTTATGTAGCTGCAAAACTCTTTCGAAGCAGGATTTAGGTGGGAGTCCAGCACAGAGCAGATTGGATCAAGACAGGGGAGACGTGTGTCAGGGCTCTGGGCTCTTGCACTTTCCGTCCCCTGTCCTAGGAGGGCCTCAGGCTGCCGTGTCCTCTTGTGTTGGGGCCACTTGTCTGAAGACCATGCCTGTCTCTGGCCTTTCGTTCTGCTCGTTGAAGGGACTGGAGGGGGTTCTCCCAGAAGGAGGCTGAGGATGAGGGGGGACGACTGTGAGAGCAGGGGCTGGAACGGAGCATCCTCCCCACTGAGGGGCCCTGTGCTGGGTGCCCTCCGCTGCCCTTCCCACCTGCTCTGGACCCTCAGGGACTGCCCCAGTGGGTTGCTGGCTTCCAGTTGGTTTCGCCAGTGGGAAGCACCAGCAGGAAATGTGGGAGGGAGGAGAGAGATCTGGGTGGTTATTCCTGGGATCTCTCCCTTAGGGGTCTCTGAGGGTCTTAGCTCCTGTTTGGCAGCCCCTTCCCAATCTCTGTGCTCAGATTCTGGAAGCCACTCCCTCCCTTAATTGTTCAGTAGTTTTGGGTGCTGCACTGGGCTCTGTACATTTGGTCCATGACTTTGCAAATGGTCTTGTTATTAACCTCACACAAGTCACTTGATTTGATGGGCCGGTGGTCTCCTGTCAGACCCCTGACTGATAAAAGATGGCTCATGGTGTCCTGATAGCTGTGGGCACCAAGGCCCCATGCCAGCAGGGTCCTGAGAGGTGGCAAGGCTTTGGGTCACCTCTCACCAGGTGCTTAGCCTTGGCAAAGATGCCCCCTACCCAGCTCTGTCTCATTCAGTATTGGGGACAGGAAAGGTCCCTGCCCCTCCCCTGTGATATACTTGCAACTCAAGGCCTGGGGCCTCCCTGTCTCTTCAGCTCTACAGCCCTTCCTGGGCCTTTGCAGAACCCTCAGGGAACAGAGATAAGGCTGTCAGTAAAAACATAGGACACCCACGTAAATTTGAATTTCAGATAAAAAATGAATAATATTTTAGGATAAGTATATCACAAGTATTACATGGGATAGACTTTTCCTAATTTTTAGGTTATTTATCTGGGCATCCTGTATTTTTATGTGCTAAATCTATCAACCTAGTCTGAGAAAGTGAAAGCGCAAGTCACTCAGTTGTGTCCGACTCTTTGTGACCCTGTGGATTGTACAGTCCCTGGAATTCTCCAGGTCAGAATGCTGGAGTGGGTAGCCTTTCCCTTCTCCAGGGGATCTTCCCAACCCAGGGATCGAAGCCAGGTCTCCCGAGTTGCAGATGGATTCTTTACCAGCTGAGCCGTAAGAGAAGCCCAAGAATACTGGAGTGGGTAGCCTATCCTCGTCTCCAGGGGATCTTCCCAACCCAGGAATCGAACCGGAGTCTGCCGCATTGTGGGCAGATTCTTTACCAACTGAGCTACCAGGGAAGGCCCGTCTGAGAAGGGGCCCTAATATAATGACAAAGTGAATTTGCCATCAGCCCAAGGGTGGGAGCATAGGGCAGGAGCAGAGGGTCAGATTTAATTTGCTTAAAAAAAAGACCAAGTGCTGTTTTTTGGCGCACTGATCAGTGCAGTAAAATCTGTGCTGAGTGCAGGTAGCACAGGGCTGTCTGGTGGGGGTAGGCTGTGGGGAAGTCGCTGTGTCGGCCCAGCTCTCCTCTCCCTTTCCCTTCCAGGGGTGCTTGAGGACATCAGGAGTCACCCCAGCCCCTGCCCCTAGAAGGGCTCCAATAAGTCCCATCTGTGTTTCACCAAAGAAGTCAGACTCTCAATTACTTTATGATATTTGGTCTTATGGTTACTGGAAACTTTTTTCTCCCTGATTTCTGAAGTAACCCGTAGTCATATTAAGAACTGGGAAATACAGAGAAAGATACAGAAGCAATTACGCACCTGGTATCACCCCGCCTTTTTTCATGCCCTTGTGTTACGTGTTCTTGCTGTTGTTGCTCAGTCGTGTCCGACTCTTTGCAACCCCATGGACTGTAGCCCACCAGGCCCCTCTGTCCATTGACTTCTCCAGACAAGAATATGGAGTGGGTTGCTGTTTCCTCTTCCAGGGGATCTTCCCAACCCAGGGATCAAACCCGAGTCCCCTGCATTGCAGGTGGAATCTTTACTGCTGAGCCACCAGGAAAGCCTGTCCTTACATTATATTTCCACATATGTATATATATGTACGTGCTGTATCTTGAAGATAAAGCTTGGACCCTACTCTACATACTGTTTTATCATTTGCTTTTCACTTAATAATAGAAAGAGGTACTTTCCTATTGTCTTTATTAGTAAATGTTCTCCTAGACATTAAGTGTGTGACTCTATCATATTCCACCTTCTTAAAGGGCTGAGCTGTTTTAATTTCATCATCTCAAATTAAATAGTTTAATGATTTTAAATGAAATAATTAAGTGTTTTAAATTTCACTGAATTCAATTATTTTGATTTCCTCGGTCAAATGGAAGGTTTTAGGGCAATTAGCTCATTCATTCATTCATTCATCCCTCCCTGATACTCGTTGTGCGAATGGAGGAACCTGAAGTTGGCAGGGGTAGACCACTCTCCTTCTCCTGGTCTCACCGTGGACGGCTGCTTTCCTGGCCCTCAGGCGGATGTGGCATTTGGTGACCAGCGTCTGCCTCCCCGACTCCTCCCTTCACCCCCTGGAGGTTATTTCAGCCGTGCCTTGCCTTTTGAGCTCTACCCCAGTCATCACCAATAATGAGAGCGAGGAGCCTCATTCTTCTGTGTGTTTTTGGAACGCCAGAACAACTTGACAGTAAAAAAAGTTAATAAAAAGCAGTGCGATGATTCATCTACCACCAGAGTTTACACTTCCAACTTTTATCCCACAGCTGCCTCCCCTGAGAAAATAAAATATGCTTCTAATTAGCTGGGCTCTTAAAGCCAAAGCTGAGCGCTGGGCAGTTTAAGATGAGGAGAGGAGAGAGGCCGTACAGTGTGGGGAGTGAGCTGGGCTCTCCTTGTTTCTGGGCTGAAGAGGCACGTGGGGGCCCGTTACACGGAGGGACTGTGGGCAGGACACTGGCCGTCCTGTCTGCTGACCACTTTCTTGTCAATGTCACAGACTTGATGGAATCATATCATCTTCACGTGACACTGCTGGGGGATACATGGCTTCTTCTAGCTCTCCCCCTCTGCCTGGAGGCCCCATGGTCTAGGCATAGGGAAAGGGTTAGTCACTCAGCGGTGTCCGACACTTTGCGACCCCACGAACTGTAGCCCACCAGGCTCCTCTGTCCGTGGGGTTCTCCAGGCAAGAATACTGGAGTGGGTAGCCATTCCCTTCTCCAGGGGATCTTCCCAACCCAGGGATTGAATCTGGGTTTCCCCCATTGCAGGCAGATTCTGCACCATCTGAGCCACCAGGGAAACCCCTGGTGTAGGGATCCGACCCTTTATCTCAGGGAGTCAGGTTTGAATCTCAGCTCCAAGGATCCTTCACTGAGGACCTGGGGCCTGACTGAGCCTCAGTCTCTGGATCTGAGAAATGGGCATAATAACAGCTATTCCCCCCCCAGAAGGCTGGGGTGAGATTGAAATGACATGTAGTTGCCCTTCTCTTTCTCTGCTGTAGAACAGCACTTCTCTGAGTGAGTCCTTCCTCTTCCAACCTCTGAGCCTTCACCTCTGTCTTTGTCCTCCCCAACCCCCATCCTGTCCTGCCTCTGAGAAGCAGATCCTGAGACCAGGATTGGAGGGAAGTCATGTATCTGGGAGACCATCTCAGACCAAACCAACCAGAGTAGAGACGTGAGTTGGAAGCAGGTTGCACCTGGCAGACTGTGGGAGCCTCAGCGTGAGATATCCCACCCGAGGGGCGAGGGTGCCGGCCTTTACCTGCCCACCCTTGTCAGTCACTGAGTACCGCCCCCAGGGACTCCCAGTTTCCAGGGTGCTCTGGGCTTGGCAGAGCCTGTGGCCATGACCCCAAGCACACCCAGCGGCCGGCATCACAATGTTGGAGGGGGGGGTGTTTCCTTTAGAGGTTCAGGGGCCCTCCATCTTTACATCTTTGCTTGGTTTAGCTAAGAAAGAGTTAAGAAAGACCCAGAACAATAGCTGGGACCCCAGGAGCCAGGTGGGAGGACACTCGTGGAATCTCAGAGGCCTGCTCCCTTGCTAAACCCTGGGATTAGGTTTCTCTCCACTGTCTTTAGCAATTCTATGATAATTTGCCTGTCTCAGCAGAGCTCTGGAGCAGGGGGAAAAGGATTTTCCTCCCTGGGGCTGGAGTGTTGGCAGCAGTGGGGAGAGCAGGGTGGGCCTGTGGCTGGCCTGGCTTCCCTGGGCTGCAGGGAACCTGGACCGTGTGCTGGGGATGCACTGGGGGCAGGGCTCTCCTGCTCTCGGGGGACACGCGGGACTCCGGTGTCTCCCTGGGTGAGGCCCGGGCTGCCTCTCTTCCTGGCCCTTTGCCTCCACTGGTCTCTGGCTGTGCAGGGAACTTTGGGAGCTGGTATATGGGGTGAAGCCCAGAGGAGGTGTTCCCTGTGGTCTGGGGTGTTGGGAAGGCCTCCTTCCTACACCTCTAAACCCATGTAGGGTGCTTGGAGGGTGCCTGAGCTGGGTAGGCTGCACTGGGAGGGGCGGGGCTTTGGGGCAACGCTTTACCTTACCTCTGAAGGTCACCCCAGACTGGCTGTGGCCTCTGCCCGCTAGTGCTATCTACACCCCCAGGACTCAGAAAAATAACCACAGCTGTCTGAGGGGTGGGTGTGGTGCTGGGACTCTTGAGTTCCTGGCTGTCCAGACCCCAGGGTCCAGCCCCCATGTGACCCAGAGGGGGAGCTGAATGGGGGGCACACCCGTGAGCCGGGAGGGAGGGAACTGGCAGGGGAGCACCCTGAGGACAGCTGGCCTGGGACTGAGAACGCTCTGGAGATGGACTCAAGCCTCCGCGGTGGTGTTTTGGGAGGAGAGGGAGCCTTCCCAGCCCAGGACAGGCATCCGAGGCCTCAGGTCAAATTGGGTGACCTGCTCCCAGTCATGCCTACCTACGATTCATCTTCGCTGTTCCGTTACATCTTAACCATCTCCTGGTCTTCCCGACCTGCTTGAGAAAGACACTCTGGTGTCCTCGTGACAGTAGTAATCTTATTAACAATTCTGAAATAATAAAGATGTCGTAATGGTGATCATGATAACTCTCTCTCATTTACATGAGCTTTAATCTTTTGCCGAACCCTTTCTCATGAATTCTCATTTAACCCTCATAAAACCTAAAGGAAGTTGGTATGCTTTTCTCTGTTCCCCCCGCCTCTGTTTTTATAAATGTAGCAACTGAGGCTCAGAGAGGTTGAGTGATTTGTTCAAGGTCACACAGCATGAAAATGGCTTCCTCATTGTCATGAGGTCCATGAGATGCTTCCTCGTTGTCATGTTTGTGTCTCTCCTTCAGTAGTGTGTGTGAGTGTGTGTGAGTTGTGTGTGTGTGAGTGTGTGAGATTGAGTGTGTGAGAAAGTATGTGTGTATGTGTGTGAATGTGTGTGTGTCAGTGTGTGAGTGTGTGTGTGTGTCAGTGTGTGAGTGTGTGTGTGTGTGTCAGTGTGTGAGTGTGTATGTCAGTGTGTGAATGTGTGTGAGTGTGTGTGAGTGTGTGTGAGACTGTGTGTGTATGTGTGTGAGTATGTGTGTGAATGTGTGTGTGTGAGTGTGGGTATGTGTGGTGTCAGTGTGTGTATGAATGTGTGTGAGTGTGTGAGAGTGTGTCAGTGTGTGTGTGTGAGAGTATGTGTGAGTGGTGTGTGTGTGTGAGAGTGTGTGTGTGTGAGTGTGTGAGAGACTGTGTAAGTGTGTGTGTGTGAGTGTGTGTGTGAGAGTGTGTGAGAGACTGTGTGTGTGTGAATGTGTGTGTGAGTGTGAGTATATGTGTAAGTGTGTGTGAGTGTGTGAGTGTGTCAGTGTGTGTCAGTGTCAGTGTGTGAGTGTCTGAGTGCATGTGTGTATGTCATTGTGTGGGAGTGAGTGTGTGTGTGTGTCAGGGTGTGTGAGTGTGTGTGCGAGTGTGTGTGTCAGCGTGTGTGAGTGTGAGTGTGAGTGTGTGTGAGAGTGTATGTGTAAGTGTGTGTGTGTGACCACTGCAGCTCACTGCTCCAGTCCACTCTGGATCCTCTGAGGCCGCAGGTCCCCTGGGCACTTCCTGACTGAAGTGTCGCTGAGGAGATGGCTGCCGGGGAGGGAACTGGGTTCGCTGTTGTCTGACTGGGAGACTTGCCTGGGCCGGCCTCTGCTGAAGGACCATCTCTAGCCGCAAGGGAGGAAGATTTGGGGTGTCCGGGAAAAGTGAGTGGATGGATGTCCGACCCTGTGTTGGTGTTATGCTCACTGCATAACGCACAGCGGTTGTCCCCTGACTGTGGGTAAGTGTCTTCCCGTTGCTGAGTCTCTGCTTTCTCAGCTGTAACATGGAGACGCATCTCTGGGTGAGGGGAGGCTTCGGGTATTCACTGAGATAACAGACAGGACAGCATTTGCTGTGAAAACCTACACGCAGGAAGATGTCATCATCCATATAAAGTCAGACCTTATGACCTTCTTGTTGAAAATATCAGCTCGGAGGTGGCTCTGCCCACCTGGGGAAGATGTGCTCTGAGCGGCCAGGTTGGTCCTTTTCATCACTGGGGTGGAGGATGGTGTGAGATTTCTGAGAGGGTGGAGCTGGGGAGTGAAGGTCAGAGCAGCTGGCAGAGGGGTGTGTGGTGGAAAACTGACCTCACCCAAGGAGAGAGTCTGTGAATTTTGTCTTAACCTCAGTTTGGGCAGCAAAGAAGATAGTGCTACGGAAGGCCTGTTTGATGGATGAAGGTGTACAGGGTGGAGACGGGGAAACTGACATCCTTCTTAAATGTGTCTCACTCTGAGTCTGTCAAGTATTGGAAAAGCCTTGGTGTAAATAGACGTTAAATTAAAGTGTGTGTACTTGCTCTCTGGCCTTCCCAGGTGGCGCTAGTGGTAAAGAACCCACCTGCCAATGCTGGAGACATAAGAGATGAGAGTTCGATCCCTGGGTTGGGAAGATCCCTTGGAGGAGGGCCTGGCAACCCACTCCTGTATTCTTGCCTGGAGAATCCCGTGGACAGAGGAGCCTGGCAGGCTGCAGTCCATAGGGTTGCACAGAGTTGGACACGACTGAAGTGACTTAGCGTGCATGTGTGCACTTGCTTTCTAGATGAATTAAAAATGTCGTTTGATTTAGAAAAAAATATTGATGACTTTTTCAGAATACATCTAGAGGGTTAAGTTCGATTTGTTTACCTGGTGACTCATCTATCCATCCATCCAGCAAGCTACCTAGCCGGGTACAACTATTTCTACATAAAAATATGTGGATAGACAGATGTGTAAAAGCAGAATTTTTGCATGCAAATGGCCAGATCAGTGGCCTGAGAAATCTTATTTACATGACAAATGCAATCTTAATACATTGAAAATGTATTTATTCAGGCATCCGTTGATTCCAGAAAGAATTTGAAAATGTGGAAGTCTCCGATGATGCTAGGAGCGGGGGTAGGGCGGGGGGGTGTCTTCAGAAGGTGTGAAGGTAGAGGGTATTGTCCCCATCTGTCCCAGGGGGTGGGTACCAGCAGAACCCAAACTGGACCCACACCTAGAGGCCTTGTCACACAGTGGGGAGCAGTGGCTTATGCAGTCTGTGCCTCAGGGCTGGCTGTGTGCAGGGTGGGTATTTGGACAAGGGGGTGTCGATTAGGGAATTTATTGCTGCTTAATGACAGCTCCCAGGGAGGGCCACCGGAAGGTTCCAAGGTCACTCTGGCACCGATGGGGGGATACCGGATAACCTAGTGAGGGTGAGGAGCCCAGCTTGATGTTCTCAGCCCTCCCTGAGGCTTGGGCAAGTCACTGCCTCCCTTCCTGGCCCGCTGATGGGGGTATAGGTTAAGGACTCAGAGGGAGACATCTCTGCAGGTCTGCATGTCACTGGTTCCCGAGTTCGGCCGGTCCAGAAGGGAGTTGGCAGCCGAGGGCGAATGGGGCCTGCAGCCCAGAGGTGGGAGGCTGGGGAGACAGATAGAGGGTTCCTGAAGCAGCCTGTGAGGATGCCTGGGGAGGGGGCGCACTCTGAAAAGGGTCTAGGATGGACTATGAGGGAACACCCACACTTAAGGGCCAGGTCCTGGGGATGCTACAAGAGAGACTGGAAAGGCGTAGCTGGAGGGGAGGAAGATGGAGGAGGCTGCAAACCCGGGAGGAACAATTCCCCGGGTTGCAGGGGGCGGGCAGTGAACGACCACACAACATCACAGGGGTGCTGGGGGCCAGCTAGTGTGCTCGTCACTCCTAGGCTCTGCAGGACCTGCCCAGAGAGAGATAAGGAGGTATTTTCTTGGCTTGAATTAGGGGTGGCAAAGGCGGTCCCTTCTTCTTCTGTCTGAGAGCTGGCTGCCGGCCAGCAGTCAGGGCAGACCGGCCACCCACACAGGCATCGCCAGTAGGAAGCCTGGATCGGCCGGCTTTTCTAGGCATTTCTAGGGGAAGCTCAAGGTCAGGAGGAGGGCAGGAGAGGGGCTGTCCTCAGGGCCTGGAGGCAGGCAAAGCTGGGAGGCGGGTGAGGGCTGTGCCCACCTGGAGGCAGGTAGTTCCAGGGCAGTGGAGCTGGGGGAGGGATGCCCTGGTTGCAGCTGCTGGCAGCTGTTTTAGGGCGTGCTGGCCACAGACTGGCAGGCCCAGGAGCTCAGAGCCAGTTGTGCCCTGTGCCTAGCCTTTGTCCTGGCTGAGGCTGGTGGTTCCCATGCAGGCTATCTCTGTCATCATCTGGGACTGGGACCTCCCCTCCGCCCCGGCTCTCAGGAGCTTGGAAGTCAAGGGGCAGCTGACTGAGGTCTGGTTCCGGGTGGCTGCCTTGTGGCCTTGGTGTTGCTTTAGCCAACCCCTGTGGTTGTGTGTGCGTGTGCGTGTGTGTAGGGGGGTGGGAGGACAGAGGTAGACATTTCTCTGGTGTTAAGGCTTCAGGCATGACTTCCCCAATGGATGAGCGGGCGAAGAATCCTTGTGCCATGCAGGAGACACAGGAGACGCGGGTTTGATCTCTGGGTCGGGAAGATCCCCTGGAGGAGGACATGGCAACCCACTCCAGTGTTCTTGCCTGGAGAATCCTGTGGGCAGAGGAGCCACTACTGTTCATGGGATCACAAAGAGTCAGACACAGGCTGAGTGACTAAGCAAGCAGTACAAGGCTTCAGGCAAGGTGCCAAGGGGTGAGGAACTAACCTACCCTATAGCCTGGCCCAGGAGAGGGCGTGGCCAAGCCGTGTCTCTAAGCTTCTGGCGGCTGGACTGAGCTTGCTGGAGGGGTGTGTGTTATCCTCCTGTTTTGAGGAGAATGTTGAGGCTCAGAGAGGGTAAGCAACTTGCCTGTGATCACAGAGCAAGATGCAGAGGCCAAACGGCAACACAGGCGTGATACCCAGAGCCATCCTTCTTGTACTCCCTGGCCCCCTAGGGCACCTGGAAACTCAGACAGAGAAGCTGCTTCTTTGGGCCTTGAGGGCCCTGGAGTCGGAGGTGTTGGCAATGGAAAGTCCACCGTCTGCGCCCTCAGGTGGGTGCTTCTGCTGAAAGCCTGCTGATGGGTCAGAGTGCAGTATTTGGGCTTCTTGCAGAGGAGTTAGCCTCCTTGGGGGCAAAGGCTGGGTCCTGTTGGCTATCTCATTTGCGAGGAGATGACTCCTGGGAGCGGAGGTCCGTGTGTCGTGCCCAGTGGGACGGTGAAGGAAGACAGAGGGACAGAAGGCTTTCCAGGTCGTGCTCTTGGCCCCGGCTGTGCTTACTTAGCTGTTGATGAGGAACTTCTTACAGAGTCGACTCTAAAATTAGATCTCTAAAAACTTCTGGGCACCGTTGAATGTTGAAGCCCAAGGGAGCCCCATAAACCTTTCAAGCTGGAAGCCTGCAGGGACCTGTGGCCGCTGAAGCACACGCCAGTCTCACAGACCTGGAGATGTGTAAGTGGGCGGTGGGGATTCTGGTGGGTCACGGGGCAGGCATGGCTTTGCTGAAAATGTTTTCTCAGCTGCTGCAAGCTGAAGCCAGAAGACTCTCAAGTGTCACCCGTGGTGAGGCTGTGTCTTGGTAATGCTGTGATGTGGCTACGCTGTGATCCTGGAGGTTGTGACCCCCTGAGTGAGACCTGCAAAGTTTGGTGGGTGTGGACGCTCGAGCCAGGACAGACTGGCTGCTGGTCTTTACCGGCCAGTTTCGCTTTCGGTCTTGTTCCCCATCACTTGCTAACCTGGCCAGGTCCGGCTCACCTCAGTGGGCACCTGGCACTCCTTGCCCTCTGGGCCAGCCTCCTGCATGCCTTGGCTCTCCAGAGTCCTGGTGGGGGCAGTGCGTGGTCCTGCCTTGTCTTCTTCCTCTTTAATTCTTCCAGGGGACCATGCAGGAAGCAGGCCCTTCTCTTGCTGATAATGATCACCTCTCACAGCATCATGCGGAGGTATCACCTTCAGGGGGTCTCTGTGCCTTTGTTCTCTGTCTTACCCTTTGGAGAGAGGCTGGTTGGGGTCACGGTGGAGGCAGGAAGATGTCGGTGAGGAGGCTGACCCCAGCGCCCTGGGCAGGTCACCTCCAGCGCTCCCATAAGCGGAGCCTCTGTTCTGAGCTCCCGTCATTTGAGTCCAGGCTTTGAAGCTACTGAACATTTGGGCATCTGCCCTGCCTCTGGTCCAGGGCGAGCTTCCTCACCTTCTGTGGGCCACACCCTGGGGGCTCTCTGATTACCTGAGGGGTGCTATAGAGGCTGCCTGTTTCTCCATCCACCTGCTGGGCCCACCTTCGGTGCCCTTGGGAGAGGAAGTGTGATTGAGGGCTCTCAGTGTCGGGGGAGCTCTGATCCTAGCACCCGCCGGGCACTGTGTCCTCACCTCAAGTCCAGACTGATGTACTTTATTTATTTTTTAATATTTATTTTCACTTATTTATTTGGCTTTACTGGTTCTTTGTTGTAGCATGTGGGATCTAGTTCCCTGAGGAACTCCCTTGCCTCAGGAGTATGGAGTCTTAGCCTCTGGACCATCAGGGGAGTCCTGCACTTTATCGTGTGTCTGTGATCTGAGATTAGCTTGAAGCCATGGAGGCCCAGACCGGGAGGGGTGTGTGTGTCCTCCGTGGGGTGGTGAGCACTGTTTCTGGGTGAATCTGCCACACAGAGCGAGGGGTATTCCTGTGTCATTCCAGGTGGATGTGAAGACACTTAATGAGCATCAAGTAATATATAGCTATTAGTACATTAATTCTGGAGAAGGACATGGCAACCCACTCCAGTATTCTTGCCTGGAGAATCCTGTGGACAGAGGAGCCTGAAGGGCTGCTGTCTATAGAGTCACACAGAGTTGGACACGACTGAAGCGACTTAGCATGCATGCATGCATTGGAGAAGGAAATAGCAACCCACTCCAGTATTTTTGCCTGGAGAATCCCAGGGACAGAGGAACCTGGTAGGCTGCCTTCTATGGGGTTGCACAGAGTTGGACACGACTGAAATGACTTAGCAGCGGCAGCAGCGGTGGCAGTATGTTAATTGAGGACTTCCCAAGTGGCACTAGTGGTAAAGAACCTGCCTGCCAGTGCAGGAGATGTAAGAGACACAGGTTTGACCCCTGGGTCGGCAAGATCCCTGGAGGAGGGCATGGCAACCCACTCCAATACTCTTGCCTGGAGAAGCCCATGGACAGAGGCGCCTGGCGGGCTACAGCTCATGGGGTCGCAAAGAGTAGAAAATGACTCAATGGACTTAGCATGCATGCACATAAATTCAGTGGTTGGTGCAGGGCTCGGTGAGCCCCACACAACTCACACGTTTCTAATGTCTGTAGGAAGCGGACCTGGCATTTAATGGACACTGACCGTGTTGGCAGTGCTGTGTGGGGCTCGGGGTCAGTACTGTCCCAAGCTGTCTGGTGAGGACCCAGAGCTTCAGAGACCACGTGACTCCCTGCAGCCTCTCCAGTCTGCCCCCTTGCGAAGGCTTGTCACCTGGGGTGCGGACGTAGGACACTGGCACGGCCCCTCCCTGGACTCGGCTGTGTCTTGAGGTATGCAGGGGCAGGTGGGGGCTCTCTCTCTTGTTTCTCTGGACCCATTCATAGCAGACCTCCTCGGGGGGCTGGACCATCCACACAGGAGAAGCTGGACCATCCACACAGGAGAAGCTGGACCATCCACATGGCCTCTGACCATAGCCGGCATGGTCATGGTGGGACCCTCGCAGACACCGTCACGAGGGTTTTGGGCATCCTGGCTGCCCTGCCAGTGCCCCTGCTCTGGGTTGGCAGCTGCGGTCTCGGCCTCAACCAGGCATGGCCCCCACTGGGTGTGGCCCGAGGGGTGGGAGGCTCAGGAGAGAATCTGTGGCCCACAGCCTGCATCTCCCTGGAAGCCTGGCAGCCTCGGGAGGGCCTGGGCACGAGTGAGTCTAGAGAAACAGAAATGTTTTGAAAGCAAACAGTTCAATGGGGAAAGCACACTCGGTCAAGGCCTGGGAAAGTGACAGGTCATGGCACAGAAGTGTCTCTTTGGGGCGAGATGTAAACACAGCTCTGCAGACCCGCAGCTCTGACCCCGAGCTCCCGTGAAAATTATTCAGTGTGCAGTCACAGAGGAATGAAGATTCCTGATGGGAAATCGGGAGATGACAGGGACAGAGTATGAGTGTTTCATGCAGTCCTCAGGCGCTGGGGCTGGGACAGCTTCAGAGGCCAAGGGTGGAGCAGAACGTAAGAAGCTCTTAGGGGCTGGACTCAGACAAGAGGTCAGATCTCAACCTACCCACCAGCGGCCAAGGTACAGCCCACCTCCAAGCCTCAGTTTCCTGATCTGCAGAATGGGGCGATAACTGTCCCTTGGAGGGCTGGCCAAGGCTAAGAGTGAAGCTGCCCATGGACAGTGTGTCCACAGTGTCAGCCCCGAGGGCCCCCGTGTGTTGTTGTCACTGTCATTGTTCACACCAGTCATGAGATGGCTGCTATTTGGCAGTCAGAGGAGCCTGTGTGTGGCAACGTCCCATTAGCCTGCAAGGGGCTCTTGGTGTGTGTCCACAAGCAGGAAGTCCTCGGTCAGGGCCAGGCAGGGCAGAGAACTTGGTGAGGGGTGCCCTGGGGCGTGGCAGAGGAGTGCCATGGTGGTTGTGACAGCTGGGATGAAGGCTCCAGGAAGACCAAGTTACTGGATAGGGGCAGCATCAGCAAAGGGAAGCGTGGCCTGGGCCGGGGGGACCAGAGAGGGAAGGGGGGGGTAAATATACAGGGCCAATCTTGAAAGACCCTAGAACATGTAGGGTGGATAGGATGGGTCTGGGAGAAAGCTGTCTTCTTGTTCGTTAAGCAGGGACTTTAGGCTTTTGGAGATATAACAAAGAGTATGCAAATAATTTGTTGTTTAACTTAGTATTTTACTGTGAGATATTTAGACATGGAAAGGAGCTGGGGAGAAAATATGGGTATAGAATAAGTTAAAATATGATAATACACACTGCCATTATTGACATTCGTCCATTCTTGGGAATAAATGCTCCTGGTTGCCTTTGGTTGATTTCCAGAGCTCCAATCAGCGTGAGTCTGACAGTTTCTGACGGGGTCTTCATTGCCTTTCAGACGTTCTTACGCTCTCCTTTTCACTGATGTTAGCTCTCATTATGGTTTCTGTAGGAAGAATTTTCTTTAACATTCCTCGCAGTGCAGATCTGCCAGTAAGGAATGATGGATGACCTTGGGCTCTGCATGTCTGAAATTTGTATTTGTTTATTTCGCCTTCATTTGAAAAAGTCATCGAATGAATATTTTATTTTTTGGCTGCGCTGGGTCTTCACTGCTACACACAGGCTTTCTCTAGTTGTGGCGAGCAGAGGCTACTCTCTAGCTGTGGTGCGTGGTCTTCTCATCGAGGCACCTTCTCTAACTGGCGAGCACAGGCTCTGGAGCCCGCTGGCTTTAGCAGGTGTAGAGCCTGGGCTTAGTAGCTGTGTGGCCTGTGGAGTCTTCCTGGACCAGGGATTGAACCCGTGTTCCCTGCATTGGCAGGCGGATTCCTAACCTCTGGACCACCGGGGAAGTCCTCACCTTCATTTTTGAAAGACATTTCACTGGACATAGAATTTTAGGTTGACAATCCTCCCACCCTCAGTATTTAAATATGTAATTTCATTGTCTGCTGTCATTCTAAGTTTTGTCCCTCTGTACATCATATGTCTTTTTTTCTGATGACTTTTAAGACTCTTCTCACCTCTTCTCAGCAATTTATGTTTTGCCTTGGTGTGGTTTTCTTTATATTTATCCTGTTTGGAGTAATTGAACTTCTGGGATCTGTGAGTTAATTTTTTCATAAAATCTGGAAAAAATTTCAGCCACTCTTTCTTTTTAAAAGTTTTTGAATTAAAAAAAAATTATTTATTTGGCTGTTCTGGGCCTTAGCGGCAGCATGCGAGATCTTCAGTTTTTGTTCTGGCATGTGGGATCATTTTTAGTTGTGGTATGCAGGATTTTTCAAAATGTCTGCACCATTCTGTAATCTTACCAGAAACGTATGAGACCTCTAGTTCTTATTCTCTCACTGGCGTTTGGGATTGTCAGTATTTTTTATTTTAGCCATTTTAATAGGTGTGTAAAGCCAGCTCATCATGGTTTTAGCTTGCATTTCCCTAACAGTTAATGATGTTGAGCACCATCTCATCTGAATATTTGCCTTCTGTGTCTTCTTTGGTGAAGTACCTGGTTGGGGTTTTACCCATCTTTTATTTTGCCTTTCTCACTACTGGATTTTACCTTTTTGATATCTTCTGGATAGAAGTTCTTTATTGGATATGAGATTTGCATATTTCTCCTAATCTGCAGCTTGTCTTTATATTCTTTTACCAGCGTATGTCAAAGAGCAGAAGTTCTTAGTTTTGATGAAGTCTAATTTGCCATCATTTTCTTTTATGCATCTTGCGCTTTGTGCCGTGTCTAAAAACTCTTTACCTAACCCAGGTGATAAAGATTTTCTTCCATGTTTTCTTTAAAAAGTTAGCTTTGTGCTCTATATTTAGATGTGTAGCCTTTATTTTTTGGTATAAGATGTATGTTTGCTGGGCTGTGCTGAGTCACTCAGTTGTGTCTGACGCTTTGAGACACCATAGACTGTAGCCCGCCAGGCTCCTCTGTCCATGGGCTTCTCCAGGCAAGAATAATGGAGTGGGTTGCCATGCCCTCCTCCAGGGGCATCTTGCCAACCCAGGGATCAAAGATGTGTGTTTAGATCAGCTAAAAAACTTTTTATTTTTGGCCCATGATGTCCAAATGTTCCAACCTAATTTTCAGGACTATACTTTATCCTTTGAATCACCTGTGCACTTTTGTCAAAAATCTTTTGGCCATTACTGAGAGTCTGTTTGCAGATGCTCTGTTCTGTTCCATGGATATATGTGTCTACCCCTTCACCAGGATCACGCTGTCTTGATTAATGTAGCTTTTTAGAAAATCTAAAAATCAGGTAGAGTTATTCCTCCGATTTTATTTTCTTTCTCAGAATTTTGGCTTTGCTAATTTCTTGGCCTTTCTATTAAGATTTTATAATCGGTTTGTCTATAACTATAAGAAATCATGCTGGGGTTTTGACTGGAATTGTGTTAAATCCATAGAGCTATGTAGGGAAAATTGACAACTTTGTGAGTCGTCCAATTCATGACCACGTGGTCTCTTGATTTATTTAAGGCTTCTTTGGTTTCTTATATCAGCTTTCATAATGGCACCCCACTCCAGTACTCTTACCTGGAAAATCCCATGGACAGAGGAGCCTGGTAGGCTGCAGTCCATGGGGTCGCTAAGAGTCAGACACGACTGAGTGACTTCACTTTCATTTTTCACTTTCCTGCATTGGAGAAGGAAATGGCAACCCACTCCAGTGTTCTTGCCTGGAGAATCCCAGGGACAGGGGAGCCTGGTGGGCTGCCGTCTATGGGGTTGCATAGAGTCGGACACGACTGAAGCGACTTAGCTGCAGCAGCAGCAGCGTAGTTTCTAGCATAGGAGTTTTATCCATGTTCTGTTAAATTTACGTGGCTGTGTGTGTGCTGAATGGGCCTCCCAGGTGGTGTTAGTAGTAAAGAAAGTGGAAGTGTGAAAGTTGCTCACTCGTGTCTGACTCTTTGCAACCCCCATGGACTGTAGCCTGCCAGTATCCTCTGTCCATGGAATTCTCCAGGCCAGAATACTGGCGTGGGTAAGAGTCGGACACGACTGAGCGACTTCACTTTCACTTTTCACTTTCATGCATTGGAGAAGGAAATGGCAACCCATTCCAGTGTTCTTGCCTGGAGAATCCCAGGGATGGCTGAGCCTGGTGGGCTGCCATCTGTGGGGTCGCACAGAGTCGGACACGACTGAAGCGACTTAGCAGCAGCAGCTATTCCCTTCTTCAGGGGATCTTCCCAATCCAGGGGTTGAATCCAGGTCTTCCACATTGCAGGCAGATTCTTTACCGTCTGAGCCACCAGGGCCACTTGCCAGTGCAGGAGGCATAAGAGACTTGGGTTCGATCCCTGGGATGGGAAGATCCCCTGGGGTAGGGCAGGGCAACCCACTCCAGTATTCTTGCCTGGAGAAGCCCATGGAAAGAGAAGCCTGGCGGGGTTGCAAAGAGTCGGACGTGACTGAAGTGAACGAGCAAGCACGCACCCGTGTGCTGAATAGTCTAATAAGAAGCCTTTTGTGGGTATGATCCTTCCTGCTAGACAATCTAGGGCATAACAGAGGACTTACACTTAATTTGTAGAGAGTGCTGGGCGGGGGGAGGCGTTTCTGCGTGTCTTACTGTGAGCCTGGCGCTGAAAGGCGCTGGGAACACCAGATGGGTGGGACTTGGTCCCTGTCCTCAAGGAGCTCAGATATCCCACCCGGAGTTTGCTCAAACTGCCGTGAGTTGGCAGGGCTTCCCTCTCTCCACCTAAACCATGGGAGGGAACTGGCACTCCTCCTCTCACACTTATTAATACATTTAATTAACCCCAGGCAACATTTGCCAACACTAATTCCAAACTGGGAGTGTGGAGCGAAGTGTTCTGGCAAGTTCTCGGCCACATGAAACTCTAACAGCTTGCTCTGGATGGCCCCTCAATGGGTAGAGTCTGGCCCTTTGGGTTTTCCAGCTGGTGAGGCGCACCTGCCCGCCGCTCCTCACACGGCTCACGGGTTTGCGGGAGAAAATGCTGCTGAAATTCATCCTGTTGGGATTGTCACTGTGCCCTTCCAGGACGTGTCTGCATGTCTCTGTTCTGGCTCTCCTATGCCTGCAGGCTTGGGCCTGGACATCCAACGCTGCAGTGCAGCCTGCTTGAGCTTTTCCAGCCTAAATCCCAGGCAGAAACGGCGCCCTGCCCTCCTGTGCCTGACCGTGAGTGAGCGACAGCTTCCTCCTTGGCGAGGCTCTGCGGTGTGCCTCCTAGCTTGGCTCTGTGTATAAGGAGAGAGGGAAACAGTGCCCACGGTAACCCCTGAGTGCTGGCTACTGTTTCATCCCAAACTGAACCATTTCCGACAGTCTTTTAGCTGACTTGACTCAGTTGTTTTGGAATCTGTGCATTCCGTTTGGGACAAGTCAGAGAGCCCACCGAGGGGCCCTGGGTTCTGCGGAGGCAGCCTTGCTGGCAGGCGTGGAGAGTGCGAAAAAGTGACGGGCAGTATCTGTGAGTGGGGATGAGCCCTCCGGGGGTGGAGAGGAGGGGGTCAGAGGTGACAGGACACATGACGTGGTGGAGAGAGGACCCCACTGTTCTCTGAGAAGTGAGTCCAGCCGTGAGTGGAAGGGCAGTGGGAAGGGAAGGACAAGGCCAGGCCCAGCCGAGGCCTCGCAGGCTGCAGACACGCCTCCACCCACACGTGACACCGAGGTCACCCTGCATCATCCGAGCCTCACCTGGGAGCAGAGACCTGGTACCCACTGGGGCTTCTGCTTGAGATCCAAACCAACGCGAGAATGAGTCTCGAGCTGGAAGTCCACAGAAAGAGTGGAGGCTGACTCCACCGAAGGCTGGTTCAGGCTGAATCAGTACCCAAACCCAGCTCACACTGGTTTGAATGATGAGTGAATGAAGGATTAAACACATAAGGAAGGCCCGGAGGGGAGCAGGACCGGTCTGTCCAGGCACCAGGCACTCAGACAACTCCAGCTGGAGGGGAGGCCAGGGCTGAGCAAGGCTGGCTCCAGCGGCTCCAGCGGTCGTGCAAGACTCCAGTTTTGTAGGGCGCATGTCCTGAAGGTCCGGAAGCCCAGGAGTCCAGCTGAGGCTGGGCCCCAGCCACTGCCAGGGCAGCTGGGGCAGGACAGAAGCTTGTCTGTGCCGCATGGGTGTTTCAGGGCTCATCTCTGGAGCACCATGATCCGGGGTTTGGGCAACACAGGTCCTTGGGAAGGACCAACAAGCCCAACAGTCATCCATTCATTCACTCTTTTCATTTTATCTTTTCACCCAGGCAGCCGAGATTCAGGAAGGTGCTGTGTCAGCAGCTGTGATGGGCAGGCCAGGTCCTCGACTGGCCCTGTGGATTTCATAGCCTGGGGAGGGAGACAGAAAATCCAACAGGCCCTTCCCTCACCGAGTGGCAGGGGGAGCATAGGGGGGCAGGGAGTGCAAGGAGCTGAGAGAGTGAAGAGGAGCATCTGTCCCTGTCTGGTGGTGGTCAGGGAGGGCTGCCTGGAAGAAGTGATTCCCAGCTGAGACCTGAAAGGCCGATGGGAACCAGCCGTGTGCAGGGGGAGGGGAGGGTGTTCGAGGTAGAGGGGCCAGCATCTGCCAGGCCTGGAGGGAGGGGAGAGTAGGTTGTTGGAGAGCAGGGAGGAGCCTGGGGTCAGGCTGAGCTTTGGGTCCTGACCCCTCTTCCCAGCCCAGGAGATGGAATTGATCCTGCGGTCCTGCAGCTGACAACCTCTCTCCTGATGCTGTGGCCTTGGGCCTGGGGGAGGCTGTGCTGTGGGGCCTGGGGTGTCAGAAGCAGGGAACCAAGGGGACCCGACTGGGACTGAAATACCTGGTGTGTCCTGGAGGCTGCTTTGGCCAGAGCATCTGCAATCTCTGGACATGGCCCAGCCCTGGCCTGCCTGGAAGAAACGCGGCATGTTTAGAAGGACGAAGGCCGTTGAGATGGCGACAGGTTTCTGGGATTCACATTTGAGAACCCAGAGATGGCAGATGTCCCACCTTAATTCTGGGATTGTGGGGGGAGAGGGGTGATGCCAGCCGGGCACGCATGTGGGCGCCGGCTTCTCCATGGCCGGCTGTTCCTGCCAGCGGCTACAGAAGAAGAGCCACGAGGTTTACCTCCCTGCTGACTCTTGGCTGGGGCTCTGATGATTCGACCTGCCTCCTCTTGGCTGTGCACCGCGGTGCAGATGAAAGAGGACGATGCATCAAACGTGAATGAGCGGCACGGCCTGCAAGGGAGTGTGAGGGCTGCAGGTGTCCTGCCCATGGCTCCTGCCAGCCTCGCAGCCTTGTTGGCTGAGGATCAAACAGTGCAGACGTGGCCAGGGAAGCAGAGCGGTGGGCCAGGGCCTTCTCCATGGGCGCCCCCTGCCTCCACCCCAAACATGAAAGCAAGCTCCGGGAGTGCCAGAAACTGACCACAGATCAATATTTTTCCGTGATAAGCTGCCTGGTGCCAGTGAGGCAAGAAGCCTCTGATGAGCGCAGGTCCTCTGCCAAGCAGGAAGGAGTGGTTTTTACATTTTCACCCTCCTCCGCGTCTCTCTGAAGCTTAAGGCCTGCTGTGTGCCAGGTGGAGGGGAGGAGGCATCAATGTCTATTTGATTGTCCATAGCAGTCAGGGAGCTGCCAGCAGGAAGGCCTGGGACTTGGTGATGCCTGCTGATCCCGGGCTCGATGCTGGGTCAGCCACGCAGCCCATGCGTCTCTCCCGGGCACCTCTGCGGCCAGGCATGTGGCTGGCGTTTGACATTGTGAGCTCAGATCTGCTTTCCTTTGCTAAGGCACTTCGGAGCGCTTCTCCCTGAGCCTGTCTGCTGCACCAGCTCAGGAAGGGGGGATTTGACAGCAGAGGTGATGGGTCTGCGTTTGCAGGTTGGGCGCTGGGAGACAGCATGTGTGGAGGGGGCCGCTGGCAATACCTCTTGGCTGGGGGGTCAGCAGCAGAAGGTGGGGGATTGCTTGGCAGGCGGGGCTGGGAGGAAGGAGGGCTGGGCAGGGAGACAGGAGTAGGTCTTGGCCCAGGCTCTGCAGCGTTTGTACTGAGAACTGTGGGGAGGAGCTCCTCTCAAAGGGTGTGGAGGGAGTTGGCAGCATCAGGTAGGTTCTATAGGGCTTTACCGGCAAGGGGTCAGTGGAGGGAGGCTCTGAGGTCCGAATGGGGGCCCCCCGACTCTCTGATCTTCTTCAGGTCAGAGGTCATCTCAGGATGCCCTGGGGAGCTGGATGCAGTTTTGTGTGAATGCAGATCTGGCTCTGTCACTTATTAATGCTGGCAAGTGGCCCAGCAACTTGAGACTGGCTTTCCCCCTTGTAGGACTGTGTAAGGTAAATGGTGACAGTGCTTCCTGGGTGCCAGGCCCTTTGCATATCTCATCTCCTGTGATCAAGTTCATGAACTTACCAAGCCCAGGGACCAGGAATCTGGACTGAATCTGTCTGGCTCTTTCCACAGCACCACGTGGCTGGTGTGTGTGTGTGTGTGTGTGTGTGTGTGTGTATGTGTGTGAGACCACCCCAGCTCTGTGCTTTGCATATAGTCGGTGCCCAGAAATGTTAGCAGGAACCTTCCTCCTCTTTCCCTCCCTGAAGCCTCCCTTTCCTTCACCCTCTATGCTCAGGTCAGCACACACCTGTTGAGGCTTCACCTGTGTGCACGGCTGGGCACCCCTCCGCAGGGCAGCCCCGAAACAGAAGTGGCTCCCCACCTCCTGGCTGCAGCATGGCAGGCTGTGGCCATGTGGTGAGTTCTTGGAATGTGGAAGTGCTGCACCTCATTAGCTGATGTGGTTAACAAGAGGGTGTGCTGGGGCGGGTGGGGGGGTGGCGGGGGAAAGGAGACCATGGGTAAGTGTTAGTTCTGCAGGATGAAGACCTTCGGGAGAACCATTGTGCAATGGTGTGCATGCCCTGCCCGCCCCGGACTATGCCCTTGAACATGGTTAAGGTGGTACCTTTTGTGTGTGGGTGTGCGTGTGTGTTCAGTTGTGTCCGACTCTTTGCGACCTCGTGGACCTCCTTTGTCCAGGAAATTTTCCAGGCAAGAATACTAGAATGTGTTGCTATTTCCTCCACCAGGGGTTTTCTCATCCCAGGGGTCGAAACTGAGTCTCTTGCGTCTCCTGCATTGGCAGGCAGATTCTTTATCATTGTGCCACCTGGGAAGCCCCTGTATGTTTGCCACGATAAGAACAAACACTTCAGACCGGATGTGCTGTCTCTGTAGAGAGAACTCCAGGAGTGGACCGAGCTCGAGTCCCTGAAGGAGCCTGTAGAAGGTGGCCGGACAGGAAGAGCAGCACTGGATGTGACACGAGTTAAGATGTTGATTGTTCCTGTGTGAGATCACCGAGATTCTGGGCTCTGCTCTGACAGCAGCTAGCATTGCCTCAACTAGTCAAGGGGGCTTCAGAGCAAAAGATGTAAGGCCCCCCTGCCCTCTGGAGTTTACAGGATGGAGGAGATGGTGGACATAAAGCCTGTAACCCACAGTGGGTGTGCACCTTCAGGGCACAGGGAAGGATGTGGGAGAGCCAGAGGCGGGGAGGGCTCCTCGGGATCAGAGAAAAATTCAGGAAGGACGTGGCCAGGAGGAGGACTCTTCCGAGGCTGTAGAAAAGAAGACAGGTTGCTTGGGAAGGGATCCCCATCTGAGCAAAGACATGAGAGTTGAAATCCAGGCGATGTGTCTGAGGACCTGGGATGAGGGGCCAGGCTGTGCAAGACTGAAGAGTGTGGGCTTGATTCTAGGCGATGGGAGCCACAGAAGGTTAATGAGGGAGAGCATGTTAGATACTCTGTGCTTCATGTGGAGGCTGCCTGGGGCAGGAGGTGTTAGAGTTGGGAGACGAGGAGGGAGGTGGAGGATGGAGGGGAGAAGTTCAAGAGGGTGGGATCCCACGACCTGAGCCAGGAGAGGGGCATTGGGGGAGGGGACCAGCAGTGGGGGAAGCCTCCCTCCCCTCTCGCAGGCAACTGCAACATTGGGGGAGGCAACTGCAAAGTTGGGGGAGGCAACTTTTGTGGTGGTCACATGACTTGCTGATGCTAACCCAGAAATGCTCCCTGCGTCTGTCCCATCCTCTCCTCCCTCAGCAGCTCATCCCTGGGCTTTGGAGCTGGTCAGTGTCCTTCCTCCACTGTCCCCAGGGGCATAGTCTTGAAACTCATCTGCATGCCCAGCCATCACCCTATTGTTTGAAAACTTCCCTTGACCCCATAATGTTTATAAGATGGATTGTACTGTTTCTGGGGGTCTAGATCCTGCTGTTCCCACTTTACTCATGGAATGTTGCACCTTTGTGGTGTTCCAGGGCCGCAGGCGACTCTATATGTCTGCACTTGTCCCTTTGTCTGCCAGGAAAGGCTTCAGGTCTCCCCTTCTTTGTCTGGGAGGGTGGATCAACTGGCCTGGTAATGATTAGGGCAGCAATGCCAGAGTAGAGGGCATCATTGCATGTGAGTGGCACAGTGGCATGCCATTTGTAAGGGGTTTGTATGTAGGTAAGTATGTGTGAATGTGTGTGATGTGTATCCCTTGGCATGCCCAGCTTGGCTCCTGGAAGTGCCCTGCAGCTGGACAAGTGTCCTCTGGAGCCCCGTCTGGGCTTCAGCCCCTGGAAACTACCTCATTCCTCCTTGGGCATCTAACCTGCAAGCTGGACCCATGCCCGAGCTCTGGCTGTTGCAGAACACCCAGTTACACCAGGGCCCCGCCCAGTATAAGCCTTTGAGAAATGCATTGAAAAGCACAGCTTATGGACCTGCTGGGCTGGCAGGTGCAAGAATCTGAGCGATTGCAATTTGCAGATTGCAATTTGCACAGGTCGACCCTCCGACAAGCGCGGCACCAGTTATTTCTCGGTGAGCAGCTGCAGCAGTCTTTTGTAGCATAATAACAGGGAGTTTGGGGAGCAAGCTTCTGGAAAGGTTTTGCTGGGCAGCTTTTCCAGCTGGCTTTGTCTTTGCTAGTCGCTGTCACCAGTGGCACTGAGGGGTAGATACTCTGATTCCCTATGAAAAGATGAGGACCTTAGCAGTGAGCCAGGGGCCCTCTGGGGGCTCATGCCACAGCCTGGGCATGGCTGACTTGCAAACGCTTGCCCTTTGGATACTGTGTCTGTCCCTGAGGAGTCAGGGATGAGCGCCTCTCAGAGCCAGGTCTTTGCCTGCCTCTCCCAGCTCAGCCCCAGCCGCTGCTCTCAGACACCTTGTGTTCTAGGCAAGCCTGTATCCAGGGAGTGCAGAGCAGCCTCTACTCCGTGTCCCTTAGGTCGCGTGGACAGCCAGCATGTGCTAGAGGCTGACTGTGTGCCAGAGCATGCGGACTACAAAAATGGCCCTGGATCCTACCCTTCCGGGTTCACACCTCCTCGCTGGTTACTTTGGGAGCCCTCCCATTCCTGCTCCACTCTTGGCCATGAACTTGCTTCAGCCAATGTAACATTCACAAATGTACTGCAATTAGAAACTTGAGGAGCTTGTACACTGAAATGGTCCTCGCTTCTTCCTGGAACTTTTCCTCCTTGTGAAGAAACCTGGGCCAACCTCCTGGATAATGAGAGACCCATGGCCCATGTGCACCTGATGCCTTTTTCAGCCAATGGCCAGACCTGTGGGAGAGGCATCCTGGATTATCATGCTAAGTCGCTTCAGTTGTGTCCAGCTCTTTGTAGTCCCATGGACTGTAGCCTGCTAGGCTTGTGTATCCATAGGACTCTACAGGCAAGAATACTGGAGTGGGTTGCCTTGCCCTTCTCCAGGGATTGAACCCACATCTCTTATGTGTCCTGCATTAACTGGTGGATTCTTTACCACTAGTGCCACCTGGGAGGTCCATCAGGTGGGCTGGATCCTCAGCCACTCATCAGCCACCAGCACAGATGCAGGAGCAATTCCAGGAGAGAGTGACTGAAACTGCCCAAAGCACCAGAACCACCCAACTGACCCACAGAATTTGTGAGCTAAACACATGAGTGTTGTTTTAAACCACTAAATGTGAGAGTGTTTTGTTATGCAGCAAGAGCTAACTGATACAAGACGTTGTGTTTTACTCTTGCAGTATCACAAACCACCTCAAACAAATGCCTGAAGAAACCACTTCATCCTGCTTATGGATGTGAGTTGGGGATTTGGACAGAGTGTGGCAGGAATGATGAGTCTCTTCTTGCTGAGGTCTGGGGCCTCAAGGGTTGATGGCCTGGACTATTAAAAGATGTGGGCTGGAGTCACCTGGAGGAGTTTTCACTCACTTCTGGTCATTGATTTTGTCTGTTAGCTGGCATCTCAGCAGGGACTGTCCATTGGCCTCCCCATGTGGCCTAAGTGTCCCCACAGCATGATGGCTAGCAGGTAGCTAGGCTTTGATGAAGGCTCAGGGTCTAAGGGCGAGTATGCCAGCCAAGAAGGGGGAAGGGAATTGCCTTGTATGATCTTGTCTCAGAATTTACTTAGCATCACTTCTGTTACCCTGGATTGGTTACAGCCCAGTCACAAGCTCTCTGCTCCCCCTGGATTCAAAAGAAGGGAACTACACTCAACTTTATTGGTGGGCTTCCCTGGTGGCTCAGCTGGTAGAGAATCTGCCTGCAATGTGAGAGAGCTGGGTTTGATCCCTGGGTTGGGAAGATCCCCTGGAGAAGGGAAAGACTACCCACTCCTGGAGAATTCCATGGACAGTCCGTGGGATCGCAAATTGTCGGACATGACTGAGTGACTTTTTCACTCTCACTTTGGTGGGGGAGTGGCAAGGTTCTAGATGAGCTTACAGAGCAGTAAATACAGGTGGTCACTTTGGGAAAATGTGATCTGCTACCTGTCATCTCACTCAGTTGTTGCAGCAACCCAGTGAGGTACCTGTTATCACTGTCCCCCTTTTTCAGATGAGAAAACTGAGGCTCAGCTGTTTGGTGATGTGCTCAAGGGTGCGTGGTTAGGAACGCTGGAGCCAAGTCTAGCCACGTCCTTTCCTGGGCTGCCTTTTGGGACTGGATCTAGTGTCTCAGTCAAATTCTCACTCTTCTCTCTCTGCTTTGTGTTTTGTCTCCACTTGACCCGATGGACGTGAGTTTGAGTTGGTGATGGACAGGGAGGCCTGGCGTGCTGCAACTCATGGGGTTGCAAAGAGTCAGACACAACTGAGTGACTGAACTGAACTGAACTGCACTGAACTGAATGGGTACATCTGACAAGTAGCTGTGCTTCTCAATGTCCCCCCTCAACCCTGTTGGGGGTCCCTACCAGTTCCCTAATGACTGTTTAGACACCAGAGGTCTATTATTGTGGGGGAGGTGGGTAAGGATGAAAATTACAAGCTTGACTGATCACCACCAGGCCTCCTCCTACAAAATGAGATGAAGTTTGAAGGTACTTAGTAGGCAACTTGAACTTAAATCCTAAGAGGGTGGAAATAGGGTCATAATCTCTGGACTTTAAAAGATTTATTTTCTACATTACAAAAATTATTATCAGGAGTTCCCTGGTGGCCTAGTGGTTAAGATCCTGGACTTTCACTGCCTCGGCTGGAGTTCAGTCCCTGGTCGGGGAACTGAGATCCTGCAAGCTGCAGGCCAAAAGAAAAAAAATGTATTACTATGCGAATATTTGCAGTCCTGTTTTCTGCTCCGACTCTCTCCCAGCTGATGAAAGATCCCAACTCTGCCCACTGACATTTCCCTCCTCCCTTCTTAGGGAAAAAGTGGGGGGATCTGTATTGATCACAGTGTTCTGTGAAGTTTTTAAAGATAACTTTTACTGACGTATGAAATATACATGTGATATGTGTTGGTGACCACAGTGTCCACTAGCAGGAAGATGGAGTAAGGTTGTCAGAAAAAGATGGAATACTTGGTTGAACTTGAACCTCCAGGAAACAACACAAACCCTTTGCTGTGAGTGTGTCTCATGCTTCCAGGAGGGCACACGTTGTAAGCATGCGGTCTGATGGATCATCCCAAAGGGCACGCATCTGTGTAAGCAGCACCCAGATCCAGAGACAGAGCATCCAGGGTCCCCAGACATCCCTCTTGTCCCTATCCAGGAGCTGCCCATCCCCCCGTGTCCTGGCTCCTAGTATCAGGGGCGAGTTTACCTGGTTTTGGACACCGTATAGATGGACACATCCCATCTGGATCCTCTATGGCTTCTTTTGTTTATCATCGTGTCTGTGGCACCATCCATGCACAGCAGTAGTGCATTTTGGGCAATATTGCTGAATGAGGCAAACTTCTGCTAAAATATTATTTGTTGTTTATCTGAAATTCAGATTTCACTGGGTGTCCTGTATTTTATTGGGCAACCCTTTTCCGTTTCCTAGGCTACCCTGGTAGCTCAGTGGTGAAGAATCCGCCTGCCGGTGCAGGAGATGCAGGTTTGATCCCTGGATGGGGAAGATCCCCTGTAAAAGGAAGTGTCACCCCACTCCAGGGGATATCCCATGGACAGAGGAGCCTGATGGGCTACAGTCCACGGGGTCACAGAGTCAGACGCGATTTAGTGACTAAGCAACAGCAAAAGGTCCATTCTCCTGTTAATGGACATTTTGAAATTTTCAGTTTGGGGCTATTATAAATACAGCTGCTATGAATATTTTAGAACCTGACTTTTGGTGAACATATGGACTCATTTAGGTTGGGTATTTACCTAGGAGCAGAATTTCTGGGTCATAGAGAATGCATATGCCCAGAGTGATGTATACGGCCAAGAGGTGATCCAAATGGTACCAATCTATACTCCAACCAGCAGTGCGTGAAAGTCCCAGTTGCTCTCCACCCTTGCCAGTGCTTGGCATTTTCTGCTTTTTCACTGCAGTCATTCTAGGGGGGTGTGTTTGGTTTTAATTTCAGTGTGGTTATTCCTGAGGGCTCCTGAAGCTGGGCCCCTTCTCACGTGCCTCCTGACTATTTGGGCTTCTCCTGTGTGAGTTGCCTGTGCTACCACGTTGCCCTTTGTTTTGCTGGGCTGTCTGTCTTTTTGTTATTGCTCTGTGGGCATTTCTGATAGAGCCGAGATACAAATTATTTGTCAGATTTATGTCAACTGTCTTTTCCAAGGGGCTTCCCCAGTGGCTCAGTGGTTAAGAATCTGCCTGCGATGCAGAAGACACAGGAGACCTGGGTTCGATCCCTGGGTAGGGAAGATCCCCAGGAGGAGGGCATGGCAACCCACTCCAGTACTGTTGCCTGGAGAATCCCATGGACAAAGGAGCCTGGTGGGCTACAGTCCACGTGGTCACAAAGAGCCAGATACAACTGAAGTGGCTGAGCATGCACTCATCTTTTCCTTAGGAGTTTTAGAAAGCAGTGAGAGAGGATTTCGGGTTAGCTGCGGGTCTTGTGGGTGATTTAGAAGAACGAGGTGGAAGGAGGAGTCTGCTAAGAATTGCTCTGGCTAGTGAGCTGGATCTTCTCAAGTAGCCTTTGAGAAGCACACGTGAGGACCACGCTGTGATTCTTTGACTCCTTACTTGTTCTGAGACTGGGCCACTTGGGACCCTTAGGTGTATTCAGATCTTGACGTAAGGATGGAGATCCTGCATTCCATTGTAGAGGGTTTATAAGGTGTCTTGGGAATTTAACCTGGGAAGGTTGGAAGCACATTTAAGAAATTTGTGTATGTCACAGGGTAGACTCTGTTGAATGTTTTCACATCCTGAGAGGCAGAGTCATCCCTCAGAGAACAGAGATTCTTATTTTTCATTGACAGATAACCCCACCTCCCACCCCAGAACACACACTTGGTAAGAATAAAGTATACAGTATTTGAACACTGCTGCTGCTGCTGCTGCTAAGTCACTTCAGTCGTGTCCGACTCTGTGTGACCCCACAGACAGCAGCCCACCAGGCTCTACCATCCCTGGGATTCTCCAGGCAAGAACACTGGAGTGGGTTGCAATTTCCTTCTCCAGTGCAGGAAAGTGAAAAGTGAAAGCGAAGTTGCTCAGTTGTGTCCCACTCCTGGCGACCCCATAGACTGCAGCCTACCAGGCTCCTCTGTCCATGGGATTTTCCAGGCAAAAGTACTGGAGTGGGTTGCCATTGCCTTCTCTGATTTGAACACTAGTAGCATCTAAAAGGGGCTTCCCAGCTGGCACTAGGGGTAAAGAACCGGACTGCCAACGCAGGAGGTGTAAGACACAGGTTTGATCCCTGGGTTGGGAAGATCCCCTGGAGGAGGGCATGGCAACCCACTCCAGTATTCCTGTCTGGAGAATCCCATAGACAGAGAGGCCTGGGGGGCTACAGTCCATAGGGTCGCAAAGAGTCAGACACCACTGTAGCGACTTCACATGCAGGCAGCATCTAAAAGGTCCACTTAATTCATAAATCAAGGCTACACAGCACATGATATTTATGGCAATTCTTGCTGGAGGAATTATTAAAATTTGTAAGAACTGTAAGTGCTGTCGCACAAAATGCCTCAGTCACTGGGCATAATTGATGACTTCCTCTTGGATCTATTGAATAAATTAATTTCATTGCTATACAGATGACATTAATATGCTTTTATAATTAATTTAGTTCTGAGAGCCGCTTTGGGTGCCAAGATTTCACTGGGGGTTGAAAATGGCTCAAGGTAAAAGGAAACACATGAAGAATAATTTAGAAATCAAATAAAGAATAGCATTCTAAAAGGAAATAGCAGGCTTGGGGGATCTTGTTGTAAAGGAAACACACCAGACAACTGTTGGGAAGCAGATATTAAGCCAGGACTGTGTGTTCTTGGTGTTGCTACATTTTCCTTGGGATTCCTTGTGTCCTGAGGTGATGACAGAAGGGCATATGGGGAAAGCCTACCTTTTTCATGGGAATTGTCTCCCGCTGGAGCTTTTTGCCTATGAAGATGGTCTCAGAGCAGCGTTCTGAGGGGTTCAGGGAGGAGCATCAAATTATCAGGGATGCAGAATTTCTCAGGAAGCAGACTCCATCCCTGTGGGTTCTTTACAACTAAACAACCAAAAAATAACATTTGAAGAAGACTCTTGAGAGTCCCTTGGACTGCAAGGAGATCTAACTGCTCCATCCTAAAGGAAATCAGTCCTGAATATTCATTGGAAGGACTGATGCTGAAGCTGAAATTCCAATACTTTGGCCACCTGATGCAAATAACTGGCTCATTGGAAAAGACCCTGTTGCTGGGAAAGATTGAAGGCAGGAGGAGAAGGGGACGACAGAGGATGAGATGGTTGGATGGCCTCACCAACTCAATGCGTGAGTTTGAGTAAACTCTGGGAGTTGGTGATGGACAGGGAGGCCAGGCATGGTGCAGTCCATGGGGTCGCAAAGAATCAGATATGACTGAGCAACTGAACTGAACCAATAAGAGTCCTTTCTTCTTTCTGGGCATGGTGCTAAATTCTTTGCATCCAGTACTTTGGACACCTGATGTGAAGAGCCGGCTCATTAGAAAAGACCCTCATGCTGGGGAGGATTGAGGGCAGGCAGAGAAGGGGATGACAGAGGATGTGATGGCTGAATGATGGCATCACTGACTCAATGGACAAGAGTTTGAGCAAACTCTGGGAGATGGTGAAGGATAGGGAAGCCTGGCATGCTGCAGCCCGTGGGGTCGCGGAGTCCGACACGACTAAGTGACTGAACAACAAATGTGCCAACAGGATTGTTTCTTTCCTCCTTAAAAAAAAAATCACCTTTGATTTATCACAAAATAATGCATGTTTGGAGGTTATTCTTCAGAAAGCATAGTTGAACCAATTCAGCCATGCTTTTACACCTAGGTTGTGCCATTCTCAGGGCTCTGTTTGGAGAAGGGGGTTGAAGCTGAAGCGCATAGACTGGTGGATGTTGGACCATGCAGTCTTCCCAATACTTTCCTCTTTCCTTTCAAGGACCCCCAAATGTGGAGAGGTGATTTGCTTGGAGGGAATCTTTTATGCTTCCTCCTTGCCCAAGTGCTTGAGTAAATAAAGTATTATAAGATTTAGACTTGGCCTGATTTAAAGAGTCATAGTTCATGAAAAGATCCACCAGAGTGTGATCAGTTCAGCTGCAACTGCAGGAAAGAGAAATGATCTTTATTTAATTCTGAGAAGCGTGAGGTGTGGGCTC
The DNA here is from genome assembly GCF_042477335.2 of Ovis canadensis. Taxonomy (NCBI): domain Eukaryota; kingdom Metazoa; phylum Chordata; class Mammalia; order Artiodactyla; family Bovidae; genus Ovis; species Ovis canadensis. The sequence goes on along the minus strand of NC_091266.1, from coordinate 59,166,543 downwards.
TGCCTGCACACAGCAAATTCCTCAGGAGCTGATGTTAAACAACTGGAAAGATTACTTGGAAAAAAAGATCCCCCACCACAATTTCCCCCAATCTAATGTTTCATCAATGCGGCCAACCTTGACTGAGCACCAGCCCCATGCCAGGTCTGGGAGCGTGTTGGGGGTGCTGCGTGGTGTGTGTGTATGTGTGTGTGTGTGAGAGAGAGAGCGAGCATATGTGAATGCATGTGTAGTGAGATGTGAGTGTGGATGTGAGTGAGGGTGGTGGATGTGTGTGTATGACCATGTGTGCAATATATGTGACTTGTGTTTTGTGTGTCCATGCACGTGGGTGGTGGTGAGTATATGTGAGGATGCATGCGTAATGTCCTAACCCTCAGGACCTCAGAATGTGACTGTATTTGGAAACAGAGTCTTTAGAGAGGTAATTAGGTTAACACGAGGCCCTTGGGGTGAGTCCCGATTCATTATGAGGTATTCTTATAAGAAGAGGAGATTAGGACCCAGGCTCACAGAGGGATGGTGTGGTGACTGCAGCCATGAAATTAAAAGATGCTTGCTCCTTGGAAGGAAAGTTATGATCAACCTAGACAACATATTAAAAAGCAGAGATGTTACTTTGCCAACAAAAGTCCGTCTAGTCAAAGCTATGGTTTTTCCAGTGGTCATGTATGGATGTGAGAGTTGAACTATAAAGAAAGGTGAGTCCTGAAGAATTGATGCTTTTGAACTCTGGTGTTGGAGAAGACTCTTGAGAGTCCCTTGGACGGCAAGGAGATCCAGCCAGTCTATCCTAAAGGAGATCAGTCCTGAATATTCATTGGAAGGACTGATGCTGATGCTGAAACTCCAATACTTTGGCCACCTGATGCAAAGAGCTGACTCATTGGAAAAGACCCTGATGCTGGCAAAGATTGAGGGCAGGAGGAGAAGGGGATGACAGAGAATGATATGGCTGGATGGCATCACCAACGCGATTACATGAAACATGAACTTGAGTAAACTCCGGGAGCTGGTGAAGGACAGGGAGGCCTGGCGTGCTGCAGCCCGTGGGGTCACAAAGAGTCGGACGTGACTGAGCGACTGAATTGATAGCACAGAGGGAGGTCCGTGTGAGGACTTGGGAGAAGGCAGCCGTGTACAAGCCAAAGAGACAGGCCTGAGGAGAAAACAGCCCTGCCAATCAATCACCTTGATCCCAGACTCCCGGCCTCCAGAACTGCTGTGTACACTGCCAGCCTGTGGTGCTTGTTATAGCAGCCTGTGCTAATACAGGCCCGCAACCACACCACGAGTCTGGAGGCACGTCTTCTGGAGCCTGCTGACAGCCACATGACTGGGTGTGAAAGAGGGTTTCCCAGACTCGGCCGAGCCTTGAGATTTACCTGCAGGTTAGACTGATGGTTTAGTGCTGCTCAGGGAAGACCCTGACCCAGAGGTGGGCAGCTGAGGCACATCTGAATTCTTGAGCCACATCCTGTCTCTGGCTGTTTAGTTGCTAAGTCATATTTGACTTTTTTTCGACCCCATGGACTATAGCTTACTAGGCTCCTCTGTCCATAGAATTCCCAGGCAAGAATACTGGAGTTGGTTACCTTTTCTTTTTCCAGGGGATCTTCCAAACCCAGGGGTGGAACCCAAGTCTCCTGCATTGGCAGGCAGATTCTTTACCACTGAGCCACCAGGGAAACCCAATTTGAATTTTTCAAGAATCACCATCTGCTTTCCTTCCGCACACATTTTGTCCTAACAGGCCCTGTGTGTGTGTGCCCAGTCGCTCAGTCGTGTCCGACTCCTTTTCGACCCCATGGACGGTAGCCTGCCAGGCTCTCCTGTCCGTGGGATTTCCCAGGCAAGAAAACAAGAGTCAGTTGTCATTTCCTTCTTCAGGGGATCTTCCCGACCCAGGGACCAAACTTGTGTCTTTTGCCTTGGTGGGCAGATTCTTTACCACTGAGCTCCCAGAACAATAACCCTTGGCTGTTTCAAATTGCTAGGTTTGCGGTAATTTGTTACACAGCAACAGAGAGCTGATATGCCTTGTCATCCCTCATGACAAGAGTGACTCTATTTTTTGGTCACGCCAAGTCACTTTTGAGGGTGAAAGGAGATTCTAAAATAATTAAAAATTTCTATATTTTGAAGATATTTATTTCTTGGCTGACATTGATTTCATTGTATTGGTATTATAAATGGTTCTATTAAAAACTATTTTCAATCATGAAATTCTTTCTACAACAAAAGTAACATGTATTCATGTACAATAGAGTAAAATTAAAAAAAAAACAGTTCTTTATATTGGCTATCTGAATAGAATAAAGAAGCAGAATACTGTACTTTAATCCGCTTTGTAAGCCAGGTCTGTCTCTAACATAATTTCAACGGTATTCATTTTTTCCCCCCTAACCTAGCCTCGTCATTTAAATTATTTCTTTTTCACAAAATTTCCCGCAAGTCTTCTTCAAAGAAACACTTCGTAGTTAGTAAATCTGAAATGACTGACACCTATAATCTATTCTTTGTTGTAGACTAGAAGATTCTTAGGGCTCCTCTTGTGGCTCAGATGGTAAAGAACACGCCTGTCAATGCAGGAGACTTGGGTTTGATCCCTGGGTCTGGAGGATCCTCTGGAGAAGGAAATGGCAACCCACTCCAGTATTCTTGCCTGGGAAATCCCATGGAAAGGAGCCTGGTGGATTACTGTCCATGGAGTCACAGAAGAGTCAGACATGACTTCGTGACTGAACAGAACAGAACAGATAATACTCTTAGGAGAGAATATATTTTCTCTATAGGTGCTGGGGTACCTGGTTGGCTCAGGGAAAATGAAGGATGTTCTCAGTGCTACTTTTTGGCATTAAAATGTGAAACTCATTCAGCTTAAATATTTGACCAGGTACTGTCTTTTTAACCTCTTTCCAGAATAGCTTTCTTCAACAAATATTTGAACAAGATAAACCTCATCAAACAAATTGTGATACTTTTGGACACTTCATTAAATTTAGATGCTGGAAAATAGTAGGCTTTTTCAATCTCCTGACCTTCTGGGACAGAATGTAATTTCTTCCAATTAAAAATAGAAGTTCCATCAGAAGATTTTTCTTACAAGTCAAGATATTCTGAAGTACTCTTATAGAATTTCAATATTGAGCTCTTGTTAATTAATGAGTTCCCATCCTCCCCTTAATTTTTAGGGATAAATTCCAGTGCCCTTTCATTTGCAAGCTTTGTTTTTTGATTAATATAATTCTTTCAGAGCTTCAGAAACTAAAAATCCAGGTGTTAAGTAATCAAGGTTTTCTAAATTTTTTAAACAACATGTACCCAAAGTTTGGAGGACTCCTTTACAAAAAAGTTTGATGTGATTGGGCACTTAGATTGACTTCAAAAGCTTCACCTATTCTGAAATCTGATAGAGGGCAGGCAGTGGAGAGAAAGCACAGTAAGCTATGCCAAAGCTTTTTTTTTTTTTTTTTTTAAACCTTTCGTCAGTGTTGTCACAAAATGTTGGCAATGGCAGCTTTTACTTAAATTGGTAGAGTGCCAGCTTTTTGGGATCCAATATGAATTATATGTGCACCATCAATAATTTCAACTAAATTTCTGCTTCATAGTTTCTTAATTTAGTAAGGATTTTTTACCATGACACTGCGTTCCACCAAAACCTATATTTATATTATCATTGCAAAACAAGTACCGTTAAGCTTCAGTGTCAATTGTACAATATCCCTAATAGTCTCAGATGATGCTCAATTAATAAAGAAAACTTCCAAAAGCTTTATTCTGGGTCCGTGATTTGAATGCAAAAAGCAGAAACATTATTGGAATTAATTGATATTTCTGTCTGAGGAATCGTATGACACTGAAATAAAATTTGCATCAATTTACTATTTGTATAATTTTCCTAACAAAGTCAACATGTAAACAGTGAGAGTGTCACTTTTTGTACCTGAATATGATATTCATGTACATGAATATCAATACAGCTTGGAATTAAAAATGAATGACATTTGAGTCTTACCTTCATCAGGATGTAGAGAATGGTAAAAGAATGTCTCTCCTGAGGAAATACTAACAAATCACTGGATTAGAAATTATATATTTTTAAAAAGCTATGGAAGACCTGGGGATGCAAAGAAGAATATTCCAGGGAGAGAGCCAGTTCTGTTTAGATGAGTGAAGATTGGTGGCTGGTTTTAAACCTGGAAGATGTTATCTAGACGGTGTATGGGTGGGCAAAGGAGTGAGTTTAAAGTTGTTTCACTGGAATATAATAAGTTAAACTTTTAATTACTGTGTAAGCCAGCCTGTGTGATTGGAATTTTGAAGAGCTTCAAATGCAAAGCTAAGTCTACTCTGTTGTAGAATTCGCATCTTAAAATATTCCTGTTTGAATTACTTTTTTATTTGCTCATTTTCTCAGGATAATATCAAAATTTTCTCAGGAGAATTTCCAAAAAGAAAGCTTGGAAAACTTCCAAGTTTTCTAAGCATTTTTAAATATCCCCAAACATTTATGTTGTCCCTACACAAATTAATTTTTTAAAGGTAGAATTATAAATTTAGAACTTCTTTCCTATTAAATTTTATTAAAAAAGACTCTGGGTTATCACTCTCTTGTCTTCTAGCTTCCAATATTGCTGATTAGAAGTTACATGTTAATGTGATCATAATTCCTTTGCAGATAATCTGTTTTTCTTGTCCGAAAGCTTTCAGAATCTTTTCCTTCCTCCTGGAGTTCCGTTTTCAGAATGTGTCTGGGGGTGGGTGTTTTCTCTTTCATTCTTCTTGGCACCTGGTGGATTCCATTGACCTAAAGATGTGTATGCCCCTTCAGTGCTTGGGGATGTTATTCTGGCCTTTGCATAATTTGTATTATTTTATTACCTTTTATTTTTCCCCAGAATTCTTAATGGGAGTTTTTAGGCTGATCTTAAATGTCTTGTATTTTTTCCTTCATATTGTCCTCTATCTTGTTGATATGCATTCTGAGGGATTTTCTGAACTTCAAGTTTTCTCCTATGGAATTGTTCTAGCAATGACATTATTAAGAACTCTTTTTTTAACCTTTTATTTTATATTGGAGTATATAGGACTTCCCTATAGCTCAAACTGTAAAGAATCTGCCTGCAGTGCAGTAGACCAGGGTTCAGTCCCTGGGTTGGGAAGATCCTCTGAAGAAAGTTATGGCAATCTACTCCAGTATTCTTGCCTGGAGAATCCCATGGACAGAGGAGCCTGGTGGGCTACAGTCTGTGGGGTCATCAAGAGTTGGACATGACTAAGCGACTAACACACACACAGACACATAATTTATTAACAAGGTTGCGTTAATTTCAGATACACAGCAAAGTGATTTCAGTTATATGTATACATACATCTTGCAGCCATGAAATTAAAAGATGCTTACTCCTTGGAAGGAAAGTTATGACCAACCTAGATAGCATATTTAAAAGCAGAGATATTACTTTGCCAACAAAGGTCCGTCTAGTCAAGGCTGTGGTTTTTCCAGTGGTTATGTATGGATGTGAGAGTTGGACTGTGAAGTAATCTGAGTGCTGAAGAATTGATGGTTTTGAACTGTGGTGTTGGAGAAGACTCTTGAGAGTCCCTTGGATTGCAAGGAGATCCAACCAGTCCATTCTAAAGGAGACCAGTCCTGGGTGTTCATTTGGAAGGACTGATGCTAATGCTGAAACTCCAATAGTTTGGCCACCTCATGCGAAGAGTTGACTCATTGGAAAAGACCATGATGCTGGGAGAGATTGGAGGCAGGAGGAGAAGGGGACAACAGACGATGAGATGGCTGGATGGCATCACCAACTCGATGCACATGAGTTTGGGTGAACTCCGGGAGTTGGTGATGGACAGGGAGTCCTGGCGTGCTGCGATTCATGGGGTCGCAAAGAGTTGGACACGAATGAACGACTGAGCTGAACTGAAACTTTTTTTGAATTATTTTCTCATTTAGGTTGTTATATAATATTGAGCACAGTTTCCTATGCTATACATTAGGTCCTTGTTGGTTATCCATTTTAAATATAGCAGTGTGTACATGTCAATTCCAAGCTCCCTAACTATCCCTTCCCTTCACCCTTCTCCCCTAGGAATCTTAAGTTGAAGGACTCTTTCTGGATCTTCAATTGCTAAGAGTCAGACACAACTGAGGGACTTCACTTTCACTTTTCACTTTCATGCATTGGAGAAGGAAATGGCAACCCACTCCAGTGTTCTTGCCTGGAGAATCCCAGGGATGGTAGAGCCTGGTGGGCTGCCGTCTATGGGGTCGCACAGAGTCGGACACGACTGAAGCGACTTAGCAGCAGCAGCAGCAGCGGTGGCAGTTGCTAAGTCGTGTCTGACTCTTTTGTGACCCTGTGGACTGTAGCCCGCCAGGCTCCTCTGTCCATGGGATTTCCCAGGCAAGAATACTGGAGTGGGCTGCCATTTCCTCCTCCAGGGGATCTTCCTGACGCAGAGATTGAACCCACATCTCCTGCATTGGCAAGCAGACTCTTTACCACTGAGCTACCCGGGAAGCCCCAGATTGGTTTTAAATTAGTATGAATAGGTTCAAAATAGGCCTGTGGGGCTCCAATAGCCAGGCCCTTATGCACACACTCCACCACCCTCTGATGCAGGAAGGATGTACCATCATCGCGCACGGAGCTGGGGCAGAGGAAGGCCTGAGCTGGGATTAGGATGCTTGTGGTCCTGAAGCTCAGACTACAGCATCATGAGAGAGAAGGACGTGAGGCTTGAGAGAGTCTGGGATGGGAGGATGGGCAAAACCTGCCAGAAAAGAAAGTATCAAGTTGGCAGAGAGGCCAACATAGAAGCAGAGAGGTGTGTGTGTGTGTGTGTGTGTGTGTGTGTGTGATGGGGGAGAGCTGAGCAAGGCAGAGGGGAGAACACCCCCTGGATGCATAGAGGAGGCTGAGGTGATGTGTGGCTGGAGGGAGGGCAGACATGCAGGCCTGAGTACCAGTGTCCAAGCTGGGGGCACAGAGGAGAGCCACCCTGCAGAGACAGGGTAAGGAGAGGCAGGGTCTGAGCTCTGGCCGCTCTGGGACTGGAGGAGAAGGAGGAGGAGCCCTGAGTGTGTAGTATCTGCCTGTTTCTTCTTTCCTTCATTCCATCCTTCTTCCCTCCCTCCATCACATGGGCTGAAAGGCTCTGCTATCTCAGTCTGGCTGGGCACCAGGGGCACTGCAGGTGGACAGGACTTCTCACCCCACGTTGTCGTTTTTTGCATGACCGTGGCCGGTGAGACACCCTCTGTGTCTGGAGCGAGTGACAGCCACCCAGCTGCTCTTTTGCAGTAAAGGTCATGATGCCCTGTGGCACGGGTGAGTTCATGGGTTCCTGGCACTTAGTCCAGCTGGATGTGGACTTGGGCTTTCCCCAGAGGTGGAGGTGATCTCAGCTGGCTTAACCTCTCTGAGCCTCAATTTCCTCCTGTGGAAAGCTGAGACAGTAACATTTTTGTCACTTCACTTTTCTAAGCCTCAAGTACATCCACAGGAAGTGGGATCAGGACACACCCTTGCCCTGGGGGCCATGAGGCTGTGAGGTGTCCGCGTGGTCCTTGTTGTTCCCAGTTTTGGCTGAGGAAACGTGCCTGAGTTTGGGTAGCTGGCCGCATCCTTCGTGGATGGATGACTCCACAGCTCTGGGGGGAGGACCTGGGACCTCTGGATCTCTGTCCGGTGCCCCTTCTGTCCTGCCTGTTGAGCTGGATGGATCCTTGGCACAGCCTAGACTCCCATGCTGTGCCATCTGAGCGCAGCTCCTGTGCCCACAGGGCCTGTCTGCTTCCAGGATAGAAGAGAGTATGAAGTTGCTTCCTACATGAGAATACCTGCTGATTCAGCAGACACAGGGAAAGGTTCTCTGCTGTGTTCTCGCTCCTCAGCTGAGCTCTGATGGGAGGGGACTGGCTCGTTCAGAGGAAACGGGTGACCAAGGATAGAGCAGCTGAGCAGAAGAGCTGTCACCAAAGACATCCCCCGCTGGATGCTGGTTCCAAGATCTGCAGGGGAGGAGGCCTGGTGGTCCGAGCACATGCAGTGAGACCCGCCTTCTGTCAGCACAGACTCGGAGAGCAACCTGGCTTTGACCTTGAAGCATATGCAGTCAGGCTGGGAACAGCGACGTTTGATTTAAAGCCCAATGGCCGTTGCTGGAGAAACGTGGCATGACACTGAGCCTGTGGGGGGACTAAAACCAGTTCAAACTCTGGAAGGAGATGAATCTCATGTCACTGAAGCTCATCCAGAATCAAAATCAGTTTCCTGCGGTTCACTCCTGGCCGGTCTGCCAGGACGCTGGCTGCACTCAGGGTCCCCGCCTGCCCCTCTCTCCGGGGGGCCTGGCAGCCCCACGTGGACTGTGGTGTCTCTGTTGGCATCGCATTTCCACCACCTCCCATGCACGTGGTCCTCCTCCGGCCCCCAGGCAGGCCAGCCCAGGTGACTTCTGCCGGTTGTGCAGCAGAGGCAGGCTCAGACGGGCCTCTGCTTGGCTCGCTGCTCTTCGGCTACCATCTTGAAACTTAAATTCTATTGTCTTTGGACTTATATTTTGTAAGTGAAATCTGCTGGGACCAGGGAGCACGCACAGGAGCAGCGCACACCTGTGCAGGATTCGTGTCGTCCTTTGTGGCTCCCCAAGTGCCGATGGCCTCCAAGCCCCACGAGCGAGCACGCGGACTGGGTGAGCAAGGGCGCTGACGTCCCCACGAGGCCACACTCTCTGTTCAAACCAGAGTGTCTTGGCAGGCAGGAACACGAGCGACCAAGCAGCCCCGTCTTATCCTTTCTCACTGTCGACTTAAAAAGAAAGCACAATATAATAGTTGTGAATCAGATTTTATTTGGGGCAAAACGAAGTCCATAGCCTGTGAGATAGCACCTCTGATAGCTCTGAGAAACTGCTCCAAAGAGGGAAGAGGAAGGTCAGTATATGTGTGATTTTGGAGAAGGGCGAGTCCATGCAATCAAGAACATGTTTTTTTTTTTTTTTGCAGGAGGTTTCTGCTAGTCACGAGGAGCAGTCATCACCATGAAGGATTTTGGTGCTTTTCTAGATGTGAGGGGATATAAGAATTGGGCTCATAAAATCAGCTCCCGAAAACGTCTAAATCTCTGAAGACCTGCTGCCAGCTTTCCCAGAGCACAGAGAGCCTCATTTCTGCTTTCCACCCTGAACTCTTTTTAGGGGGGGTTGAAGGTCAGCAGCTGCAGCCGCACCTGATTTAGTCCTTGCAGAGGCAGATGGCAAGTGCCAGTTTGTAGTTGGCATTACCCAGGTTATAAAGTCCCTGTGTTAGTCCAGCACTTCTGTGAAGGTGATGACACAGCGGGGAAGGAGAGACGGGACAACTGCAGGCCCTTTTCTTTTCGTCCTTGCTTACTCAGCAGTAAGGCCCAGGACAGAGTGTGGGGAGAATGTCAAGGACTGAACCGAAACCGCTTGAGTTTTGTGCAGCGTCCCCACTGTTCTGTTAAGGACACAGCTACCTAGGCACATGCAAAGCACAGAATAACTAAGTGTGAAATTTCAGTGATCCCACATACGCATTCTTACATTTGCATTTAAAACTGGCACTGCACAGTATAATGATGAATGATAATATTCATGTTGGTAATTTAAAAATTTTAATTTTCTGTCCTTAGAACAGCATTATAAAGCAAATAAAAAACATCATGACAAGTCGAGAGAGAGGCAGAGAGATATATGTGAGACGTAGGAGGAAAATTTGTATTTTAGTAAATAGAATGACGTTTTTCCTCTGGTTTTTGAACAAGGAGTCCCACATTTTTATTTTGAACAAGGGGCCCCACAATTATGAAGACAGCCCTGGGAGAGGAAAAGAAGACTGAGGACATGGGAGCCCCAGCAGGATCCCAGAGTCGATCAGGGCTGAGCCAGGAGTAGAGGCTGGTCTCTGACGGAGTCCGTACGCGGGACCTGCAGTGATGCTGCTGGTGGTGGTGATGAAGAGGATGATGGTGAAAGACTAGCATTATGGAGCTGAAGAGAAGCTCATTCACCTTCATCGGAATCCTACCAGCTCTGGCGTCTTGGCAGGCCACACCTGGGATCAGCTCTTGCCTTGTGGAGGCAAAAGGTGCTTCCTTCCCAGGGCCCCGTGTCTGTGGCCTGGGCTCCGTGCAAGCGGCGGGCTGGCCCCATCGTTCACGAGGGTGCACACGGATGTCTGGTTGGGATTCTCTAACGTGAGGAGGGAGCCCCAGCAGCAGCTCTTGGGGGGGGCACGGGATGCTCCCCTCCCTGAGAAGACCCTCTGGTGGCAAGCGGTTGCCCGCAGCTCTCCAGGTGCTTACTGGGTGAGGGCGACTGGGGTCCAATCCAGGGGGCTGATGATTTCCCCAGAGCTCCTCCCAGACAGAGACCCAGGGGCCAAATCCAGGGCCAAATGCTGGGATCCGAATCTAAGCTCTGGAAAGATAGGAGATGCTGTGGCATCTGGGGGAGGAGGGCATTCGGGGTGACCTTGCCTTCTTGGACTTCTCCCAACAGCCCGGCCGGCACCTTCGCCCCACAGCCAGCACCACTGGGGGCCAGAGCAGCTCTTACGGTACATTTGGGCCCTGGGACCTGGAGCACGGGCTACGAGGACTGGGGAGCCCTTCCCACAAGGTGAAAATAGCCTCCCCCCTTTCCTATAACCTCCCATGAGACCAGCCCCACCCAGGGCTCTCAGCCAGGGTGGGAGACTTAACAAGTGGCTTAGACTTAATGGGATCATCCACAAGGGGAGCAAGAAATGACACGGACCCAGTGAACTAGCTTCCTTTTCTGGAGAACGTGAGATGAAGTTATATTTCTTTATTTATTTGGCCTCAACAGGTCTTAGCTGTGGCATGTGGGATCTAGCTCCCCGACCAGGGATTGAACCCAGAGACCCTGCATTGGGAGTACAGAGTCTTAGCCACTGGGCCACCAGGTAATTCCCTACTAGTTGGAATTGATGGTCTCCTGACCCTGTGCCCGGATGACCCTCACAAAGCTATTTCCCTCAGGCTTGGCCAAGAGGCCAAGTTTCCAGGTTAATCTAGGTTAGAAGCCGTTCAGTCTCTCCTGCCTGCAGCCAGGATGGGGCAGTGGGGATTACCTACCAGAGGCAGCCCCTGACTCCCCAGAGCACTGGGGTGGGAGGGAGGGGACCCCCAAATAGGCCTGCTGGGAAGTCCCCAGGGTGTCACCTCTTTTGGCCAAGCAGCCTTTGCTGGCAGCACTGGGGTGGGGTTGGGGGGTTCACCTCCCCAGTCACAACTTTCTGCAGCACCGATTTACCAGGTACATGAATGTGCAAGGTGGCAACCCCACCACCTTGTAGATTGGGTTGGGAATTTCAAACCCCACTTGATTAAAACAAACTAACATATTATGAATTAAACATAGAGTCTGCATGAACTCTGAAGATCAAACAGGAGATACTGCAGACATTTCACAGTTCTGGAGAGCCTCTCTGAGTTACTGCTCCCAGGAGCCCAAATTCAAGTTTATCGTCCTCAGCTGGGCCTCCCCCGGGGCCAGCGGGAAGGTTGGTAATGATCGCTAGCTCCTGCCGGCACTCTAGAGTTTGCATGAGCTTGTTTATTCTCACTGCACGTGAAAGTGTCCAGCATTAATTACCCATCAGCATCTCACAGGCATGCAGAGGCGAGTCATCAGAGACCTCACTGAGCCAGGCCCAGCCCATGGAGCCCATGCTGTCAGACTCACGCTGCCAACCTTTCTCCTTCCCATGACCCTCCTGGGCTGTGCACTCTGGGACGCCTGGGGCCCAGGGAGGTTGGTCTTGGCTGCTTGAGGAAAGTCATAATTTGCGGAACAGCTGCACTTCCCCGTGGTCCTGACTGCAGATAAAGGCTGATCCTGTCCACACAGTAGACTGGGAGAAGGAGGCCCTCTGGCCTTTGTTCAAGGACATTGCCACCTGGGTGCACATGGGTTGCTGGAGGATGTCACACTGTTTTTTTTCCCCACACCAAGGGGCTTTTGATAAAGATTTCCCTGGTGGCTCAGTTGGTAAAGAATCTGCCTGCAATGCAGGAGACCCAGGTTTGATCCCTGGGTCTGGAAGATCCTCTGGAGAAGAAAATGGAAGCCCTCTCCAATATCCTGGCCTGGAAAATCCCAAGGACAGAGGAGCCTTGCAGGCTACAGTCCGTAGGGTCACAAGAGTCGGACATGACTTAGTGACTAAACCGCTAGTGGGGCTTGTGGGATCTGAACTCCCTGACCAGGGATCGAACCCACGGCCCTGCAGGGCCGAGGGCGTTACACTTTGCCAAAGATTGTTTTGCCTTCCTCTCTCTTTTCTGTAGCAGGATTCGTGTGTGCACTTGGGAAGGAGCCTTGTGTCCAGGCAAGGCTGGAGCTGGTCTGGTCTGTGTCACCCTGACCTAGACTTTGTCCTGGGCACCTGTTCCCACCTAGCCCACATGTTGCTTTTGGGGTGTGGAAGGAGAAGGCGGGGGCTGGGATGGTTCCAGAGGAAGGCTGTGCATGGACCCTCACTGCCCACTGGACTTGCGGCAATGGTCCATGTTTGGTTGCTGAGGTAGCTGAGGTTGTAAGTGGGAAAAGGGTCTGTCGTCCCACCTGAGGACCTGAATTTTTCCTTCCCTTCAGCCTTGGTGGTGGCAGGTGGCTTGAGGGTGGACGCAGGACTGTGACAGGAAACTCCTATCTCTGCCCTTCTCGTGTGAAGCAAGTGCTTTACCCTGATTAGAAAACAGTGATATTAGAGTTTCAGGGGGGCCAGCGTGGGTAGGGGAGAGGTGTTTGTAAATCTCTGGGGTGCTGTCAGCACACAAACCATGACCATATCCTTGCTGGGAGAAAAGTCAACTCTTTATTATTATAATAAATGGCACTTATTAATCACCATAATGCTAAGAAGTGGAAATAATTCTGGCAATGAATGCTGAGTGTTCTGTTCAAACCAGTGACCACAACTTGTCCTTCACGGCACTGGCACATCTCAGTGATCTTATGATGAGTTCTGCTATTGGTCCCATTTTACAGATGCAAAAACTGAGTCTTGATTAAAACAAACTAAAATATTATGAATTAAACATAGAGTCTGCATGAACTCTGAAGATCAAACAGGAGATACTGCAGACATTTCACAGTTTTGGAGAGCCCTCTGGCCTCAAGGTAAGCGACTTGCTCCAGAGACACGGTGACTGAGAGGCAGCCCTGGGATCTAAGGACTCAGCCTCTGTGCTATCACCTGTCACATCCTCATCCCTTTTCCACGCCAGGCCTGGTGGGCAGGCTCTGCAGGCATCCTTCCGTCTTCATCTCACAGTGACCTTTAGGGTGGGTACTGCATTGACGTCATCTTATAGGCGGGGGCACTGGAGCTCAGTGACTTGCCCTAGTCACACAGCTAGTCGGTGATGGGCCAGGCGCTGGAACCCCTGGATGTCTAACAGAGAGCCCTTTCTCTGTATAGGGCTGCAGCTCCATGCTGGTGGGAGGCTCTGGGGAGGGAATATTCTTACAATTAAGAGGGCAAATCAGCTGAGGTCCTAAGCCAGGGGAGCTGCACAGGCCATGGTCCCACCATCCACCCTCCACCAGCCGTGGAACTGGTTCCACCATCCACCCTCCACCAGCCGTGCAACAGAGACCGGGTCCCCAGCGAGGGCTGCTGAGGAAGCGCTGGGCCCTGCACTGTGCGGGACAGGGCGTGGATCAGTGCTGGACACCTGACCTGAGTCCATGCACGTCTGGGCTGTGAGCCTTTAGCTTCTTGTTAAATCAAAAAGCCACATCTGGGCTTCTCCCCAGGCCTCCAAAAAGCATAATATCCAATAATTTTTCCATAATTAATTGTGACATCATCATCCTTTCAACAAAAATGGCATATTTGCATTCCCTACTCATCTGGAAATTCATTGCACACCTGGAAAAAAGAGAGACAACCACAAACATTTAGGACTCATTAGCTTTGTGTGCAGATTCACGGCTTCATTCATCAGATGCCCTTGCTTAGGGGTTGGGGGGGTCCCAGGCCTGTCCTCAGGGAGTGCGCAGTCTAGGGGGGATATAGAAGTATTTCAGGCAGCCCTGGAACTAGGACTGTATTGATTGATTGACTGATTAGTTCATTCCATGAATATTTATCGAGGATCTATTATGTGCATGAAATTGATACTTAAATTATTCATATTTTGCAGTCATGTATTGGTTTTAAAATTGGAAAGTGCCTTGAGATGTATTCTATAAAAGCCCAACGGATGTGATTTGTACACGTCTGGGACAAAGATCATCTACAAACCGAAAATCAGATTGCGGTTTTGAGCATGCCCCATGATGTCCTGTTTTGAGTGAGAGCTAGACCTGTGCACATTGTGTCTCTGTCCTGGCTACACGATCATCTGGGGGAGGTATCATAAAGGATCTATGCTGTCATCTGGGCCCCACTCGTACGGATTATGATTTGATAGGTTTGAGGCAGGACCCTGGAGAAAAAGTGTTTTTAAAAATCCCCAGTGATTTTCATGTGCAGCCACATTGTAAGACATTGGTCTATACCAGCTGTTCTTTTTGTTTTTTTTTTTAAGTAAATGGAGCACACACTTTTGTTTATTAATTTTTGATCACCATGTGGGGCTGGTGGGATCTTAGTTTTCCAATCAGGAATCGTCCCCTGTACTGGAAGCATGGGATCTTAACCACTGGACCATCAGGGAAATCTCTGTATCAGCAGTTCTTAACCTTAGCTATACGTTAGAATCTTCTGGGGAATTTTAAAAGTCTCCATGCTCAGGCTGCACCCAGTCCACTAAATCAGAGTGTTTGGGGGGGGTCATAGCCAGTTATCAATATATGTCAGAGCTCCCTGGGTGATTCCAGTGTGCAACTAAGACTGAGAACCATTGGTCTGCACCTAATTATGATCATAAACTGGTTGGAATTGGCATCAGAGAAGATGTGCGCTTCTCGATCATTTTGCACCTGCAGGGTGGGAGGGACCTGTGCTCACTGCCTGGAGGTGCCCAGGAGGTGGAGGAACTCCTGGTGGCTGATGTCTGCTTCCCTCCCCCAAACATCACCACCTCTGGCCTCTCTTCAAAGAGCTCTGCATGTCCCTGGACAGTAGCAGCAATCCCCCCACTAAAGGAGGGTTGCTCCCTGCCCAGCAGCCTCAGTTATCTCCTGGGGTTTTGTTAGAAAGGCAGACGCTGGGGCCCCAGCTGCAGTATAACCAGCTTTCCAGGTGTTTCTGACGCTGCCAAGGGCTGTGTGCCTTAGGGTGGTGCCTCAGCCTTCCCTGTGGCTAGAGTCACCTGGTGTGCTTGTCAAACATCTATGTGTCAGGGCCTCACCCCAAGCCCTCTGTCAGCGAGTGTGGGTCTCTGGGTCTCTGGGTGTCAGGCTGTGTGTGCCCGTGTGCATAGCTTCTCTGAACTCTGAGTCCTACCCACTGGTAAGAAGCCCTCCCTGTCTGTTGCATTGAGCTGACAGCTGCCAGGCCCTGTGCTAAGTGCTTTACGCGGTGATGGACACAGACGCCATGAGGTCATTTTCATGGCAGCTTAGAGTTGCACACCTGTATCATTCCCATTATCCAGAACTCCAGGAACTCAGGAGCTCCCTGGCCTCTCCCTGGGCTGACTCCAGGGCCCCATGCTTACCTGTTGCCATGAACTCATCACAGTATCCCTGACCCAGTAAGGATCCCTGGGTAACTGTTTCAGGCCCAAGGGCAAGACCCTTGATCCACATGCCAGTCCTGGAATTCTGCCTCGGCTGGTGTCTCTGCCCAAACCTCCCTGTCCTTCTTGAACATCTGACATCAATTCATAGATTCAACACAGTGAAACCTCCCTGGGCACACTGCAAGCACAGAGGAACCGAGGGAGGCAGACACAGGGGCAGGCCTTGTGCAGGTCGGGGTCACTGCCCCACGGAGCCAGGGATTGAAGTAGGTGGCAGGGGAAAGTCCCGATTCTTGCAGAGGCCGGCAGCCTGGCACTGGGCCAGGCCTCAGCATCCCTTCACTGTGGACACACCTGGGCCAACCGAGCAAGAGGGAGCAGACTGCTGATTCCAACATGTCACTTTGCTGCTGAAATTCGCTGAGTTAAAAGAATCAAAGAGAGTGGTTTATTTACTGCTGAAGTCATTTCAAATGGAATTAGGGATGTAAATCACATTTGCGACGGCTTCGCTTCGTCTTTAACCACCTCCAGAACAGAGCGTCTCCATGAACTCTGTACAGGCAGAAAACGAGGCTGGTGGAGAAAGCTAGGGAAGAACCTCGGAGTCAGCAATGAATCAAGCTGTTCATTTATTGTTATAGAAGTGACGCTAATAAATTTTAACACAGCAGAACTCGCCAGGATTTCAGCTTTGCTGGATCACTTCTTTATGAACTGTAGGCTCCTTCCTCAAGCAGTTCTGGCATCAGGTAGGGCAGGTTCATCATCAGCCCCAAATTGCAGGAAAGGAAATCAAGGCTTGGACATTAAGGGATGTGCCCGGGTCACACTGCTGGGGACAGGAGCCACCACTGACCCAGGTCTCTCTGGTCTGAATCTAGGACACATTCTCCGATCTGATGATAATATTCAGCCATGACTTTCTTCCCTGCCCATCCTCCCATGTGATTATATTCAGTCACCATGACCTAAAGTAGGAAAAAGTGTGAGTTTAGGCCCCAGATTCCTGAACTTGCACCAGTACTACTGGGAGTAGTGGGGATGAGGGGTAGGGCTGCCAGAAAAAATCGCGGACACCAGGTTCGTGTGAATTTCAGGTCAGCTATGAATACTTTCTCGGTAGAGCTATAATTCCAATACTGCATTGACATACTTAGGTTAAAAATTTGTATGTTATATGAAGTGCAAATTTCACCAGGCATCCTGTATTGATGTTTGCGAACTCTGGCATCCTGAGAGGGGGAGGCCTCCTTCCTTGTTTTGTTTCAAGCCCTGGGCCCTCTCCAGGTTAGCTCTTTTCCAGGTCAGCTCTTGAAGGGCGCGGCCCCTGCTCTGTCAAGCAGGATAGATCAGGGTCACAGAGGGGAGGTGTGAGAGCCACATGCCCTTTCCTGAGGACTCTGCAGGTGGACATGGACTTGGCCCCTCTGGCCGAAGCCTGGTAGACCCCCTCTTTATCAGCGATCAATAGCCCAGCCTTTCTGGAGAGAGAAGTCGTGGGGGCGGGGGGCCTGGCTTGGCCTTGGGCAAGCCTCTTTGCTTTTCCATGCCTCGGTTTCATCATCTGCAAAAGAAGGATGCTATGGGCATCTGCCCTCCTGGGTTATCAGGGGGGGCAGATGTGTCAATATCTGAGAAGCTCTTGACTGGGCATCAGGGACACCCACAGGGCACTGAACCAGGAGACCAGGCTGCTCATGGGGAGGGGAGCGATAGTGCAGGTTTACCGGGGATGCATAGCGTCTTTGCTCAGGGGACATTATCTATATGCATTTTAGAAGAAACACCACGCTACCTGTTTATCTGCTTAATAGAATTCTGAGTCCGGAGGGGTCCTATCAGGTCTGGATGGCAATCTCTTTGCAGAGGAAGCAGCGTCACTGGTACAAATGGACTTAAAGTCCCCTGAGATCTTGGACGTCATACCAGGTCCCAAAGTCCGGGACCCGCACTGTGTCTGTGAGTCCCCGGGGGCAGGGAGCAGGTCAGAATGTCAGCTGGGCCTGCCCACTGTGTGAACTCCCAACATGTGTTGACAGAATAGGAGGCAAAATGGGAAGACTTAGAGGAGTCTGCGTGGCTTAGAATAAACTCCAGCACAAAGCACAGCCCTGGAGGATGGACGTGAGTGTCCTCCACGGAAAGTGCCTGCCAGCTCCATTTAATTTTCTCTGATAGCCCAAGATACTACACAAGTTCCCTGGCCGAGGTATTATTGGACCACTGTGTGTATTTTTTTCAGCTTTAAGCAGAGGATACTTCAGCAGAGATGGCAGAAAGAGAGATGGGCTGCGGCCTTTATGACGGTGAGTGAAGTGAAGGTCACTCGGTTGTGTTCGACTCTTTGAGACCCCATGGACTTATACAGTCCATGGGATTTTCCAGGCCAGAATACTGGAGTGGGTGGCCTATCCCTTCTCCAGGCGATCTTTCCAACCCAGGGATGGAAGCCAGGTCTCTTGCTTTGCAGGTGGATTCTTTCCCAGCTGAGCCACGAGGGAAGCTGTTATGACGGTGATCTAGGCACAAAAGTGGCCATTTATGTGAATTACTTACGATCCTCACCACAGCAGTGCCAGCTGGGTTTTGCTACTATTCTCATTTTGCACATGAGGTTAAGTGACTTCCTCAAGGTCACAGGTCAGTCGGTGGCAGATCCAGAATCTGAATCCAGGCCATCTTGCTCTGCCGTGGGTGCTCGTAGACACCTCAGGGTAAAGCCCACTTCAGTCCCCGCAAATAGCCACTTTCTGGCTTTGTACCAGATCTTTTCAATCCCAAACCAATGACTATTCCATTCAAAAGCCTTTTCTGAGCACCCTTTCCGTTTCAGGTTCTGGGAGGAGCATGGGAGAGAGAAAAAGAATTCCAGACCCAGCTCCTGCCCTAAAGGGACCTGTAGGAAAGAAGGGAGACTGACAGGTATGACCCGAGCAGTGGGTGGTGGGCCACAGGTGGGCACAAAAGGGAGGTCACAGATGCCGTCATCCCTGGCTAGGTTTTAGCAAGGGGACACGTCCCCTTGCCTCCTGTCCTTGGCCTATTGTTTGCCCCACTCCCAGCATCTCCCACACCCTGAGAGCTGGGGCCTCAGCTGACTTGCCCATCCTTGTACCCCTGTCCTCCCCCTTCCTGCCATTGCTAGCACAGCTAGACCCAGCGGCCCATGTTGGGGGTGAATTGAGGGGCAGCCAACAGTCCCTGGCAACCTTTTGGTTTCCTGAAACCTAAATCCCCCATGAACCTGTCCTCCAGGGGGCAGGCGGCTGTGTGCCACTCCCCCCATTCTTCTTTCTTTCTTTCTCTCCAGAAATGTCATTAGATCACCTTGAATAAGATGCTTAATCCTTGACCAATAAGCCCACACTCAGAGTAGCAGAACCATCAACGATCGTGAGATTTATTGCATCAGATTCCTGGGTTAGCAGAAAGAATGCTCAGTTCGTGGGGAAACTCAAGCAGCTGGTGCCACTGTGCCACCCCCATGAACCCCAGGGAGAGACTCAGGTCCTCCCCTCCCACCTCCTCCCTGGGGCCAGGAGAGCCGTCAGGGATTGGCCGCTGTCTTTCTGAACATCTCTCTCTTCCGAGTGTCAGGACCGACTTGCTCCGTTTTGAAGCAGAGGTCTTTGACATCAGACAGGGTGGGTCGTTTGAGGGAACATATTTCAACTTCAAGATGGATTATGATCGTGCAAATATTTGGAGAGCTTCACTTTGTCTTTTCATGTGATTAAAGAGGAAAGCTTGTGATCAGGGCGTGTATTTTTTAGTCACTTCCAAACACCTTTCAATTGTTCATTCAACAATCATTGGCTGGTATGCTTCCTATGTGCTGGGCTTTGCAGCGTGCCATGGGGATTGAGACCGGCTGATATTGGTGGCTCCCTGGAGACCCCCAGCCTGCCCAAGGAGCGTCACCCGGAAGACCACTGCAGCTCGCGCTGGCTGGGGCCTTTGCGATGACGTGATTCAGCATGCGTTGGGGCCGCCCGGAGGAAATGATTCAGCAACAGCATCAGAGCACAGCTCACAGTCCATGTGCTGGGTCTTTTGTCTCCTCCCAGGAAGAGGTCAGGAAAAATCAGTCAAGAGTCTGGATTCGGACATTGGTACCTGCCGCTTCCTGGCCTTGGGCGAGTTACTTAGCCTCTCCGAGCCTCTTCTTTAGGAAAGCAGGGACATGTCACTCCTGCCTCACAGAGGCACGGGAGGCCAGGACGGAACAGCGCACACAGCACTTCCCATTCCCTGGGACACTGTGCACACACACGGCAGCGGGCCCTTTACTGTTGCCGCAACTATCCACACCCGCTGTGGGTGGAATCTGGAAGTTTCACAAGAGCAGCCAGCTCTGGTCACGCCGCTGCCCGGCTCAGATGTCGTCACAGCCCTCTCTGCCGCCAGTAGCCCCCCTTCTGGACCTTTGCCACTCCCCAGCCACCATCCCCAACCAGGCCGCCCAGCAGAGGCTCTCTCAGCGTGCACAAGAAAGAAGTGTGAACGTGAAAGTTGCTCAGTTGTGTTGACTCTTTGTGACCCCATGGACTGTAGCCCGCCAGGCTCCCCTGCCCATGGGATTTCCCAGGCAAGAATGCTGGAGAGGGTTGCCGTTTCCTCCTCCAGGGGGTCTTCCTGACCCAGGGATCCAACCTGCGTCTCTTATGTCTCCTGCATTGCAGGCAGGCTCTTTACCACCAGTGCCGCGTGGGAAGCCCGTGCACAAGGCTGCCTTCAAGCACACGTGGAATGAAACGCTCCCGAAATGCTCTGGGCTTGCTGCTCCCTGCCCCGGGCGGCTTGTCCTGCTCTCTGATAGGTCTTTCTGCCCTGGGAGTCTCCCTGGTCAGCACCCTGCGTGCAGGGACATCTCAGGAACCACTCCATCCAGGAAGCCTTCCTGGATTGCCCCTCCTTCATAGCTCTTTGCCAGTTCTTCCCATGATCCCTTTCAACTCAGCCAGTGAGCCCTCTAGGCCGGAGGCTGAATTTTCCTGATCCTGTGCCCGGTGCAAGTGGGCACTCCTGCTGTGCTGCCCCAGCCTGCAGCAGGGATGTGAACAGTGGTTGCCCAGGGTGTGGTGTGCATGGTCGGACGTGCCTGAGGTCTGAGGCTGGAGGATAGAGCAGCTGCTTCCACTTACCAAGTCTCTGCCACCTCAGGGCCTCAGGGCTGGGAAAGACAGGGCTAAGGCCCTGGGTGGGCAAGCAGTGGTCGAGGGACAGAGGCTCTGTGGCCTCCTTTGCTTATTTGGAGGAGCAGCGACTCAGGTTTGAGGCTTCCCTGGTGGCTCAGAGGGTAAAGCGTCTGCCTGCAATGTGGGAGACCTGGGTTTGATACCTGGGTTTGATCTCTGGGTCGGGAAGATTCCCTGGAGAAGGAAATGGCAACCCACTCCAGTACTCTTGCCTGGAAAATCCCATGGACAGAGGAGCCTGGTAGATTACAGTCCATGGGGCTGCAAAGAGTCAGACATGACTGAGTGACTTCACTTTTTAACTTTAATGACTCAGGTTTGCAGGATGCTCTCGACGAATGGTTCAGGTTTTGCAAATACCTCTGGGGCTTCCCCATAGCTCAGTCGGTAAAGAGTCTGCATGCAATACAGGAGACCTGGGTTCGATTCCCGGGTCAGGAAGATCCCCTGGAGAAGGAAATGGCAACCCACTCCAGTGTTCTTGCCTGGAGAATCTTATGGACAGAGGAACTTGGTGGGCTACAGTCTATGTGGTCACAAGAGTCGGACATGACTGAGTGGCTAAGCACACACAGCACACACAGGATAAGGCTTCCTTCCCCAGGGCACTACTTGCGGGCATTCCAGACCAACTGCCCTCCTCTCCTGCCTTGAGTTTCACTCTCCTCCTGGCTGCCACGAGTGGAGCTGACATTTGGGGGTACACAGATGGATGTGTCCTTGAGTTCATGGTCGGGGGAGGCAGGATGGATAGATAGGCAAGTTCAGGAATCTCAGAAGCCTCCTCTTGGTCCCCTGGACACTGGGGGGACTCAAGGTGATATCCTCCTAACCCTAGTCCAGGACGCTGTTCTTAGACCATGGTGGGGCCCGTGTGGCCAGTGTGGTTATGGACCCCAGGAGAAGGTTCTCCATCTAATGAATCTAGGAAATCCCTTGTGCAGCAATTCACATCGCCTAACAACACTTTTAAGACCCCTGAGAAGTCCTGCAAGAACAAAGCATGTCTGACTTTATTTAAACCAGGGCTCATCCAAGTTTTTTGGAGGGAACCAGGTAGTAAATATTTGAGACATCTTGCAGGCTCTCTGTTTCTGTCACAATGACTCCACCCAACTGCTGTCGTGTCGAAGAAGCCATTATTGCTGCTGTTGAGTCGCTCAGTTGTGTCCGACTCTTTTGCGACCCCATGGACTGTAGCCTGCCATGTTCCTCTCCATGGAATTCTCCAGGCAAGAATACTGGAGTGGGTTGCCATCTCCTCCTCCAGAGGATCTTCCTGACTCAGGGTTTGAACTTGTGTCTCCTGCATTGGCAGACAGATTCTTTACCGATGGACCACCAGGGAAACCCTGAAGAAACCATAGACAATATCTAAATCAACGCTCCAATAATGTTTTATTTACAGACAGGAAGTGGGTAGGATTTGGCCTGGGATCCCCAGTTTAAACCATCACCCCTCTCTGCTCCTCCCCACAGTGTTTTATGGGGTGCCTGGTACAGGCTGAGAATAGGCTTGAGCACAGCCACTTGTTCCCAAGTCAGGAGATTATCTTTCATGCACAGGGTCCACTCTTTAAGCTACTGTGACACCCACAACGTGACTATTTCAGGGCTGACTTCCTGTAGCATGGACGGAGGGCGGGCGTGATTATGTGTGAGCTCTGGTGGTGTGGACGCAGGCAGGACAGAAAGCCCAGTTTATGACTCATTCAGTAGCAGATTGGCAATTATGCAATTCGTGACACATTTGCAACATTTGAAAGGGGAAATTTGCATTAGTTCACATTTTGCACAGAGGGAGGCTTTCTTCACATTTTGGTGCCACATTTTCTCCAGAGCTCAAGTCCCCCAGGAGGCACTGCACTCCTGTGAGTCCCCAAGGGCTGTGGGTTCTGTGGTGCCCTCTTTGGGAGCCACACCTCCCTGATGGTGTTACAGGTGACAAAGTACTTCTGCAGTCGCAGCGGAGTCTCCTCCACCCTCTCTCAGAAGTCTCAGGGGGACCCGGAAGCAGGGGTGCATCCCAGGCCCCGGGTCTCTGGGACCCTCGAACTAACTTTTGCTATCCACTGCCTTTGGCAGGAATGGCTCTCTTTGCATGTGCAACCCTGCTGAGTCAAGTGCCTTGGAAAAGATGTAAGAAAGTCCCAGTATTGGCTTTTATTTAATTTCTTTTCATTAAAGTCTGCCAACAGCTAAAGCAAAGAGGAATTGCTTTCCTGAAGTCTTCTGGTCCTCAGAAGTTCAGACGCCCAAAGGGCCTTCCAAGAGCGAGGGTACCGGCTGGCGGGTGAGCTCTTAATCATTAACTGATATCACTTGTACATGGAATCTAAAAAAATGATACAAATGAACTTATTCACAAAACAGAAACAGACTCACAGATTCAGAAACAAATTTTGGTTACCAAAGGGGAAACATGTAGGGAGAGGGATAAATTAGGAGTTTGGGATTAATACACATACACTTGTTGTTCAGTCGTCATGTCTGACTCTTTGCGACCCCATGGACTGCAGCACGCCAGGCTTCCCTGTCCTTCACCATCTCCTGGAGCTTGCTCAAACTCATATGTCCATCGACTGCGTGATGCTGTCTAACCATCTCATCTTCTGTCGTCCCCTTTTCCTCCTACCTTCCATCTTTCCCAGCATCAGGGTTTTTTCCAACAAGTCAGCTTTTTGCATCAGGTGGCCAAAGTATAGGAGCTTCAGCTTCAGCATCAGTCCTTCCAATGAATATTTAACATTGATTTCCTTTAGGATTGACTGGCTTGATCTCCTCGCAGTCCAAGGGATGCTCAAGAGTCTTCTCCAACACCGCAGTTCAAAAGCATCAATTCTTCAATGCTCAGCCTTCTTTATGGTCCAACTCTCATATCCATATAAGACTACTGGAAAAATCACAGCTTTTGACTATATGGACCTTTGTCAGTAAAGTGATGTCTCTGATTTCTAACATGCTGTCTAGATTTGTTATAGCTTTTCTTCCAAGGAGCAAGTGTCTTTTAATTTCGTGGCTTTAATCACCATCTACAGTGATTCTGGAGCCCTAGAAAATAAAGTTTTTCATTGTTTTCCCATCTATTTTCCATGAAGTGATGGGACCAGATGCCATGATCTTAAGTTTTTGAATGTTGAGTTTTAAACCAGCTTTTTCACTCTCCTCTTTCACCTTCATCAAGAGGCTTTTCAATTTCTCTTCGGTTTCTGCCTTAAGGGTGGTGTCATCTTCATATCCGCACGTACACACTGCTATATATAAAATAATCAACAAGGATGTACTATAGCGCACAGGGAACTCTACTCAATATTCTGTAATAACCTGTATGAGAAAAGAATCTGAAAAAAACCCCCAGATACATGTATATGTATAACTGAATCACTCTGCTGTACACCTGAAACTATACAACACTGTAAATCAATTATACTCCAATATGAAATAAAAAATTAAATTAAAACAAAGAAATGGTGAAATATGAATAGAGTCTGTAGTTTAGCTCATAATAATATACCAGTGTTGATTTTTCAGTATTGACAAACAGCCTTTCGGCAAATCTAAATGTATTCCAAAATAAAACTTCACATAAAAATTGCAGAGTATTACAGTAATTACCAAGATTTATCTTAAAGTGATTTCCTACATTAAAAACATAAAAATCATTGATTGAGCCCCTGAAGTCTGGCTGGGATAGCACCAGGCACCGAGACTCTCCTCTCTTGCAATCCTTGCTGCGATCCTATACTCGAGGTTCTGTTGTTCCCATTTTCCAAATGAGGAAACTGAGGCTGAGCATAGTTAGGCCACTTTTGCCCAAAGTCACACGACCAGGGACTGTGGAACCGGGGAGGGAACTCAGACCCCAGGGTCACAGACACATGCTGCCCGCGGCTCCTCCTGAGACCGGCCAAAGTGTGTGGTGATGTTGGACCAATAGTGACATCCTGTCAGCCCCTCTGTGGACTCGGGGGTCTCAGCCTGGGTTTGTGGCAGATGCCACACGCATGGGGGTCTCCTGTAGTAGTAATTCCCCTGTCTGACAGAATTCTAAGCACTTTCACAGTCAAAGGACTGCTGCTGTTTCTACCTGCCCAGCGACCATTATTCCTTCTTCAGAAACGGCTGCTGAATTTTCCTTTGGGGAACCCCCTTCTTCTACTCTCAGACTCAGACCTTTCTCAAATCACAGGGATTGGTTCAGAGATGAAGACGTGGTCCAAGCCCGAGCAGGAAGGCCCAAACCTGGGAGCTTTGCTGAAAGTAATCACTGGCTCTGTGAATGTTGCCAGAATGGGGGAACCTATGCCTAAAGGCTTCCCCGAGTGGCTCAGTCAGTAAAGAATCTGCCTGCAATGCAGAAGACACAGGAGATGCAGGTTCGATTTCTGGATCAGGAACATCCCCCCAGAAGGAAACGGAAACCCACTCCAGTATTATTGTCTGAAAAATTCCATGGACAAAGGAGCCCGGTGGGCTAGAGCCCATGTTGTTGCAATGAGTCAGACATGACTTAGTGATTAAACAACCACCAAGCCTAAAGTGCTGGGACCTTCTTTGCTACTTGCGCAGGAGTCTGCTTGAGAACAGAGCCTACCTGGGGAAAAACAGAGCGGGTGATGGATGGAGGTGAATTCCACACATCACCTGAGCACCTGGATCCAGCTGTGCCTGAAACATACACCTTGGAGTTTTCATTATCCAAGGTATTCTAAATTCTATCCTTTATGCTTGAGCTTGCTTGTTTGCATCTCTATCACTTCCTTCCAGCAGAGTCCTGAGTCATAGAATCTCCACTGAGAGGCACCATTGTAACATGGTAATTAGGCCAGGTTCCAGGCACAAAGTCAAGTCTGCTACTTATTAGCTGCAGAATGATTTGAGTAAGTCGTTCGATAGCTCTGTGTCTTCGTTTTCTCATCTGTGAAACAGGGATTATGATGGTATTCTCTCCTCATAGTGCCGTTTGATAAGGATTAAATGAACTGATACAAATAAGGCTCTTAGTATAGTGTTTGTGTGCACAGCTGCTCAGTCATGTCCAACTCTTTGCGACCCCATGGACTGTGGCCCATCAGGCTCATCTCTCCATGGGGATTCTCCAGGCTAGAATACTGGAGTGGGTTGCCATGCCCTTCTCCAGGGGATCTTCCCAACCTAGGGATCGAACCCAGGTCTTCTACATTGCAGGCAGATTCTTCACCATCTGAGCCACCAGGGGAGCCCAAGAATCCTGGAGTGGGTAGTCTATCCCTTCTCTAGGGGAGCTTCCTGACCCAGGAATCGAACCTGGGTCTCCTGCATTGCAGGCAGATTCTTTACCAGCTGAGCTACCTGGGAAGCCCCCTTAGTATCATGCTTGTTGCTTATTATTAGCCTTTGGAGGGCACTCCACCCTCCTGGGGGATCCCCGTGGCAGGGCTCTTGTGATTCTCTATCTGGGGCAGAAGTGAGCTCCTATCCACATCCTTGACTGCCCTGGGGTTAAATAAAAAATGATAAAGTCTGCCAGTGGGAAGGAGATGACATTTTATTGGGAGCTCAGATATCAATATATTTGGTTAAGACTGGTTTTTGCTGTTTCCCCTTTCTTGACATACTGGCCCTCTTGGTAACTCAGTGAGTGGTTCCTTCATGAGATGACAGGCAAATGGGACGCGGATGGGGCAGAACAGAGCCGCAGAGAGATGAGCATCGCCTGAAATTGACTTATCCTGATTGGGTTCAGAGCCAACAGCCTTTTAGACTGAAGGAGAATTGTGGCAAGCCGAGGCTACAGGCTGCTGCTACGTCTCCTTTAACCTGCAGTTTCCAGTTGGGGAAATGGAGGCAGAGGGAGACTGCTCTGAGTCCAGAGTGGGGACCAGGGCCAAGGAGTCAGCCATCCCCACACCTTCCCTCAGTCACCTTCCTTAGAGCACAGGGGTGACTACATCATAACTGGCTGTGTGAAACTGGAGCCCTGGAAATCAGCTCCCCCAAAGGCAAAGCAAAGAGACAGGTCGAGGAGGGATCCGGGCAGCTTGGCACATCCTCAGCTTCCCTGCAGTGAAGCTAGTCACTGGCAGGACCTTTCCCTGCAGAGGCCACCTTATGCTCTGAGCCAAGGTGTTCTAGCTTGGAGGTCTGTGTCTAAACACAGCTGCCACGGGCCATGTGCCCACCAGCAAGCATCTTCCTGTCTCAGACTGGTGGTCCTCTCTTCTAGAAAATGGGAAGAACATTAACGCCTGTTTCCCAGGGTTGAGGAAAGGTCAAGGCTTCCCTGTCCTTCACTATCTCCCAGAGTTTGCTCAGACTCTTGTCCCTTGAGTCGATGATGCCATCCAACCATCTCATCCTCTGTCGCCCTCTTTTCCTGACTTCAATCTTTCCCAGCATCAGGGTCTTTTCTAATGAGTCAGCTCTTCACATCAGGTGGCCACATTATGGGAGCTTCAACTTCAGCATCAGTCCTTCCAGTGGATATTCAGGGTTGATTTCCTTTAGGCGAACAGAATAATATGAACCCAACACTTCACGCTGCAGGTACTTAAAAATCTGCTTCTCTCTCCTTCCCTAGCATTTCCTTCATCGTCCCAATAAGCTGGGATGTTTTTCCTGAGCCCAGAGCATGCTGGGAAAGCAGGATGGAGCCTCCATCTGGGAGCTAACAGTCTCTAAGCCGGTGCAGAGTGGTGGATGGCCCTCCTGCATGCTGAATCACCAGACTGTTTCCATTGTCTGTTCTGAGCTGAGCCCCTGCAGCACCCACCGGCCTGCGAGCTGCCCCCTGGAAGGAATGGGGCCTCTGCTTCAGCCAGGTCCCCTGGCCCCTCAGCTACCTGGGGCTGTGCACCGGGCAGTTTGGAAGCTCTTTCTGTGACCAGCACAAGGCTGGAGACACCAGATGAGTGGCCTGGTCATTTGAAGGATATTCTGGGTCTTGACGGGCTTCCCAGGTGGTGCTAGTGGTAAAGAACCTATCTACCAATGAAGGAGACATGAGAGATGCTGGTTCGATCTCTTGGTTGGGAAGATCCCTTGGAGGAGGGCATGGCAACCCACTCCAGTATTCTTGCCTGGAGAATCCAAAGAACAGAGGAGCCTGGAGGGCTGCAGTCCATAGGGTCACAAAGAGTTGGAGATGACTGAGCAGTTAAACCACCACCACCAAGGACACTAAGAGCTTTTCTGGTGGCTCCGTGGAAAAGAATCTGCCTGCAGTGCAGGAAATGTGAGTGTGATCCTTGGGTCAGGAAGACCCCCTGGAGGAAGAAATGGCAACTCACTCCAGCATCAGTGTCTGGAGAATTGCATGAACAGAGGAGCCTGGCAGGCTACGGTCTATGGGAACACGAAGAGTCGGACATGACTGAGTGACTAACAAGGAGATCCCATGATGGGAGGTTTAGCTGAGTGCTTCTTTTTCTTCCTCATGCCTCTTCTTCAGCTGTGACATCGTACAGGGACACAGGCAATCTTCTCTGCCCCGCCCCCCGCTGCCCTGGGAAAGAGAGACCCCTGGGGGCTGGAGTGATCTGATGGGAATGAATGACTGTCTCCAGGCTCAGTCCCTTCCTTGGGAAAACCCCACGTGCTCTCAGTGGCCGGCTGTGGGGAGGATTAATGGCCCTCTGCAAGGCTCTAATGGATCCATAATCGGTTTGCTTCATTAGGGTCCGCTGCCTGGGAAGTTAGCCGTGCACTAGGAGACGCGATAAATGAAGCTCTGCTGTGGGGCTCAGTGACGGGGGAGGGTCCCTTCTACAGACACCAAGGCTGTCCTGCGAGTCTGAGAGTCCTTAAAAGCCAGGAACTTGGCCATGGGAAGCAAATTCATATTGTTTATATTTCAGTCATTAGCGTTTTTGGAGGCCTTAAGGAAATGATTCTTAATCTTTTCTGGGTCATAGACCGCACTGAGAATTTAAAAACTGCACGTATGTATGTAGCCTCATTTGCAGGCTGGGTGTTTTTTTTTTTTTGTCAGGCATGGGGTGGGTGTTACAGATTCTCTGAGCCTATTCATGGCTCCCTTGGAAAATTCATGGACTGACACTGGTCCCTCACCAAGTGGGTGATTTTTGTTCGTTTACTCATGTATCTATTTTCTAATTTACTTAACAAATATTTGTTGAGTACCTACTATGTGCCATGGAGATTATCTCTCTTTTGTAAAGTTTGGAGATAGCCCTAAAGTGAGAGTAAAATTTTTTAGGAAATAGTAACTATAACTGTACTTTTTCAGATGTTTGTTTTCTTTTCCTTTCTAGGTAAAGCCAGGGAATGAAGGATGGGGGGAGACATTAGTGAACATATTCGTCTTTTCAAGCTCTATGTGTTTGGCCATATGAAAGAGCCACTGACGGGACGTGAGTTCACTCTGAGACCAAGAGACCCGGAGATGTCCCAGGGTATTTTAAGTAACTTCTTTCTATCATGAAGCAAGATATACTTATTTCAGTCTAAATCATAAGTCTCCAAATTCCATAAGCCTACAAGAATGTTAGACTAGCCCCTGATGCTGCCTTGGTGGGAAGGTTCACCTGCTGTCTTCACTTGGACAGAGGATCAAAAGATAAGTTTTTGTGACAATTCTTCCGGTTTCAAGTTTTTTTCAGAATGAAGAGTCCTGATGGCTATGGACCTTTTGTAAAAGCTCAATCTGTCATATCTTGGGAGGCTGCCCACCATCATTTTGCATCACCAATGTGAAATCTCAATGTAGAACTTGATTAAAAATGAGGAAAAGAAAACTAATAGATAAATATCCTCATATATTCAAAAATTACCAATATTATATCAAATTGATTTTAACAATACATCGAAAAGATTTCCTAAAGGAAATCAACCCTGAATACTCATTGGAAGGACTGTTGCTGAAACTGAAGGACCAATACTTTGATACGAAGAGCCAACTCATTGGAAAAGACCCTGATGCTGGGAAAGATTGAGGGGAGGAGGAGAAGAGGGTGACAGAGGATGAGATGGTTGGATGGCATCACTGACTCAATGGACATGAGTTTGAGCAAACCCCATCAGATAGTGAAGGACAGGGAAGCCTGGTGTGTGTCAGTCCCTGGGGTTTCAAAGAGTTGGACATGACTGAGCAACTGAACAACAACAAAACAGATAATACATCATAATCTTAAGTGGCTTTTCCGAGGAATGGAAGGTTTTTAAAAGTTGAGAATCTGTAATTGTAATTCATTCTACCAGCAGGTTAAATAATACATGATCATATTAATGGATTAAAAAAAAAAGACAAATTCAAGATCCTGTATCTGTTCCTGACTAAAACTCTCAGAAACTTAGGAAAAAAACTTCCTCATCTGATAAAGTCATCTGTGGAAAACCTATAGCTAGCATCATACTCAATGCTAAAGACAGAACATTTTCCTTCCTAAGCTCAAAAACAAGTCAAGATGTTCACTCTCACCACTTCCATTCAACATTTGTAGCCAGTTATATAATTCTAGTCAGTGCCAAAAGACAAGAAAAAGAATAAAGGGCATCCTGATTGCAAAGGAAAAAGCTAAACTGTGTTTATTCTTAAACAACATCTTTGTGTCTGTAGAAAGTCTTGTGGAATCTAAAAAAGAGCTACTAGAGCTAACAGTTGAGTTTAATTAGGTTACACGATGCAAGAACAATATATAAAAGTCATTTTTTCCTGCCAACTAGACATGAACAAGTAGAAATTGAACTGTAAAATTTCTATTTACAATAGGGTAAAAATATGAAATGTTTAAGGGTTGTGTTAGTTCCCTATTGCTGGTGTGATAAATTAGCACAATCTTAGTGCCTTAAATCAAATAAGACACATCGGTCATCCTACCGTTCTAGAGGTTAGAAGTTCAAAATTTGTCTCAAAGTGATAAAATCAAGGTATCGGCAGGGCTGTGTAACTTCTGGAGGCTCTGGAGAAGAATCCATTTCCTTGCCTTTCCAGGTTTTAGAGGCTGCCTGATTCCTTGGCTCATCTCTGATTCGTTGGACACGTCTCCGACTCTGACCTTCCTATTTTCCTCTTATAAGGATCCTTGTGGTTACATTGAGCCCACATGGATAACGGGATGAAATTTCCATCAGAAGAGCTTTTACTTAATCACAGCTGCACGTGGTAATTCATGTTAAGTGACATGTTTGCAGGTTTCAGAGACTGGGACATGGACATCTTTGGGGGCCAACATTTTGCCTACCACAATCTACCCTTTGACTTCCAAATATTCACATTAATTTCACATGCAAAACATGTTTACCCCATCTCAATATCACCAAAGTACCAAACATTATATAGCACCAACTCCAAGCCCCAGATCTCATCTAACTATCACCAGTTCAGAAGTTCCAAATCTCATGATCTAAGTCATCTAAATTGAGCTTCTCAGGTGTGGGTGAAACTCTGGGTATGATCTGTCCTGGGGAAAAACATCCCTGTCTGCCTGTGGACCTGTGAAATAAGAAAGCATGCTATCTGCTCCCCAAGTACAGTGGGGAGGTGGGGAGACAAGCACAGGATACCAGGTAGACATTTCTGTCCCAAAGGGAGAAAATAAAAGGGGGGAAAAAAGAAATCACTACTTCCCAGCCATTTCAAAATCCAACCAGGCAAACCTCGTTAGATTTCAAGACCTATGAGTAATTTTCTGTAGCTCTCTGCCCTGCCTTTTGGTCTTATGGCTCCCACCTCTGGACTCAAGGCTCTGTCTTCAGAGTTAGCCTCCCTTCATCATGAAGGGTAGTGTGTGTTTAAAACTGGGGAGTTTTATCAGTCTGTTTCCTGCCTACAGAATCTTAGGGGTCTGACACCCGTCTTTCATCCTGTCCTTTGTCTGCCCCTTTCAGTCTAAGATGGCTCTTTCTGTTGGTATAAAATTCTTAACAACCTTGTGGTTCTCCTATGCACATCACAGGGACTCACTCCGCTAGACCAGGCTCTTCCGCACATCTTTCCTAGGTAACATCGTCTCTATTTTTGGCTTCTTCTGAGACGGCTGAAGGGATACATGAGTCACGTGCTCAGCCTCTTAAAAGAACTCTGTCTGACCTGATACAGTGACTTTTTGTTCCTTTAAGGTCCTAGCAGAAGGTTGTCCAGTTATACCCTCCTTTCTCTCTGGAGCAAGATTTTCCTGACAGCAAACTTCCCAGTTTTATACTGTCTTTTGCAAACTGAATAGACTGATGATTTTCCAGATCTTCAAGTTCTGGTTCCCTTTTGCTTCATATTTCTTCCTGCAATCAACCTTTCCTCTTGCATTTAAATATCGGCAGCAAGGAGAACCCAGGCTCCCCTTTCAAATACTTTGCTTAAAGACTTCCCTGGTGGTTCAGCGGTGAGGAATTCACCTTGCAATCCATTCTGTATACCATATAGAATATTAAAGTAGATCCTAAGTGTAAAAGCTACAGTTTATGAAACCTCAGGGAGGAAACACAAGGAGATTTTTGCACTCTTGGATTAGGTAAAGATTTCTTGGATATGATACACAGCTGGGGCCGGGCTGTGGTTCCTCCTCTTCTCACTGTGGGTGTGCTGGTGGTTCCTGGACCCACACAGGCTATTCTGTAACTGTGAGCAGGAGGCTAAGACATCATGATGGTTCATTCACTAAACCAGAGGCTGGGGCCACGCCCTTTCATATTTCATGTTAATGTGAGACAATAAACCCCTGCTTCTTTCAGCCACTATGAGTCAGACTTCTGGTTAACTGTAGCTAAAGCACTTCTAACAGACACACTGCCTTTCAGATGTGAGCCTTAATTTCCCATCCCCAGATGCCTCCTTCCCCAGGGTGAGATACACTGTTCCTCTAGGCCATGGGGGATGCTCGCTCAGTCACCGTGTCAGCTCCCTCTCATACCCACCCAGGACCCCTGGTCCTGTCCCAGTGAGACCAGTGTCCCCAAGGAGTGGCCTGTCAGGGGCAGCTTAGGTAGCAAGTAGCTTAAGGACAAGGCAGGCAGACCTGGAGCTGCTCTTGTTCATCGTCACCTGCGGGCAGAGTCTGTGGTTCCAGAAATAAGTAGGAGTGTCTCGTGGATCTTGTGAGTCACCCAGCAAGAAAGAGGATGCAGGCCACAGTGGGTCTGAGCGGGGAGGTGTACCCCATCCAGGTTTTGTGGCATTGCCCTTGCAGCTCAGAGCATCCTGGGTCCCCCACGTGGTCCAGACAGAGGGGACACGAATGCAAGTCTACACCATCATTTTCTCGTAAGAACAAACTCTTCTGCAGTTTCCAGGGGTGACTGAGTATTGGCCTTGGAAAGGCCCTGGAGGTCACAGGGGCTCGGGCCCTGCCCCAACCCTATCACACTCATCCCTGATGCATCGGAGCAGCCCCCCAGGGGAGAGGAGGCCACCTCTGGGAGCAGGGTCTCGTGCTGAGACCTGTGATGAGGGCAATGCTTACAGCCTTCAGGGCCCGGGAACCTGTCTGGTGGAGGGAAAGCACGGACTGTGGCATCCTCTAGTGACAGCCTGTCCTGGAGTCCGTGGGATGGGGGAATAGAGTCCCCTGTGGAGAAGACCTCAGCCCTGGAAGCAGCTCTGCACCTCACCACGGAAGGCACACTGGGCCTTGTTTCAGGAGGGGGCCTGAGCAGAGTCAGCATGGTGCAATTCAGGGTGCAAACTTTCCACCTTCCTGCAGTGAAGAGCTTCAGTGGCTTAATTTCTCCCATTGGGTAGGTGGGGGGCTAGCTGGGAAAGGATGGGGTGGGGGAGGTTTTGCCTCACTGGTAGGGGAACTGGATGCCAGACTCTTCATGCAAACAGAAGCCCGGCGTCCTGCAAGCTTCCCTTCACCCTGTGATGCTGGTGCTGTTTTGCATGTACTCCCTTGGCAGGTCCTCACTGGAGCCCTTTGCAGTGGATGCCATCACGAGCATCCTAATATCGAGGAAAGAGTGAGTGTCGGAGAGGCAGGAGAGGCAGGCAGCCATGGCTAGACCATGTTTGGATGTGACCTTGGGGGCCATGGGACCACTGAGGTCTGCCTTTGGGAAGAGGCTCTGGGGGCAGCGTGGCAAAGAGGGCCTGTGGAGGCTTTTGTACAGGAGACATCTGGGCGGATGTCCTGCCCTGCACGTGGGCGGCTCTCCGTAAATATTTGCGGTTGAATGATGGAGGGTATACAGAGGAGGGGGAGGGTTAGAGGCTTGTGTAGCAGGTGGAGGCTGTTCCCAAGCCCCTGACTTCATCTTTGGTCGCACCAGCTGGGGGCTTGGGGACTTGCTTTCTGAGGGCCGGCCAGGTGGAGACGCATGTTGTTCCCACTTCCGGCCACCCTCTATCACAAACAGGAACAAGCAGCCATTCAGGGTTTCTGGTGTTTCCTTTCTTTGTTTCTTAGCACGTTATCCTGGACACACACCTGGAGACACCTGTCTTTCTACGCCAGGGCCTTTGTTATCAGAGAGGATTCATCTGACCCACATCCCACGGAGATAGCTCCTGGGAGGAACCTTGATGACGGCATCAAGTGCTCGGTTGTCAGCTCTCAGCGCGTGTGTTAGATGTACTAGGAGTCTTTGGAGAAAAGTCTTTCTGTGGTTGCATGAATTAGGAAAACTCTGAGCTCCACATGTTAACAGTCTCTGGGTGGCAGGCCTTCTCAGGACCTTTAGTTGTGCCATAAGAATCTCTAAGAGGGAGCTTCTGTGTGCAGGACGCTCCAAGGATCCTGGGCTGATGGATGTTTTTGCAGGGAGCATCCATCTCCATCTCCCAGACCTGCTACTCTGGGGTCAGGGAATAGTGGTCAAACCCGGACTGGCCTCTGGGTGGGTGGCGAGGTGGTCTTCCCCAAGCTCCTCCTTTTTTTGTTGGGCAAACTGAGGTCTAGAGAGAGAAGGGAACTGCCTGGCTGAGCCAGTGGTGACTCTGGGCTGAGGACCCTGGGCAGGTTGCCTTCTGTGCAGGCTTTCTGTCTGTGCTCCTATTTCCCTGGTCCTTGGAGGGACCTGCTCTTTCACTGCAAAAGACTCTTCTGGAAGGCATCCGAGAGGATGAGTAGGGGTTGGGTTTTGTCCCATCTGTGTCCAGGCCTCTGGTGTGGACCTGTATAAATGCATCCTTCCCTGTCGGCTGAGAGAGCCATGTCTGAGCACCGAGACAGACACCGGACAGAAAGCAATTAAGGCCCAGACGTTCCCCAAGGAGCCATTTGCGGGCCAGTGAGGCGGGAAGATGCCTGTTTGGGGGGCAGTGGTGGTAATGAGACGAGGGCTGGCTCTGGCCCCTCAGAGCCTCCCCACAAGGCCTGTGGACAGCACCATGGAGGGCACGGGGTCTGTGGGCTCCGTAGGTGCTGCCAGCTCGGGGGCGACTGTGCTTGGCTGGGATATAGCTCAGGACGGGCAGGGAGGGGCCAGGATGTCAGGAAACCCAGCGTATGTGACAGTTTCCTTGCGTGACTGTCCCAGAGGGAATTTCATGTCACTGAGCACAGAGCAGGCCCTTCCTTGCTTCATCCTGGTGGATGTTTATGGCGGATGGGGGGCCTACTCCACACCAGGTGGCTCCAAGTGGGGCCTGGGAATGAGGAGAGGGACAGTGTCCAGTTTGGGTTCTAGGCTTGTGAGACCAAGATGAGGACTCACGTGCCACTAAGTTTGCTGAGAGCTGATCCCTGGGAGCAGGATGAGGGAGAGGGGGGCGACTTGAGCAGAGAAGAAGAGCTACTGCAGGTCTGAGGCTGTGATGCCTGATGCCATGGGGAAACGCAGGCTGGGGGTGGGCAGTCGGAGGGGACTATGGTGCAGGCCAAACCACCTGCTGGCTCCCTGCCCGCTGCAGAGGTTTGCCCCAGGGGGTAGACCCTGCCCTCCTGGCTGCGCTTGGCCCAGGTGGGCTCCACAAGCACGATGCAGGGCTGTGCGTGATGCAGGCATGAGGTGGGTGCTGTCAGGGTGGCAGGGGGGTGGGGGGTGGGAGGTCACCAGACTCCTGTCCCCAAGGCATGGCTGGGTCAGAAGTGGCTGCCTGTCTCCAGGGCATGAGGAAGTAGCTGGACTCGGGGAGAAGAGAAGAGAGGGAGCCCAACCTTTCTATCCTGTGGTCTTATTCCCACTCAACTTCCTGTGCAGGCCATTAGCTACCCTCTAATAGCCATCATCACAATGTATTACCTTGGAAGAACGAGTTGTAAAAGGGCCATTTTTGGAAAATGCGGTTCGTGCAGCACCCCTCACGCTTCCTCCTGAGCAGGAAGCCAGCTGCACCACTAGAACATTCTTAAGAAGGTTCTCAGGAATGATTTACTTGCTGACTTCAGATTCTTCCTGAAAAACCTCAAGTTAGAAATTCAAGTTGGAATTATTTCCCCCCATAGATATTGAAACAGTAATGCCGGTTTTTAAAAGGTGGTCATGAAAATGTTGATCAAAATCCTGAAGACAAGCCCCACCAAGCCTGCTGAGATGGCTCCCAGGTTAGTGGGAAGATGTTTTCCTCCTGTTTGGTGCATCTGGGTTGGGTATTTGTGAGATGCTCCCCACCTTGGGGGGAGGTGTGTGTAGAGAAGTCTGTCCTCAAAATCTGGTGAAAGCTCTGCATCTCCCTGTGGCCGGCCAAGCATCCCTGAGTGTGAGGGTGTGTGGTTATCAGAGGGCAGGGTTGGGGCAGGAAGGACCCGACCAGGGTGGGGGCAGCAGATGCAGGAACCTTGTCCATAATCCAGTCGGTTAGATTCCAGCCACCAGATTCCAAGGCAAGTACCCAAGGTCATTCCACCTATGCCCACTCAGCCTGGGTTGGTCTGGTGGTTAGGCACAGGCATCAGACTTTGAACATCCCAAGGATGGAGGAAGATTATCTATATTAGAAGCCAGAGCTGGATTAAAACAAGAGCCCACTGGTTGATGAGGGGGGACAGTCTTAGAAAAGGAAAAGCATCAGGAACAAGGGGACCAGCTCTGCATCAGGTCCAGTTGTGAGCACAGTACCAGCTGCAGAGACAGAAGGAGCTGGTCAGCGGCACAGGTAGCACGTTTCTGGGGGAGGGGCGGGTGTGCTTGCCCCCTCCCTCCCCTGGGTGTGCGCCCAGGGCGTATTTAAACACTGAGGCTGGCCTCCCCTAAGCTGATTGGACCAGACTTGATCCAAGGAGATCGTATCTTGTAGCAGGATGAGTTCATCAGCTTCATCCCTCCCAGAGTCTGGAATCGGGACCAGGCATGCACATTGGCCCTGGAGCTGGGCAGCCACGTTTGAGTGTTCGAGCAGGTGCACAGAAGAGGGCTCTGGAGAAGACGGAGGAACGTAGAACCTGCTGGCCAGCGAGGGGTGATGAGAAACGGTGCAGCCGTGGGCTGGGCTGCGCTGGGCTGCAGAAGGCCACTGGCTTGTCCCAGCCAGCCTTGGGTCACCACGTTCCTTGCCGTCACTTTCCGCCCTTAGTTCCCTGATGCGTTCTCAGGCCTCACGGTAGAGTCCACCTTTTCTGAGCTGGCTTGGTAGGCTTTGGTAACTGGCATCTGATTCTCTTTGGGAGAGTCAGTGTCCTGGTGGTCATCAGCAGGGCGGAAGCCGCTGGGAGGAAGAGCAGGTGGGGCGGGGGTTGGCTGGGAGGGGTGGTCCCGCAGCTGTGTCAGACCCCTCCATGTTAGATCCATCAGTTCATCTGGGCACCATCCCCACAGAAGACAGACCAGGCTGGTGTCTGTTCATGACGGATGACCCTGGCGTCCAGGGCACTTGGACCCCTGGCCTTGGAGAAAGGGCTGAGGGTCATACCTTCTGCCTGGAGGGGAGTAGACTTTGTGTGGGACATAAAGTGAAATTGAAAGTGAAAGCCGCTCAGTTGTATCCGACTCTTTGCGACTATATGGTCCATGGAATTCTCCAGGCCAGAATACTGGAGTGGTTAGCCTTTCCCTTCTCCAGGGGATCTTCCCAACCCAGGGATTGAACCCAGGTCTACCACATTGCAAGTGGATTCTTTACCAGCTGAGCCACAAGGGAAGCCTGGGACATAAAGAGCATTTGTAAAACATTTCTGGTTTATTTATTTCTCTGGCTGTCTTGGGTCTTGAGTTGAAGCATGTGGGATCTTTGTTGTAACATGTGTGATCTTTTATTGTGGCCCACAGATTCTCTAGTTGTGACGTGCAGGGTGGCCTTTAGTACTTTCACTGCAGGGCTCAGTTGCCCTGCAGCATGTGGGATATCAGTTCCTGGATCAGGGATCACACCTGAGTACCCTGCATTGGCAGGTGGATTCTTAACCACTGGATCACCAGGGAAGTCCTAAGAAGCATTTCTGAAGTCTGAAGCTTTGTGAGAGGAAAAGGAAAGACTGTCCTGTGCTCTTTAAGGCTGTTGCATTGGTTCCAAATGTCAAGGGTCCACTTTTGGCCTGGTGTGGGGGAAACCTTCTCCTGGAGCAGCCTGCCACAGGATGGAGGCACTTGGGCACAGGGTGCTCCCTGTCCCAACCGCTGAAAGAATGGGTCTCACAGGACATGGAAGAATGGAGCTGATGGCCTGGACTGGACCACAATAAACATCTTCACCCAGGTCAAGGACAGCGTCTAGGCATGACCTTGACGATGGTCTTAACCAATGGCCATGACCACAGAGACTCTCTTTACTTGCAGGTAGGACCTAGTCCCAGGGCAGGAAAAGCCCCTAACCATGGCCTTGAAGATGAATATGGCCAACAATCATGACCACAGAGATCATCTTCACCTGGATGGCACTGGTGCCGGGGCAGGGACAGCCCCAGGAACGACCATGAACCTGAGCGTGGTGCAGGATCTGTTGGGCCCTGTGACCTTCAGGACAAGCAGATGAGGCTTCTGGTCTGGAGACGCTCGGCAGAGCCGGGGAACTCCAGGGACAAGCTTGAGGAACCACAGCGGTCGTGATGTTATTTGGAGGCTGTTGTTGTCCTACAGCTGGGGGCGGGCACACGTGTGGCTGAGGGGATTTGGAGGAATAGTGGTGGTGGATTGTCTGTGGGAGGAGGGGTGGGGTGTTTGGAGTAGGGGGAAGAGGCACAGGGTGGGAGGTGTAGTGACCTTTTGGGCTGAGAACAGGGGAGGTCCCAGGAGGCCCTCTTTCTGTCTGGGTTACTTCCTTCCTTTCTCAGGCTCCGGGACCAACTTCCTGGGCAGGTGAGCAGTGTTCCTTAAGGGCCAACAACAGTGTGCCCTCCACCATCCCAGACTGCCAGGCAGGGCTTGAGCCCCAGAGGTCCCCGAGCCCCTCCATCAAAGCTTGTCCCAGGGCTGTGCTGCTGGAGTCCGTGCCCCACTGCCTCTTATCTGCTGCCTGCAGAGGAACCGGGGAATGGGCCATTTGAGGAGCCCAGTTAAAACCATCGTGGGCATCTCTGTGGAGAGACTCACCCAGGGGAGCTTTCCAGGGATGGCAGAGCCAGCGAGGGGGCAGGAGGAGAGGGCAGAAGAGAGTCTTGCCTGGGTCCTTCCTGGAAAGGGGCTTGTGCGGGCTGGGGCTATGGCTGTTCCTGGGGCAGCTGTAATCCAGCAGCTTTTTGTAATTATCTGTTAGTAATTATCTACTAAGACTTTGGTAAACAGCAGCCTGTTTAGCCATCCTTGAAGAATTAAATCATTACTTTTATTGCTCTATCCACTCGCTATTAACCTCCTAAGAGGCTTTTCTACCTCAGATCCAGGGTTTTCATTTGATGGGCTCCCAGGAGAGCATTCAAGGGGGGAGGCACTGGGGAAGGGCAGACACGCACGCCCCGATGTCTGCTGGAGGTGAGACTCTTGACTGTGGGGCCCCATGGGTGCCCTGTGTCACACATCTGTGTCACACGTCTTCTGTGACTTGGCGCTCTGACCACGGCAGGTCCTTTACAGGAAGGAAGAAGCTTCTCACATGGAGCATGTCTTAAGAAGCCAAGGGCCCAGCTTGAAAGGGCCTGGAGACTTCTGGACACAGTCAGGCTGGCTGCCCTGGTCCTGGGGTGGGTGTGGCAGCAAGACAGAAGGAGGTCCTGTTTGCCCTTGGAGGGTGCGCTGAGCTCGGCAGCTTGGATAAAGGTCAGACAAGGATCAAGGACAAACCTTCAGAGAGGATCTGCCCTGACTTCCCCTCCGGCCAAGGTTGCCCTTTTCTTTCTGGACATTTCAAGGGCAGCCTGAGGCCATGACCATGAAGATGAGCCCCCTGCAGCATGGGATGGGCCCCAAGCTGTAGGGAAGGCCTGTGGTCTAGAAGCTGCTGCTGGAGATGGAGAGCTCCTCCCAGGGGCCAGCTGGAGAAACCACGGCTGCTCATGAGGCCTCTTAGTGACTAAACTTTGCGTACAATGTTTGCTGGCCAGTGGTGCTAGGGGTAAAGAACCCGCCTGCTAATGCAGGTTAGACGTAAGAGACGCTGCTTCGATCCCCGAGTCGGGAAGATCCCCACTCCAGTATTCTTTCCTGGAGAATCCCATGGACAGAGGAGCCTGGCGAGCTTCAGTCCATGGGGTTGCACAGAGTGGGACATGGCTGAAGTGACTCAGCAAAGCACACAGCCCGTCTGGGTGGTGTCTGTCACCCGAGGGGATTTGGAGGGAATGATGGGGTGTTCTGTGCTCTGAGCCGCCTCCTGGTGGGACTGTGTTCTCACCAGGACTGAGTTGCTACACAGATGGCATACAGGCCAGCCCCCAGGGCTTACTGTCGGAAGCGGTGGGGGTGGGACTGTGACTGCCTCTTTCCTCAGAGGGTCTCATGTGTGGTCAGGGGTTAGGCATTGCCCAGTCACATGGTAGGCAGGCAGTGGGTGTCCAAGGAGTCCCGACAGGGGTCACAAGTGGACTGACCCCTGAGTGCCTCCTGAGTGCCAGGTGTTGCCCCAAGTAGGAGTGTAACAGCAAGGAAACCTTGACAGGCTTCCCTGTGGCTCAGCGGTAAAGAATCCACCTGCCATTGCAGGAGACACATGTTTGATAGCTGCGTTGGGAAGATCCCCTGGAGAAGGAAATGACAACACGTTCCAGTAGGAGAATCTCATGGACAGAGGAGCCTAGCGGGCTACAGTCCATGGGGTCACAAAGAGCAGGACACAGCTTAGCAACTCAGCAGCAATAGCCCGAAACAGCCTTCGCTGTCGCTCAGAAGCTACTCTAGAGGGGAGGAGGGTAACACACCTTGAAGTATGACTAAACCCAGCACAGATGCCAGACATCATCCTTGCTGATGTCCAACAGGAGATCAGATATTCAGGTCTAATTCTCTAGCTTGCTCTGTAGACTCTGAAGCCATTATACATGAAGTGAAATGAGAAGAAATGAATGAATAGGATCAATGTAAATCTGTTTTGGAAGAGGCCATCATAATGGTTCATTCTGGAAATCCTTCTGAAGCTGAGCTTCTCCATTTTCTTTTTACCAATCAAGAAACCCTTGGTGTAGAGTGGTGGAGTATTGCAAGACCCCAAATTGGATCACAAGATTTGTTGACAGACTTTAAAATACGCGATTTAATTTACATCAAGAACTTAACGGGGCTTCCCTGGTAGCTCAGATGGTAAAGAGTCTGCCTGCAGTGCAGGAGACCCTGTTCTATCCCTGGGTTGGGAAGATCCCCTGGAGAAGAGAATGGAAACCCACTCTAGTACTCTTACCTGGGAAATCCCCATGGACAGAGGAGCCTGACGGGCTACTGCCCTTGGGGTTGCAAAGAATCAGACACCACTGAGTGACTAAAACTTCCACTTTCACAAGGGCGTGACAAGCAGAAAAACAGAATGATTCCCATTTTTGTATAAATTACCTTCATTGCTAAGCTCTGTGAAATGGGGATTGTATCAG
This sequence comes from Ovis canadensis, assembly GCF_042477335.2. Taxonomy (NCBI): domain Eukaryota; kingdom Metazoa; phylum Chordata; class Mammalia; order Artiodactyla; family Bovidae; genus Ovis; species Ovis canadensis. Next base: position 59,124,876 of record NC_091266.1, on the reverse strand, counting down.
AAGATCGAGGTTGGATAGTTGCCCTGCCTTCAGAATATAGGTTTTTAAACCTGGTTTGCATCCAAATGAGTGGTGAGATACTATAACAAAAATGCCATTGCCCCAGATCTGCCAAGTCCAAACCTCTGCAGGCCCCAAATCATGTCACCTTATAGGGTGTCCCATGGGGAGCTGGAGTGAAGGGCGGGGGACAGAAGGATGCCACACGGGAGCCGCTGATGGGAAGGACGCCTGAGCCTGAGCCCTGCTTCCTGGTTCCAGCAGGGGCTGTCTCCGGGGGTCCCTCTGGTCCAGCCCAGGGCGCTCTTCTTTGCCACCTCCCCAGGTTCTCCCTATCCTGTTCTGGTTCTGCCTTGTCTCCTCCTTGGGCTACGCTGGGTCCCGGGCTGGGACACCTCGTTCTTTGGGGGGAGCACACCCCAGACAAGCCCATGGGGAGGGGCCCTCCAGGCTAACCGTGCCAAGTTGTGGAGCTGAAAGCCCTTCTCTCTATCAGGTGAAGAAGGGGAAGAAGGAAGGACTGAGGGGACCAAGCCTCTCCCCCGGTCCCAGTTACAAGGCTGCTCAGGTGACCGACACACCAGCAGGGGTAGTGCGGTGCACACACCTTGCATTTGATAGGTTGAATCCTCCCAGAGGCAGGAAGGCGGTTCTTCCCACAGAGCAGCGGGAAGGCCCCTGGTTGAAAGATTATCCTGCTCATCTGATGGGGCGTCACTTGGGGAGTGTTATGAGAGCCCCTGACTTCCGTTAGGCGGGACTCTCTTGCTGGCTCTGAGGGAAGCTGGGTGCAACGCTGTGAGGTGCCCTATGGAGGAGCCACAGAACCAAGAACTGAGGGCCATCTCCAGGCAACAGCCAATGAGGAGACCATGGATCCAGCACCTTGTGAAAAACGGCACCTTGTGTGTGAGATTTGGGTTGAACCTTGAAGTGACTAGCCCCCAGAAGACACATCGTTTCCAGCCCTGTGAGAGGCCCGGAGTGAAAGGACTCAGCCAAGCTGTCCCTGGGTTCCTGGTGCACAGAAACCTTGGGGCAACAGATGCTTGTTGCTTTACAGCTGCTGAGAGTGGGGTCATTTGTTACCCAGCAGTAGCTTACTAGTACAGTTACCGTGAACAGTGCCCGCCTCACCTGTGTTGACCCCAGGGGAGCTGCTTGGCTGTGGTCTAGACTTGGGTCTCAGCCTACCCACTCAGCTGACCACTTGAACCCTGGTCAGCCAGGAGCCCAGAGCACGTAGGGGAGGCCACTGAGAATATGAGGGGGGCTCCTAATACCTGCCAACTTCTGGAAAACCAAGTCAGCCTCCCTAAGACCACAAGAGATGAATGAGCCTGTGAGTGAGACCTAGGTTCAAGGCCAGGTTCTACCATCTGTACTTGCATGGCATTCAGCAGCGTTTTAAGATCTCCTAGAGGTTTGGCTCCCAAGTGGCCTTGCTGGAGCCGGGAGAGGGCCACACAGTAACCAGGGCTGAGCAACAGCATCTCCAGGAGGAGCTTGGTCCTAGAACGTGGTGGGTGCTTGATACAGGCTTGACCCTGTAGCCGTCAGGTTGCTCAGCGTATTGTCCTCCGTCCAGGCACTGTTGTCACAAAGTCCTTGCCGTATCCTCGTGATGCCCAGATCTAGGAGGACTTGGGGAGGATGCCTGCTCTTTGCAAATGTGTAATCACCACCACTTGGCTTGGGGGACCTCTTCCAGAAAACTTCTCCCAGATCCACCACCCCCTTGCTCCCATGCAGTCCTGCCTAGAATACCAACGCCTCTTCAGCTCCCAGAAGCTCCTGCTCTCCACCCCCCGTGGGCATCGTGGGTCTCTGCCCAGCTCTATGTTTATTTCTTCCAGTATGAAGCGATGATTTAATTCTTGCCTGGGCTATCATTCAGCCCTAGTTCCTGCCAAAGTGAAACATATTTCAGCACCCACCGATTTCCATATAGATAAAAAAAGGAAAAAAAAAAAAAAGGAGAAAGGAAACAACCTCAACCAGCGTCTTCACAAACTATGCATTTGAAACGTGTTTCTTGAAGATGGATTGCTCCGTTAGGCTGCTAAGAGGTTTTTCTTGACTTGTCAACAGTTTTATCCCCCCCACAAACATTCTTGGCTATAAATTATTCATTGCCCGGTTAGTGGTTAAAAAAAAAAGAGATGCCTGGAGCTGAGGCACTTTCTTAATTCTCCCTCTGCTTTTCAGATCCAAGTTGTTTTTTTCCTTTTCACTGCTGGAAAAGTAGAAATGACTGGAATTCTCTTGAACTGGATATTCAGGCTGGACCCAGCGAGAGTGTCGCCTTGAGCCTGGCGTAAGCTTGGCTGGAGGTGGGAGAGTCATTTACAGTCTGGGATTAGGCAGGACACTGGGGCGATCAAATATATATGTTGAGACAGGAGATAGGTGTGTTGGGGGCTTTCTTTTTGTTCTGTTGGCAGGAGCTCTAGAGTTTCCAAAAAGCAGAGAGGAGACTTGATTTGATTCTAGGCCCAGCCATTTCAGGGCCCACAGCTGGAAAGGATCAGAGAGGCTTCCTCTGTTGACCTGATTCCACTCTCCTGGGGCCCCTCTCTGCCAGGAGATAGCACCCCCTTGTCTTTCTCCCTCGCGCCCACCCTCTCTTGTCCTGCACTCCCCTGGACCACCTCCCCTACCCCCAGCTGACTTCCTTCTCCAACAAGGATTCTCAGCTCCCCTGCCCCCCATCTCTGTCCCTCCGTGGAGGTGGGTGGAGGTGGTGGTTGGGTTTAGCCTTCAGAATTGGGGCCCATATTAGCTGCAGCAAAGCCTCACATTGGTTGTTCAGTTGCTCAATTGTGTCTGACTCTTTGTGACCCCACGGACTGCAGCACGCCAGGCTTCCCTGTCCTTAATGTCTCCCAGAGTTTGCTCAAACCCATGTCCATCGAGTCGGTGATGCCATCCAACCATCTCATCCTCTGTAGCCTCCTTCTCCTCCTGCTCTCAATCTTTCCCAGCATCAGGGTTTTTTTCTAATGAACTGGCCAAAGTATTGGAGATTCAGCTCCAGCATCAGTCTGTCCCACGAATATTCACGGTTGGAAGCCCCACATACTGGGTGGCTTAAGACGACAGGAATCCAGCCTCTTGGTTTCTCAATTCTCCCTCTGCTTTTCAGATCCCAGTTGTTTTTTTCCTTCCTGTTGCTGGAAAAGTAGAAATAAGTAGAAGTCTTGGGGCCCAGTGAGAAGGTTGTGTTGAGCCCTGGAGTCTAGGAGTCAGAAGTCAAGAGGTCAGCATGGCCGTGCTCCCTTGAGACTCGGGGAAGGATCCTTTCTCACCTCCCTCACCCCCAGTGGAGGTCCGCTGTCCCTGGCCTGCAGCTGTGGTCCCCACTGTCACATGGTATCCACCATGTGTGTCTCTGTGTCCAATCTTCTCTTCTTCTAAGGACACCAGTCATGTTGGATGAAGGACCTACCCTGGTCCTCATCTTAGCTCCACTGGAACCACCTGCAAAGACCCTAGTTCCAAATCAGGTCAACTTTGCAGGTACTGAGGGTTGGGATGTCAGCATCTTTTCTTGCGGGGGAGGCATGATTCAATCCTTGACAGTCAGAGGAAGGAGGAGCCCCCAGTGAGGAGGGGGGAGGCCTCAGAGTAGCCAAAGGGTCAGAAGGTCAAAGACTTCCCCTTCTGGTGGGACTTCACCCTCCCCGGTGGTCCTTGTGCACCAAAGGCCCTTCTCTGGCTCTGACTGTGCTGGGGTGCCAGGCTCTGGTGTGGGTCCTTTCACGCTGTGTAGACAGGGAGCATGCTGACTGAAGGACTGATGCCCCTGGAGTGGAAACAGGATCTCCCTGGGAAAGTGGCTGCCTTCGACTCTGTCCGGTGACTGGGTCTGAGGGCATAGTGTCCGCCTGCCATCGGCAGCAGGAGATGTGACTTGGACGTTATCTTGACACCTAATTCCCACCCCCACCCTGCCGCCCACATTCTCTCATGGCACTTGGGCTTTGCCAGGGTAACGTTTCTGGGTGGGCTCTTGGAAGGCTTCTACTCTTTGCTGCTTGACCCAGAGAGTACTGGCAGATGGTGGCTAAACAGTCCACTGTGCCAGGGCCCTGCTGGACGAGGCAGGTGCACGTAGGGAGTGATGCTGGGTCTCAGGCTGGACCCTGGATGATTTTCCTCCCACCAGGCCAAGAGCTTTGGTTTCCAGAGAAGATCTCCAGAAGCTGGGTTTATAAACACCAGGGGGTATGGGTTTAGTTGAGGGCATCCAGTGCCTGGCATCCATCACCTCTTGCCAGTCTCACTGTGGCTACCAGGTTGGGTTCCATAATGCAGACAGGAGACCTAAGAGGCAGGGGCCTGAAGGTCTCTGTCCATCTCATTGGATGTGATGGTTACTTTCTGGGTCACTCACCTTTGGTTCAATTTAAGTTAAAATCAGACTAAGCAGCCTTTGATTGGAAGCCCTGGGGTTCTCTGGAACCCAGGCCACCTCTAAGCATGAAATTGAGTCTCTTTGGCGTAGTTGTTGTTGTTCAGTCCTAAGTTGTGTATGATTCTTTGCAACCCCATGGACCGCAGCATACCAGGCTCCCCCGTCCTCCACCATCTCCTGGAGTTTGCTCCAATTCGTGTACATTGAGTCAGTGATGCTATCCGACCATCTCACCCTCACTGCACACTTCTCCTCCTGCCCTCAGTCTTTCCCAGCGTCAGGTCTTTTTCAATGAATTCGCTTTTAACATCAGGTGGCCAGAGTATTGGAGCTTCAGTTTCAGCATCAGTCCTTCCAATGAATATTCAAGGTTGATTTCCTTTTAGAATTGACTGGCTGGATCTCCTTGCAGTCCAAGGGACTCTCAAGAATCTTCTCCAGCACCACAGTTTGAAGTCAATTCTTGGGCACTCAGACTTCTTTATAGTCCAGTTCTCACATCTGTACGTGACTGCTTGGAGAGAAGGGAACAAGATTGGTCACTCCTAAATGTCTCTGGCATGTTGATTATTTTTCTTGCTGAAAACGATTAAGGCCCAAAAGAATCAGGAAAGAAGTTTACTTTTCCCCTAAGTGTCTGAAGAATTGAGGTAGAAGGCCTATTCTAGGAACAGAGCGACCACCAGAGACATCTGCAGGGAATATGGACTGGGTGTGGTGGGAAACGTTTAGAGACCAGAGTCCACGCTTTGCCCATCGTCTCTGCTTGGCCGAGCAAACGTTTATTTAGTAAACATTTGATTTCCCAACTGCATGTGAATTGCCTTCCTCCCTTTCAGTCTCACACCATTGCCCCCAACTCTCAGCTGTCTTTAGCTAAAGGTGGCATTTAAAGCGAGGACTTTGGCCATTTTGGTGAGTTGTTCAGTTTTCCTGGGTCTCTTCCACGAATGTGTGTGTGTGTGCGCTCCAGTTGTGTCCGACTCTGCGCTACCCAGTAGACTGTAGCTCGCCAGGCTCCTCTGCCCATGGGATTCTCCAGGCAAGGATACTGGAGTGGGTTGCCACGCCCTCCTCCAGGGGATCTTCCTGACTCAGGGATCTAACCCTTGTCACTTATGTCTCCTGCACTGGGTTCTTTACCACCAATGCTACCTGGGATGCCTCTCCCATGTACACATGTTGTTAAACTTTTGCTTGATTTTCTCCTGTTAATCTTTCTCGTGTCAATTTGATTCTTACACCAGTCAGAAGAACCTAGATGGGTAGAGGAAAATGTCCCCCTCCTCAACGGGGGCAAAGGGGGCTGAGGGAATGGACAGGAGATGGACTGGTGTGAGCTCCTGGCCTGTGGCAGTTGAGGAAGAAAAGAAGAAATCCAAAGTTCTCTCGCACACAATATTTGACTTAATTCTTGCGATAGTACACCCATTACACAGATGAGGAGACTGAGGGTCAGGGAGGCCAAGGGCCCTGCCTGGTAAGTGGCAGAGTCTAATGGACCCGAGGTTCCTGAATGAGAGAATTTCTTCTTTAGACAGGTAGCTTCCACGTCCCTCTGATCGCACAGTAGTGGTGGTGGTGACTTGGTTGAAAGGATCTTTGGGAAAATGAGATTCCTTCCCAGGACTGGAATCTGATCAGAAACCTTTGGAGCTGACTGCTGGCTTCTTTCAGGCTGTCTGGGCCCCTGCTCTTGTACCACATCAGGCTGTGGGCCATATTGACAGTAGAGATTCAAAACCCAGGATGGGGGGCCCCACCCATGGGGCATCTGATAGGGGATGACTCAGGGCACGGAGGTGTAGCAGCGACCTGAGAGAACGGATGCTCTCCTGGGGGCATCCCGAGACCTTCCGTTCAGAGGTGAAGAGTCAAATGAGAGAAGGTCTTTCGAAGACCTGCTGTATAGCACATGGAACTCTGCTCAAAGCTGTGTGCCATCCTGGGTGGCAGGAGGGTTTGGGGGAGAATGGATACATGCATTTGTACGGCTGAGTCCTTTCTCTGTTCAAGCTACCACAACATTGTTAACTGGCTATACACAACACAACATGTTTTTGGTGTTAAAAAAATTTAAAATAATAAAAAAAGAAGATCTTTCGAAATGAGGCTTTTTCAGGGAGCACTTGAAAACATTTGGCAGAAATCTGGACCGTTTTAAAGAGACACAGGAGAGGCAAGATGTGCAGAAATTAATTCCATCATCTTTTCAACTGTCCAAGTCATTGAGTTTGTTTCCATTGCACTGTTTTTTTAAGACCAAATTCTTTGAAATAATATTGCGATGAATATGGAGGTCATTGACTTTTTGTATTCCTTTTTTATTAACGCAATTCATCTACCACATAGTTCATCTATTGAAAGTGCACAGCTCTAGCACAGGGAATTCTTCTCAATATTCTGTAATAACCCATGTGGGAGAAGAAGCTGAAAAAGAATGAATATATAAGTGTGTGTAACTGAATCCCTTTGAAACTAACACAACGTTATAAATCGACTATACTCCAATAAAAATTTTTTTAAAAAGCTAAGTGCACAGCCCGATGGTTTTTAGTATGTTCTCTGAGTTGTGCGTCTACCACAATCAATTTTAGAGGCTTCGTTGTCCTCAGAGGATGCAGCCTTGGGCAGGAATCTGAGCCCAGGACTCTGGGATGACAGTGGTCTTAGCAGCGCTGTCTGATTGTGTCTTTTCCTGATTCCTCTGTTAAACTGTTTGCTTCAAATGGTAACATGCCCAGTCCAGCAGGAGGTAATAGACTCCACCTGCTGATTGCTCTATTGTTTTAAAAAATGCCCAGAGACTTAAATCCCTCCGCTGTGTGATCCAGTTAAAATCAGGCAGGGGTAGATTTTGAAGCCAGTTTCAAGGTTTGTTTGGAGCTCAGGAGGGCTCTTCTTGGCTGTCTCTTTCTCTGGTTCTCTCTGGTGAACTATCTAGCTTGGGTTTAGCTTATTGTTCTTAATAAAGAGGGGCTGTTGTTTTCAAGAGTGCCCTTAGGCATGAACTTCCTCACATTCTGTTTTAAATAAATTCAGTTCTTTTGGGAGCACTTCAGAGAACCTTCTTTTCTCATGGACCGCATTTCCCCTGAGAAATCCTCTAGTTCTGGAGGCAATCCTCAGCGTGTCTCTTCCCTGGAACCTGTGACCCAGGAGAGAGCTGGGCGGAGGGGTTGGGGCCCCAGTCCTCTTAGCCTGCCCTGCTTGGGCTGAGCCTCTGTCCCATGACACGCTTGAGGACGAAAAGTTAAAATTTTACATAACCTCCTGTTCCTTCTGCCTCTGTAACTCAGTTTGCTCCTTGCAAAGTCTGGATCATATAGGTCTCAGAAAGTGGGGACTCTCAATACTGGAGCTTATCTCACTCACCCTTGTCCTGCTCTTTACAATCGCCCAGCCCCTGTGAACCCACAAACCCGCTTAATCATGCCTGTCCGGGTATAAAAACTCTGTAACCCCTTTGTTCGGGGCTCAGAGCTTGGAGTGTTAACTCCTCTGGGCCCGCCGGACTAATAAACCTGAGTTCTCCAGCTCTCTGAGTGTGGTGCTGGGTTTCTCGAGTACTGGTTTCTGCAATACACTCACCGGGAATTTAGCCTTTTCAACTTGGAGTTGGTGGAATGAGAAATGCTGGTGGCTGGTCCCTCCTGATGAGATATAAAAGCCTTGATTAGGTTTTGAGGGGTCGGGGAGCCCTGATTTCTAGGCCACACACATGTGGAGTGACGCTTCTGTGAGGCTGAGCTGGAGTGGAGAGGGAGAGGGCAGGTTGCGGTTGAAATGCTACAGACTTGCTGTTCTTACTGAATTTTAGTAGATTTTCTCGAGTAAATGTTTCTTTGTTTGTCATATGCCCTTAAGGCAGCTCCCAGAGACTTTAAATTGTCTTTTTTTAAGAAACAGTTTTTGCCAGCTTCACTTCTTCCATGGAGTTACTCTCTCAGTCATCCCAGAAGTGGAAACTGTGCTGTTTTAATAATGAAGGCCTCTCTGTACTATGAATTTGCCTCCAGTGGTATGGGATAAGTTTTGACAAGTCATATTCTAATTCTCTGTTGTATTTATAATTCATTTTCTGAACCCCAAAGAAAGGCTCTTCTAGTTTTCAACTGGGTTGTCTGTCTATCCATCTATTTTGCTTTTCAGACTTTCAGCATTCCAGCCTAGCTTTTATTGGATTTTGTGGTTGGGAGAATGGCTTGTACAGTTTCTGCTCTTTGTAATTTAGAGGAATTATCTTTCTGGATAAGTAAGTTTTTTACAAATGCTCCATCATTTGTATGCCTGTGAGAAAAAGGTATAGTCTCTTCTAAGACACAACATACAGCATCTCTCTGTTAATTTACTTTATTAGCTACATTGCTTGATTCCTCTAGGTGGATAGGGACAATATTCCAGCAGATAGAGATGGGGTAGAAGGTCGAAGAAATTGCAAAGCAAATGTGTAAAGCAGTTTTAGCTAGCTTATCATGATTTCAAAGGAAATGACACTTTAAAAGTTAATTTATTTATTTGTTTTTGGCTGTGTTAAGTCTTTGTTGCTTCTCTTGCTGTGAAGCACGGGCTCTGAGGCGGACACGCTTCTGTTGTTGGGGCACATGGGCTCAACAGTTGTGGTGCACGGGCTCAGTTGCCCCGCAGCATGTGGGATCTTTCCGGACCCAGGATCGAACTCATGTCCCCTGCATAGGCAGGCGGCTTCTTAACCACTGGACCACTAGGCAAGTCCCTCAATGGAAATAATACTTGATGCATTTTCCTCAGAAGCTTTTCCAGGTAGCAATTTGGCTTAGAAGGGACTCTGTAAGTTTTCCAGTTCCTACTACCTTAATTTATAAATGAGGAAGATGGCTTGCTCAAGGTCACACAGCTGGCAAGCTGAGGCTGGGATCTGAATTCAGGTCCTCGGATTCTGGGAAAGATGTGAAGTCTCTGTGTTTGCCCTGCGTCTGGTTCACTGTATTTTGTTTCAGTTTTCATTGTTATCTCTGAGACAGCCGGTGGAGATACAATTGCTTATTTAAAAAGGCCGTCTAGGACTTCCCTGCTTGTCCATTGGTTAAAACTCTACGCTTCCAATGCAAGGGACGAGGGTTTGATCCCTGGTCTGGAAACTAAGATCTCACATGCTATGTGCCGTATATATATGTGTGTGTGTATATATATACACACACACATATATATATAATATATTTATTATTTGCAGGTACTTTATAATTAGGACTTCCCTGGTGGCTCAGAGGTTAAAGTGTCTGCCTGGAATGCAGGAGACCCAGGTTCGATCCCTGGGTTGGGAAGATCCCCTGGAGAAGGAAATGGCAACCCACTCCAGGACTCTTGCCTGGAGAATCCCATGGAGGGAGGAGCCTCGTAGGCTACAGTCCATGGGGTCGCAAAGAGTCGGACACGACTGAGCGACTGTACTTTCACTTTACAATTAGCAAAGCACACTTTTATATGCCTCATCTAATATAATCTTCACAGCAAGTGATGTTTAAGGCTGCACTGTTACCCCAGTCCTGCAGGTGAAGAAATGGGGGCTTAGATATGGCAGTCCGGTCAGTGCTGGGGTCTCCTGCCCCCGAGGCCATGCACTCATTCCCAGGGCCCTGGAGTCCTGTCTCACCTTAGCCCAGAGCCAATGTTCAGACTCATTCATTTCCTGCATGGTTTTTCTTTTTTTTTTCTGGAGGGGGGCAGTAAAATTGTAACATCCTAGGATGTTTCCTTCCTCCCTTGGAGCAGTGCCCTGAACAGCTGGCTGGGTTTGTGAATGCAGTGATAAGTCTGGGATATTATTATTTTTAAAAAATATCACTGGAGTCTCTACACCTGCTGTAAGTAGGTTATAATCGGCTGGAGTGCACTTGCAGCGTCTCTCTGCAATCTCCTGGGACCATCTCAGTTCATTCATGCCATTGTTTGCCTTCCTCTGCAGGAACATTTAAGCAGCCACGTCTCAGCTGCGCGCCCCGTTCCCCCAACTCCCCCAGTGCTGTGGCTTAGCCAGCGCTTCCTGTTCTCATCTGGGAGTTTGGACCCACCTGTGGATGGCATCACTGACTCCATGGACATAAGTCTGAGCAAACTCTGAGAGATAGTGAAGGTCAGGGAAGCCTGGGGTGCTGCAGTCCAGGGGGTCACAGAGAGTTGTACTCGACTTAACGACTGAGCAATGGAGTGATTGGGGGCTCCTAGTCCCCCTCTTCAAATGTTGGGGGCGGGAGCTCAGATGGTCATAGGAATCTCCAGGTTCTGATCATCTCTGAGTTTACCATGAAGTCCTCGTTTCCTGGAAGACACGAGTTCTATTTTAGGAATTATCTTACGAATTAATTCTTAGTTGTTCGCCACACTCAGAATCTTTCCTTCAGAATTCTTGGCACTCGGCTAGAGAGCATCCTGAGAATGGCTTTCTTTCCTGCTGTCTGGCATTTTTCTCATCAGTCACACATTTTTGTCTGGCAGGTGCCAGGCACGGACCCTCCCTCTTCAGGTCTGTGTAGGCGTCTCTTGAGAGTCCCCAGGGCCTCAAACTGGCACCTGCTCTCAGAGGTGACATTTGCTTACTTCCTCTCGTCTTTCTGTTTAGCCCCGAGCTGGGAGGGGGGTGGACAGGGCCTCTGTTTGGTTCATCCTCAGAGAAAGCACTGGAGATTGGAACTGGTCCCGGGGAGGAGTGGGACAGGCAGGTGGTCCCAAGCCCTACGTGGTGCTGGAAGGAGGAGCCTCTTGGAAGGACCCAGTTAAACTTGAAAGACACACAACTGGGGTCTGCTCTGCTGTGGACTCCGAAGGGCGCTTCTCAGACCACCGATATCCCCTCGACCTGGACCATGTGAGCAGCTGTGTAGGCTTTTATATTTTATTTTATTTTTTTAATTTTTGGCTGTGCTGAGCCTTAGTTGCGGCATGTGGGATCTTAGTTTTGCAACCAGGGATCAAACTCACACCCCCTGCCCTGGAAGAGCAGGGTCTTAACCACTGGACCACCAGAGAATTCCTCATATTTGAATTTGAACTGAAAGCAGACAGTTGCCAGCAGAAAGGGATCTCTGAGAGCGCCAACATGCTTTATCAGCAGTGGACGACATAGTTCCAAAGTAGAAAATAACTTCCTAGGTCTTTAAAGAACTGGAACTCAGTCCTGGCTCTGATTCTTACCTCTGTGTCACCCACTGCTAATCTCTGTGGACCTCAGTTTCCTAATCTTTGAAATCATCTTAGTACAAATCATCTGAAGCATCTGGAGACGCCGTGCACAGATATGCAGGCCTGGGCCCCTCCACGGAGTCCTGGCCGTGGCTCCTCTGCCCCCTCACATGGCTGAGGGCCTGCAAGGCCTTTGGAGCCCCAGGCCCATTTTTCAGTAAGGCTCCACCTGGTATATCCTTACCCACCACCCACCCTAAGAGACTTGCTATGAACCCTGGAGGAGCCTGAGTCTGGCAGTCTCTGAGTCCCAGAAAAGAGACTGGATTTTTACTGTCCCAGCCTATGTGAGATGATGACTCATGTACTTTTCTCAAGATATGAGCCACCTTTTACAAAAATGAAGCCACCCGTGTGCCCTGTGGGGATGGTGGGCTGTTCCTGCCACATTGCCCCAGCCTGGCAGCTCACAGGAGAACCCCCTCCCTGCTCCCTGTTGGGTCCTCTGGAAGGGGCAGGGGTCCTCACTGTGGTCCTCTCTCCTGAACCCTCACTCTTTGGGGCGGACTCTGGACTCCGGCATGTTGTTGATGTTGGCCCTTGGCGATGCTTGTGTGGGTGGGTAGCGGCTGCCCTGGTGGAGGATGCCTGGTGGAAGGAATGTTGTCACCTCACCTGGCAGGTTGACCTGGACAGTGTGGTTTTGGAAAGTGATTTTACACCCACTGTGTTTAGGCAATCAGCTTGGAAAGGGCTGATGGGGTAGAGGGGGTCCCTGTGAGGCCTTTGGAGAGGACCCATCCCAAACTCCACCATTCAGGAACAATCACTGCTAGATTGGGTGCCTGCGTGCTGGCTCTTAAGTCAATTCTGACTCTGTGCGACCCTGTGGACTGTAGCGGCCAGGCTCCTCTGTCCATGGGGTTCTTCAGGCAAGAATACTGGAGTGAGTTGCCAGGTCCTCCTCCAGGGGATCTTCCCTGGCCGGGGAGGGACCCTTTTGGATGCAGCAGGAAAGAAAGGACGTCCCCACCTGGCAGCTGGCAGAGAAGGGGAAGCCAGCAGAAAGAATGGTCCCCATGCACCTCGTGTGGGTGGCTGAGTGCCACCTGTCATTAGCTCAGCCCTCCAGTGTCAATGACTGGAGAGCTCCCAGCAACCCCAAATTCCTGCAAACTTGGGGACTTCGGAAATTGAGACCCTTGAAGTTGCTGCCTTCAGCTTCCCACACGCTGAAAAGGGGCTTTGAAGGGGCAGCTGGGGGTTGCTTTGCCTTGTTTTATTATTTTTTTCTTTCTCCAGCAGACCCAGCACTGTTTTCTTCCATTTTCAGTGAAAATGAACAGAAATGTTTGATGTGACATGTTTGCGAATCTGGACTTGCGTTACACCTTGAGGGGCACGAAGGTGGCCCCACATGGTTGCAGCGTCACCAGCCTGCAGTGGGTCCTGCAGAATGTGTCGCCAACAGCTACTCAGACACAACACAGTGATGGAAGGGCCCATGACTTCAGCAGAAAGAGGAAAACCCTTCCCGTCTCTTCCGCCTCTGAGATACAAACTGAGCCTGGACCCTGGGGTGTTGTCAGAGCCAGTTGACTTCTGCGGTGGCTGACGGATCGTTCTTCCAGCTCCTAGAGGCAAAGATGCGGGGGCAGCTCTGGGGACACTGAGGACCCGCCACCCCAGGCTCTTAACTTCAGGAGTCATGCTCACGGCATCCTGATTGCAGCTTCCTGATCACCCCTCCAGCCTCCAGAGTTCTGGATGTGTTTATTCGCACTGGCTCTGCTCTTTGGCATCCCCGTCTCTGCCCGGCGCCAGGTGGGGACGTGCTCTTGTTCCTCACGCATCCAGAAGGGTCCCTCCCTGGCCATTCTGCCTCTCCGCCTCACACTCACCATGCCTGTTGTCTGCCCTGGTCTTCCAGCCTCCTGCCTTTCCCCTTAATAGCCCCCCATCCATCAGGTCCTCACCTCTAGGTCTCTGCAGGCCACCGTCTGCTTAGAGTTTTCGCAGCCCCCAACCCACCCTTCACCCTTGGCCTGGGCAGAGCTTTTTCCCAGCTTCCCAACTTTGCAGGCCCCATACATGGCAGGAAGTGGCTGGGACTGTGGGCAGCTGGAGGAGGCCTTGGCTGGGGACCTCCGCCTCGGGGATCCCTGGGGGCCAGCAGTCTGGGTACCTGTGTCGCCGGTTCACACACCCTGCTGCCCAACTTGTGCACAGCCTCAGAGCCAGAGCCAGATGCCCCCCTCTGACCGGGGTGGGACGTGTGGCATGCCTGCCATTTCCCCGGAACCATCACTTTAAGCAGATGGGGAAAACCAGCCATTCATAGCATGAGACAACCTGCCGCTGAAGTGGTCCCCGAAACCACAGGACCACGATTACTGCTGACCCTGGTGCCTCTGAACCCGAGCTGCCAAAACTGCATCTTTTTCTACACAAGTTGTTGTGTTAGCAAACCGGGGCTGCAGCAGCAAATTACCACAAACTTAGAAAAACAGAGAGAAGTTTATTCTCTCACAGTTCTGGAGACCAGATGTCCAAAATCTAGGTGTCAGCAGGGCTAGGTCCCTCTGGAGGCTGTCAGGGGTGGAGTCTCCTTCTCCTCTTCCAGCGGCTGGCGGCGGCTGGCGTTCCTTGGCTTGTGGCCACATCATTCCCGTCTCTTCCTGTGTCTTCCCTCTTCTGTCTCTTGCAAGGACCCTTGTCACTGGATTTAGATCCTGCCCTAATTGAGGATGATCTCATCTTGAGATCCTTAAATTACATCTGCAAAGACCCTTTCCCCAAATAAGGTTACATCACAGGTTCTGGAATATGAACTATCTTTTTTTTGTGGGGGTGGGTAGCTCACCGTTCAACTCATGACAGCTGTGCTGTGAAAAGCCTGAAGGGGGTCCAGCAGCCTGGAGTGCAGCCTCAGGACCCTGTCCATCCTGGAAGCGATGGATGGGCTGGATGTGTTTCATATGCCACCCTGTCCTCCAAACCTCATTTGTTGAAACCTAATTTGCAAAGGTGATGGTGACAAAAACATGTGATGGTATTGGCAGATGGGAGCTTTGGGAGGTGACTAAGTCAGAAGCAAACATGGAGGAACAGAGCCCCTTTATTCCTGCCCCCCAAATCGGCTCTGGGTGCTCTCACCCAGTGGTGGGTGGTGGCTGGGTATGCTGACTTGGGTGGAGGGTGAAATGTGCCCATGTGTGACATTGGGAAGTGCTGTGATATCCTCTGGGAGAGAGAAGAGAGAATCGGGCCCAAGTCCTGGCTGGCTAGTATGTGACCTTGGATGGAGCATCCAAGAAGACCTTGAACCAAAGTCTAAGTATGCAAGTTGGAGGCCTGTTGGGTGGCGGTTGCTCCTTAACTTATTATTTTTTAAAACAAACTCTGACTGAGGACTAGCTGAGTGACAGGGCCCAGAAAATCTAGGTAGGATTAAGTCCTGTCCCTTCCCTTTAGGGACTCACAGTCTCCCTAGGGGAGAAAGTCTGTCCTATAAACTGACATAAAAGCAGACACCGAGAATGGAATGAGTTCAAAGTTTTTGGTAGGCTTCATGGGGGAGGTGGCATTTCCCTTGGGTCCTGAATGATGAACAGGAGTTCACCAAGATATAGTAGCACTCTGTAGATGTCTACTGTATACTAAAGTTCCCTCAAACTCAGGGGTGCATCTCTTTATTATATCTCAGTTTCTGTGAGTCCAGAATCCTCACAAGGATGAGTCAGTGTGTTGGCTGGGGCTGCAGTCATTTCAAGACTTAATGGCGATTTCACCTGGGCCTCCCCTAAAGCTGTCCCAGGACGTAACAGCTGGCTTCCCCTAGAGCGAGTGATCAGAGAGAGAGAGATGGATGTTGCAGCCTTTTAATCGTTGTTTAATTGCTCAGTCATGTCCTACTCTTTGTGACCCCATCAACTGCAGCATGCCAGGCTTCCCTGTCCTTCACTATCTTCCAGAGCTTGCTCAAACTCATGTTTATTATGTAGGTGATGCCATCCAACCATCTCATTCCCTGTCATCTCCTTCTCCTACCTTCAATCTTTCCCAGCATCAAGGTCTTTTCCAATGAAGTTGGCTCCTCACATCAGGTGGCCAATATATTGGAGCTTCAGCTTTAGCATCAGTCCTTTCAATAAATATTCAGGACTGATTTCCTTTAGGATTGCCTGGTTGGATCTCCTTGCAGTCCAAGGGACTCCCCAGATTCCTCTCCAACACCGCAGTTCAAAAGTGTAAATTCTTCAGCGCTCAGCTTTCTTTATGGTCCAACTCTCACATCCATACATGACTACTGGAAAAACCATAGCTTTTGTCAGCAAAGTAATATCTCTTGCTTTTTTCTTAAAGGGACATCCCATCACTTCTGCTGAGTTCTCGTCATTGAAAGTGACATGTTAAGATCAGTCCACCCTCCAGGGCAGGATGGCCAGCAGGGTCAGGGTGTCTTGTGGCGGATTTAGAGGCTGTGACCCCACAGAGTAGAACAGGGACCTGGCTCCTGTTGCAGGGTCCAGAGGAAGGACATGATGATGGATGGGAAACCATTTCTCTGGTTTGGGAAGCAAAGAAATGGTGTTGAGGAAGATAGTTCTAACAGTGGAAGTGTGTAGCAATGTGGAGGGCATACTATGCCAGGCTCTGTTCAGAACATCAAAAGAAAGTTTCATTTAATTCTTTCACAATTCTTTAAGAGGATGGTGCTGTTACGAGCCCCACTTTACAGATGAGGGAACCGCGTGAGCCCACGGGTATGTGGTGGTGGGGTGGGAACTCAGCCTGGGGCTACACCAGGTCCCAGACCAGCAAGCTCCTTGGAGTCCTGTAGGAAGGTTGGAGGGTGTGTGGACCACCCCACACAGCCTCTTCTGGCCCACAGAGGACAGGAGGTGGGCATCTCTGTGGTCACTCCAGGGCCAACAGTGGCCTGATTTCTGTCAGGGGGAAGGGAGTGATATTTCTATGAAATAATAGAAAAATGTATGTATTGGTCTCCGCCTCTGATTCCTGGCACAGAGCTTCTAAAACCCTTAGAATTTGCTGGGTGATTGGAGTGTCTTTTGTTCTAATGAGATGACTCTTGGTGGATCACTTCAGGATGAGAGCTGCTCATCAGAAAGACCAAGTTGTGATGCTTGGGATTTTCAGCTCCCATCTGCTCCCTCTGTTCTCCAGGAAGGGGAGAGGTGCTGGAGTGTGAGTTAACAATCGATCATGTCTATGTGGTAAAAACTTCATCAAATTCCTAGTAGTGGGAGGGGTTTGGAGAGCTTCTGGGCTGCTGAGATCGTGGAAGAGCGGGGGGCCTGGCGTGCCCAGAGGGCATGGGAGCTCCTTGCCCTTTCCCCACATCTTCCTTACACATCTCTCCCATCTGGATGTTCATCTGTATCCTTTATCATATAATAAACTGGCAAACGTGTGCGTGAGTATGCCCCTGAGTTCTGAGAGCTGTTCTAGCAAATGTCTAAACCAGGAGGGGTCTTGGGAACCCCGATTTATAGCTGGTTAGTCCAGGGAACTAGGATGGGTGCCAAGCTTGGACCTGGCAGTTGGTCTCTGAAGTGGGGGCAGTCTTGTGGGACAGAGCCCTTTACCTGTGGGGTCTGGACTGACTCCGGTTACTGTTGGAGTTGAATCATGGGACTCCCACCCCCACCCCCCACCAAGCTGGTAGCAGACAATTGCTTGATGTGTGGAAAACCCCTATTTCTAGTGTCAGATGCATTTTGAGTGTGTGAGTCACAGAGAAACACGGGAGAGTTTTTTTCCAGTACAGTCCCGACGAGACTGCCAGGGGAGGCACACACACTCCTGATAGACTCACACAGGAAGCCACCACGCTGAGCCCGAGCAGGTCTGGTTTGGCCTGGAAACCTCTCATCCCAGCCCCGAGGCTGAGGGGGCTCTCTTGGCAGGAAGCTCCAGGGGCACATGGCTCCATGGAGGCGAGAGAGGTCCATCTGGAAAGGCCCTGGCTCTGCTGTGGTCACGGCCTGTTAATTCTCTGGAGCTGAGCCTGCGATTTAGGGGGAAGCCCCCCGCCACCACACCCCCATCCCCCGCAGTTACCCATCCTCTGGTCCTATGAGCAGCTGACAGCAGAGAGGGGGTGTTTGCCCACCTCCTCCTCCAGGGCAGAGGGCAAGAAGGCCAGCATGCCTCCCCGGCCCATCCCACACAGGATCCCGGCTTCCTGAGCTCACAGTGATGGTCCCAGCCAGGAGGAGGAGCCAACAGCCTGAGCTGGGTGGCCTCCTCCTCCTCCTCTGGGATCACTTCCCCCAGAGGGGCAGTGGACTTGGGACCGGAAGACCAGGGTTCTGGTTCCAGCGTACAGCGTTCTGCTGTGTCCCAGAATGGGCCCACTTCCCCTCTCTGAGCCACACTGACTGAATGTCCCTCTTTCCACCCCACTAGGAGGTTTGTCATCTCCAGCAGAGCTTTTCCATCCTGATTGTGATCAGGAATCACCTGGAACTTCTTGAAATGCGGTTCTGACCCAGCAAATCCTGGGTGAGACTGAGGTTCCCCCTGGGGCCTCGGGACCACATTTGGGGTCTGAGCATTTTTGGGAGGAACGTAATCAGGACACAATCAGGGAACTACCTAAGGCTGCCCTGGGCTGTCCTGGCTCCAATTAGCATTTCGAAGGACTAGCATAACCCCATTAATAAGATGCCCCGTGTTAGCAGCTCCAGTGCTAATGGGCACCGACCAGGGATCTCAGGTTCAGACTCAGACCCCTAGGACCCCCAGCTTCTTCATGATCACCTTTCTCTTTGTAAGGTGATTTCGGGACAGGCGCCATCCTTATGCAAACCCTATATTATTCTTTTACACACACAGGGATCCACCAACAGGACATTGGCCCCAGATTGCCTCTTGGAAAGGTGAGAAAGTTATGGACGTCTTTTAGAAAAAAGAGTCTCTGAGCAAACTGCTGGTCTGGACCAGCCCTTCCCCATGGTGGGCAGAGAAGGCGGGGGGCCCGCAGACCCCTGGTCCCCCCGAGTCCCCATCTGTGGGGTCAGCCCTGAGATGACCCCAGTGGAGCAGCTGCCTCCACTCATCCGTCCCACTGTGGCTGCAGCTTTTCTTTCCAGGCTCAGCATCCATGGTAAACAGGAGACACCAGATTTCTTTCCATCCTTCATCCCGGCTCGGGTCAACCCACCAGACAGATGTTTTCCACTTGTCCTTCCTCCAACTAGGCAAGGCAAGGTTTTGAATCAGGAGAGGGAAAATATAATTGCAGTGGGAAGTCAAACATCTTTACCCTTTAAAGGGAACAAGTTGTGCATTTATTCAATGAATACCTTTTGAGTATGGCACTGGGATATGCTGGGGGCTGGGGGGTCCTGTCCACAGGATACTCAAAGTCCAGTGGAGGGAGATACTGACTACGGGTCGGTCTCCCCGGTGCATGAAGGTGGGGTGGACACTGAACTAAAGGGAGCCGGATGAAGGTGCAAGTCTCCTCCTGCCCCAGCTGGAATCTCAGAGGGGACTAAGCACTCTCCAGGGTAAGAAGGGCATTCCTTGCAGGGGAGCAGCCTCCACCAGGCTGCAGGGGAGTCAGGAGCGGGGGGCAGGGGTGTGTTGGGGAGAAGGTGGGACTGGACTTTGGGTGTACATGGCAGAGTGGGGCCAGGTGGAACTGGAGCCAAGGAGAGGTGAAGGCCTTGAACGTCGGCTGAATCATGAGGGCTGCACAGCAGAGAGGCAATGGGAGCCTCTATAAGACTCCAGCGTGGGGGGTGAGGTGGTCGGACTCATGCCTTGGAAATAGGGTGAGCAGGAGGCGGAGGGCTGCAGACTGGGGGCTAGAGGCTGGGGACTGGAGGGAGAGATGGTTGACGGAGATGACGGTCCAAGTGAGTGGTGATGTGAGTCCCAAGAAGGCCAGGCCAGGGAGAGGAAAGGGCTTGAGAAATACTCATTCAGTCGGAGCAATATATCCCCAGGAGCTGTGGACTGAGAGGACTGAGGGAGAGCCTTGGTTTGCCCCAGAGGTGGTGGGTGGAGATGAACGGGAGGAACAGGGTCAGAGTCTTGGATCCCACTGGGGCTCAGGGCCAGGGCTCCACGTTCAAGCCAGCTGGCTGGGGTAGGCTGCATCCTGGCCAGAAGGAGTGGGGTCCGGGACAGGTAGCAGGGCAAGGACCTGGGAATCTAGACATGCGCACGCACACCTGGGGGTGGGGAGGGAGCGATGAAAGACATGTGCCTGTTTTCTCCAAGTAGGACTTCCGTGATGGCTCAGGTGGTAAAGAATCCTCCTGCAATGCAGGAGAGCCTGGTTTGATTTATGGGCTGGGAAGATCCCCTGGAGAAGGGATAGGCTACCCACTCCAATATTCTTGGGATTCCCTGGTAGCTCAGCTGGTAAAGAATCCACCTGCAATGTGGAAGACCTGGGTTTGATTCCTGGGTTGGGAAGAATCCACCTGCAATGTGGAAGACCTGGGTTTGATTCCTGGGTTGGGAAGATCCCCTGGAGAAGGGAAAGGCTTCCCACTCCAGTATTCTGGCCTGGAGAAGTTCATGGACTGTATAGTCCATGAGGTTGCAAAGAACTGGACGTGACTGAGCGACTTTCACTTTCACTGTCTGTCTGAGTAAGCACTTCATTCTTACTTGTTTTGGCCCATTTTGCAGATGAGAACGCTGAGCTTTGGAAAGAGCTCACAATAGGCATGGCTGGTGATGGATCCTAAAGGCGGCATCTGAGTGCTGACCTGCAGCCCCGCCTGTGCTTCTCAGGGAGCAGACAGTCGCCTTGGGTGACGTGGCCAGCGGGGCTGGCATTTGGGCTGGCATCTGACAGCCCAAACCCTGTCAAAAGAAGTAGAGTGCGTGCTAAGTCACTTCGGTTGTGTCTGACTCTCTGTGACCCCATGGACTGTAGCCCACCAGGTTCCTCTGTCCAGGGGATGCTTCAGGCAAGAATACTGGAGGGGGTTGCCATTGCCTTCTCCAGGGCAATAGAAATAGATAAGTGGATAAATATGTTGCATGTGGGTATATTTGTATGTGGGGATATTACAGAGCCCTAAAACTGAATAACAGCAGGCAACATAAAGATGGATGAATCTTCTCAATCTCATTTGAATGAAAATGAAACATAGTCTGAGACTCTTTCCCCTAGTTGGTATCCAGGGGACTTCAAAAAGTGGTCCTAACGTTTATGAGCAAGTTCGGCTTTCTAGCACAGGCCAAGCAGCCCATCTGACAAAGCCGTTCCTCTCTCTAAGTCAGCGTGAATGCCTTTCAGATTGCTTCCTGTTGTTTAACTGGCCCCAGGTGTATGGAACTGAATTACACATAATCCTTGTTTATGATGCTCCCCTAGAGCTCTGCTCGCAAGATCCTCTTCCTCTCGCCTCCCTCACTTCCTCCCTTCTTTTATTCTCAGCTAATAAACGGCAGTCCTTCGTCATCCGACAAGGAAGTTGGACACCGAGGGCTGTTTGCCACCCTCTTTTCCTCCAGGAACTCTGCCCTCCCTCCCAAGGGGACCGACTCCATAAATCTTGTATCTGTCCTTTCTTTGCTTTTCCTTTTATCACATCAAAGTGTAACCTCCCAAATATTTTAAATTTGAGTAATTTTTAACTTTAGAAAGGGGAATACACACTGTAATTTTTTAAAGGACTATTTTTTTTTTTTAAAGAACCATTTTGGATTTACAGAAAAATAGAGGGGATAATACAGAGAGTTTGTATAATCTTTTTGGACACTTTTTCCCCCTCTCAGAATTTTATTGCTATTTTGGAAAATAGTTTGGCACTTTCATGGAAAGTTGAGCCTTCACAAATCTTACATACCAGCAATTCTTCTCCTAGGTGTGTACAAAAGTATTCTTAGCAACACTATCAACACTGGAAGCAGCTCAGATTCTGTCAACAAAAGTAGATAAATAAATATATTGCGTGTGGCTATATTTGCATGTGGGGATATTACAGAGCCTTAAAACTGAATAACAACAGGCAAACAAAGAGATGGATGATTCTTACCAATCGAATTTGAATGAAAATTAAAAAAAAAATCTGAGATTTTTTTTTTCCCTAGTCAGTATCCAGGGAAATTCAAAGAGCTGTCCTAACATTTAGGGGCAAGTTTGGCCAAGGGCCACCACCTTTGAGAACAGCGTGAGCAAAAGTCAACAGAAAAGGGTGAGTCTCTGTTTGCAGGGGGACCACCCCAGGATAGATTTGGAGCTTTGGACACGGACAAGTTGAGTCAAGATGAACAGAATGGAAAATACCTGTAGAAAGCCATAATCCACCCAGAGAGCCCTTGGTAGGTGAGGAAGGTGGGGTGAAGTGGGCAGGGCTCGGCCAAAGCTGGAGAGAGAGAAGCCGGCTCCCGAGGGAGGCCCCGGAGAGAAGGACCCTGAAGTTGGCTGAACAAGTATTGCGGTCATCAGAGAGGAGCCCAGAGCTGGGCAAAGACTTTGCCAAATGCTTCCCCAGCTGAACAAACTGTCCCTTAACCCCATCCAATTTCCACGTTCACCTAGCAACCCTCACATTTTTCTAAAGTAATTTTTATTATAAAACCGTATAAGCTTATAAAAGAAGAGAATTAAAAAAGGCGTAAAGTAGGAAAGCAAGAAGGAACAAAAAATCACTTGTGCTTTGGAGTATTTCATTTTAGCCTTTTTTCATATACAGTGATCATATTGTACCCGTTATTTAACTCAGGTCTTTTATCAGAATACTTTTTCCCATTATAAACCCTTTGCAGTCATCTTCTTTTTTTTGAGCCAGGCTGCAGGGCATCTTAGTTCCCTGATGAGGGATCGAATCCTCGCCCCCTGCAGTGGAAGCGCACAGTCTTAACCTCTGGACCGCCGGGGAAGTCCTTGCAGTCATCATTTTTAATGAATGTATATGTTCATTGAATTGAATCTCCCTTTCTTTCCCTCTTTTTCTCCCTATCATCCATCTATCCATCCATTCTTTGAGTCTATCTGTCCCTCCATCCGTCTATTGCGTCTGCACTTCGTAGAATATATTCTATACAGGATTTGTGTATATATTCCAATGGCTGTTCTCCAATGGCTGGCTATTTTGGCTGTTTCTAGGTTTTCACTATTATAAGTAATCCTGCCAGGAATGTCTTGGTGCAAAAAGCTTTTTCCATATTCAAATTATTTCCTTAGGAGAGATTTCCCAGAAGTAGAATTATTAGATTAAAGGGTTTGAACATATTTAAGGCTCATGACACTTAATGCCAGATTGCTTTCCAAACGTATGGCGGCAGTTCGTCTTCCTGCAGGCAGCCTATAATCAAACCCGCTTCCTTGCACCTTCTCAGGTGCTGAGTGATCTAATTTTTAAATAGCCCCATTAATTTGTGACACCAGTTTAAGATAATCAGTGATATTTTAGAAAAGAAAGGAGATGCCCTAGAGTGTTAGGGGCTGAGGAAGCTCTATCCTGCAGTGTGAATTATGTTACTGTCTGATTGGTTGAAAGTGAAAGTGTTAGTCACTCAGTTGTGTCCTGTTCTTTGTGACCCCGAGGACTGTAGCCCAGGTCCTCTGTGCATGGAATTCTTCAGGCAAGAATACTGGAGTGGGTTGCCATGTCCTTCTCCAGGGGATCTTCCTGACCCAGAGATTGAATCTGGGTCTCCTGCATTGCAGGCAGATTCTGCACTGTCTGAACCACCAGGGAAGCCCAGCTACTAGCCTGTTATCAGAGATTTAAAGGCCAAAGGATCCAGCCAGGCATCTCTTGGCTCTCTCTTAACGGCAGCCCTGTTTGAAGAAAAGGATGTGATAGCAAGAAGGAAGAATAGGAGGACACCAGCCACCGGAGAGGCCACTATTGGTCACCCAACATCTATGTCACTCCTCTCCTTCTCCCATAGACAGAAGCTGCAGTTTGTTCAGGCAGTTGAGTAGATTCACTGCTCACAGGAAGTGTGAGCTCCAACCTCAACCCCAGGAAATGAATCACCACTGGACTAATGTAGGCTTAATAATATCATTCCCACTGGCCAACCATTGGTCAGAAGTGGGCATGTGATGCAGCTAGGGTGAATGAAATACAAGTCAAAGTTGGGTAGATGGGACATATTTGGCTAGCATGACTCTTAGCCCTTTACCCTATTTTTTTCCTTCTGGTCTGGGATGTGAATAAAAGGTCAGAGGTATGGCAGCGTTCTTGTGACTATGAATTGATAAGCATGAAGACAAAAGCCAACACCAAGGATGGCCAGGCACGATGATAGAGTCTGTGTGTTTGAGCAGCTGATCCACTCTTGGACTATCTATCCCCAGACTTCTTGTTATGCAGAAAAAACACTTTAGACAGTTTTTGCCAGTTTGGTTGGCTTTTCAGTTACTTGGGTTTGGATGCAGTCCTACAAAGAAATAAATCGGCACACTGTTTTAGTCAGGACAAATCAGGCTAGCTGCTATAACACAGGGCTTCCTTGGTGATTCAGTGGTAAAGAACGCTCTTGCCAAGCAGGAGATGCGGGTTCAACCCCTGGGTTGAGAAAATCACTTCCCAGACCAGGGATGGAACTCCCTGCACTGGCAGGTGGATTCGTAACCACTGAACCACCAGGGAAGTCCCAGCTTGTCTTCTCTTAAATCGTTTTTTTTTTTTTTTGTCACAGTTATGGGTACTGATGCTATGCAAAACTCTGGGCCACACTTGGGGCTCAGATACAGATGAATTGGGGTTCTCACCCTCAAGTAACTTGCCAAATGGTCAGCATCTATGCCCACAAGTGACAGGGGAAAGGACAGGAGAAGAGTCAGGAGCAGTGCTGTGGCCAAGAGCCCAAAGCTCTGAACCACACAGGGTCTCACAGGGGAAGCTCACTGGTCAAGGCAGCGCTGGCCTCTCTGCCATCTCGATGCTACCATTCCTTCATTTGACCAGGCAATTCGTGCAAAACGCTGAGGACGGTGTCTGGCACAGGGCACTTTCTTTCCATTCCTTCATTCACTGATTAACTGGTTATTTGGTTGATGGATTGATTGATTCATTCACGCAGCAAACAAGGAAGGAACATCTGTTACGTGCTAGGCGCTGGGCTGGCTCTGAGGATAGGCAGCAAGCTCTGTAGGATTGTAAATCTTGCAATTCTGTTCGGTGGAGGAGCTGGTCAGATAGACAGGTAATGACAGCACAGTGGCGGGAGGTGCGCTGTTCACTGTGGAGGGACACAGGACAGACACCCACCTTTCCTTGAGAGGTTAGGGAGGGCTTCCTGGAGGAGGGGATGCCTAAGCAGAGTCTTGGAGGATGAACAAGGAGAAACTGGCCAGGCAGGGATGGTTACATAATTTGTAGGACTCAGTGCAAAATAAAAATGCAGGTCTTCTTGTTCAAAAGGCAGGGAAAGTGCCATTGGAAAGTACTTCCCCAGTCTCTCTCTTGACTTACAATGTTGTTGTTTTTTTTAATTTTACATTTAAAGATACTCTAAAGAAAAATTAAAATTTTAAATCATTGGCATGCATTTTATCACTCATCTTTGCAGTATGTAATGCCAGTTTTAAATGGAAATGTAAGAGCATTTAATTCATACACAGGACCACTGAAACGACACAAGTTCTGTTTCACAGCTCGGGCATGCACGTGTATTTCATTCTTACCAGAAAAGTGGTAATGCTCAACTGTTTTTTACTTTGCTTTTTGATAGAATTGAATTCATAGGGGTGTGTCTGTGCGTACTCAGTTGCTCAGTCGTGTCTTGATTCTCTGTGACCCCATGGATGGTAGCCCTCCAGGCTCCTCTGTCCATGGGAGTTTTCAGGCAAGAATACTGGAGTGGGTTGTCATTTCCTCCTCCAGGGGATCTTCCCAACCCAGAGAACCTATGTCTACTGTGGCTCCTGCATGGGCAGGATTCTTTACCACTGAGCAAACTCTCTGCCTTAGTCCTACTGCGGAGCAAGGAGGGACCCAAATGGAAAAGGACTGAGGTTGCCTGACTCTTCCGTATCTTCTGTGCCACTTTTCACCATCATCAGTTGCCTAGCACAGGGACAAGACATGTTTTAGGAAGGAAGAGACAGGGTTCCTTGGTCCATGTGTCTCAGAACGCCATGAGTGCATGTGTTCACAGCCAGTTTTGGCTTGACTGGAGAGCATGGCCTTGCTCACTCTCACACATCACGTGCTCATCTCCAGCTCACTTTGAGTCCCACTGACCTTGCACACGTCATGGGTTCTCTGGAATCCCATGTAGGTGGAGCCCAGGGAACGCAGACACACGCTGAGTATACCTGCTCCACTTGTGAGCATCGTCTCAGTAGATTTCATTCACAAAACACAAGTTTAAAGAGGAAATTATTGAGAATTTTAAGAGGATGACAGCAGAATATTAAACGAAGCGTGGAGCCTGCCTGAGCATGGCCCAGGTGCAGGGTGAGGGGATTACAGAAGCCGGGCAGCAGGTGTGAACAGCGCTACCGGAGGGTAAAACGCACAGAACCCGGGTGGACACGCACGTCAGGCGTACCTTCTCTGCTCACATGCACGCGCTATTGTCCCATCTGACATCAATTACAAAATACAAGTTCAAAGATAAAACGGTGACAAATTTCAAGATGGCAACGGAGACCGACCCTGAAGTCCAGTGCGTGGCACTTGTGAGCTGGAGGGCCTCTGAGCGTGGGACTCCATGCGATTGCTCAGGGCATAGGCTCACCCGGCAGCCCCGTGGCTGGGGGAAGGGAGCCGGGCGGAGCAGAGCTTCCAGGTAGAGGGAAGGCGCTGTGTGAAGCCCCAAGGCCGGCCCGAGCTCTGTGTTCCCCTCTGCGATTTACAGGGTTTGGAGATCCCAGTAACCCGCTTCTACCTCCACCTGTCATCACTCCTTCTTCACCACCGTGGCTGCTCCACACCTCTGGGGGCCCCCTGGGTAATGCTCTGGGGATGCTGATTCCAGCTGGACAGGCCTGAGAGGTGGCCTGCCCCCAGTGACCTGGTGCAGATGGAGGCCTTGCCTGTAGCTGCTGCCTACCCAAGTCTCAGGCAGGCCTGGCAGGCTGAGGGCTTATGGGAAGGGCTTATGGGAAGCCCTGCAGGAGTTGAGGGGGGTCTCTTCCTCGTTTCCTCTGGCTGACACCAAGGCTGCCCAGAGCGGGGGAGCCCCACACGGCCCTGCCACCCCCGCACTCAGCCGTCACCTGCCTCCCCTTCTCACGTCCCTCCTTGCCGGCTCCAACTGATAACAGGGCAGCCTTTTGAAAGCACACATGTGCGATCATTGTTGTTCAGTTGCTAAGTCATGTCCCATGCTTTGCGACGCTATGGACTGTAGCACACCAGGCCTCCCTGTCCCTCAGTGTCTCCCGGAGTTTGCCCAAGTTCATGTCCACTGAATCGGTGATGCCATCCAGCCATCTCTTGCCTGCGTCCAAACCTTGCCCTGCCAGTTTGGCTGATCACCCTTGGCTGGGGTGCCAGCATTCCCACCCCCCAGCCTCATCGCCACCTGAACTAGTCTCTTTCTGACTGTAGGACTGGGGCAAGTGGCTACAGAAGGCGCTTCGTGATGTCGGCTGCCTGGGGTGGGATGTAGGCTGTTCGGGAGCATGGATGCTCAGGCAGTGACCACTCGACCCTGAGAGCCAGTTCAGCTAAATTGACTGGAGGCTAGAAGGCTGAGCAACCCTATAAAACAACAGGAAGTCTGGAGGGTAAGAATGGGAGGCGGAGGGAAGCAGAGGACAGAATCTGCCTCTGGCAGCCACCTCCCTAGTCTCCTCTGCGTTTAGTCCAAGCTGCCCGTAATTAGCTGTCTGTAGGTCCCCACGGTGAGCTGGGCTGCACTGAGGTTCCAGGAGGCCCAGAGCACTTCCTGCCACTTCTGGTCCAACTGCATCTATTTCTGGCAGCTTAATTTTGGATGCTGTGCTCCCAGCGTGGGAAGGCAGGCAGGAAGGGCATTTAGGTATCTGGACCAGAGGAGGAAACCATGGCCACATGACTTTTTGAACCCTGTCCCGTCAAGAACAGACTGCTTTTGGCAGCTAGATGGTGTCGCCCCCACCTACTTGAAGGCAGTCAGGCCAGGAGGGGAGGGGATTGGCTGAGCAGAGGCCAGATCCAGCTGGGATGGAAAGCACTTTCTTGCACTTTTGCAAAAGAGCCCTCATGTTATGAGTGACTCGGGCCTCCTGTAAGGATGGGGATGGGCTTGAAGTCTGATGGGTCCAGGTCTGTCTATCCAGGGTCATGTGGGGATCCGTGGAAATATTAATAACAAGATGTCTGGGGCTTCCCAGGTGCTGCTAGTGGTAAAGAACCTGCCTGCCAGTGCAGGCAACATAGAAACCTGGGTTCGATTCCTGGATAGGGAAGATCCAGGAGGAGGGCACAGCAACCCATTCCAGTGTTCTTGACTGGAGAATCCCATGGACAGAGGAGGCTGGCGGGCTACAGTCCATGGAATCGCAAAGAGTCAGACACAACTGAATCGAGTTAGCACACACGAGGCCAACTCAGTGCCTGGCTCTCCACAGAGCCCGTCCTCTGTCTCTTCCTTCCATAATAAAGGCATCTTGGGGTGAAAAACGCTGGGATGGGACTGGAGAATTTATCTTCAGGGACTCCAGTCAGTGTGAAATCCTCAGGCCTGAAGGTGGAGGCCAGTGGGGAAGAATTTAGGTGGGGATGATCTTTCAAACTAGGTCAGAGCAGGAGGGGTGACTGACAAGTCTCCTGATACATAAGAAAGAAGAAGGGTAGTTCTCAAAATCTGAGGCTGATGGGTTGTATTTTTGATCAAGTTCCTCCTTGGCATGAAGTCTGAGACATTGAAAACCATGGAAGAAAATGGTGCTCCTGAAGAAATCGGATTTGCTCGTCATTACTTTGTTTATTTGTTTACTCACACAGCTGAGAAGAGGGCTGATGCTCTATCCGTGGGTTTGTAAGACAACTGACCTCAGCCCAGGGTGATGCTGTTTTCCTTTGGCAGGGAGATTACTATGTAGGTGTCCCAGGAAGATATGCTGCTTATAGGCTATTTTAGAATTTGTCTGGGCATTTGAGAGCCCCGCTTGAAAACTCCATGAACCACAGATGGAAATACAAACTGAATATTGGCAGATAGGGTAGGATTGAGTTTGGTTGCTCAGTCAGCCACGAATCTGGTAACTCTGTAAAATTGCCAACATTTGACTGCTTTAGACTACAAAAGTGGCCATTTTGGTATGGTTCACTGATTATTTATTGGACTAGGGAGCTACTTAATCTTTTTCAAACATGAAGGCTTTGTACTGCTATGAAGATCTGTCCAGAGGAGCCAGAACTTCAGCCACTGCAAGGCAGAGAGAAAAGAGCTCTGATTCTGGGCCCAGAGGCCCTGGGTTCAGATCCTGGCCCCACCACCACCAGGATTCACGAAGGAACACTTGCAGGCTGGCCAACAGTGTTCCTGCCCTCTGTGCTGAGGGCCCTGCGCTGTGGCCTTGTCTCTGCTATGTTGCTTTGACTCTGCTGTCCCTGCTGTGAGGTGTTGAGCAGGAAGGTGGCTCGCAGCTGTCAGGTCAGAGCTGGAGGGAAGGGGAGTAGCCATGCATTGGGTCCGGGATCTGCAGGAGGAGCTAAGGTGGAGAAGCCAGCAGAGACCAAAGGTGGGGAGGCGGTGGCCGGGGCTGAAGACACAGTCAGGGCACGTAAGTGTCTACTGAGCTGTTATTATCTCAAAACGTCGCAGAACCCCCTTCCCCAGCTCAGTGGCCTCCAATAGCAAGTCTTTAATCCCCAGACGAAAGGATGCTGCCCGGCCTGATGGGGTGCCTGTATCAGTGGTTGGGCTTGTTCTGGGGTCAAGGATGAAGAGGCAGTAGCTTGCTAGGACATGCTTTCCTCAAGCGGGAAGTGGAAACTTGCCATGTACTTTAAGGCTGGCACTTCCATACCCATGGCCAACGCAAGCCACGGGCCAAGCCCAATAACAATGGAGTGGGATAGTGCACAGGTCCTCAGGGGGCAGCGTGGGGGCCGTGAGTGATCACTGAACCAGAATCCATTTCGGCATCATACTCCAGCCTGGACAGGCAGCGGGGACTAGGGAGAGGGCCCGCCGGAGAGCTTCTCTTTACAAGTCTGGGCATACATTTGCCACGAAGCTTCAGGAACATGATTTTCCTGGTGGCTCAGACAGTAAAAGCATCTGCCTACAATGCAGGAGACCTGGGTTCGATCCCTGGGTTGGGAAGATCCCCTGGAGAAGGCAATGGCACCCCACTCCAGTACTCTTGCCTGGAAAATCCCATGGATGGAGGAGCTGGGTAGGCTACAGTCCATGGGATCGCAAACAGTCGGACACGACTGAGCGACTTCACTTTCACTTCAGGAACATGCTCTGTGGCCCTGAGAGTTTCTATAACACAAACAACCACTCCCGTTTTGCCTTCTGGGTCGGAGACTTTATTGCTAATCCCCGGATCAGCCCTGCCAAGTGGCAGTGTCGCTGCAGTCGGCAGCTGAGCGATTTGAGTCTTTGCGAGACCTGCTGAGTTTTCCTAGCCCATCAGCCAGGATTCCAGGGCAGCACTGTGTGCTCCAAGGTCTGTGCTCTGCCCTGTGCTGACCTTGAAGGCGTGAGCCCTTGGGGGCGGGAGATTCCAGCTTCAAAGGCTGTAAAGAGGCATGCGGAGACAGAGAGGGCTCCCTGAGTTCCACAAAAGAAATAGAGGCCGTAAGCTTTCACGAGCTGGACGAAAGTCATCCTCAGCCGCCTCCCCGGGGTCTGCTAACATGGCTGGCTCTGGAGCAGCATGGGAGTAAACTGCAGTTATTTGTTTTTTTGTTTTAAATTTTTTGGCTGCACACGGCATGTGGGATCTTAGCCCCCAACCAGGGCTTGAAGCCACACCCTTGCTTTGGAAGCACAGGGTCTTAACCACTGGAGCCCTAGGAAAGTCCGAAAACTGTGGCTCTTAATGGTGAAATGGATCAGGCTGAAGACATCACCTGGGCCCACCGAGAGGCAGGAGGTGAAGAAGCCATCACCGCTCAACAAGGTTGCCTCCACTGAGAGCACAGGGCTGCCACTGGCTGCCTTGGCTGTGGAGATGCTCAGTAGGTGACAAACTTCGTTCCACGGCCCAGGACCACAGATGACCTTGCAAGGATTGCCTGACTTTTGCAGCCATTGATTTTGCTGAGATGAATGGCTCAGCTCCTGCCGGCACTTGCCATAGCCCAACCCCCCAAGCCAGACTGAGCTTTGGGGGTCTGACAGGCGGGTTACCCCTGGAAATGATCTTAGGAGAACCATCTTGGGACCTGGGAGTAGGCCCATTTGTATTCATGAGGAAATTGACAATTGTGTGCCTTAGGCTATAAAAAGGGCCTTGGTGCAAGGCTACTAGAACTCAGAAATCAATATTCTGTGAGGCCTGAAGTATTGGGGAATGAGGTGCTGTTTGCTTCAGGTTTGCCTCTAAAATTAGATGAATTAGCGTAATGAATTCTTGCAACTCATTTGCATACGTTGCTAATTTAATTTTCGAGGGAAACGCTAGGAAAGACAGTACTGTGGATGCAGGAGTCAGGTCTGACCTATTTTCTGAGCTGTGTGCGTCTGCACATTTCTCTCTAGATGAAGCTGCTGGGCTGTGCTTTAGTACAGACGAAATGGCCTCAGTCCACACAGATATGAGTTTCAATGTCCAGGAAAGGATACAGGGTGGCTTGTGAACTTTGGGGACACTGATTCTGGCCACATCTGACCTCAGGATGTGACTCCGGGAAGGAGGCTCAGCCTCCTAGAATTCCATTCTGCATCTCTTCCAAATATGCATCCACGTGCATGAGGCTGGAATCCCGACAGTCACTGGGAGAAGGGCACGTAGACCCAGAGGCTCTTGCTCAGCCTGGGTGTCCCTCTGGGGCTGTGTCTTCTGGTCCTTAGTCTGTGCTCACTCAGCCTCTCTTTCTGGGAGCAGGTACCAGCCCAGAGTCTGGGGAATGCAGGCAGGGGGAGCCCCCGGGGCCACCTGTCTTCTCTCAGCGTTGACTCTGGAGGCTGATCCTGGCCACATGATGTGATAAGCACTTCACCACTCCGACAGCATTCCAGCCACGTGGAGAAAGGAGATGCCCCGTGCAGCGTGGAGAGAGCCAGGTTGTGACTGACTCCTGGCACACTCCCCGCCAATCCTGGCCCCGGTTAGTAGTCCACACCACCTTCATTGAAAGCCTGGAGCACTGTCTCCTTACTAAGCTCCAGGGAGAATCTTGGTCTTCCGGGAAGTCACTAAACTGCTGTCTTGGTGGACCAAGGGCTGGACTCTACTCCAGGACATCAGATTTTTCCATTAAAAGTACTTGTTTTGCTTGACATATGTAGACAGGGCTCCAGAAGCCCAGAGCATGAGTATGGGAGGGTGTGTGTGTGCACATGTGCGCGTGTGTGTGTCAGAGGAGAATTTAAAGTAGGGGTGGGGAACAGTGAGAAATGAGGCGAAAGCTCTGTGAAGGTAGTCTAGATTTCTCAGTCGTCAGGAGGAGGGAGGGATAAATTGTAAGTCCCCCGTCAGAAGCTCTGACACCTCCTGGCGGGTCACCTGTGTCTTCACGGCTCCGTGGGCCTGTCTTGCACATACCACCTTCAAGCCTCAGTGCACGGAGGCACACAGAGGGTGGGAGCACTCTCACTGTCGCGATGCGAGTACCTCGGCTGACCCGGGCGGAGTGAATGAGGCTCTGTCAACAGTGCTCTGTGTATGGGTCTGCTCCTCATCAGCCCTCATCCCAAATACATACTGGAACATTCTGGCCAGATTTAGCCAAACCCTGGAATTACTCCTTGAACTTTTCAAGAGTGTTCTGGCTGGCTCAGGACCATGGGAATTTGCAGAAATATGTCATCATTTTTGCCATCTGCAAAATCCCCCAGGTCAAGTGTCCAACTTCCGTGAAGCAAGAAAGGCCGGAAAAAAATTCTGCCAAAGTCTAGTTGTCTTTAAGAGAGGAGGCCCAATCTGGCTTTCCCCCATCAACACCAGGCTGGCCGGCTTCCTCCTCTGCCCTCCAGGATTCCAGTTGGGGAGGATGGCTAGATGTTGGGAGACTTGCCCTGGACCCCTGCTGCCTGGGCTGGAACCTGGCTCATCCTTGCCTTGCAGCTCAAGACAAGAAACTCAGTCTCTCAACTTCGGTTTTCTCATCTGTGAAATGGGAATGGAGTGGTTCTCACCTCTGCTTGGGCAATCACTCAGTTGTGTCTGACTCTTTGTGACCCCATGGACTGTAGTCGGTCAGGCTCCTCTGTCGATGGGACTATCTTGGCAACAATGCTGGAATGGGTTGCCATTTCCTCCTCCAGAGGATCTTCCTGATTCAGGGATCGAACCCACGTCTCCTGCGGCTCCTGCATTGATAGGCAGATTCTTTACCACTGAGCTGCCTGGGAAACCCTCACCTCATGGGATGATGGAGCAAATGCGGTAATGCTGGTACAGGGTTCTGCATAGTGCTGGGCACATGATCTTATCCATGTTAGTGCAGGGATGCTACTGGCTTCTGAAACATCACTGGTACCCCCCCAAGTCATCTCATGTTTGAAGCTGTTTCTCACTGTAGCTGGGATGGGACAGACAAGGCCCCTCAGCCCCTTCCCCAACCCCCAAACTAGCCTGGATGCCTAGAACTCCACACTCGCCTGTGCCTTCTGTATGTGATGTCTACGATGTGAGTGAGACCCCTCAGATAAGGCACCCTTGTGCGGTGCACAACCTGAACACCCGTACAGGCACACCCTGGGTTCTGAATACAGGCAGGCTAGGATGACAGACTCCTTGACTTGAACCTGGACTCTGCTACTTACTAGCTTGAAGGAGGGATTTGCATAAATTAACCCCTTGACATGTTTAGCTATTATTAAAATGAAGCTATGAAAGTGGGCAAATCCTGGCTGCCTGTGGTCCTGGGTATAGTCAGTGTTATAGCTTTTGGCTAACAAGATGGATTTGAGGTCTCCTGAATGCGGAGTTCAGAAACTGGGAAGGAGGGCACCCCTGAACATTTTCAAATGGTGTCCTGGGCAATTCTGGCAAACACAGCCCGAGCCCACACCCTCCAGATGAGCTAAACCACCCAGAATTCTCCAAATGCCCAGCACTTCTGTGCTTTCTGTCCTGGCTACTGCTGTCCCCCGCCTGGACCATTCATACCTGCTGAACTTGACCTTGTCCCTTCAGGCTCCATGTGAATGCCCAGATCCCTCCTGGGCTTCCTCTGAGGCTCTGTGTAGGAGGGGTTCTGTTGATTTGGGGCACCAGACACACATTGGGCTCCCCCTGGATGGTGCACAGCCTGAGGGCTGCTGGGGCTGAGCGGACACCCCTTCAGCAGGCACCCAGCACCCGGGTAACCAGCGAATACAGATGTGAGCCTCTGGGTCTCTGCACCTGGACCCTGAGCTCTGGACCCTCTCGCTTCTCTGTGTCGTTGAATTGGTGCTGGTGACAATGGGCTCCAGTTAACAGTGTGGGGGCGTTGAGGAATTGCTGGAAGAGGGGCTAGCCTCTTCAGAAACTGGGGAGAGGGGAGGAAGGAGTCAGCTGCCCAAGGGGGCTACCCAAGAGGATGTTCGTAAACTCCTTCAGAAACCACATCTCCGGGGGTTTGGGGCTGACATTCCTGAAGGAAACTAGAGATTGTTCTACGAAAATATCCTTTCAAAAATAGCAGCTGTTTTGTTTTGCTTCCTAAAGGCAGTGGAGACCGGCTTCCTGATTTGGGAAGACAAGTGTCTGAGCGGAGTCAGGAAGACCCGAGGGTCAGACCAGGTGGGTGAGATCACCAGCTCAGGGTCCCACCTGTTTTCCTCCTGGGAGTCCCCGAGGGCCAGGTGTGGTTGCCGGGTGTCCCGTCTCAACGTGCAGCCCCATGGGGGCAGTGACCAGTGACACACGCAGCCTTCTTATTTTTCATCCTTTAGGCTCCTTCTCTCCCAGCTAGTATATAACCAGTTGGTTAAGAGAGCTCCAGGGTCTCAGAAACTGAGGACTGAGTCTCAGTTCGATTTACTTTACAGCTATGAGGAACGCAACTTCCTAGGCCTCATTTTCTGCATCTGTAAAATGGGAGTAATAGCAGTCAGATGATTACTCTCCTATCTCCTACGAGGGCAATGAGGCTCAGAAAGTCATGATGCAGAAGAATCAGGAAACAGTCTGCCTCGGGAGCCCTCTCTCCTGGTGCCGAAGGCCCACACGGCGCATGGGGCCTGGCTGGCAGCCCCGCTCTGCCCTGCCAGGCTCTCTGGCCCCATGCGCCCTCAGACTGGCAGGCCCCACATCCCAGATGGCCTGCAGAGGATGCCTTTAGTTGTGACATTGGGGCCCATGTCTTTCCCTTTTGTTTTTCTGCATTTTCCCAAAGCTCTGCCATGCGCTGCATTGTATTTGAGGTCAGAAAGGCTGAAACAATAAATGCCATTTAGGAAAAAATAGATTTTGCAGAGCACTTATATTTTCTGATCTTGACTGGGACTCTCAGAGGCCCTGAAGGGGAGGTTGGAAGGACTTCTGTAGGGGGCTTCCGGCGTCCATGTGGTGGTGGGTGGAGCTGGGCCATAGGGATCAGGCTCCACTGGGGTCTGGGCTTGGCCCTGGGCTGGGCAGCCTGCGGGAACCAGCCCACGACCCGGCCTCTGGAGGGGCCTGCAGAGAAGACCTGTGTTTGGTGTGTCTACGCAGCACCCTCCCACTCCCTCCTCCACAGTGTTTTTCTAGAACTATCACCAACCCCCACTGCTCTGCCTTCGGGGACACTGGTTTTTCCCACCCCCTACTTCTGCCGGGGCTGCTGATAAAACCCCAACCCCTCGGTCAGGGCCAGGGGACATTTTGACCCAAGTCTTCTGCTCCTGTGGACATTTTGACCCCAAAGACATTTCTAACGTAAGCATTTTAATCAAAATTACCCAACAGTGATGAGTGTTCATCTAGAAAGCACCAGAATTCCACAGGGAACTCCATTAAGCCAAGTTAATCCCTCGTCAACTTTCTATACAGCTCAGTTAAGCCATTTCCGTTGTTTCCGTTTCCATTTTGCTGGAATTATTTTCTTAGAGATCAATTCTTTTGCATTTAGAATTTCACAGTGGAGATTTGCTTCATAAATCAGGTTTCAAAAAAAAAAATCCATCTCAGACTTGACTAATTGCAGCTTCTGCCACTGCAAGTGGCCACGGATTCCATCAAGGATCGTTTTCCTGGGCTATGTTATAGTCGGTGTTATTTCTGAGTTAATCCATGAGGAAATAGTGAGGAATTTTATGAGGCAGAGAGATGGGGAGGCGGGGAGCGGTGGAGAAGGGGAGGGGGAAAAAAGCAGGAGAATGCAGAGAAAGAGACACACAGAGGCCCCTGGGCAGAAACAGGGCTGCAGCTGGCCTGGTGGGTGGAGTGAGAGGAGGCAAAGGTCGGAGCATCCACTTGGCCTCAGGTCAACACATGGCACAGTCCTGCACCTTCGCATCCTGCCCTGTTGCATCAGTGAGGCCCTGAGCGGTTCATCTCAGTCTCTTAGCTTCTCCAGGAAGATACAGTCGTGTTCTGCATGGTTTTGGTTTTAAAATGTAGGTTTTTAAAAAATGTGTTCATCCAGATATAAGGCAGTATTCTTGATCCACCCTGGGTGTTCACTGCAATAGTGTTTCTTCTGGGCTCCTGATTGTTTCCCGACCAGGTAAATTATGCACACAGGAGGGTTAGGAGGGAAATTCATTAATTTCACAGCCAACCACGGGCTTTATTGCGCAGCTGGCAGCTTACCTCCAACAGGTTTCGGCAGCTAATGAAGGTGAGTCTCAGACTGGGGGTCATCCCTTCAGGACTGAAATGCAGGCAGATCTAAGGATGTTTGAGATCTGGGGATGTGGGGGTAGATAGTCACCCGGAACAAAC
Organism: Ovis canadensis; assembly: GCF_042477335.2. NCBI lineage: Eukaryota > Metazoa > Chordata > Mammalia > Artiodactyla > Bovidae > Ovis > Ovis canadensis. The sequence continues at coordinate 59,088,373 of NC_091266.1, read as the reverse complement.
TCAAGAACTCATCACAAGTGACCTGCTGATTCCCTGGTGTGAGTGACCTCGGGACAGTGCCCAGGCTGGCCCCAGGGTGGCCTCTGCTAATCTATGTGTCTCTTGACGAGCGGGGCCTGGGGATGGCAGCTTGTGGTTTACTCTCGGACTGAAGGGGCTTGAGCTGAATAGCAACCCCTGGGAAAGTGGGGATTAAACAGCCCTTTATATCCAGCTGTTCCTACTTTATTGGCCTTACTAACAAATCTCATGATGAGGCTCCAGCCCACTGAGACATCACAATTCAAAAGCATCAATTATTATAACATAAAAACATATAATTATATATATAGTTATACATATCAGAATAAAAATAATAATAACTAAAATGAATAAGAAATAATAAAGTATGTTACTATAATAATGACCAAGTAATAGTTACATACTATTATAATATCCAATTATTATTAATAATATACAATTATCTAATAATTATGTTGTAGTTGTTAATAAATACATTGCTATTGATAAATTAGCAATAACAATAACAATGATTATTAGCATTTAGTACTGCACCCCCTTTCACCTACACCTTCTCCCTAATTACTTCCCTGGTAGCTCAGCTGGTAAAGAGTTCTCCTGCAATGCAGGAGATCCTGGTCTGATTCCTGGGTTGGGAAGATCCCCTGGAGAAGGGATAGGCTACCCACTGCAGTATTCTTGGGCTTCCCTGGTAGCTCAGACAGTAAAGAATCCACCTGTAATGCGGGAGAGACCTGAGTTCGATCCCTGGGTCAGGAAGATCTCCTGGGGAAGGACTTGGCAACCCACTCCAGTATTCTTGCCTGGAGAATCCCCATGGATGGGGGAGCCTGGTGGGCTACAGTCCATGAAGTCACAAAGAGACCAACACGACTGAGTGACTAAGCATTCACGCACAAGCGTCTTTGCAATTGTGACGCACAGCACAGCAGGGCTCATCTGACCCCTCACAGTGGTGCTCTTTTGCTATCAGGCTGGGGAATAATCCAAGTTGAGAATTCCATCCTCAGTTTCCTTCTTAAGGCCATTTCTTACACAAACTGTTGTGGGCTGGGAACCCCCCAGAAGCAGATCCTAGTAAGCAGTTTATTTGGGAGGTGATCTTGGGGAATGCCCAAAGTGGGTGAGAGAGGAAAGGTATAGAGCCCACAAAAGGTGGGCTATGAAGCCAGTTCCCAGCTTGGAGCCCTTTCCCACTGAGGAACTCTGTCTGCACAGAACATAGTTCAGAGTTATCCCAGAGAGGCGTGGGTGCTGGGATACTTAGCCTCCAACTCCCATCAGCCATGGCTTCTGGGGGCCTTTCATTCTCCAACTTTTCATTATCTCAGCTTTTCATGGACTAAACTCGCTTCAGGTGGGTCTCTGACTGCATTACCGCAGGGGCTCACTGCTCTGAAGCAGGTCATTCTGACCTTGGACTCCTGGACTCTGGAAAGCTCTTTCTCTAGATCCAAGATCGATGGCTGTGGAGGCTGAAAACAGTCCCTAAAGATCTCTTAATATCCAGATCCTAAGGCCTGGATATTTAAACGTTACCTTATCTGGAGAAAGTTCCTTTACAGATGTGATTAAGTTAAGGATCTAAGGGAAATTACTCTGGATTATTGAAGAGGGCCCTACTTGCCATCACGGTATCCTTCTAAGTGAAAGTGAAAGTAGCTCAGTCGTTTCTGACTCTTTGTGACCCCACGGACTATACAGTCCATGGAATTCTCCTGGTCAGAATACTGGAATGGGTAGCCTTTCCCTTCTCCAGGGCATCTTCCCAACCCAGGGATCTTCCCTCATAGCTCAGTTGGTAAAGAATCTGCCTGCAATGAAAGAAACTCGGGTTTGATCCCTGGGTTGGGAAGATCCCCTGGAAGAGGGCATGGCAACCCACTCCAGGATTTTTGCCCAGAGAATCCAATGGACAGAGGAGCCTGGTGGGCCATAGTCCATGGGATCGCAAGAGTCGGACATGACTTATCAACTAGACCACCACCACACTGCCATCCTTCTAAGACAGACAAGGTGTATGTGAGGCTAGAAGAGAAGATCACATGACCACAGAGGCGGGGATCGGAGCAATGTGGCCTCGAGTGAAGGAATGTGGCAGCAGCAGCCTCAGAGGAGGCGGGAACTCCTGGAGACCCTCGAGGGCCACAGCCCTGCCCCCACCTTGATTTTGACCCAGGGATACTGATTTTGGCCTTCTGGCCTCCAAAACTGTAAGGAAGTAAACATCTGTTGTTTTAAAGTGCCGCTCTTGGGGTAATTTTTTCCCAGCAGCCCGAGGAAACTCACACGGTGTTTCTGGACTTCATCCCCGGCTCCCTGCTCTGCCAGGTCTTCCAACATCTCTAGAAGCCCCTGGTACCCCCAGGGTCTTTCTTCTTGCAGGCAAAGCAGAACCCTGGTATCCTCTCTTGGACCTCTTGGGGAGAGACCCCCAGATCACCAGAGTTTCTCCTTCCAGCAGAACGTGAAGAGTGACCATCACCCTGTCCTTGGCCCACCTACTCTGTTGAAGCCTCTTAACTTTCCATGGACTTTCTTTTCTTTTTTTTTCAAAGAACTAAGATCCTGGCATGTAGGATCTTAGTTCCCTGCTGAGGGACTGAATCCTTACCCCCGGCAGTGGAAGTATGGAGTCTTAACCAGTGGATTGCCAGAGAAGTTCCTGATCCCAACATATTTTCATCTTTTCCCAAAGAGCTGGGGACACGATGGAAGGATTCTAGCCCCTCTGCCCGTCTACGTACTCCTCTCTCCTTGAAGGTGAGAAGTTGCTGGTCTGCTTAGAAGCTACTGGCTGCCTTTAGATTTCACTGGCAGGCACAGTCATTCTCTTGAAAGGTAGTACAGGTCACAACCACACTCTGCCCCACCTGTAGCCAGGTGAGTTGGCAAGCCAGTCATCTTCATCCTTGGGCCTGCCGAATCAGTGTGCTCAGTGTCAGCCGCATGGTCCCAGGCACTCTAGCCCTGAAGGAGTGCCCTGCAGGAATCCTGTTCCAGGCCCCGATCCCAAGCATTAGCTCATCCCTCCCAGGGAGCTCTGAACCCGGGGCTATAAGGTGCAGGGCCAGCTGTTAAAAAGATCAATATTCATTTGGCAATGTGAGTCCTTGCCAATGCATTCTCCCATGAGTTGTGCCTTTGGCAGGAACCTGAGGCGGTGAGTGGTAGGGTTCAGGGCACCCCCCAATTCTGAAAGACCATTCGGAGAGCAGGGGTGAAGCACAGAGCGAATGTTCAACATGTGGCAGTGACTACAGCCACGACCTCTATTACGACGATTTCTTCCAGCTTTCCATAAATATTTGTGGAATTGAATGAATAGGTGACAATTGCAGCCACAAATGTGTTTCCTATTTCAGAGCTTGTTGGGTATGTAAGTGGCATATTTGATCAATTTGCCAGGAGAGAGGAGGACGAATGGGTGTTGGTCTTTGCCCAGGAAAGACAAGGGAAGGGGGATTTCACCTTAAAGAGGGTCTATATGTCCAGTCCTAGCTTGGTTTCTGGCCGGTTGTAGCTGATGCCAATATGATTTCAAGGTTTTCTGACTTTAGAAGAGGAGATTAAATGAGCCCCTCCTGGTTACTGTGGTGTCCTGGGGGTCTTCACATGGTCATTGCCCAGCGATTTGCAGCAACTGGTTCTCTCTCCCTCATTCTTCTGCGTGGGTGAAGAAAGAATTAGATCCAGGAACAGCTGGATCAGTTCTGGCCCTTCTCCTAGAGTCTGGAAACTCAACCCAAGAATTAATGCCAGTACAGCCAAGCCTGAGCTCGTCATGCCCATCATATATTGTAGACTGACCCTCTGTGTCCACCTCCGTGGCTGGGTCAGCTCCTAGCATTGCCTCTCAGACCACCTCCCTGTCTTTGCTAACGATTCCAGAATGCCTACAAGCTGAGTCCAAAAATTATGACCATAATGTGTCACTAACTTCTAAGAGTAATGAGCTAGAAAGTCACAGATCACTAGTTCTCCAAAGGTCCCAAAGTCCTGACTGAGTCATGCAAACCTTCCTACTCCAGTCAACCAGGACCCAGGACTAAATGTTAACGCAGATCATCTGGAGAGCTTGTTAAAGACGTAGATATTGATGTTGTAGGTCTGGGGTGGGGCCTGAGACTCTGCATTTCTAACAAGTTTCCAGGAGGTGCTGAAGCTATGGTCTGCAGACCACACCTTGAGCAGGATAAATCTAGAGACACCAAGTTCACTGGTTGAGTACTTACTATGTTTCAAATTTAGGTCATTTTCTGCCAAGCTTAAGCAAATCTCAACCACAAATCTCTATTTTCCATTGTGTAGAACAGTGTTTTCATAATTTTGTTACCATTCAGACTTTTTGCATTTGTAACTCCATTAGGAACTATCTCACCCCCATTTTGCCTACAACAGAAAGCCAATCTGAGTTTTCTCTAGGGGACTGTATCTGCCCTTGACCTTCATTTCCTGTTGGGCTGTTGATTTTGAGTGGATTAAACAAGGTGCCCTTCTGTAGACTCTGGAAATTCCATTCTAGAATCAATGTCAATGCAATCCTGATTCCACATTCAAATGGAAGGCACTGGGGAACTGAATGAGACAAGGACACTTCCTTGTGTTTGGGTGTGCGCTGATGCAGAGGGTTCAAAATAGCACTCAGTGACCCTTGCATCCAACCCCACATCCTGCACCCCTTGCCTTGGTGGGGAACATCAGCATTCCTCAAGGTTCCACTGCTGGAGCCTGCCCCCCTTCCCTTCTTGGCCTCGGAACATCTGTGGAGTGGGGAGTGAATTAGCCCACCTTTGACTCTGGTACTGGGCTTGCTGTGTGCATGCGTGTGCGCTGAGCTGCTTTAGTCATGTCCGACTTTTTGTGACACCATGGCCTGTAGCTTGCCAGGCTCCTCTGTCCACAGGATTCTCCAGGCAAGAATACTGGAGTGGGTTGCCATGTCCTTCTCCAGGGGGTCTTCCCGACCCAGGGATCGAACCTGCTTCTCTTACGTCTTGGGCACTGGCGAGCGGGCTCTTTACCACTAATGCTACCTGGGAAGCCCACCTGGCTCATTAGGTGCCTAACAAACATGTACCTAAAAAGGAGCTTTCACTTCATCTCCTTGCCTGGGAGGATAACAGGACTGCTCAGGGCCCCACAGACAGTGGCAGTGGAGGCAGATTCCTCAAACAGACACTGAGCCAACCTACAGACTCAAGCAGAAAGAGACCCTGAGGCCGTCTCATCCAGCCTAACATGTTGATAAACTGAGGTCAGGCAGGGCCATTGACTTGGCCCATGTGATTATCTTTGTTGCTGCTGTTTAGTTGCTAAGTTGACTCTTCTGGGAGATCACGGACTGTAGCCTGTCAGGCTCCTCTGTCCATGAGGCAAGAATACTGAAGTGGGTTGCCGTTTTCTTCTCCAGGAGATCTTCCCAAACTAGAGATTGAATCCAGGTCGCCTGCATTGCAGTTGAATTCTTTGCCATCTGAATCACCGTTATCTTTAGGAGTTAGTTAGTTTTCCACTCAGATTCCATTTTCTCCAGAAGCTCACTCTCAGGGAACTCTCGAGATAGAGTCATGTTTATGTCAAGGACATTAGAATGAAGAGTTTTCTACTTAAAGGCTGCCAACACTCGCTGGTGAGGAGGCAGAATCGGGTGTAATGTTAATAATTACATTGTGGGCATGAAGGTGCCATAGATTACAGAACTCATGGAGAAAATGGGCCTTTTACAGTAGGTCTCAGTCATTAGTGAAATTTCATGTTCAGAATTAGTCAGGAAAGGTAATTAGCGTCAAGGAATGCTGGCAGCCGCATAGTTAACATGACGGATGTTGGTGGGCTCACGCTAATGACTTATGGAATCCTCGCTTCGGAGATGATCGGAGCAATTTGGTGGTCAGCAGACAGTCTGAGAATCAATCACCACAACAGTCAATAATTCATTGCTTCTATTTAAAGTCTGGAATCTGCATCAGCTTGAACAGAAGGGAACCCTGATGGAGGAAGATTGGCATCCAACAAAACCCTGAACCTTGGCTCTTGAGATGCATCTGGCTTCTTCCTGGTGCAGAGCAAACAGGAAAGTTGTTTGAAGAATCTGCTCCTGATTCCATCTTGGGGCAGACACGGTCAGTGTCGCTGGCTGCATGGAGATCGGGAGTGGGATTTTAAACTAGATTTAGCTTTACAGGTTCCTCTCTGTGATCAGAAAATGGCCCCTACATTTCAGTGATCCCCAAATTACATCAGTAACTGTGAGATGGGAGAGCACTGCTCAGGGAGCCCAGGTACTTCTGAAGTTAACAAGCGGCAGGGCCAAAGCTCTGACCTGGGTTGTGTAGTCTTTGCTCAGCTGGAATAATTTTTTTTACCTTTGGATTTTATATTGGAGCATAGCAGATTAACAATGGTGTGATAGTTTCAGTTCAATTCAGTCGCTCAGTCGTGTCTGACTCTTTGCGACCCCATGAACCGCACATGCCAGGCCTCCCTGTCCATCACCAACTCCCAGAGTCCACCCAAACCCATGTCCATTGAGTTGGTGATGCCATCCAACCATCTCATCCTCTGTCATCCCCTTCTCCTCCTGCCAGCATCAGGGTCTTTTCAAATGAGTCAGCTCTTCGCATCAGGTAGCCAAAGTATTGGAGTTTCAGCTTCAACATCAGTCCTACCAATGAACACCCAGGACTGATCTCCTTTAGAATGGACTGGTTGGATCTCCTTGCAGGCCAAGGGACTCTCAAGAGTCTTCTCCAGCACCACAGTTCAAAAGCGTCAATTCTTCAGTGCTCAGCTTTCTTTATAGTCCAACTCTCACATCCATATATGACCACTGGAAAAACCATAGCCTTGACTAGACGGACCTTGGTTGGCAAAGTAATGTCTCTGCTTTATAATATGCTGTCTAGGTTGGTCATAACTTTCCTTTCAAGAAGTAAGCATCTTTTGTTTCAGGTGGACAACAAATATGTATACATATGTACATACATACTCAGTCTTACATATATATGCATCCATTCTCTCCCAAACTCCTCTGTCATCTAGGCTGCCACATAACATTGAGAAGAAGTCCCTGTGCTGTGCAGTAGGTCCTTGTTGGTTATACATTTAAACACAGCAGTGTGTACATCAACACAAATAATATTGATAAAACAATAATAGGAACAACAGCAGCTAATAGTTTTTGAGAGCCTACTGTGTGTCTGGTGCTTGCTGAGCATTTTACACATGTTATTTCAATTTGGTCTTCACAGATGGAAGCTGAGAGGTTGAGTACGTTACTCAAGATCACACAGCAAGCTCTTACAGGGCCGATCTTCAAAGCCAGATCCTGGTACAGATCTCCTAAGTACAGTGCTACTTTGAGCTGCTGGATGCAGGAAGTTGATGCTAAATTCTTGCTACCTCAGCCATCTCATCTATAAAATATGAATAATAATGTGCTCCACATACAATTTCAGGAATAAGTTGCTTGGTAAGCTGTTATGCAGGGAGCCGAAAGCCTGAAGGTAACTGTGACCTGATAATTACAACATACATTCATATGAAGGCACCTGTGTACCAATTGCAAATACCCATCTCTACCCCTCCCTTCCCAAGTCCTTGGATGCACTGAGTCCTGCCCAGTCATTCTCGATAGCGTCCTGTGTCCATACACTCACTTCACATTCACACCGCCTTTGGTCTGTAGACTGTGAGTTTTCTACCTTCTGTCTGTGGGTCTCCTCTTCCAAAGCTTCCAGTGGTACCCCATTTCCTTTAGGATTAAGAGTGGCCTTCTGAGAGCAGCAATTGAGCCCTCTCACCAATCTGTCTCCAGGGTACTCTCTTCTGCACATGCCCATGGCCCACTAAGATCCCCCCCACCTCCTTCTCGGCCTCTATCATTGGCCATTGCCCTCCCCATGACCATGACGACTAACACTCCGCTCCTTACCACCCCCACCAGCATCCTCAGCATTAGATACCCAGGAAAGCGTCCCTGCTTGTGCTGGTTCCCACTCCCAAGAAGGGATCCTTAAACCTCTTCCCATCTTCAATATCAGGGTTGCTCAAATGCACACTGACCCCTGTCTGTGCCCAGGAAGGCCCAGACAGATGATGGAGGTTGGAGAGAGAGTCTGAATAGGAGAGAGGGTGAACTTGCTGTGCATAGATCTGTCTTCCTGGTTCAAAGTGATGACCATGTGGTCCAGGCTGAAAGCCTTTCCTTTTCAGTTGCATTTTTGGTTCAAAAGTGATGATCACCAAATTTCTACTCTGGAATGTCAAGGTTTCATTCAGGGAAAGAAACCTCTGAAAGTACAGATACATGTGTAGGTAGAGGGCTCCTGGCTTTCATAAATACTGTTAGAAGTCCATGACTCAACAAGACATCCCTCGGTTACTGGAGCTGCTAGAGAGTGAGACTGTGTGATCCCCAGTTCCCCTTCCCCAGAACTCTGAGATTGGAGGCCAGAGGAAGTGCAAGTAGATAGTAAGCATGCCTTAACTGAAGAGCAAAGAACTGACAAGCCTAGAATCGCGGCAGATTTTAACTTGTTTCTCTCAGCAACAGATAGATCAAGCAAACAAAAAAGTAACAAGATTGTAGAAAAGTTGAACCATACAGTGAACAGATGGAGCTAATAAAAAATGCAGAACCCCAGTATCTGCCAATTTAAAAATACATGTTTTCTCAAACACATGATTAATATTTACACAAACTGATTACATTGGGCTATAGAATACATCTCAACAGGTACTGAATCATTATAGAGAAATTATGTTCTCTGACCACATATGATAAAATTAAAGATCAAAACTTTCCATATACTTTGAAATAAAAAATATTAAGGGGATAATTCACAATCATGGAGGAAATTATAATGGAAATTTAAAAACTGAACAATAATGAAAACACTATGCGTTATCAGTCAGTCTAGGCCAGGTTATGCTGAGATAACAAACATACCCCAAGTCTTAGTGGTTTACACACCTAAGGTTTGTTTCTCCTTGCTGTATTACATGTCTGTCCTTGGCCAGAAAGACGTTCTGGTCCACATCCTCTTCACTCAGAGCTGAGGCTGATGGAGCCTCACCCATCTGGCACATCACCAGTTCCTGTGGCTCAAGGAGGGGAGCCCTGCAGGGTCTTTATTTATTTGGCTCCATCGGGTCTTAGTTGCACCATGTAAATCTTTTATCATGGCTCATGGACTCTCTAGTGGCGTGTGTGTGCTCAGCTGGGTCCAACTGTTGGCGGCCCTTTGGACTCTATCCCACCAGGCTTCTCTGTCTGTGGGATTTCCCAGGCAAGAATATTGGAGTGGGTTGTCATTTTCTCCTCCAAGGGATCTTCCTGATCCAGGGATCATCTCCCTCGTCTCCTGCATTGCAGGCAGGTTCTTTACTGCTGAGTCACTGGGGCTTCCTTCTAGCTGTGGTGTGAGAGCTTGATTGCTCCACAGCATGTGGGATCTTAGTTCTCCAGCCAGGGATTGAATCTGCATCCCCTGCATTCCAAGGCAGATTCTTAACCACTGGATTGCCAGGGAAGTCATGCCCTGGGGAGTTTTGAATCAACAATAAATTCTTCCACCTAAGAATAAGTAGTGCTGGTCACTTACACTCACATTTCTACACGGCCAGGCTGAATTTGAAGAGAGAGAAGAAACACACTCCTCTTGTGGGTGGGAGGTGCTAGTTACGAGCAAGTGGTAGCAAGGGATGTCACAACCCATCAGAACATGGGATTTGACTAAAGCAATGGTTTAAGAGAAATATATGGCCTTGAATGCAGAATGACTGAAAATAAATGATCTAGGGGTCCAACTCAAGAGAGCAGAAGACAAACAAAGCAGAGCAACTCCAACAAATGTAGGAAGAAAAGATGAAATGATGCACGGAAATGAATGAAACGAAGAAATAATAAATAATACAATGGAGCAGCAAAACCAAAGGTGAGTCATTAGAAAGGCAAAAACAAAACCAAAAACAACAACCTAGCAAAATAGAGCAATGTATGGCAAGAGATAGTCATTAAAAAGGTAGAAGAAAACGCCAATAACCAATAGCAGGACTTGTCCAAATGTCAGAAAACTTCAGCTTGATGGCAGTGGCAGCTGAGAGTTTGTTTCCTGTGGGTCAAAAAGAAACACAAGAGGTCTTTGTGAGGTAGAGAAGGCAGAACTTGGCTTGCTTCTTAAAATGGGGAACGGGGTGGGTTTCCCAGCATGTAAGGGAAGGCTGGGGGGAAAACCCTACAGCCAGCTTGCTGCCTACAAAGAAGACTGAGCGCTGAAGAATTGATGCTTTTAAACTGTGGTGCTGGAGAAGCCTCTTGAGAATGCCTTGGACATCAAGGAGATCAAAGCAGTCAATCCTAAAGGAAATCAACCCTGAACATTCATTGGAAGGAATGCTGAAGATGAAGCTCCAGTAGTTTGGCCACCAGATGCAAAGAGCTGACTCATTGGAAAAGACCCTGATGCTGGGAAAGATTAAAAGTTGGAGGAGAAGGGGACGACAGATGGTTGGATGGCATCACTGACTCAATGGACATGGATTTGAGGAAACTCTGGGAGATACAGGAAGACAGGGAAGCCTGACATGCTGCAGTTCATGGGGTCACAAGAGTAGGACAGGACTTAGTGATTGAACAACAGCAAAGCTTCCTGCCTGGGCTTTGGTTTTGTAAGAAGCCCTGGGCCTCAGGAAGTGAGAGCTAATGTTAATTGAGGCTCTAGAATGATCTGAACACTGTACAAGCATTTTATATGTAGAAACTAATTTGTTCCTCCTCATGACCCCAAAACTAAGTTCAGGTATTATCCCTTTTGGGCGTCCCTAGTAGCTCAGACAGTAAAGAATCTGCCTGCAATGCAGGAGACCGAGGTTCAGTCACTGAGTCAGGAAGATCCCATGGAGAAGGGAATGGCTACCCACTCCATTATTCTTGCCTGGAGAATCCCATGGACGCATGAACCTGGCTGTCTACAGTCCCTGGAGTCGCAAAGAGCCAGACAAGACCGAGCGACTAACACTTTCACTTCAGTTTCATAATCCTTTCCTTATACATGAGAATACAGTTTCGCCTAGGTCACATGACAGCTGGCACAGCCAGATTCAAACCTGGACCCATGGGCTCAGCTATGGCACTTCCATGGCCTGCAGGGCTGAAAGTGAATCCAGCTGCCCACTGACCCAGAGGCGACCCAGGCTCACCCTGAACCTGGGGCCCAGGGCTCTCCACCGGCTTTATTTGTGGTGGTCTGGCCATGCAAAAGGGTTTATTTTAATGTGCTCAAATATCATAGTCTTTTTTCCTTATTGTTTCTTCATACCCATGTTTCCCTCTATTACCTTAAGGCTTCAGTTTTTCTATTTAAATGTCTGATCCATTTTGGGTTTTACCCCAATGTGTGGTATGAGCTCCAGGTTTGACTTTTTCCATATGGCCATCCAATTATCTCCAGACCACTCATTTGGGAAAAAAAAAAAAAAATCAACTTTCCACACAGATTTGTGAAGCTGCCTTTCTCATGGAATAACTTTCCAGACGCAGTTGGGTCTATTTCTGAATTTTCTTTTGGTCCGGTCGGTCTATCTGTTTATTCCTGTGCCAACACCAAACTCCTAATTACAGGCATTATCGTGTATGTTGATGGTGAGGAACTCTGCTACCATATGGCTTCTTTTGGGTTCTTCTGGCTTGCTTTGCTTTTTTGTTCTAAAGCATAAACTTTTTAAACAAGTTGTTTTGCTCCGGAAGAAAAAGAAGCCTGGTGGTATTTTTAAAACTGGAAGTTCGTTAAATCTGTTAAATGAATGGAGGCAGAATGGGCGTCTTTATGGCGATGAGTCTTTTCAGTCAAGACCATATCTCTTCATCCAAAATAGCATTTTGAGGGAAAAAATGTGAACAGGATACTTACAGAATGGTTAGTATTCAAATGAATTAAAAAAAAAAAAACCACACAGAACAGCCTGTCTGGTTTACAGATTCATATTAATGTGATGTGCTGTGCTTAGTTGCTCAGTCGTGTCTGACCCTTTGTGACCCCATGGACTGAAGCCCGCCAGGCTCCTCTGTCCGTGGGGATTCTCCAGGCCAGAATACTGGACTGGGTTGCCATGCCCTCCCTCGTACAGGGGATCTTCCAGACCCAGGGATCGAACTCAGGTCTCCCACATTGCAGGCGGGTTCTTTACCAACTGATCTACCAGGACAGGGTAGGAGGGAGGTTGGTAGATAGAAAGGGAGAGAGAGAGAGACAGAGAGGGAGAGAGAGAGAGGTCTGAATTATGGCAAACGTTTGATCTTGGTGGAGAAGAAGTAGCTGTTATATTATTTCTCTATGCTTTTCTATATGTTTGAAAGATTTCATAATTAAAAACAAAAGGAAAACAGAGCTGTCTCCACTGCTCGAGGGTACTCCCCAGAAAACAGCACATTTCAATCTCTTTCATGCGGTTCTGGAGTGGTGTCCGCTGCTAGGCCTCTGTCAGGGGAAGCCTGTAGCTCTTTCTGTGGAAAAGAATTCTATTAAAGACTTGTCAGCTCCCTCAGCAGCTGGAGTGGGAAGATTTCCTTTCTCTAAGTGGGCATCCTTAGCAGCTCTGAAGCAGACACGAAGCAGTGTGAAATCCGGAGTTAATGAAATCTCTCTGCAGTCTTCTGGGTTTCTGACAGGAAGGGTTTCACTGTATTAAAAACCTGTTCCCCAATATGTTGTAAACATCTCATTTTCTTCCTCTCCATCCATCCACAAGATTTAAAATCACCGGGAAAAAAAAAAAGCCCAACAAGTCCCAAATGGAAGGAGGAATCATTTCTCCTCCTGACTCTACAATGGTCTTAAAAGACCCTTGTTTAGAACAGCTGACAGGAAATTGTATTCTCATAAACGGATCTATTGTGCAGTCTTCATACCTCCCGTTTCAATAGGACTTAAGAAAAGCAGTTTCAAAATTGAGTTATTGAGTGGGCTCATTCAGAACAATTTTCCTCTATGAGGAAAAGTTTTCATTACTGAAAGTGGCCCAAATCGACGCAGTCGTGTTTTCCAGAATCCATCACCTCACAGTGAAGGCGCTTGAGGAGCCTGTGTTTGGTTGCCACCTGTGTCTCCATTCTGAGGAGAGGTGTTTGTTTTCCGAGGCGTGCTTAACGGGAACCCCGGGCATGGAACACAATCCCTTCATTGCTATTCTAGGCAGTGGGCTTGCATATATTACAATCGCCTCCTCGGGCCCACACAAGGTTTCCAGAAAGGTGAGCATTGCTTGAAAACACCCTGTTCTATATGAGGAGAAGCAGAGACAGGCAGTTAGGCCTGGCAGCAGAGCTTCATCTCTAGACTCGGGAGGGAAAAGGAGGGATGTGGGGTGGGGTGCCGGGGGGACCCCTGCCTCCCCTCCCCTGCCTCCCCTCCCCTGCCTCTGTCTCTGCCTCTGGGACCCCTCCTCCTGGCTCGGCTCTTCCCGGGGGAAAATCCCCACCAGCATCTTTCCAAAAAAAGATGCCTTCGTTGCTGGTGAGGGCGTTAATTCTGAGAAAGGACCTCTAGCAAGTGTGAGGTGAGCCTTTGCGAGAAATGCCACGTCAAGCTGAGTTTCCCAGAAAAGGCCTTGAGAGACTCTAGTGTCTCAGGAAAGGAACGTTTCGATGTAAACGTCTAGAAGTTGTTCTTCCTGGTCTGGGGGAAGAAAACAGAAGAGGAGGAAGGCTCTCAACATGAATATTTACCAGAGGAAAAATATCCTCGGGAAAATATGTGACCTTGATGAAGTTTGTCACTGAGATAATGAACATGAAGGGATGGGAGGGGAGGGAAAGAAAACCTGGTCTCCCACTTTATTCCTGGTCTTTCTGTTGGACTGAACCACGAAGGTTCAGAGCGAGTGGTGGGCTGGGGGCTGGGGGGAGGAAGGCCCCACATGTTGGCAGAGCCACAGAGAGTGTGGGCCTTAGCAAGGGAGGACTTGAGCTGGGACTCAAGAGGTCCAGGTGGTGATTCCCCCTCTTTCTCCACAAACCTCCTCACCTTGCTGTTTTCTCTTGCTCTTCACTGACCCGCCATTCTCTTGGGAATCCAGGCTGCCGACTCGGTGACAGCACAAGCTCCTCCCATTCCTGGGCCACCCACTGCCGCCAGTGGTTTCAGTGTGGTTCAGTGGTATCGTGTGGTTCCATCGTCAGAATGCCTCCTCCGCTTGCCTCTCATAGACCTCTGGCCATGAATGCCAGTGAGCATCCCGTGAGAGTCTCTGACTCCCAGTCTGGTCCTCTCTGCCTCTTCGATTTTGTAAAAGGCCTACATCGAGCTTTCCGAATATGCCTGTGATCCTGTTAGTTCCCTGCTCGAGAGCTTTCAAACGCTCCCCATTGTTTGCAGCATGGAGCCCAGCTGACATTCAAGCTTCCCTTCCCGGGTCTCACTCCTGTCCTGTTGCCTCTAAATCCCCAGAATCCAACCAGTCTGGCCCCTTGGGTTCCTTGAGTCCTGTAAGTGTGAGTCGCTCAGTAGTGTTTGGCTCTTTGCGACCTCATGGACTGTATGTAGCCTGCCAGGCTCCTCAGTCCATGGAAGTCTTCATGCAGGAATTCTGGAGTGGGTTGCCATTCCCTTCTCCAGGATCCTTGAGTCCTGTAAGGCTTTCCCAAACTCAGAATATTAACATATCTTCCCCTCTTTTTCCACGGCTGACTCTTAATTCTTCAGACCTTGGTTGGCTTAAAATATCACCCTCTCAGAGAGAACTCTCACGAGCTTCTCACTGGGAACTCTGTTATGGCGCCACTGAATACAACATTCGTCTTAGTAAAGATAATTTATACTGATTTATTTACTGGTGTGTTTACTCATTTATTATCTGTTTGCTCAATAAATTATAAACTCCAAGGGATGGGAAATTTGTCTTCTTTATTCACCCACAAATATTTAGTATCTGGCAGTGGCAGATAGTAGACAATCAAAATTTATTTTTTGAATAAGTGAATTAGTATTTTTAGGATAAATCATTAAAAGTAGAATTAGTCTATCAATGGACTGTACATGGTTTCGAGGTTTTTGATGTGCATTTCCAAACTGCTTTGGAAAAAAACAGTGTTTGGGGAAAAAAGTGTCTGAATTTGTACTCTATTAGCAGTGAGTGCTTTGAACATCTCCTCACACACTTGCTAGCACTGAGTATTATTTTTTAAATATTTGCCAGTTTTTAAAGATGAAAACAGTCTCTTTGATGACTAACGGAATTGAAAGTTTTTTTTTCTTCACATTTTCTGTTTCCATGAATTTTATTTTTTTCCTTTGCTCATTGTCCTTTGTGATTAAGAGTTCTTCCTACATATGTCTGTGAGAATCACTGGCTTTTCTATTGGTGATGCTAAGCTTCTGATCTCCCTGCTCACCGCAGTCACTTTGCACAGACACCTAGCAAGGGTTCCTTTACTCTGGTTTCAGATGTGGTTTGTATTCACAACTCTTTAGACACCACTGATTTGTCAGCACCTGCGTGACCTCTGAATCAGTTTGGCAAAAAACAAAACAAAAAAACCCCAGACAGTTGTTTGACATGATTGATTGCATTTTGCATGTCTCACCTGGGGCTTTGGTGCTGT
This sequence comes from Ovis canadensis, assembly GCF_042477335.2. NCBI lineage: Eukaryota > Metazoa > Chordata > Mammalia > Artiodactyla > Bovidae > Ovis > Ovis canadensis. Next base: position 59,072,748 of record NC_091266.1, on the reverse strand, counting down.
GCAGGCAGGAACTTGGGCTTCCTGGGAAAGTTAAAGAGCTCTAAAATCAGTCACCTTTTCTGCATTGTTTCATTTTCTTCATAAGACTGTCTGGCTTACTATTAATTTTATGTGACTGGCAAGATAGAGGGGTTCCTTGAAATCAGGGAATGTGTTTATGCCAAAGCAGATGTTAAGTGGGTGCCGCATTTTTGCTCACACCTCTGGGTGAGGGGTTGGCAGGTGCCTCAGAAATGGTCTCATCTTGGGCCATAGGTATGCAAATGTTTGAATAGTGGTTTCCTAGTCAGGGACACCTGTGTGAACCTATATTGCCCTCGGGGACATGTCAAAAGGTCTGTACTTGTCTCATTCATTCACTCAGCAAATGTTCAGTAGCTTGGAATTCAAAGCAAGACCAGAAAGGCAAGGCCCCTGCTATTATACACTCTAAGGTTCAGTGTAAAAGGCAGATATTTAAGAAATAACCCAGGGAGGTCCAGTGGTTAGGACTCTGTGCTTCCAATGCAGCGGGCTGAAGCTGAGGAAATGAGATTCCATATATCTCTTGGAGTGGCAAAAAAAGCAACCCATAAATAGGGTGCTAGGCAGAGAATAAGAGTGGCTTATGCTTTAGATGAAGGGTTTGAAAAGAACACTGGCTCTTAGGCCAACTGTCAAGCATAGCAAAGAAACCTATCAGGTAAGAGTATCTCTTCTTTGAAGAATTGTGAGGCCTCCACCAGGCCCCAGGAAAGAAATCGTTCATTGCCCATCAGTACCCATTCTCTCCTCTGTTAATACCTGAATCTCCAAGTTTTACATGGGCACAAGACTGCCTACGTGAAAACTGTCCCTATGACTAATTTCTGGCCTATGGGAGAGAAGCAGAAGGGGTGTGTGCAACATCTGCTTGCTATCTCTAGTGGAAGAGGGTGTACCTCTCTTTATCCCCTCTTCCTTCATTCTGGGTAAAAGGAGACATCCTGGCTGGAGGTCAAGGAGCCGTCTTGGACCAAGGGGTAGAAGGGTCATGCTCATGGTGATGCTCGTGATGGCTGAGTAGCAAGAGAGAAGGAGATTGGGCCACTGACCTGGGAGAATGTCATGATAGATCTAATTGTCCATCTCTGACCTTATTTACTTAGATGTAGACGTCTATCCTGTTTAAGCTATTATACTTCTAACTGACAACAGCCCTGTGGAGGTATCCTCTTGAGGGCAGGGACTGACTTACTTTGTATTTACCTCTCCAAAGCATCAGGTGGTATGGGACACTGCATGGAGGCGGATGGGGGATCCACTTTTAAGGTGGGTCACTCAGATTGCTGGCAAGCTGGTGCCAGCTGTTGGCAGGAGGCCTCAGTCCTTCACTGTTTGGATGTCTCCATAGGACTGGTTGAACGCCCTCGTGACACGGAGGCTGGCTTCTCCCACAGAAAGGGATCTGAGAAAAAGCAAGGCAGAAACACAGTGTCTTCTGTGATGTGGTCTCAGAGGTTATCCTCTGCCATTTTCATAATACCTATGAAACCATGCTATTCAGAAGTGGAGGGAATGGCGCAGCATTACTATCAGGAGGCTGGAATCATTGGAAGCCGCTTGGATGTTGTCCCAGTCTAGCCTTCAGACCCTCCCGCATGCTCAGGGAGGATACTTCTTTTACCCTCAAGCAGAGAGTCTTCAGACTATAGCTCCGATGGTAAAGAATCTGCCTGTAATGCAGGAGATCCGGGTTCAATCCCTGGGTCAGGAAGATCCCCTAGAGAAGGAAATGGCAATCCACTCCAGTATTCTTGCCTGGAGAATCTCATGGACTGAGGAGCCTGGCGGGCTACAATCCAAGGGGTCACAAAGAATAGGACACAACTAAGTGACTAACCACACACAAAGAGAGTCTAAGTGGAAGGTGCCACCCGGAGGCCTCGTGTTCTCTTGGGTCAGTGGGGTGGAGATATTATTTGACAGAAGACCACCTTATTAGATGGAAGGGGCCACTTATGCCTTAAAGATGAATGGTTCGAGCTCTAATCTCCTTTCCTGCAGGGAACTGAGCAGAGTGTTCAGGGACCAGATCTCACTGGAGGAGGGAGCAAAAAAGATAATAGCATTTGAGCTGAGCAATTGTTTAAGCTGATTAACGAGAGGAAAAAAGAGAAAGATTCTGCCAACAACTGGGCTGGAGAAAGAGATTTCCTTCTGGTCAGTGGCTCTCTGCAGCTGAGCACATCAAGGGCAATACAGTAGAACTTTCCTAGGTATGTTCAGACTAATATAGGTGATATATAGTCACTGCCCTTTAGCTGTGGGGTCAGTGGCATAATGTAGCAAAACCACATTGCCTCATCAGAACCAATGTCAAATCTCAGGAATTTTGAGAGCTGGTTATTAAACACAGTCATTATTAAGAATTAAATTGTGTGAAATAATTGTTGTTTAGTTGCTAACTGATATCTGAGTCTTTGCGACCCCATGGACCGTAGTCTGCCAGGCTCTGCTGTCCATGGGATTTCCCAGGCAAGAATGCTAGAGTGGGTTGCTATTTCTTTCTCCAGGGGATCTTCCTGACCCAGGGATCAAACCCATGTTCTTTGCATTGACAGGCAGATTCTTGACCGCTGAGCCACCAGGGAAGCCTGTAAAATAATTAGATTCTACTAAAACCAAAGGTAATAAGTCGTCAAAACATCACTTGTCAATTTATTTACTCTGATCTATGCTTTTGAGGTTATTTATATCTCGCGTTTGTGTGGTGAAGACACTATATAATGGTGAGCTTCTAGCATCTCTCCCCAGCCCTGCTCCAGGGACCTCATGGTGGTTCCTTGAAATTGGCCATGGTGAGAATACTTCCACCACAGGAGCTGGCTAATGCTACAGTCAAAGACTGCTCAGCCAGTAGGTTGTTAAGCACTTTCCAGCACTCCACTGTGAAGGACCTGACCTGGAACGGTTGTCTGGTCCCGAGGGTGGTCCAGGAAAGAGGGCACTTGTGAGGCAGGAACATGCCTTGGGCTCTGGGCCGTGTCACCCTGACCCTCAGGAGATGAGTAAATGTCCTCTTCTCTCTGGACCTGAGGAGGAGTAGGAGGACTCTGGGTTCCTTTCTAGCCTTAGAAGACTACCCAAGAGCTGTAATTTTAAGAGACTTAATGGCGCCCCTTAACGTACTGCAGATATCAGTCATCAGACGTCTGTTTCACGGAGGGTTATTAATTCTGGGCCCAGGCTGCAGTAACGGTGTGAAGATGTCTCCTGGTAGACTTTGAAGGAGTCCAGGAAAGGAAAGTGAGCTGAATTTGATCAAAAGGCCAAGACATTCCTGCATATTGACAGATACCATAGAAAAAATGAAAACCCCCAAAGCTTTCGTGGAAACCAAGGACTAACTTCAGAACAGGACTGTCTCGACAGCTTCTTTCCTGCCCTCCAGCCCTGTACAGCTGCCCCCAGTTCATCCAACTGGAAGACTGGATCTCACCAGGAAAGAAGGAGTTAATCCGTGGCCCCCACAGCAGTGATTCTTCCTTCCGCCATTGATGCCGCAGACCATTAAAATGTGATATTGCGTGTATCACGGTCCATTTCCCGGATGTGAGGAGTGTGGCAGCAGGCCTGGGACTGCAGCATTTTGCCAGCTACGCTCCAGTTCCCCAGAGCCAGAGATCACGCTGGGATGTGGGAGACGTGGCTGGGGGTTGGAGCAGTCCTGTTGCCCCCTTGGAGCTCTGACTGCCCCGGGGAAGCCTGGCAGGGGATGAGGGTGTGGAGTCCAGGAGCCACTTGGCAAGAATTGCAGGATCATTTGCACTGGAAGCGTCTCCAGAGATCCCATTCTATAGATGAGGACGCTGAGGTTCCCACCAGAGCCCAGAGCGTTTAAAGCCGGGGCCCGACTCCATGGACCCCTGATCCAGCAGGAATGGCATCTGGTCTGCTGCACAGGAAACAAAGCAGAGGCCAGTTACTAGGCCTGGATCTGTTGGCTCCTTTTCCAAAGGGTCCCAGAATGTACGTCAACAGTGCCCAGAGCTGTTTGGGCCTCCACGGCTCACAGTATAACCTCTAATCCTTTCCATTAAAATAGCCAGCTCCATCTGGAGGGCCTGGGAAGCAGTGCTGGAATTAGGGGATGGAGAGACCCCGGCACTGTCCCCGAGGGCAGCTCCAGGCCCACCTGCAGGGTGGTGCACGGGGGGCAGCCCCTGTGGGGAGGTGGAGAGTGGAGGTGGAGGCCGGCCTCTGCAGCAGCAGTGCCCCTTGATCTGGTGGCCTGGCTGGCGAGCTGGAGTCAGGCTCCTCCAGGGCCGAGCACGGCCCGTGCTCTTCCCACTGCATGTCCCTTGGCGCTGCCTCTCCTCCCTTCCCCGGCCGCGGCTCCGGTCGCTGCCTGGACCACGGCGGGCAGTCACTGCATCTCTTCCCCAGCTGCCACAGGTGCTCCCTGGGAGCTCTCCTCTTGCACTCAGGGTTCTTTCTCAATACAATCGGATGGATCCCGTCCCTAGTCCACTGACCATCTTCATGGGCTCCTGAGGCCCACAGCCAAGTTCATTAACTTCCCAGGCCTGCTTGGCTTGGGAAGATGCGCCTCTACCCATGCCCCCCAGTATTACTCTCGAGGTCCTTTCTTTAGAGGGAGGAGGTTGGCATCAAAGAAGAGAGAGATTTGAGTGGTGACTTAACTCCACCTGGTCCTGCCTGGTGGCTCGCTCACTGATGTGCCTGATACTGTGCCCCCCGTTGCCCCCTGCCTGGCGCCCACCACTCCTCTACGCCTTCCTTCCTGCAGGAGCCCAGTAATGTCAGTGAGAGATGGGAGGATGGAGTGGGGTTCAGGAGTTGATCCCCCTTTAGCCCAAAGAGTAGCTTCCTGTTTAGAGTCCATTCCTGATACTGGGAAAGATCGAAGGCAAAAGGAGTAGGGAGCGGCAGCGGATGCGATGGTTGGATGGCATCACCGACTCAATGGACATGAATTTGAGCAAACTCCAGGAGACAGTAAAGGACAGGGGAGCCTGGTGTGCTGAAGTCCATGGTGTTGCAAAGAGTCAGACATGAGTGAGCAAATGGACAACAACAACAGAGGCCAAGTGGGAATCGAATAATTTCCCCCAAGTCCTATTCAAAAAAATACTCACAGTGAATATGTTAATGATTATAATGAGAACACACTGACACGGTCCCTCTGGGCTGAGCACTGTGTATGCAATATCTCACATGAGCCTGTGAGGTAGGTGTTCCATCTCCTTACTTTGTAAACCCCATTTTACAGATGGCAAAATTGAGGCCAAAACAGATGATAAAAGAAGAGGTGAGGTTCCCCTAACACCAGAGCCAGCATGCAAACCCAGGTTCTTTCTACTCCCAGACCTGTACACTGAACTCCTTCGGTCAACTGTGTTCCAGAAGAAGCCTGTTAACAGCCAAAGTGGACCTGGCTGGGCGGGACCCTGACAAACCTCAGGGCTGAGCAGGCGGCTGCTTGGACGCCTCGTGCAGCTCCGTCTTCCTCTGTAATACAACGTGCTGGAGGCAGCCACTCGGAAAATTGAAAAATGATGAAGGCCCGAGTGAGGTGACCATTTTGATATCAGTCAATGGTTTTATGCTGTGGGGCGGGGGGAGGGGAGGGTGCTAGGTGAAAGCAAAAAGACCTTTTGTCAGAGCTGTCTGCTGGGAGATGGGAACAAGCCTTAATAAAGAGCTGGCACCATGGAAAGGGCTGAACCCCTGCCGTCACCCCACTGGGGAGCCCCCTTAGTGGCACAGCCCACCCCTCCAACACTCCTGGACATGGGAAATTTGCAGGGGCTCCCAGCCCTGCCATCTCCCGTGGGAGCCCCAGACCCAACCAGAGAAGGAGGTTCTAACCCAGAGCTGGGAACTCTAACACAGAACTCCTCTTTCTCAAGGACCCTGCTGCCCGGGTGTTATTTCTAGTAAGAGGACCAGATTATGGAGTGGATGGAATGGATATTAGTTAAAGCGCAGCCGGAGGAGTGGAGGGAGATCTGGGAGGCTCCTCAGGGGACCGGCGGGGACGGAGACAGGAGGGCTGCGCTAAGCACTGACAGAATTGGCTCAGATTATTTGAGCCAGATCCACATCAAGCCCTGAATCCCAGCCGGCAAGGGGCACGAGGAAGCCGTGGGGGGCCTGGCCTTGACCTACCTGATCTCAACCGTTACACCCACTCTCACCATGGCTTCTGAGACAGGCTGCATTCGTGAGCATAGGGTTTCACCGCATCATCCTCAACTGAAAACCCAAGTGGAGAATAAGGCACGGCAGGAAGAAGGGAGCCTCTGTTGAGTGTCTGCTGGTGCAGGGAACTGTGCTGGGTGCTTATAATGTCATTCGGTGTCTCTGGGTTCCTCTGGGACACGTAATAAAGGAAACGAATCTGAAGTGATGGGTCCCTACCCATGCTGATGGAATGGAGCTCAGGTTAGGAGGGAAGCCCCTGGGTATGGGCCCACAGGAGGAGAGCAAGCAAATCTGGTGCCTCAGGGAAAACGTAGGGATTGGCCAGGAGGGTCAGCTTTTGTGGATGGAGGAGGGCCCCCGGGCTCCAGGGGAGGGAAGGCAGAACCCAGTGTCCCCACGACTTTGGGCTTTCTCATCTGCTGGACTTGGACTGAAGGCCTGTGTGTGTAAGGGTGAGTCACCGTTGATCTCCAGGATTGACTCTGACCCCAGCTGGAAGAGGAGTAGATGACATGGAAGGTATGGGTCAACAATATGTTGGAGGCCAAGCCTGAGTGCACTGGTGGGCTTGGAAGCATCCCACGGCCAGTGGAATTTACTTATGCGCCTTCTTTGTCAGCAAAAGACCTGAAAAGAGATGGGTTTCCCTTGGTTCAGGGGATTTGGGCTAGACACAAGGGTAATGCTGTCAGTCCCTAGAGCAAGTGGCTGACTTCTAGAAACCTGCTGTGCCGAGTCTATCACCTCAACAACCTGTATCATGTGGTGGAAACACATGTCACTCAAGTAAAGCTCAGATCCCAGCTGACAGTGAGCAGCTTTGTAATCTCAGGCAAATTGGGTAACCTCCCTGGGCTCCGGTTATTAAGCTTCAGTTTCCCGGAGTGCGAGAAAGGCAAGCTGATAGCCCTTCCAGAGTTATCATGCAGTGCCCTTTGTGGAGAGCCTAGGATGGAGCATGGTAGCCACTGGCACCTTGGCCATAGGAAGAAGTGAGAACCCGGTGCTTAGTTGCAGGTGAGGAGAGAAAGCTGCTTTGACAAAGCCTTCCCATCTGTAGACTGGAGTGGGTAGAAAGGGGTTTGACTGTATCCTGCGGATCTCTTATAGCCTTCTCAGCTCCCCAGTCTCAGATTCTGGCATTTATAAGACCTGAGACAGTAGATCATGGGAAGACAATGTCTCCACATGATAGAGAAATTGTGATGAGAGTCACAGGTAGACCAATTGGCTTGTTGCTTAGCGAGCCCCCAGAGATGCAGCTGTTGACCAGGTGTGTGCCTCTCCTCCCATGGAAGCACTGATGGCAGGTATCCTCCTCGTCCCTACTCTTCAGTGATGACAGACCCTCTGATATGCAGAACCTACTACTCCCTCCCATCAGAGAGATTTCAAGCTGTCTGCATCAACAGGGGAGTCAAAACAGAGAAAGTGTTGGTGACTCTGATGAAGTTGGGTCAGATTTCTTCTTGACTGTAGCTCCTAATTGCTTTCTCTGGCCCGAGGGTCTTGGGAATTTACAGCTTTGAGCCAGTCCCTGTTTTAACACAGTCAATATCTGCTGTCTCTGTCCAAAGTGGACATCTTTGAGCAAGGATCAAATAGTCTTGGAATTTGGGGTGAAGGGCATAGGGCCTGGAAGAGGTCTCTTTCTAGTTATTTTCCCTTTGGAAATGAAGACAAAATATATTTAAATACAACAGTCTCCAAACAAACAAAATAGTCTCAGCTTAGGCTTGTTGATGGTTTGTTACTAATTCTCATGAATGACAGAAAAAGATTTTTCAGATTCTTTTCCGTTACATTACTGAGTAGAGTTGTCTGTGCTATATACCATGGTTTCTTGTTGCTCACCTAGTTTATATATAGTAATGTGTATATGTTCGGAGAAGGCAATGACACCCCACTCCAGTACTCTTGCCTGGAAAATCCCATGGACAGAGGAGCCTGGTAGGCTGCAGTCCAAGGGGTCGCTAAGAGCTGGACAGGACTGGGCGACTTCACTTTCACTTTTCACTTTCATGCATTGGAGAAGGAAATGACAACCCACTCCAGTGTTCTTGCCTGGAGAATCCCAGGGACGGGGGAGCCTGGTGGGCTGCCATCTATGGGGTCGCACAGAGTCGGACATGACTGAAGTGACTTAGCAGCAGCAGCAGTGTGTATATGTTAATCCCAAACTCCTAAAAAATATGAGGAGATATCTTGTAGTGGTTTTGATTTTCATTTCTGGTGTGGTCCGTTTTTTTGGCAGGGTAATAAGCAGTTGGACCACCGATTTGGGGTGACTCGAATTATTTACATAGACAGTAGCCTGAAAACAATATTTGCCTGGGGACTCATACCTAGGACAGCCCTGTCTGTCATCTTTAGATGCCCCTTACTTGGGTTCTAAAAGTAGACCCCCCATGCTCTCGGGCACGCCCATCTGGTCATCGGATCCTAGCCTTGGTGCATTGCAGGGCTGGAGTCGTCCTCTGCTAGTTTGTGGGACAAACATTTTGGAAATCTGGGAGATCCCCAGCGGGGCCCCTAAACTGACGCAGTCTGAAAATCCAACTATAATCTCCTCCTGGGTGTGGCCAGGTCTGCGGGAGAAGTATTATTAATGTGTTTCTTATGCCTGACTTCCCCTGCCCAGTGCTTACTCGGTCCCTGTCACAAGCGTCAGATGTTACAGCACTTCATTCCAAGTGATGTCTCAATTCCACAAATGATTTACCCACAAGAAATGAATACATTCATTAACCTTGCAAGACTCCTGGAGGGAATTTTTTTTTTTTTTTAAATAGGAGAGAGCCAAGAACATGGCTAATATCTAAATAGATGTCTTTCCCACTCTCATTTCCTGGTAGGACACGCTGATCTAATCTTTCTGGAGGGCAATTTGGCAGCACTCACTGAAGCCTTTAAAACATGCTTACCCTCTAACTCAACAATTTAGCTTCTAGGAATTTGCCCCAAAAGAGAATTCAAGATGTTTTCCAAGATAGACCTAGGAGGACACTTGTTTTAATGTGTTTTAGAATGGTGAGACAGTTTTTTTTTCTTTTTAAATTTGATTGGAGTACAATTGCTTTACAATGTTGTGTTGGTTTCTGTTGTACGAGAGTGTGAGTCAGCTGTATGTATACAAATATGCCCTCCCTCTTTAGCCTCCCTGCCCCCACCCACCCCACCCCACCCTTTAGGTAGTCACAGAACAACCAGCTGAGCTCCGTCTGCTTTCCTGCAGCTTCCTATTAGCTATCTAGAATATTGAGACAGTTTTAAAACACACACTGAAAGCCAACAGTTGGGAGTGGGTGATAAAGATGGTGAGCACGCATACACTGGAGCCCTAACCCGTCACTGAAAATGTTATTGCAAGAAAACAATGACTGGTATGGAAAAATGCTTATGATGTGTTTTATATCTCCATAAAGAGAAAAACTAAACAGGCAGTAGTCTCTTAGTTTTGTTTTGTTTTTTTTTTTAATTTCTCTCGGTATGTATGAAAAAGAGAGGAAAGCTGTATGTCAAAGTATAGTAGTGGGGACTATGCTTCTTTACCTAAAATTTTAATATTTCAGTAATTACTGTGTTACACATCTAATCATTTGAAAGTAATGAAAATTATGTGCCTGATTACTTCTGTGCTTGCCCACAGGCAAGCCCATCTGAACTGCCTCTCTGGTGAGACTCCTTGAGAAATTGCCAGTCACTGGGGCTGCTGGACACACATCTCCCTGCCTGGGCCTGAAGGAGTGAAGTGAAGTAAGTGACTCCATGCCTGCCTTCAAGGAGCCTGATCTCCAGAATGGGGGAGTCAGACCCTTCCAGGAGGAAGCCTGGGTCTCTGCTCGGGGAGTCTGGGAAGCGGACTGGGAAGGGGTCTTGCAGAACTGGACACATCAAGGCCACTGGGTAAGAGACACCTGTGACTGACGGGCGGGGTCTTAAGGCGCGGTTGTGGGTGTTTTCCAAGGGAGTCCTGAGGAAGAGTCTTCCGGCTCTGCAACGGCTGCCCTCCTCTGGTGAGCCCCCTGTCCTTCAGTGTGACTCACAAGGAACCCAACCTGGGGCACCAATGCCTCGTGAAACACTCTGACTTTATTTAGGTCTCGCAAAGAGGTCCCTTCCTCCCAAGGTCTGGTCCTGGCTTAGAAGCCCAGAAACCCCCAACCATAGCTCTTTCTTTCTCCAGCCTTCTTGCCACACACCTCTGGCTACCTCCAGACGTCATTGGGTGTGGGAAAAATTGTTCCCTATTTTCTAAGCCACTGTCGGATGAATTTCTCTTTTACTTACAGCCGAATTCACGTCGAGCTGATGACATCGCCTACTGGCTGCCGGCGCTGAGCCGGTTATGGAACCATCCGAATTGAGCTTTCCTCTTTGTACAACAGAAACATGATCCCTGGTTATGGTGAGGATAACTAACACAGATGCCTAAAGAGCTCAGCACACACAGGAGGTGCTCAGGAAACGTTCCTTATGCAGGAGACGCGGGTTTGATCCCTGGGTTAGGAAGATCCCCTGGAGAAGGAAATGGCAGCCCACCCCAGCATTCTTGCCTGGGAAATCCCATGGACAGAGGAGCCGGATGGGCTACAGTCCCTGGGGTTGCAAAAGAGTTGGAATGACCGAGTTACTGAAAACGCACAGGTCCAATGGGGAGTTTGTAGAGAATCTGCGGCAGACAGCCCTTCCCGGAGCAGGTCGGATCGTCCTGCCCTGTTGCCCATCCTGGCGTCACAGCTGTGGGCACCATGTTTCTGGCCCCTACTCTCTCCTTCAACCCAGCAGCTCTGCCCCAGGAGAACAGTTCCCAGGTTGGCAGGGCTCCCCCGGCCCGCTCACCCTGCTGGACCAGAAGTGTAGACGCTGGGTGACCCTCCCAAGCCTCTTACCTCCAACCAGGCTTATTACTCACTGATAGGAATAAAAATGCAATGCCCGAGAGTTACACTCCCCTGGCCAATGGCAACATCCTAACCTCGGGTTACCTGAGGGGACAGGCCCTCGGTGACAGGATGTCTGTCTGACTTCCTCTGACAGCCACTGCAGACTAACTCATCAGATGGAGGCCCGTTTCCTCCTTTTCTTCCGCTGCAGAGCAAGGTTCCTGATCAGTCTGGGAGTTGGAGTGCTCAGCTCGGAGTGTTTGGCTGGAGCAAAAGCATTTTTGCTCTGCTTTTCCTGGCCCTGGGGTTTTGGAGTTGATGAAACAAGCAAATCCAGACCAGGTGACCAGCAGGAAGCGGGAATCAGGCGTAGGGATGTGGGCCTGCTCCACTGCCCTCTCTGTGTAGTCAGAGAAACTGGCAAGGATTCACACTGCTGCGGAGTGGGCCACTGTGCTGCTTCCAACCTGCTGTGTAGCTGTATCTTGGTACTGCTTCTGTCATGAGCTGAAGTCAACAGGGGGTCACTTGAGGAGAAGGCACACACCTGCACACATGCCCACTCGGGCCAGGATCTCCTGGGGGTGACAGAGCAAAGTGAAAACAGCTCTGTACTCAGATGGTCTGAAGTTTGCATTCCAACTCCAGCGCTGACTAGCTGGTGGCTTTTTGAGTGAATTCACTTTTCTGGGCCTCAGTTTCCTCATCTGTAAAATGGGGATGATAAAAGCATTCAACCCAGAGGGCTGTTGTGAGATGACACTCACAGGAGGGCTGCTGCCACAATTAGGTGATGGTGCATGTTGGTACGAGCGAGGCCCCCAGGAAGGTGGGGCTGACTCTGCCCACATGCACAGGAAGTGGACGCTGAAGGTCATTCATGGGTGTCCCTGGGGTAAAAGGTGGGCACTTGGGAGAGCACACTCTGTGTATGAATGCTAAGAGGAAGGGACTTCCTTGGTGGTCCAGTGGCTAAGACTCCTCGCTTCCAATGTAGCACGGCTGGGTTCAATCCCTGGTCAGGGAACTAGATGTCACAAGCTGCAACTAAAGATCCTGCATGCTGAAACCAAGACCTGCTTGCAGGAAAGAAAGAAAGATTTTTAAAAAACAAAGAGGGAAAAGTAGGAGCAAGGCAGTAGGGGGTTCAAGCTGAGCAGACCTGGTGGGTAGGCGTGGTGGGGAAAGGGGGGCAGAGGATGCCAGGCTGGATATAGGAGCCGTGGCCTGGGTCAGGGTGTAATGTGTGTTATGCATCACCGTGGCATTGGCCCTCAATCTGCGGGGAGGGCAGGGAAGGCAGACACACCTCCTTGGACCACCCTGGAGGAGGCCCTTGCCAGCATCCTCCCGTCCTGGGATCCCCTCACATGGGAATGACTCATGAAGGCCTCCCAGGCAGGCTCTGGGAGATTCTCAGGTTAATTCGGGCCACCTGAGACAAGGACTTTACCATGAGTGGGGTGGGGAGGGGAGAGAAAGCACAGACTCCCGACATACAGGACAGACACGGACTTCCCTCACCTGGGAGAAGACTCTGGTGTCCCCTGGAAGCTGGGAGGCTCAGAGGCATTCTCAGTTGTCGGGAGGCCAGTGAAAGGGCCTTTTGCTTCTCTAGGGTCAGACAGGCTTTCATAAGAGGAGGAAGCACAAGAGAAACTGGAATAAAATCCAAAGCGATGGCTGCAACTAGAGGATCGAGGGCAGGGTCTCCCCTGGGAAGCATCTCTCAGCCGCTGTGAGTGCTGCTGCTTTGCCCTGAGCTGCAAAGCAAGCCCACCCCTGTCTCCCACCCAGCCATGCACATGTGTCTTTAAACAGATCACTGGAGCAGAGTCCCTGTCACCAGAGCGGAGCTGGGACAGGATGACAGTCACGCTCAGCTGAGGAACCAGGGACTGGAGACCCCAGCCCCATTTTCCCTCAGACCATTAATGAGTCTGGGTGTGTATTTTTGGAAACAGTAATGAATGCTTTTCAGGAATTGAGGGGAAAGGTGAAATAAATTGCCGTTACCACATATTTGTGGTTGGTCTGTATTTATTTTTAAAATAATTATGCTATTGAATTCAATCATCTCTAACTATGAAAGTGACTAGATTCTGGTGGATCTGGAGTCTGTGGTCTGGAGCCAGAAGCAGGCATCGAGGGGCGAGGTCTGGGGGAGTGAGGAGTTGGGGTTCAGACTAAGAGGAGGGGAGAAGGAAGAAGCTGAGGCAGGCGGGTCAGAAACGAAATCTCCCTCCACAGAGACTTGTTGCTGCCCTTATGCCCATTTCAAAGATGGAGAAACTGAGCCTGAAGGAATTCTTGACAGAGGAGATGAGAAACAGAGCTGTGATCGAGCTGGTTTTTATCATTCAGCAATGGAGACTCGCTTGTGTTCACAGATGGTGAGCAAACCAAGTCAGACAGAGGCAGAGAGAGAAACCTGGTTCCATCCCTGCTTTCTGGCACCGTGGCCTCCATGTCAGGCCGGGTCCCTGCTATCTCTCCCCGACAGCTTTCGCTGTACTTCCAGCTTCCTGGCCCACCTCTCTCTCTAATCCAGTTTCTACCTGTGACTGGGGTATCCGGAGAGAAAGCAAGTCTATCTGCACCTCTAAAATCTTTCCATGACTCCCTCTCGCCAACTGGAAAACATCCAAACCCATTAGTCTGGCTCCAAAGGAACTTTAACGACGCAGACTCATGTGTCTTCCTAAGCCTCTGCCCAGCAACCTCCCCTAGTCACCCTGCTCTCAAGCCCCCTCCCCATGCAAACCACAGACTCTCGAAGCCTCTGTGCTCTTTGCCATCCCCTCTCCTGGAATGCCTTTCCCTAGGATTCACCTGGAAATCTTTACTCATCACTGAGACTCAGGTAAAAATCATCTCTCAGGGTGGTCCTCCCTGAACATCCTGGGGTGGAGGTGGGGAGTACACCAGCCTGCCCCCACCCCATAGAGTGTTGTGGTTGGTTTCCAAGGGTGTCTCCCTGCCTGGGTTTGGCACAAAGTCAAATCAACAACTACTTCCCGAGAGAATGGGGTTGCAGTCCCCAGCACAGACAACCTCCAGTCCTCCTTGACAGGGAGGGACCTGAGAAGGGGTCTCTGAGTCTGATGGGCTTTCTCAGGGCCCTCCAAGTCCTGCCCAAGGTGACCCTGTTTCTGCATGTTTGAGCTGGGGCACTGGGAGGTTGGGAAGCCTGCCCATCCAACCAGCTCCTAAGGGCCCAGCTTTCCTGCTCTGGGCTCTGAGATGGGAGAAGGGGCTGGGCCATTCCCAGTCCTGCCTTTCTTCTTCCTCTGGCTGGGACCAAGAAGGGGGCACCTGTTTCCTTCTGATAAAAGGACCGGTCAGTTTACAGCTCTCTGCCAAGCAGTTGTGATGACAGTTAGAAGAGCCCCATTAGAGGGGCCGCCAACACAAGGACGTGAAAGATACGTGTTCTGTGAATTCGTTTGCATAGAACTGGCTATAATTTTTTCCCCTCGGGAGAACAGGATGTCACAAGTCTTGACAGGCATTCAACAACTAGGGTAAGAAGGGGGAAAAAACAAGTTGTCTGGGCTTCAAAAGCAACACTTCCTTGGCAGAAAAGTTGTGAGAACAACTTGACAAGATAGAGGGTGCAGAGTTCTGAGCTGCGTGGATGCTCCAGACAAAACCGTCCTCTGGTAGACCAGGCAGTACCTGGATGGCGGCTCTGAAAGCATCAGAGAAAGAGGACCACAGGCCGGCAGGGGATATCATCCTAGTTCATGGGATGATGACATTTTATGTTCACCACAAAGGAGTGCGTGTGTGTGTGTGTGTGTGTGTGTATTCCACATGAGCACCAGTGTGTAAACTGAGTCTCCGTGCAGACTTTGAAACTTGAATATTGTATCAGTCAGCAACTGTCATCTTGATGCTGTGTAACAAATCCCTCCAAATGTTAAAATGACAATTACTCATTGTTTTTAGGTAAGCAGCAATTCACCTGGGCTGTCTTGGCCTTTCACTTCCTGGCTCTGGGCTTTAGGGTCTACGGTGCAGTTTGGGACAAGGTGTGCCTTCTGCTGAGGCATCCTCCTTGGACTACAGTCACCAGGGCATGTGGGCTGCCATGTGTGTCTCATTCTGGGGCCCAGGCTGTGGGGGCAGTGGTTGCTGGAATGTGGTCTTCTCCTGATGGGTCTCCAGAGTGAAAGAGAAGACCCCTCTTGGTAGCACACCACAGGCTCATGGTCAAGCCTCAAGTTAAGGGTCAGGGAAGTGCTCCTGCTTGGCATGAGGCCATCGCATGGTCTACAACTGGGCCCAGTCATCCAATCTACCACTCACCTCTCAGGTCCAGGAGTCATGTGTGGATGTGAGAGTTGGACTATAAAGAAAGCTGAGCGCCGAACAATTGATGCTTTTGAACCATGGTGTTGGAGAAGACTCTCGAGAGTCCCTTGGACTGCAAGGAGATCCAATCAGTCCATCCTAAAGGAAATCAGTCCTGAATATTCATTGGAAGGACTGATGCTGAAGCTCCAATACTTTGGCCACCTGATGCCAAGAACTGACTCATTGGAAAAGACCCTGATGCTGGAAAAGATTGAAGGCAGAGGAGAAGGGGACAACAAAGGATAAGATGGTTGGATGGCATCACCGACTCAGTGGACAAGAGTTTGAGCAGGCTCTGGGAGTTGGTGATGGACAGGGAGGCCTGGTGTGCTGCAGTCCATAGGGTCGCAGATGTCAGACAGGACTGAGGGACTGAACTGAACTCATTAGCGGGGTTTTAAGTGACATGGTCTCACCCTCACGTACATTGTAATTTGTCTCAGTGGATGTGGAACCATTCTGCGTGTGCACTAATGTGCTTTGGTCAATGATCGATCCCAAATGAGGATCATAAAATGATTTTAGTGAGGGGACTGATAGGGTTCACATGAAGAATTGTGGAGAGTCATGGTGTTTTTGGTGCTGCTTCACTTTCAGGGCAGGAGTTCAAAAAGTCTGTCCCAGGTGTAGAAATTATAACCTGTAAGAAGCCACTCTGTGCACCGTCACCTTCGTGTATAATTTGGGGTCATATCTTGAGCTCCTAAGAGGGGAGGGCACCACCAAGAAGACTTAATGTTCCCATCTCCGCAAGCAAGCTTCACAATCTATTATTTGGAGGCCAATACTATTTCGGGTTTCCCTCGTGGCTCAGACAGTAAAGAATCTGCCTGTAATGTAGGAGACCAGGGTTTGATCTTCCCTGGGTCAGGAAGATCTCCTGGAGAAGGGAATGGCTCCCCACTCCAGCATTCTTGCCTGGAGCATCTCATGGACAGAGGAGCCTGGTGGGCAACAGTCCGTGGGGTTGCAAGAGTTGGACATGACTGAATGACTAATTTTCACAAGGAGGAGTTGAAGTGAATTTATGCTTGAAGAACTGCCTCCATGGAAACTGTTGAAAGTATCCCCACAGGTAAAGAAAAAGCCCGGTCTTGGCTGAGGCCTGTACCTAGCAAGGCAGGTGGTGGGACAGAAATAAATGTATGGATCCGAGCTCTTCAGGTAGGGGGCTTGGCGGGTCCTCCGCCCAGAGGCAGCAGCAGGGAGATTCTCCAGCGGCTCAGGGAGCTGGTTTCCACCAGCTCTCAGCAACTGTGTTAGTTACACTTGCTTTTTATTTTTCACGAGATGAATTTTTAATATTTACAACAGTATTGGGAAAATTTCAAAGCATCCCACGGCAGGCTCAAGCTTGCTGTGTATTCTGTCACTCAGGGCTTCCACACGGGTCAATAAAGCCTCCCAAAGGAAATGAAAGTCAGCTTGTCCAGCCTTCAGAAGCGGCTGGGGTCCTGGAGCCCTGAGTGACACACTGCCCTGGACTGGGGGTTGCCTGCCACCTGACCCTGGGACCCGGGCAGACAGACCCAGGAGAAGGAAATTAACATGTGGGCTGTGTGTGAACCCCAAGGAGCTGAGGTGACTGATGATTGACAGCCTCTTGAGACCTCACCTGGGATGGGGGGGCGGGGGCGGGGGCCTAGTGCCCTATCCCTGCAGGTAGGTACCTCCAGCTTTGGCGGGATGGGAGGGAGGCGTCCGGCTCCCAGGTTGCCAGGAGAGGGGCCGAGTTAGCCCAGCCTGGTCCAGGGTGGATGCTCATGGTAGACTTAGCCACTTACTCATCTCTGACGCTGGAGATCTGTCCCCCACAGCGAGGTCCTGCTTGCATCTCCCCACCTCGAGCTTCAGAACACACCTTGGTCCAGATCCAGGTGACTCACGGGCCTGTTTCAGCCCCTGTAGAGCCAGGGGCTCATGGTCACCACCAGCTCCTGTCCTCTGTGTCCCTGATCTTCCCTCCCACTGGCCATGTCCCAGAATCTGGAGGCTGAGGACGCAGAGGAGTCTGAGAAAGTCGGGCTTCAGCAGCTGCTGTGCTCTCTCCCTACACCTGCCTTCTGTCTCCATGCCTGATATGTTGCAGTTTTGGGGGCTGCCAGAGGACCCATGAGTTATGGCAAGGGCAGGAGGAAGTCTGCCTCTGAAACACCAGTGTGTTGGGATCACGAGAACACAAAGGGCCTGAGCCAGGCAGGGCCTTCCTGACTCACCTGGTGGCTCACCTGGTGGTATTTATTGGAGAGGTGCTCTGTGTCCTCGACTGTGCCAGACAGATGCGGGGCACTCCCCAGGTACCATCCCTCGCGCTGGAGGCTGCGGCCGAAGGTGGCTCCTGGGCACCCGGGGCTCCGCTGCAAAAGACCTGCAGAAGAGAGAGGCAGCCCAGGGAGCCTGCATCTCAGGGGAACGTTGAGAAGGCCTGGCTGAGGAGGGGGAGCTTGAAATTCTCTTTTATTCTCTCCGTCCTCCTGTTTAGATGGATAGCAGACCTCAGGGACCTCAGCCTCAGCATGAGAGGAGGAATCTGGCCTGGAGGTTTGAGCTGTGAGGTCACAGTCCAGCGACAGATCTGATGATCACTTGCTGAACCTCCAGGGAGGTGAGCATTCTCCGAGGTAGGGGAGCCGGGGGATTACAGCTAGACATGGGTAGGGGTCTGGAAACATCCTCCCCTGACCCAGATCCTGGGGAGAGAGGTTGAGGGGTTTGGAAAGTAAGAGCAGAGGAGACCCATGTACCGCCCCCCACCCACACTCCACGTTGACTCTCTTCCCCCCGCCCTGCCCCCATGGCTACAAGCATTCACAGCACACCATCTACAATTTCCCGTCCCATACGATGCTTAAGTAGAAAAATAACTTGCATCCTCCAAGGAAACGTGGCTCAGACTCCCCTCCAGGCTTCCACCATTTTCTCCAGTCTCTTACAGATGGCAGCCTATGTCTCATTTGATTGATAGTCTTTCTAGCAACTTGTGTTTACCTAGGCTTACCAAAGTGTTCAACTTAGCTTTCATTGAAACAGCAGCTTTTCCCTTTTACAATTTCATTGGCTTATATATGAGTGTGTCTGAGCCTGGTGGCTCAGATTGTAGAGTCCGCCTGCAGTGCAGGAGACCTGAGTTTGATCTCTGGGTCAGGAAGATCTCCTGGAGAAGGAAATAGCAACCCATTTCAGTATTCTTGCCTGGAAAATCCCATGGACAGAGGAGACTGGTGAGCTACAGGCCATAGGGTCACAAAGATTTGGACACAGCTGAGCAACTAACACGTTCACTTTCTTGTATATATATTCTTAATTTGGCTGCACTGGGCCTTAGTTGTAGCATGTGGTATCTATTAATAGTTCCCTGATCAGGGATCGAACTTGGGCCTGCTACGTGGGGAGTGTGGAGTCTTAACCAATGGACCACCAGGGAAATTCCTGGCATAGCTCATGTTTAAGAAAACTGTATCATTGCAACAGCAAATGAAACCTGTGCAATTTGGGACCATCACATCTGGCTCTGCCCCCATCATGCAGAGGGGCAGACGGGGGCAGAAGTGGACTGCACACTGGACCGAGCCCAGGGCACTCGTGTGACAACATCGGGCCACCACGGGCACAGAGGGAGGGTAGAATTGGTGACGTCATCCCTTCTTTAAGAGGAAGTTGGTTCACAGCATTTCTGCTGTGGTTGTGAGAGAATAATTATAGTTTAGACGAAGTTCCCCCAAAGCACACCCCACCTGCCATCTAACTGGAGTGAAGGAAGTGAATGAACATGGGTGACCACTGGATAGTGAGACAGTGAAAGGGTCAGTGGCTTGAGGGCCTCAACAAGGTCATAGTGTTTGGATGGGGCCATGTAAGCTGATGGGCTGAGGAGTGGAAGGTGGTGTGGATTTGTGGGCTTGGAGGTCATGCGGTTCCCGGACTGTGATGAGAGCGGCTGAGATTCAAATCATCGCAGGCACAGGGGATGAGGAACTGTGAGTCAGGGCATCCATGCGGCTCACCCAAGTGGACGCTGAACAGTCTGGAGTGATGGCATTACTGGGGTTTGAGGAAGATGCTGGCAAACAGGGAGGTCTTCAGGGACAGAAGGAGAGGGGCCAGCTGGGCAGCAAGCAAGGCTGCTTCCAAGAGGGAGGGAGACCACCAACAAAGTGTTCCTGGAGGACATGAAAGCTGTCCACCTACCCCTGACCTGAGGAGCTGGAGAAGCAGAGAAAGCTGGACGATTGTGGAGGAGCCTGGAAGGCTGCAGTTCATGGGGTTGCTGAGGGTCGGACACGACTGAACGACTTCACTTTCCTGCATTGGAGAAGGAAATGGAAACCCACTCTATTGTTCTTGCCTGGAGAATCCCAGGGACAGGGGAGCCTGGTGGACTGCCATCTATGGGGTCGCACAGAGTCAGACACGACTGAAGTGACTTAGCAGTAGCAGTAGCAGTTGTTTCTCCAAGCAATGACCTAGTTCAAGCCCCTCATTGCCAGAAGAGGAAATCTACTTTCTAGAAGTTTTCTAGAATTCTTTCACCAGATCAAGGCAGAGTTGGGACCAGGACACAGCCCTTAAAACTGAACTATTCCAGCTCATTTTAAAAAGGAGTTTAAGTGACAGGCAGATAAGCTGTGGTCTTGGGCAGCCAGATAAAACATTGAATAGATGTCTATTCTCCCTGAAGCTAACATATGGATTAAATATAATTCCAATCAAAATTCCAAGAAGATGTTTTAAAATCAATATGCTTTGAAGTTCCACGTAGAAAACAAAAGTAGGCAAGAATTTCAAAAGATGTTCTTGAAATTAAAAGCAGAAAAGTAAGGGTGTGTGTGTGTGTGTGTGTGCGTGTGCGCGCGCATGCATGCACACTGCACGCACTAAGGCTGCCGAACCCAAGTGCATATGATCAAGAAAAGCCATTACAATCTCCGAGCTGGCTCCTGCACAAAGAGATAGATGATGGGACGGCCCAGAAAACCAGGCATGAAAAATGTGAACACAGGAAAAAGTTCACCTTCCAAAGCAAGTACTAAGGAAGGAGTGTTTTCAGATTGTGTTGAGTCTACAGCCACACGACCACAAACGCACCCGATCTTGTCAAATCGTGTTGAATAATAGGAGAGTCATTTGGAATAAAAGATTAGATTGGATGCACAGAATATCATACACGCAAAAAAGCCAAGGCAGATTCAAGTGTTAAATATGGAAAACCAAATTTCAGATAAACCGGCAGAACAGAAAATAGAAAATTTATCAGACTGTGGATGAATTGCTCATCTCACAAGTACTAGAAGCAGCCGCATGAAGGAGATTGGCTGAGTGGAATAGTCTATAAACTTCCAAATTATGACAATATCAGAATAAGAAAGTTTAAGGGATAACACACTGGGAGAAGACTTACACCCAAAATGAAAATACCATGCTTTCAAAAATATGTCTAAGGGAAAAAAAAAGAAAACAGTATAATAACACCTAATGAGCTCATTCAGAATTTGTAAAAACAACAAGACGCTCAAAGATATTCACAGAAAGATAACGGAAATCTTTTTTAGGACAAGAGCAAATTGCTAAAGAGGTGAACCTGGGGTTGTCATTTTGGATTTATTTAAGATCACTTTATTTTTGAACAGTTTTGACTCGACACTGAGGATGAGGTGAAATGGACACACGGGTGTGTGCAGCTTTACCAAGTACAGGATGTTTGGAAAGCAAAGTGGGGAGAGGAAGGGAGAACCACAAAAATTTGTACAATCAATGTTTTTAAGTGTTTAAAAAATACTTATTTTTGACTGTGTTGGGTCTTCGTTACAGCATGAGGGATCTCTTGTTGTGTTTTGTGGGCCTAGTTACTCTGCGGCGTGTGGGATCTTAGTTCCAGCTTAGTTCCCCAGCCTGGGATCGAACCCACATCCTCTGCTTGGGATGGCAGATTCTTAACCACTGGACCACCAGGGAAGTCCCTACAACTTAAGTGTCTATTCTGGCATCTGGAACTTGAGTCTAAGGAAACAATCAAAGGGAAGCAACAGCCACAGGCATAAAGGGGTCCCTTATCATTTATGACACTCTGTTTAACAGTGAAGCAAAACTCAGACAAACAGAAGGGACAGAAATGCTCGCAAATAAGAAAAGAGCTTTAGTTATATTGTAGCATATCTACTCCAAAGAGTAGCTTCAGCTGTTCAACCTATGAGAGGGTGGGGTGGGGTGAGGGGATGGAACTGTAGGGAGATGTTAAGATTTAAAAAAACCACAACCTTGTGCATGGGAAGATTATAACTCTTTAGCTATATATGTAAAATTAGCATGTGGGTAGAAAAGGACCAAAATGCAACCCAGAGAAGTGAAAATAGTTACTGTGTTAGAGCCACGGGTTTAAGGATAATGCTGTAAATAATTTTGAATGAGGGATCCTGTTTTTATATCTTCCCTCCTTTTTCCTCCCTCCCTCCCAAGCAGAATGGACCATATATCCCACTGAGACACCAGAGTTCAAACCCCAGCCTTCTAGGTCGTGCTTCGTCACTCAGTCGTGTCCGACTCTTTAAGACCCATGGACTGCAGCTCCTCAGGCTCCTCTGTCCATGGGGATTCTCCAGGCAGGAACACTGGCGTGGGTTGCCATGCCCTCCTCCAGGGGATCTTCCCAACCCAGGGATAGAACCCAGGTCTCCCATGTTGCAGGCAGATTCTTTACCTTCTGAGCCACCAGGGAACC
The DNA here is from genome assembly GCF_042477335.2 of Ovis canadensis. Lineage (NCBI taxonomy): Eukaryota > Metazoa > Chordata > Mammalia > Artiodactyla > Bovidae > Ovis > Ovis canadensis. The sequence goes on along the minus strand of NC_091266.1, from coordinate 59,050,599 downwards.
CCACTCTAGAGTCTATGGAATGTCTCTAATACTGTCAGTCCAGCAGGGCCGGAACTGGGCAGGGTGTGGGCACAATGGGAGGAGGCGGAGACCTCGTCTCATCTGCTAAACTCGCACACACGTGTTAGGCGTGACTCCAAAGAATGAACCATTAGAAACACAGTCCATATATTTAGAAAAATCATGCATGCCAGCTATACTGCATATAATGCCAGATGAACCCAAAGTAACTATTTTGAGCACGTCTGAAAAAAATTTCACCTCCTGGCGAAAATGAGTCACATTTGCAGAAAAACCACAAATCTCAGTGTGGATTTCTACCTCCTGGATTAACGGGAGAGCTTGTCTTTCCTGGGGTGCTTCCATCTATCCCTTCCTTCTGGCCACTGGGGGGGGATCCCCCTGTGTAACTAGAGCTCTGAGGTCCTGCTCTGCCGACCCTCTTTCTCCAGGTTCTGTGGCTGTCACCTTCCAGCTGCCCAGAGCCCACTGCTGCTCTCAGACTTCCACTGCCCTCTCCCTGGATCCCTGCTGTCCACCCCGTCTGCACGGCCACCTCCGCTCCTCCTCTGCCTCCTTCTCGACACCAGTTCTTGGAAGGGTGTTCCTCCAACAGGGCCGTCCTAGTGAGGAGGTTGGCTTCATTTCTCTCCACTACAGCTTTGTCTTCCTAGAGTCTAAGTCCTGCTGCGGGAGCTGGGGGAGGCAGTACTGGGTCAGGGGACGGTCAGGGGACCTCACACTGCATCCTCCTTCTGGGCTGCTGGTCAGTGCAGTTTGACCACCTGGTCAACCTCCTTCACTCCGGTGGTTTTCTCAGGTCACCAGTGTGCCTCTCTTCATCAGACTCTTTCAGGGACTCCTCCCCACCAGGACCTTGGAGATGTCCCTGAAATCGTTGACTTGCTTCAAGTTCTCACTCCCCGGCTCCAGGGATCTACATAGGTCAATAGAGGTGACTGGACGGTTGTTTCCAGGGGGCATTCTGGGGAAGGCAGAGGTCTTGCCTGTCCAGGGCAAACAGGGGACCTTTGAGGATGTGTGGCCTTTGTCTCAAAGCAACCTGATTGAATCTTTGAACCCCATTACTCACCTGCCCTGGGGGAGGTGGGTAATGTAAAGAGAACCTGGTGAGAGAGAGACAGGGCAGACAGACCCTGAATGAATCTTTTCATACAGCCAAGCCTGAAGTCAATGCTGCTCCCAGTCTTACGCAAGACACTTATCTCAGGAAGCTGAACAGGAGCAGAATTTCAGCATAAGGATTATTTTAGGCTGATGATTTTTAAGAAACAGCAGACACAGGAGAAGACTGAAAGCAGAGTAGAAGTTACTCTTTTGTAAGAGACATTCAGATTTATCATATGGGTGTGCATGTGTGTGCGTGCTAAGTCGCTTCAGTCGTGTCTGACTCTTTTCGACCCTATGGACTGTAGACTGCCAGGCTCCTCTCTCCATGGGATTCTCCAGGCAAGACTACTGGAGTGAATTGCCATGCCCTCCTCTAGGGGATCTTTCCAACCCAGGGATCAAACTTGTGTTTCTCATGTCTCCTGCATTGGCAGGTGGGTTCTTTATTACTAGTGCCACCTGGGAAGCCCCAGATTTATCATAGAAATATCCATTTGTAAGGGTGCCATCCTCTTTGCATCAGAAAGAGGAGGAACAATCAAATCGAGAAATTTATCAATGGAGAAGGCGTGGACTGAAATCTGCATGACAACCACAGCCTTGGTTACTGTGCTTCGCCTGAGCACATCTCCCACAATTTGCTCCCCACTCCCAGTGTCTTCTTGTGTCTTTAGCTGGTGTGGATGGCCTGGGTCATTTCAGGGGTTTAACTCAGTATTCCTGGCAGGAGGAAATGTTATTAGGAGGTATACATGTTATTAAACTTCTGATGACTTTTCTCCTGGTAATCTGCCTTTTTATTACAGGGGAGTCACATTCCAGGTGGTGCAGTGGTAAAGAAATTGCCTGTCAATGCAGGAGACACAAGAAACTCAGGTTCGATTCCTTGGTTGGGAAGATCCCCTGGAGTAGGAAATGGCTACCCACTCCAGTATTATTGCCTGGAAAATTCCATGGACCGAGGAGCCTGGCAGGCTACAGTCCATGGGTTCACAAAGAGCCAAACATGACTTAGCACACACCCTCAGCCAAGGACCTAGAAGGGTAGACGGGGAGTCATTTTTCCTTCCCACACAAAGCTTATCTAAGTAGGGTTTTCGATACACAACTAAGTCTTTGTTGTTGTTCAGTTACTCTGCTGCTGCTGCTAAGTCGCTTCAGTCGTGTCCGACTCTGTGTGACCCCATAGACGGCAGCCCACCAGGCTCCGCCGTCCCTGGGATTCTCCGGGCAAGAATACTGGAGTGGGTTGCCATTTCTTCTCCAATGCATGAAAGTGAACAGTGAAAGTGAAGTCGCCCAGTTCGGTCACTCAGCAGTACCACCTCTTTGCAAGCCCATGGAATGCAGCACGCCAGACCTCCCTGCCCTTCACTGTCTCCCAGAGTTTGCTTGAACTCATGTCCACTTAGTCGGCGATGCTATCTAACCACTTCATCCTCTACCATTCCCTTCTCCTCCTGCCTTCATTCTTTCCCAGCATCAGGGTGTTTTCCAATAAGTCGGCTCTTCGTATCAGGTGGCTAAAGTATTGGAGCTTCAGCTGCAGCATCAGTCCTTGCAGTAAATATTCAGGGCTCATTTCCCTTTAGGATTGACTGGTTTGATCTCCTTGCTGTCCAAGGGACTCTCAAGAGTCTTCTCCAGCATCACAATTTGAAAGCATCAATTAAGAGTCTTGGGGGGTGTGATATTCATCATTACTTCTCAACTATCTCTATTCACCAGATTGTGTGCATTTACAGGGGCGAGGGTGCGGCTGCCACAGGCTTGGGGTGGGAGCCTGGAAAGAGGAACAGGCACCCAAGCAGAGCCACTCTGCGTCTTGGTGATAAGAGTAGATGGAAACAGCAGCTCTGTGTCCATGTGGGCTCAGCAACTGACAAGTAGGATGAGGAACCCTCTCTGGGTCAGTGTGTGGAGACAGCCACTGGGCTGGTCCCAAGGTGGATGGTGATAACTGTGTTCTGAAAAGTATTCTCAGAAAGCACATGGTCCTGGGGGCCCACCCGTGCTCATCAGCATGGTCTTTGATGGATTTCTGACAGCCAGACCTGGCTGATAAACTCATCTCCAATCCTGAGGAGGCCCCAGCATATCTCTTCCAGAAACGTGAACTTTAATTTATTTAAATTTAATGGAAAAGCATATGGAGGGGAACGGAAAGCTAATTTAAAATAGTGCTCAAAGCAATCAATATGTTAACAGATTCCTTCAACTTTTTCCACTTGGCTGCAGGGAAAAAAAAAGAAAACACAACAAACCTTTAAAATGTAAGTGGATCTCTTCCATCCCCCTCCTCCTATTTTATAAAAACACAGTTTTTGATGTCTGGTGCTGAGTCCTTGGGAGTTAAAATCAGTCAGTCTTGTAAACATTCAAATATGCTTTTGGAAACATAAATCATCAGATGAGGTCGGAAGTGGTGCTGGAAAGAACTCTAGTCAAAAAATAATTTGGGGGGTTTGCTGAGGCAGGCGAGGAACATGAAGCTTTTCAGATGAAGCGATTGTTTTTTTGTGTGTGTCTGCACTTGAGTTTGCTCATCTCCAAAGTGGGCATAATCATCCCCCCTTCAATATTCTTGTGGGAATTCAGCAGGATGAGGTTGGGAGGGCCTGTTTTGCAGATTGCAAAGCTGTGCAGTTTGTTGTTTATTGTATAGGCCTTATCGAGCCACGCCCCTCAGAGGGGTCAGGCCTGGCTCAGCCCCATGGATGCAACTGAACTCATCTGAGCGGCCCAAGGGCGACCTTCTCGCCTCCAAGCCTGTTTGCATACAAGAGCCAGGGTGCCCAAATTTCCACCATTAGGGAGTTCTTCCTTTGTGGCATTCTCCTCTTAGTCTCTGCTGGACAGGCAGCAGGGTGTGGAGGAAGAACAGAGGCGTTGCAGCGAAGGACGTGACTTCAGGACCTGCCTCCATGGGGCTTCCTGGCAGGCTGGACCTCTCCAGGTCACTCGTGCAAGCCCCAGTTCTGTCCCTGATGCATTTAGGGCGGGTGTAGGGAAGGCATCAAACACAGAGTAAGTGCCCAATGAGCGCTCTGTTCCTTTCAAAGGTCAAGTCCCCCAGGAACGGAGCAGGAGGAAACACACTAATCACCTCATCACTGGGCCTGCCTTCCAGCTGGGGGCAGGGAGGATGGAGGAAGCCTGAGGGGTGGGGTGGGGTGGGCAGGGTTTGGGGGAGTCTGCACGGGAGCAGGTGAGGTGAATGGGCCAAGGTTTTGGGGCATAAATCTCCAGCCTTGTCTTTCCATTCTGAAGCAAACAGTAAGACTGTGTGATGGTAAGAGCCCTTTCTCTGTGTTGGTGCTTCCTTATTCCTAAAGGCACCCTCAAGGTCAATTGTTTCCAGATTGAAATTTGGATACCAACTGGCGGACACCAGCGGAATCCCAATTCCCCCGCCCCTCCCCCCGCGGCATTGACCTTGGAGAACCTGGACCGCGTTAAAATTCTAGGGCTTCTTTCTCCCTGTTCTGCTGCCAGGTGCTAGAAGCCCTCATTTGCTTATATATTAAAAAAGGGGAGACAGAAAGGCTGCTGGACCACTTCAGAATTTCATCTGTAATCAACATCTGCCTAATTGCATTTTCTTCCAGGAAAAGGAGAATTTCAAGGCTACTGAGTTAACTCAAGGCTTCGTGGAAAGGTCTCCACCAGGGTTCCCCTGGCTGAGAGGTGACGATTGAGACATTGTTGGAGCTCTTCCTCCAGGAACAGCATCTCAGCATGCCAAGAATTTGCAAGCTTAAATGTCATCAGGTTGACTGAAAATGTCTTTCTCCGAGTGTCCAGAGGTGGTTTCTTAGAAAGTTAAAGTGTTTCAGGGCTGTTCTCCAAGCAGAAAGTGGGATTCTTGAAAGATAAGGTGGTTCCTTCTCCCACATACACATAGAACCCACCCAGAGGGAGAGAAGTGCAGGGGTCCCAGGGATGGGGGTCAGGTCTGGGGATCCAGACAGATGTCTCAAAGTCCTGGAGTCAGTGCAGGGGAGACTCCTAAAGACATTGTTCACAAACTGTCAGACAGTCAGGAGGGATGACAAAACCTTAGAGGAGAGATGAAGAGATGCCCCAGGAGAGGTGCGGAAAAGATCCTTTATAAAATAAGCCGGAAGAAGAGACCTCCACTCAGCCTCACACGGTTCCAGGAAGCGGAAGCAGGAACCAGATCAGGAGAACAAGAGTTACAGAAACACTGAGAACCAGGGCCCTGGAGGATAACCCACATCATCTGGGAAGTCTTCGACATTTGTGTGCAAACCGGATGTCAGGAAATTACTGCAGTTGTTAGCAGAAACACTGACCAAAACTGCCTGCCCTGGCCAGACCTGATAGTAACCACTTGCTTGAGTTATCTTATAACAGGAGGTTCTGGTAAGGAACTGGGAACTAACAAGCTACCACCCACTGGAAGAATTCAGCAAAGGTCAAAAGGAGAGAGGACATCCCAATTCATATGTTCCTACCAAACTCCCAGAATCCTTCTCACTGGAACCCATCTTGGCTGAGTGATACACACGCCTCCAGGAAGGACTCTGAGTCAGAGTGATTGGCCAAGGGCAACCTGGAAACTAACCCCATCACCATAACCCCCGAGGCTGTGAACGATGTGCAGAGCAGTCCTCCTGGGCCTCCTTGCCATATTGCTCTCCACCCAGATGCCCCTTCCCAATAAAGTCTCTTGTTTTGTGTCTCCCTGAACGATTTATCTCTAAGTGTTAAACAACAGCCCACTCTCAGGCCATGGAAGGGGTCCCCATTCCTACAACACTCTGACACAAGGAATGCAGGAAATAGAAGTATGGAGTGCAGAAAAAAATCCATAAAATGACACAAAGAAGTGTCTGCCCCAGCTTAAGGCCAGGAGGGTACTTGGTCAGGGCTGTGGGGGAGGCTGTGTCCATATCCGATGGTCGCGGTGTATTTCTGTGCCCTTGGGAGATGCATGCATCATGTTCCCAGTGCCAGCCAAAGAATGTCACTCACCATCTGGTTCTTCAAAGATTAAGTCATTAGCCACTGCAGTTACTGACCTTCAACACACCCTGGAAAGGACTTCAGGGTGGAGAGCAGGAATGAAGCATTCTGTGGTCTTGGAAAAACTGGCAGAACAGGCCTTCAGATGGTGAGATATTTTCAGGAGAAAATTTTGTGAACCCAATTTCTTGCATCCTCCCATACCTAGGAAAGCACTAACATCCTTAACAGAGACATCTGGTCCTCATGGCTAGCAGCAAGCCTCGACCAAGATGTGTGCTCAACTGCACATACCCTCCTCACCAAAACCATTTAGTCTGTAAAAGAATACATACATGTATCCCTGAGTCATTCACTACACAGCAGAAATTAACACAACATTGTAAATCGACTATCATGTTGTTGTTTAGTCGCCAAGTTGTGTCTGACTCTGTTGCGACCCTGTGAACTGCAACCTGCCAGGCTTTGTCCAGAGGATTTCCCAGGCAAGAATACAGAAAGAGAAAAGCAACTATTATATGCTAACACATATACACGGAATCTAGAAGGATGGTACTGATGAAACTCTCTGTAGAGCAGCATGGAGACACAGCCGTTGAGAGCAGACTTATGGACATAGCTGGGGCGGGAGGAAGAACGAGAGGATGGGAGGTATGAAGAGGTTAACATAGAAACGTGCATTACCATACGTAAACAGATAGCCAATGGGAATTTGCTGTGTGACTCAGGGAATTCAAACCCTGGCTGGATAACAAGCTAGAGGAGTGCGATGGGGAGGAAGGTGGGAGGGACGTTTAAGTGGGAGGGGACATGGGCAAACCTATGGCTGATTCATGCTGATGTTTGGTAGAAACCAATGCAATACTATAAAGCAATTATCCTTCGATTAAAAATAAATAAATAAATAAATGCAGAACAAACAAAGAAACAAGCAAAAAAAGAATACCCGAGTGGATTGCCATTTTCTTCCCCAGGGATCTTTCTGGATCAGGGACTGAACCCATGTCTCCTGCAGTGACAGGCAGATTCTTTACCACTGAGCCGTCAGGGAAGCCCCCAAATAAAAAACTAGACTTCAAACTTTTTTTTTTTTAATCATATATTTATTGGCATATATTTATTGTCACCTCTTTGGAGCAGTTCCTCAGAGTTATCTGAGAGGCTGTTTCCCAGGTAATAGTCCTCAGTAAATCCCCAATAAAACTGAGCCCACAGCTCTCATCTTGTGTCTTTTTTTTTCAGTCAACACAAGTCTAGTGGGGTGGTGATCACCAGGTGGGCTTGGGAGCCACTGGACTGGTGTTTGGGTGCCTGCTGTACTCCAGACAAGTAACCTCATCCTCTAAGCCTCTCCTGAGAAATGGGGATCGTAGGTGTGCCAACAGTTGTAGTAAGTACCAAATCAAGCAATGCTCCTTAGTTATAATAATGTTTTATAAGGGTCTGGTTAAAGGTCTCTTTTGGGTGCTATTAAGAAGGACTTCATCCATGTGACCCCCAACCACATCCACCTGGACAACCCGGGTGACCCATTCACAGAGCAGAGTCAGCCCTGTTGGACCCTGTCGCTGTCTGGATGACTCCAACCTTGCCTCCGAGTTTTCCAAAGTGTGTGTTCCTGGTCCCTGGACTCCAGGGTCTCTCTTGACTCTGGCACAGCCCCCCTCCCAACTTGCATGTAAAACAGCATGTAATATGGGACTTATAATATGAGAGCTAAAAACAGGAACCCAGCTCTATTTTTAGAAACGGCACTTAAAACTGTGCAATGTGGTGAAAGCTCTGTAATTTCTCCCTGGGTGTGAAGGGAGTGTGGTTTGCCCCAGCCCTGGCGGAAAGTGCTTCTGAAACGAAGAGTTAGGGGTGTCACGGGTGTCCACCGTCTGTTCATCCTGCTGCTCCCCTTCCTAGGCAGCGGGGGCCCCGGTCACCTACATCGGAGGGCCGGGTAGACTCAGCCTGGGCAGTCAGTGCCCTGGTGGATGCACAGATACAGCCAGGATGGTTACTCTGGGGGGCCGTGATAAGGACCCTCCTCGTGGGCTCCGGGCCAGGATCGCATGCACCCACTGGAGCCGTGTAGTCCCAGGGGGATGCTCCTACTTTGATGAAGAGGTTTGAGCTCCTCTCCACTCTGTCCCTTTGCCCCTGATTGTCACTGTCCCTCTCACAGGTCAGCCTACGGGGGAGAAACCACATCTGGGCTCTCATCACAGCCTGGCCCCAGGTGAGCACGACTGGTCACTTAGGGATGAGTGGAACGTGAACTTTTGACCCTCAGGGACACAGACTACGTCCTCCATGGCCAGAAATACTGGGCTAAGGGACCATTGTTCCTGCCCGGAAAGGGAACTCAGCACAGGGTTTGCAGAGTGGATGGGAGGTTGAGGGTGGGGTGCAGAGTAGGACCCGGATAGACTTTTTATTTTTTAATTCTTACGGGTAGGAATTTTTATTTTAATACTTATGTATTTATTTACAATACTATGTCAGGCCTTAGTTGCGACACGTGGGCTATGGGATCTTAGTTCCCAGACCAGGGATTGAACCCACATCTGCTGCACTGCATCTCCTGATTCTTCACCACTGGACCACAGGGAAGTCCACAGACAAGCAGTCTTTGAACATTGTGTTATTCTAGCTGCTGTTTCATCCCTCTTGGCCTCAGTCTCCTCCGCTATAAAATTGGTGAATGTTACTTCTCAGAGACTGAATGTGGACGGGCATTTCCGGGGGGCTGTGCTTCGTTGTAGCATAGGGGGCTCAAACCTCAGCATCCCCCACAGGGAGTGGCTCATTTAAGACTCTAGACATCTGCAAATCAGTCCTATGGCACAGGCACCTGGGGACAAAGTGGCCTGAATGGAGGCTGTTGACCAGACCTCTCTTCCAGCTCTCAAGGTTTTCAAGCTGCTGAGTTGGACGTTCCTGTTTAACCCGTATCAGAAATCCCACAGGGAGCAAATGAGCAAAACACTCTGCTCTGGAAAGCAAATGTTTGAGGCCAAGGGGACAAGGCTAGGGTGAGGAGCCAGGCCAGGGTCGCTGGGCTGCACGGCTTTCAGAGGTTCTCCCATCAGAGGAAAGATGGACCTCTTGCTCTGTCTCTCTTCTGACCCAAATCTGGAGCAGGGGCAGGCCTGGCTCTTGGGTGATCCCTTTGGAAAATTAGACTTTAGGAAAAGGAGAGAAGGGGAAGGAGCAGACCCTAGTGGGAGCTGAGTGACTGCCTGGCTCTGAGTACCCTTGTCCACAGGCGCCGCTGGGTTGTGGCCAGCTGGCCAGGCAGGGGGCTGGCCCTGTGGGCGTCCCTGGCTGGAGTGGCGGTGTTGGCACAAGCCCTCGAGAGGAGTCTCCCTCTGTCACTCTGGGAGAAGGGCCTTTGCTACTGTCAGGAGCTGTAAGGGTGTGTGTTTGGGGGAGGTGGCTTCCCACTGCACGAGCCCAGCCCACTCTGTCAACACCCTTCAGTGTCTTCCCAGCCGCTCCAGGCCCTCTGTGGGGCTCCCGTCACTGCTCCTGCTAGTCCTCTCCTGTGCTAGGTTCTCCTGGCAGGTCTAAGAATGAAATTGACATGAGCCAGAGTAAGAGGAGAAAATCACAAAAAAGTTTAATAACATGGAAGAGACCCAGGAAAACGGAGTAAGTCACTAAAGCGGCTGCAACCATCTCTTTAAATTCCATCTTCAGCTAAAGATAAAAGATGTTGCGGATAATGGTTGGGGACTTCAAAAAGGAGAAAGGCGATTCACCTGGAGATAGAAAAACAAACGTTTGATAAATGTTTGCTGGCCCTGCAGAGACAATGGACACAGAGCGGGCGCTGGTCTTTGGGCCCCGTTCCCCACCACGTCAGTCCAGGTTCTTTGCAGATGTCTCTGGTGATGACTCTGTTCTGGGAACAAGCCTTCCATCTAAATTTTTTTAGGCAATTAGGGGGAAAGAAAGAAAAGAAAGAAAGTGAAGTTGCTCAGACTCTTTGCGACCCCACGGACCGTAGCCCACCAGGCTCCGTTCTCCAGGCAAGAGTACTGGAGTGGGTTGTCATTTCTTTCTCCAGGGGATCTTTCTGACTCAGGGGTCGAACCCGGGTCTCCCACATTGCAGGCAGATGCTTTACCCTCTGAGCCATCAGGGAAGGTCAGAGCTCTTTCTGAGTCTTTTGAATCTTGCTTGCTTTCAATCAGAGATAAACTGCATGCCAGAGAGATATTTTGGGGTGGCAAGTTCTGCTCCCCTAAGGTCCCACCACTCGTTTCTTCTTACATTCCCATGGCCTGGGCAGGGGCTGTGGGCCCCACCTCTGGTTCCTACCATACTTGGGGTCTGGCTAGCTGCTCTACTCAGTTCCTTCCCTTTTTCTGAATTCCTACTCCCTGCCTGAATGCGGCTTTTGGGCATCCATCAATGCCACCTCCTCCAGGAAGCCTTCCCTGATGGGCTGACTCATGCCTCTTCTGAACTACCACTGCGCTTAGCACAGTCCTCCTGTGTTAGGGACACAGTCCCCTGCACCGGGGACACCTGTTCTGCACTGGGGAGGAGGTGGTGGCAAGAGGGTACCTTTGGAGTTGAATCTTGGCACTGCCAACTCCCAGCTGGGTGTCTTCAGTAGATTATACCAACACTCTGAGCATCAAGCAGAAATCTGCCCTCACAAGTTGCTGGGAGGAGAGATGAAAGAAATCCTCCAGCACGAGGCGGCAGGCCTCTGAATGTTGGCTCCCAACTCCTTCTGACCACAAGGGTGGCGCTGTGATGCTCAATGCTGGCTGGGTACTAAGCGCTCTGAACAGCCCTGAGCTGAGTTAATTCAGGGTCAGGGGCCTCTCCGGTGTCGCTTATTCAAGGGAGCAGGCAGAGGAGGGGCTGGACAGAGCTTGACCGTGGCTCCACCTCTGAGCAGCGGGCGTCCTGATGCCCTTCTCTGGGGACAGTGAGACCAGCCTCACAGTGACAGCATCACCCCGTCGCGCCTGCCCCTCTCCAGGTGGACACGGAAGGACTCCCACCTGCCCCTGTTCTCTGCCTTTTCCTCTCTCTTCCCGGTGTGGACTGCGAGGCCCCCTGAGGGACCCCCCCACCCCACGAGCCTCCAGGAGCATCTCAAAGTGTGAGGGCACAGGATGGTGAGGGGGTGGGTGGAGGTTCCACTGCTGAGGCCTCAGGGCGCCCCCAGGGCCAGTCAGTCCTCCTGGAGTGCAAGCAACAGAAACTCTGACAGGCTCTCTGGAAAATGCTACCAGCCTGTGCCTCGGAGCTGGCTGTGCTTCCACAACCCAGCTGTGCTGCCCGCTGGGGGCACCGACCGGTCAGGAGATGGAGGCTCCGGGAACTGGGGGCAGGTCTAAGGGGGTCTGTGCAGCTTTCCCTGGGGGCCTGAGCTCAGGCTTGGTGGTTGGGGGTGGGCAGCTCTCCTTCCTTCTGCCTCCATCTCGCCCTCATTCTCCCTAGACTGTGGGTCTGGGCTGCCTGGCTTGACCTGCCTTTCCACTGCTTGCCGTCCGGCTGGAAGCCCGCAGCGCCCAGCGCGGCCTGTGCTGGTCTTCCCACAGCCACTTCCTGGGCCTGTTCACTGCCTCGTTTACATACCTGGTCAACAGCTCTGCCCGCCTCGGCTCCCATTACCTGGAGATGTGGCTGGGTAACAGCACAGCCAGTTTCTCACCCTCTATGAGCTGTGGGGGGTTGTGACACTTATTTCACAGCCTTATTGTGAGGATTAAATGAGAAATGACCACGTAACTCCGCTGCATCTCTCCCCACCCACCGGCCCAGGGCCCAGGGCCTGCACGCTGGCCCCTGGAAAGCACGCGAGAACCCAAGATAGGCCCCGGAGGGTGGAGGAGACATCAGTGAAGGCTTCTTGGGTCACACCAGAGGAAGTTCATTTCACAGGACATGGCCATGCTCCCCGCGTTCCCACGTGAGCAGTTCTGTCTGCCGAAGTCCCCCTTTTGGTGCTCCTGGGAGCCCCCTAGGCTGGCCTTGGCTCCCCTCCTCCATCTTCCCTCTCCAGCCACTTCCTCGCCTAGGAAGTTAGCAATCTTGTTTCCTGTTCGCCTCTCCCATTTGCATTTCCTCCAAAAGATTGATTTCTGAGCCATACAAACAAAGGATTCATTTTCTTTGTTGGACAAGGCAAGGCTGCTTGGAAGCGCCCATAATTTTATTTTTTAAATTCTTTGCCGTTACATATGTGAAGCTCCTAAACATCACACGGCCCCTTGCAGCTTGTTAATCAATAGTGCTTCCGGGTCCCAGGTCAAGGGGCCCCTTCGACCCCTAAAGAGAAGGGGTCCTCCAGAGACAGAGGCACGGGGGCTGCTCAGAAGGTGCTGGTGTTCAGAGCCCGGCTGTCCTCTGGCTGTGGGGCTCCCCTCTGGGTCTGGAGTCTCTGCTCTAAGGCAGGGATTCATGGTGGGGCAGGCTCTTCCTCGGGCCCAAGTAGCCTGGTGGGAATCAGGGTGCCCTGTGCTTGAACTAGAGGCTTCCGGTCGAGTTAATTCCATGTTGGTGTCCAGTGGAGGTACTCTCTGGTTCTCCCTCTGCCCAGAGCCCTCACTGGCTCCCCAGCACTCTCGGGGCAAAGACGGCTCATTAGGACAGCATCTGGTCTCTGTGGACAGTCTCAGCTGTCCCTGGAAGCTCACCAAAGGCTTTTTGTATGCTTCTCTCTCTTACCACAGCTCTCTCTCCCTGGGCTTGCTCTGATCTACCCTTGCAATTCGGCTTATTCATCCTCAGCCTCACATCTCTCTGTTCAGGAGGTCCCTCCCAGCATCGTGGATGCTTGTCTTACCCCATCAGCACCCCTCTTGGCCTGGCTCACAATCACCTACTCTCTTTTCTGAAGGGACCCCCCCCCCCCACCAACCCAGACTCCAAGCTCTGTGAAGGCAAGGACGGTGCCTGTCTTGCCAGCACTCTGTCCCGAGTACCTCCTATGTGATGCGGATCCACACAAGACTCAATGGAATAGATGAAGAAAGGTTCTCGTTGTGATCAAATGCCACACTTTTAGCAAAGAAATTCTTGGTATTGGTTCAAAAGGATTTGCTAGATATTCATCCTAAATGACATGTTGTTGTGCGGTTGCCCCCTAATATCCGTCTCTTTGCCACCCCACGGATGGCAGCACGCCAAGCCTCCCTGTGCCTCATCAACTCCCAGAGTTTGCCCAAGTCCATGTCCATTGAGTCGGTGATGCCATCCAGCCCTCAATCTTTCCCAGCATCAGGGACTTTTCCAAAATGTCAGTTAAATGACATATTACTGCCTCAAATTAAAATGTTAAAATACTAAGCACATTGCTTTGCGTTTTTGGTTCAACGTAAAATAACGGTTTGTTGAGTTTCTGGAATCCTGGTTGGGTCTAGTTTTTGTAAAAAGTAAAACTTTTCAGTCAAATCAATTATTAATTTGTTCGTGAAAATAAAAATCCACACCCAGCGGTCTGGTTGTAATAAATCCCACGCCCCCCCACCGCATCCCCAGTACCCCCCTCCTCTGGCCTCAGATCTGGGGATCCTGGCGTGAGGTCCTTGCAGGGCCTGACATCAGCCCAACCCAGGAGCGAACGCAGCGAGCTGCCTGTGCGTCTACATTTTCCGTTTCCATTTTCAGATGATTGAATGCTGGGGGGGAAATGCTTTGAAAAGAACCCCCACCTCCACCCCAGCCCTTCAGCAGGTTAGTGTTGCTTAGTAATTAGCAATCACAATATGCGCTGGGATAATTATCCCCAAAAGTCAGAAGAAAAACACAGATGTTTTTAAAGCTGCACAGTGGAGATTTTGCCTTTCGATTGTAATAATTTAGCATGCGAAATGAATTAGAGGCTGGCTTTTCCGGGGACTTCATTTCCAAGGTAGGTTAGGGAAAAACCTGCTGTTTTTGAAAAGAACAGTCTTGGTTTGGGGGGGTGGCAGGTTGGGATGGGGGAAACCCATACAATGCATGACAATTTTCAAAATCTAGGAAGGAGTGAGAGACACCGGATTGAATGAATTAATGAGTTTTTTTTTCCCCCTGCTGGGATTTGAGTTAAAGCTTTCTCATAATTGAAAACTTGTGGGATGCTCCTCGACTGAAATATCAATATACAAGTACAGCTGTGTGTTTGGCTTGGCTATCATGTGGAACAGGTCTGGACAAAGGAATAGATACCTTTGAATGGCCCTGCTTTCTCTGGGTTCCAGAACTTTCCAGGGGCCTCTCTCATTTGCTCACCGTGATTCCTCCATAATTACAGGAAAGTATATATCAGAAAGGTCCTCAGTGAAACAAACCAGCCAATCTTGTTTCTGGAAGTGAAACAAATGATCAAAAGGATCAGATCATAGGGAACATGGGAAAAAAACGTGGCTAAGACAGGCCCCTGGTGCACTAGGTCCTTTCCTTTTCTTTTTACAGAGCTGAGAAATTTTTAAAAAGTCTGTTATGGGAGTGCAGTTGCAGTGCTGTGCCAGTTTGTGCATCAGCTATGTGCATGCACGCGTCTACTCCTTCTCGGCTGTCCTCCCCACTCCGGCCATCATGGAGCCCTGAATGTGCCACCTGTGCTATAGGGTAGGCTCGTGTTAGTTATCTGTTATGCACAGCACCCATCACGTACAGATGTTGCACTGGTCCCCTCTGGGAGCTCCATCCTGTGCCATCTGGGAGGGTCCTCAGGAAGTTTCATTTGTTGGAGGAAACACAAGCATGCTCTGGCCTTGGGTCAGGGACTTGAATTTGAGACTTGCTACTGACTATAAAGAAAGCTGAGTGCAGAAGAATTGATGCTTTTGAACTGTGGTGTTGGAAAAGACTCTTGAGAGTCCCTTGGACTGCAAGGAGATCCAACCAGTCCATCCTAAAGGAGATCAGTCCTGAGTGTTCATTGGAAGGACTGATGCTGAAGCTGAAACTCTAATACTTTGGCCACCTGATGTGAAGAACTGACTCATTTGAAAAGACCCTGATGCTGGGAAAGATTGAAGGCAGGAGGAGAAGGGGATGACAGAGGATAATATAGTTGGATCGCATCACCAACTCGATAGACATGAATTTGAGTAAACTCCTGGAGTTGGTGATGGACAGGGAGGCCTGGCGAGCTGCAGTCCATGGCATCACAAAGAGTCGGACAGGACTGAGTGACTGAACTGAACTGACTCATTTGGCTTTTGTCGTTTGTCAACCCTGTCCCCTCAGGACCTTGGTTCCCTCAACTGTAAAATGGAACTTGGTTTCCATCGATGTTTTCCCAAATTGTGTTCTGCAGAATTGTAGTTCCAAGAGATATTAAGCAATAAACAAGGGACAGAAGGACCTAGTGGACCACACTTTCCCCTGGGCAACAGTTCTCAGTCTGGGAGGTTTTTATTCCCAGGGGACACATGGAAAGGTTTGCAGACCTTTGCTTGTTTGCCGTAAATGAGAGAAGGTGGGGTTTGCTGCTGGCATCTAGTAGGTAGAGGCCAGTGCTGATGCTAACACCACGCAATACAGTCTCCTCAGCCAAGATTTATCCAGTCCCTCTCAAAAAACAAAATTCAACTAAGTACATTTTAAAGTTTTTATCAGCTTTGTTTAACAGTTCATGAATCAGGCAATGTCCCAGCTAGTAAACAGAAAGGAGCTCTGAAGAACTGTACAAAATGGAAGTCTTGTATAGGCAGAAAGGGGCAGGACTAGGAGGTTACTAGCAGAGAGAGGACTGTGGCAATTTTCGTGGGCTCCAAAATCATTGCCACCAGTGACTGCAGCCATGAAATTAAAGGATGCTTGCTCCTTGGAAGCAGAGCTATGACAAACCTAGACAGGGTGTTAAAAAGCTGAGACGTCACTTTGCTAATAAAGGTCTGTAGAGTCAAAGCTATGGTTTTTCTGTACTCACATATGGATGTGAGAGCTGGACGGACCATAAAGAAGACTGAGAGCTGAAGAATGGATGCTTCTGAACTGTGGTGTTGGAGAAGACTCTTGAGAGTCACTTAGACTGCAAGGAGATCCAGCCATCAATCCTAAAGGAAATCCACCCTGAATATTCATTGGAAGGACTGATCCTGAAGCCCCAAATCTTTGGCCAGCTGATATGAACAGCTGACTCATTAGAAAAGACCTTGATGCTGGGAAAGATTGAAGGCAAAAGGAGAAGAGGATGGCAGAGGATGAGATGGTTGGATGGCACCACTGACTCAATGAACATGAGTTTGAGCAAACTCCAGGAGACAGTGAAGGACCGAGGAGCCTGGCCTGCTGCAGTCCATGGGGTTGCAGAGTCAGACATGACTTAGGGACTGAACAACAATAACAACACTTTCCTTTAAAAGGGGATGGGAGGGTTCTATCAAGCAGGTTACTTCACTAGTGCCGACCAGGTAATTCCAGATTAACTGGTCTAAGATCCCACTCTTGGGAGAGATTGAAACTCTAAGCTTGGTGCTAAGTCTTGGTTTGGTGATGTGGGCTTAGCACAAGTGCTCCATTTTAGGCTTGTTATTATTATTATTTTTTAATGTGGACCATTTTTAAAGTCTTCATTGAATTTATTACTACATTGCTTCTGTTTCATGCTTTGTATTTTTGGCCAAAAGGTATGTGTCATCTTAGCTCCCTGACCAGGGATCAAACTCATATCTCCTGCATTGGAAGGCAAAGTCTTTACCACTGGACTGCCAGGGAAGTTCCCTGATAGTGCTGAGGTTGAGAAATGCTGCCAGAAGTTTCCAGAATCTATCTGAATAATAAAGACTATGGGCAGTAAAAAGACCCTTTCAACTTTTGAGCCAATATGCCACATATATATACAGGCAGGCAGAGTCTCTTGTTTTCCTACCTAACAATAGGGTTAATGTACCTTAGGACTCACTCTGGGAAACAGAGCTAAGTGTTAACTGAGGTTTCCTTCTACTCTGACCAGCTCAGATGCTGTATCTAATGAACAGACCTCCCCAGAAGGATGCAGGGGCTTCTAACTATCCATATCTGGCACAGGGCATCAGTCAGATGGAGTGTTCAAGAACTGCCAGGCGAGCTGAACCCAAAAAGCTGGCCTTAGCTTCTGTGAAGCAGAACCTGAAACAGAGGCTTTATTGGAAAAGGGCTCTCAGGAGAAGAGAGAGGGAAGTGGATGGGGTTGGGCGCAGAGCTAAGTTCAAGATGCGGTCTCTGCTAGAGTCTTACTTCTGCCTGAACCTGCAGCTCCAAGGCAGGTACTGCATCTCAGTGCTGGGAGTGACTTTGAGGCAGGAGGCCAGTCTACGGTTCAGTCCAAGGACTTGGTCCAATATTGACCTTGGTCTAGGGGAAGGCATAGCCTCCCAGGCAAAGATGCATTCTTTGGAGAAGGAGGTGGCTGTGAGATGTCATCACAGACCCTTCTGGGGGGTGACTACACAGGCAGGAAGGAAGACCAACAACACCTACCTCCCTGCAGCAGAGTGTGGAAGTGCCAGGATGGTCCATGCAGGGAGCCCCACAGCCTGGAGGAAAAGCTTGGTCTGTGCTCGACTGACTATTAGAACTGGGGAGTGATTTGGGGAATTAACCCCATTTGCCACATCACTGGGTCAAATTCCGCGACTTTCACTCAGAGTGACGAGGGGTGTGTGCAGTGGTAAGTGCTCCTCCCCGACCCCTTATTTCAATGACTACTTGGGCTTTCACTTTTTCTCTTCTTTAGCTTTCTGAGATCCAGCTGTTGTTCTGTTGCTCAATTGTGTCTGACTCTTTGCGACTTCATGGACTGCTGCACGCCAGGCTTCCCTGTCCTTCTCTACTTCAGGAGTTTGTTCAAACTCACGTCCATTGAATCAGTGGTGCCATCCAACCATCTCATCCTCTGTCGCCCCCTTCTCCTTCTGCCCTCCATCTTTCCAAGCATCAGGGTCTTTTCCAGTGAGTTGGCTCTCCTGGGATCCTATCACTGCTCCAAGTGGTGGGAGCCCAAGGGAATAAAATGGCTGGTAAGGGAAACTGCAGAGGAAAAACCAGCCACCGGCCGGGGCCAATGAGCCACTTGATGAGCCCCTGCGTCAGCCAGGTGCCAGCGGAGGGGTGGTCTCAGAGCAGGCACTGGGTGTTCTGAGAGGTCCAAGGGCACACGCTTGACAGGTGCTGGAAAGCAGGACTTGTGGCCTTCGCTTTGGGCTCTTCCTCATATGGACCACATGCGTACTTCCAAGTGGCCGGGGTGGGGCTGCTGCTGAAGTAAACAAGAGTGAAATACGCAAGATGTAATTACTTAATTAGCCTCATATTTGAAAACATGTGGCTTCAAATCGGATGCCGGTGGAACATCCTGGCCCACATTCCCTCTCCTTCCCAGACCCGAGCCCATGGCGTCTTGGATCATTTCAGGGGCGTTAGTGACTGCTGCTGTCCCAGCAGATTTGCAACCACAAAAGAAGGAGGCTCTCCAGGGTGAGATTGAGAGCCAGCTTCCTCTGGTGGGAGGACAATGGACTTGGAGTCAAAGCCTCTGATGCCACGGCATTTCTAAGAGTGGCATTATATCCCTTCATATGGATTTACTGTAGTTTTCATGAGCAGCAATTTATTGCTGGCCATTTGGGGTATTTTTTCCCCAGAATTCTCAGTATTCTAAGTATCAACACAATGACTGTCTTTGTATATTCAGCTCTGCCTACAGCTCAACCAAGTCCCTTGAGATACAGTCTTAAAATAATTATGGGGTCAAGTTTACGTACATTGCCAGATTGCCCTTCAGAAAGATGTGCCAATTTAAACACCCAGTGTCAGTGTACGGAGGGCCAATTTCTCTGCTTCCTCATCTGGACCAGGTATTGTCTTGGCCAATCTATTTTAAAAAAATAGCATCTTAGTATTTTAGTTTGTTTTTATCGTTCACTGTTGAGACTGAACTTTCCCCCTTGCACTCCTCAACCACTTGTATCTCTTCGTTTGTAAATTGCCCTCACACGATGCTGCCCACTATTCTCTGGGTCATCCAACTCATGGTCACTTCTGTGTTTGAAGGAAATCAGCCCTTTGTGATGAAGGTCACACCTACTCTTCTCAGTTGATTTTTTGCCCTGTTTTCATTTTGTGGGAATTCTGTTTTGAGACCTTAACCCTCCAGGTGGAGATGGTTCCCCCGGAAGTAGTGACCATCGAACTTCTGGGTTAAGAGATTGTCTCTCACTTATCTTAGAAAATGAGAGCTCAGCTGGAACCAGAGAGGGTCAGCGGGGAAGAGGTTCAGGGGTCAGAGCGTATCCTGTTCCTCGTTTCACAAATCATGCTGCGAATTGCCCAACTTGGAGAGATTTGGTGGTGATTCTCGGCAGCGGGACGTGCATTGCTTCACACACAAGGACAGCTGAGGATGTTTTGTTTCGTTGGGTGGTGTGTCAGGAAGTCCCGCAGTGGCCTCTGGGGCCCAGTGACGAAAGCCCTGTCTTAGCGTGGACAGAACTAGGTCAGACCTAGCTGGGCTCTGTGTCTCTGGGAGGGGTCGTTGAACTCCTCCAAGCTTTCTGCTCCTGAAAGAGGGGCTCTAAGGCTCAGTCTGTAGCCTTGTTGGGACCGCTAACAGTGACTGGCCAGTGTGGAAGTGGCCCTGCCCGTGGGTGGTGACCTGAAGCTTTGAACAGACTCTCCTTCCACCCCGCAGAGCTATGAGATGAAGTATGGAAAATATTTATTTAGGCCCTGACTCTGTGGGTGGTGACTCAATGTCCTTGCCCCTTCTATAAAACAGTTTTTCAGGGGGTGGTATGGACTGTGGCCCCACGTCCCATGGGCTGTTGGGGTTCCCTCTGAACAGAACTCTGGGTCAGAGGCTTCTCAGGAACCTTGCTGCTGCAAGGTGGGGGAGAGGGGCCGCCTTGTCCTCTCAGGCTGCTGGAGCGTGGCACGACTGCTGGCTGGCTGTGTTACGCACTCAGGCGTGTCCGACTCTCTGTGACCTCACAGACTGGAGCCCGCCAGGCCCCTTTGTCCATGGAAGTCCAGGATGCTCAGGTGAGGGTCCTCTTGGTTCTCGACTGTGCATTTTCAGGGTGTCCCCTCTCACATGCTAGAAGGGGCAGGGGAGCAGTGAGGTCTCTTTTATTAGGGCACAAATCCCATCATGAGAGCACCACCCTCATGACCTAGTCACCTCCCCCAAGTCCACCTACTAAGAACATCACCTTTGGGGGTTAGAATTCCTACATGTGAAGCTGTGAAGACACAAACATTTAGCCCGTAGCAAGGACTTTCCACCTCCCCACCTTGCAATCTCCCTTCAGGCAGGACATGGCTAATCCAGCAGGGAGGACCTTGGTTACAAGTCACCATGGCCTTGTGCTAACAGTAACGGCTGAGTCATGCTGGGCACCTCCTGGGCATCAAGGCCTGTGCTCGGTGATTCAGAGACAAAGTCTCCACACGTGTGTGATTGTCACCAGGAAGCCACACCCAGCTTTACCTCCGAAGGACGTCCGGGTGGGGACTCAGAGACCTACACAGAGACAGTAGTGAGCAGATACACGTGCACACACACACAGACATGCTCATGCACATATATTCACACTCATTCATACAGACGCAGACACACACATGCACAACACACACATACACAATACGTAACACAACACACACATTCACATTTGCAGATACACACATTTGTAACATAACACACACATATACCGAATTCACCCACACAGACACTCAGACACAGACACGCTCATACAGACACAGACACACACATATACACATTCATTCACACAGACACACTCTCGCACAAGCAGACACACACATATGCATACAACACAGACACACACTCACACACATGCACCCACACAGCAACATCAGACTCAACCCTCAAGGGCTGGGCGGGCTCCTGGCCATCACACCTGAAGAAGGACGGACACAGGCTGAGGTCCCCTCAGAAGCAGATGGGCAGGCAGAGGATGTTTCTAGACAAATACAAACGGAACGCCTCTCCTGGGCCGGGCGCTGGGATGATGCTGTGCAGGGCAGACCTGCAGGGTCTCGTCCTTCCAGGGAGGGGCATCTACAAGGACAACAAGCTGGAGTATCTGCAGGGCTGCAGGCAGAGCCCGGCTAGCTGGAGTCAGCTCTCATCACGGGCTGTGTCAGCAGACAGGCGACAAGGATGCTGGCTGGGGCGTCACCTCCTAGGTGGGGAGAGTCCCTGAGACTCTCAGTGAGATCTTGCCCATCCATGACTCCAAAGCTGCTGTTTTAGATTTCACACTTGGTTCTCACAGAAAACAGAGCAGGAAGAGGAAGTAACAAGAGTTTCGTGGTTTCCTGCACACCTCGCCCTCTGGGTTCTTCAGGGGGTGTTATTAGGACATATCGGTGGCAGGGGGTAAAGAATGGTTCAGTAGCTCAGTGACCTCTGCCTTGGCTGCCCCCAACCTGCTTCAGCAAAGATGATTCTTTCGAGTTCGGAGGCCCAGGAAGGCAGGGCTGTGCAGGAGAAAGCAGAGCGTGGATGGGCCAGCAGGGAGCCTGGCTTCGTTCAGCCCTCTGCTCTGGAACTTACTTGCTGTGTGCCTTTAGGCAAGTCACTCACCCTTACTGGGCCTCTGCTATAATTTGAGGGAGTTGCGCTGGCTGGGTTTATAGCCACTCCAGCCCTGAAGGGCTACAAATGACCCTGTAGTTACTGAGCCCAGGACAGGCCCCCATCAAGGGGTCGGTGGGTGGGTGGGCTGGCCAGCCTTGCTGTGTGGCTGCTGGGCTAAGATCAAACATCTGAGCAGGAGGGTTTCTGGGGGTGATGCTATTTCTTTCTTTCTGGGTTTCAGGAACAAACCTCAGAAGCAGGTTTACTTCCCAGCCCCCCAGAGGTTTCTTCCCAAGGATGATATGTGCTAACCAAGACGGCGGCATCAGAGCTGAGACTTCTCTTTAAACTCTTTTCTGTAAACCTCCACGCGGACACTCCCCTTGTCTGCCACAAAACTTGGATGGCGGCTTTAAATAGATCTCCTCAGGGCCTCAGATTTCAGCGGAGGCAAAATCCACAAACAGCCAAGGGCAAATGGGAAAATTAAATGTTTCAGAAACTTACATTTTAAAACTTATAATAAGCATGCAGCAAGCTTTATGAGACTACTCAGTTGTACTAACCAGTCTCCAGCCCTCCCAATCCTTGGACTAAGTTGACGCTGGTAATTCGCCAGCCAGCTGGCATGAACTTTGAACCATTTCTACAAAGTCTGTGGTGTAGGCTGACCTCCACTGCCTCAACCAGCCCCCACCCCAGGTGATACGAGCAGGCTTCATGGGTGGGCATGGTGTTTTTTCGCCTAGAAGGGTCTCATGCTTGGTTTCAAGTCCAGCTGTCACTATCTTAAAAGTCTTAAGTTTTGAACAAGGGGCTCTGTGTTTTCATTTTGGACTGGGCCTTGCAAATTTTGCACAGTGTCTGAACCCAAGCGTACTTTTCCTAGACAATCACTGAACTGATGGCAGTGTGTTAATATCTGGTCTAAAGCCATTTGACTTTCAGAAGAACTAAGCATTCAAGTTGGGTCTTATTTGCACATGACTTAGCCTACTTACCTGTCCAGGGTCAGTGCCAAGCACAAAATAAAGAGGAGTTATTTTTGGCTCAGAGAAATAAAACCAAGTCTGTCTCATGTGTAATTCCAAATACAAATGCCCAAACAAGTAAATTTGATGAGGTACCTACAAAGACCATAAGGAATTGCCAGTGTTCCAATACTTGAATTAGATGGTATAGATCAGGGGTGAGCAAACTATGCCCCTGGGTCCGCTCTGGTTTGCCACCTGTTTTGTGAATGAAGTTTTATTGAAACTTTTACCTATTGCCTAAGTCTGTTTTCAGGCTGTAATGGCAGAATTGAGTAGCTACAAGAGACTGGAGGACCAGTCTGGACTGTTACAGAAGAAGTTTGCCAACCCTGGTCTGCTATTAGAATTTATAAATTTCTAGAATACACTGATGAACTCCCAAAAGCATAGCTCTGAAGAATAACGTTGTACCCTTGGGACAGGAAATAATTACTTAGACATAAACCACGATTGAAAAAGATTTATTTATTTATAAATTTGATTACAGTAAAATAAAAACTTTTGCAAAGCAAAAGCCACCATTAACAAGGTTAAAACAAACTTAACTCTTTGGGGAAAAGTTCAAAATACTAAACAGAATTCAAATTATATGATGAAATCCTGAAAATCCAAGAGAAGTAGAAAAAATGGCAAAAGGGAATCATGAGGGGGTCAACCAGACCACCAGTGCCAGTGACAAGCCTAGACAATGATGAGGAGCCCAGTGTGGCCATCCCTGACTGCCCGCTCTGCATTCCTGTGGAGGGAATTCTCTCCCCCAAGGGCTTTGCATGGCTCCCCCTTTCAGAATATGGATCTTGACTCAGTGTTGCTTCCCACCCCAGCCATTGTCTTGTTTGCCCTACGATCCAGCCCCTTTGTCCCCTTGCCCTGCCATAACACATCACCAGGCCCTGGGAAGGGGCCTGGGAAACGCATTTCTGGGCTTGCTAGCCACTGTCTCTTGGTTATGTTCAGCTGTTGGCAGGAGCTGGCAGCAGACTGGAAGGTGGGAGAATGGAGAAGCCAGGTATCTGTAGCCCCCAGGCTGCCTCTGCTTCAGGGACCATCCCATCTCCAGCAGCTGCTCCATCTCCCTGTAGTCTGGATCCTGCTTCCCTCTATGGCACCCTCTCCTGGGCTCTGGGACGCCCACCTTCCCTCCTTGGCCTCTCCTCCAGGATCAGTGCTCAGTTGCTCAGTTGTATCTGACTGTTCCCAGCCCCATGGACTGTAGCCTGCCAGGCTCCTCCGTCCATGGGATTTTTCAGGCAGTAATACTGGTGTACGCTGCCATACCCTTCTCCAGGGGATCTTCCCGACCCAGAGATCAAACCCTATCTCCCGTGTCTCCTGCATTGGCAGGCTGGTCCTTTACCACTGGGCCACCTGGGAAGACCTAGGGTTGGTAGCAGCTGCCTGTTGCTGCTAATCTCCAGGACGACTCACCATCCTCTTTGTTCCTGCTCTTCCTGCACCTTGTAACTGGTTCTCTATACTAAAATCTTTCTACTGAACTCCGTGGTATAGGATCTGCTTTGTCCATGGGCTTGAGGTTAAACATCTGGGATTCTGTGACTTTGCTTTGCAACAACTCTTACAATTCAGCCAATCTGGAAATAACTCAAAATTTCAAATTTCCTTGTCCAGAGTTGTCAACCCGGCTAATAAAAGCCAGAAATCACTAATTCCTTGGAGTGCTTTGTTCTGCTGGAAGCCCATTGGTCCTGGGACACAACTGCTCTCTGTTAAGCACTCAAGTGTGTGTCCTCATTAGGAAGAAGGGAGCAGAAAGGCCATCACTCAGATTCAGCAATGACCTGACAACGTGGGGAGCTCACACCGTCCATTCCAAATACCAATCAGCACGTCATTACAGTGTCGGAGGCCAGCAGAGCTCGGCCAAGCTCATTGGAACCTGCCACTTTAAGCTGTCTCTAGCAACACATGGGAAGAAGGCTGGAGCCTTTGTGAACTTTAAGGCAGCTGCACACTGAGCAGTCATTTCCACGTGGGTGCACCACACGCATTAGAAAGCTTTTGAAATGGGCATCGGATACTTAGTATTTAGACAGCTTCTCTCTCCCTATTGCCACTGGCTCTATCCTAGAGTCCCCTCGCTTCTGGTATAGACCACTCCCCAGCCTCCTATTGGGTCCTCTGCAGCCAGAATGCAACCCCCCTCTGCCCCATTCCCGTCTAATCCATCCTGCACACTGCCATGAGAATGGCCTTTCCAAAAGGCTCAGAGGATTGAATCACTTACCCACTTAATACCCTTAAATAATTCCCTGTAGCTTTCGGGCTAATTTCCTGGCTCCTCGGCCTGGCACTCAAGATTACCGCATGGTCTGTTCCTCCCACAGCATCTGCAGCCTTAACTTTAACCATCCCCTCTCCGTGCGTGCTTTAAACACCACGTTTCTTATGGTTCCCCTGCTCTATCTGCTCAGCGTCTTTGCTCATGTTCCTTCCTCCTCCTAAGTTCTAGGACCCAGAATACTCTTCCTCCCTTCTTCATATGATGCTCATAGCTTTCCCCCTCAATTTTAAAACAAAACATCCGCATTCGAGGGTTATGAAGACTATCCTACTAAGCTTAAGAAATGAAGTTAATCAACACGACAAGGCTCTGTATGAAGTGAAGTCGCTCCGTCGTGTCCGACTCTTTGCGACCCCATGGGCTGTAGCCTACCAGGCTCCTCCATCCATGGGATTTTCCAGGCAATAGTACTGGAGTGGGTTGCCATTTCCTTCTCCAGGGGATCTTCCTGACCCAGGGATTGAACCCGGGTCTCCAGCATTGTAGACGGATGCTTTCCCGTCTGAGCCACCAGGGAAGTCACCCCTTCCTAATCCTAGTGCTCTTCCTCTCTTCTCCCAGGTAACCACTACTCTGAATTCACCGTTTTAGCATTTCTATAAAGATCTTTATACGTTTGCCACGAGTGTGTGCACGCATGCCTAAGCAATCTGCATCGCAGCTTAGAATGTTCTAAAACTTCGTATAAATGTCATAATCTCTGTGCTCTTCTACAGTTTGCAATGTGTGCCCAACATCATGATTCTGAGATGTTTCACATGAATGCAGTAGCCACAGATCAGCCAAGGTCAGTGCTATACAGTATTCTAGCATGTGCACGCACACGAGTGTGCTCACGTCCATCTTCTCGTTGACGGACATTTAAGTTGATTTCTTTTTTTTTTTTCGCTATTACGAATCTTACTGCTATGAACACTGTGAACACATCTCCTTGGGCACATGGGCAAGAGCTCTTCAAGGGCATCCTGCAGAAGAGGAATTAGAAATCACAGGGCGATCACGCTTTCAGTCTCACCAGGTATTGCCAGATAATTTGCCAAATGGTTGGAGAAGTTTACGCACTCATTAATGATATTTAAAGAAAACTTCTCCAGTCTACAAGGTTGTCTAAACTTTCTAATAACACTTTTTAAAGATTTTTGACAACCAATGAGTGTGAAATTAAATCCCATTGTGGTTTTGATTTGGCATTCCCTGGGCAGGAGGAGAAGGGGACGAAAGAGGATGAGGTGGCTGGATGGCATCACTCACTCAATGGACGCGAGTCTGAGTGAACTCCGGGAGCTGGTGATGGACGGGGAGGCCTGGCGTGCTTCGATTCATGGGGTCACAGAGTCGGACACGACTGAGCGACTGAACTGAACTGAACTGAACTGATTACAAGTGGACTGCCATCTTCCTTCGTCTGCAAAATGCCTGATGATAACTTCTGTTCATGTTTCAGTTTTTCCTCTAAAGGTTTTTAAAAACATTTTGATAAATTTAAAAAATTCATTTTGGATAATACTTTTTTGGTTATATGCATATATGTATTTGTGAATGGACTATAAATGAAATATCTTTTCCCTGAAATATCTTTTGTGGTTTGCCATTTTCTGTTTATGGTATCTTAGATTAGCAGAAGGTTTTTTTTTTTATGTAGTCAACTTCTATTTTTTCCTTTTGTTATTTATTTTTGTTGTCTTTTTCCCTCCATATAATCTGAGAGAGGATCCATTTTTTTCCATAACTGGTTTTCCTAGCACCATTTATCTAAGAGTCAGTCCTTTACTCTTATATTCAACTTTTTCCATTGAATAGAAGCAATAATCATAAAATTTTAAAAAAGCAGTGATCATAGACTTGCCTTATTCATCACTCTAAAAGGAACACTTTTAAATGCTCTACTGTCAAATGTGATGTTTATATAGATTTTTAATTTATTCTCTCAGAATACGTAATACTATCTTTTTCTAGATTTCTAAGATTTTTTTTTATCATGAATGGGTGTTAAATTTTATCTAATGTCTTTTTCTGCTCTTAATGAGATTCTAATATGGTTTTTCTTTAATCTCTTAATATAGTGCTATTATTAACCTCGATAATAAAGCCAGAGGACAGTATGAGAAGGCAAATCACTGAGTAACGTTTCTCACCAGTTTGCATGCTTGAAAGTCCTAACAGCACACTAGCAATTCGAGTTTATCAATACCTATAAAATAATAATGATAATCATAATCATCAAGGTGGGTTTATCCTAAGAGAGTGAAGATGATTTATTAGCAAACTATGGCAATATAGCAGATTTCACTATATCACCGACTCAATGGACATGAGTTTGAGCAAACTCTGGGAGATGGTGAAGGACAGGGAAGCTAGAACAGTATCTGTAGTACAAACTCACTGAATATTTTTTGAACGAATGCAAGTCACTGCTGTGTGGAAGTTTGTTGTTCAGTTGCTAAGAGAAAACTCTGGGAAACAGTGGAGGACAGGGGAGCCTGGTGTCCATGGGGTCAGCTACAGCCCATTGGGCCACAAAAAGTCAGACACTACTCAGATACTATTCTAGATGCAAAGAAATAATAGTGAACAAAACAGGCAAAATCTCCATTCTTATTGTTCAGTCACTAAGTAGTGTCCAAGTCTTTGTGACCCCATGGGCTACAGAAAGCCAGGCTTCCCTGTTCATCACCAACTCTCAGAGTTTGCTCAAACTCAAGTCCATTGAGTCGGTGATGCCATCCAACTATCTCATTCTCTGTCGTCCCCTTCTCCTCCTGCCCTCATTCTTTCCCAGCATCAAGGTCTTTCCCAATGAGTTGGCTCTTTGCATCACGTGGCCAGAATATTGGAACTTCAGCTTTAGCATCAGTTCTTCCAATGAAGGGTTGGGTTGATTTCTTTTAGGATCGACTGATTTAATTGGTAGGTACAGGAAATCAAGTATAAGAGTTGAAAGACCTTTGGAAACAGATTATTAGCTGGCTGTATTAGTAACCTCTATTCAGGGTGGTAGGCTTCAGGTTGTGAGGGATGCCTCCCCTTGAGGGGTCATGATCTAGAAGGGGAGACAGACAGCGTTTTTTTTCCTCTTTCAAAACAGAGACCAGGCCCCTGGCAGCTGCAGCACAGAGAGGCTGGCATGTAGAGTGAAAGGAGCCCAGAGGGCTGTGCCTCCAAACAGTCAGTGCTGTAGAGTTAGGGTGAGCTGTGTCCCATGGGATGGACAGGTGTGAGTGGCCTGGGTGCTTCTTGATCCAGGACCTTGGATATGGACTTGAACAGTGACCAGACTCCACTGGCAGGTGAACCCACGGGCTCATCATCTGAGTTCCCTACTGATGGCAGGATACGAGCCAACCCTGTTGAGACAGCCCCTGCAGACGTCACTCAGAATCCAAACCCTGCTTCCAGTTCACTCCAAGTCCCTGGGGATGTTCCCTGGGCCATCCAGTCATTTAAACTGTGGAAGCACTTGCTACCTTGTCTCAGGGAGTTGGATAGAACTAATGGGATGATTTGCACTCTGAGAAGGAGAGAAATGTCCCCCCCCCAAGGTGTGTCATCAAAACAGTGACAGTATTTGGAATTAACTGGGCAGGCCCATGCTTCTTCATTTCCCAGCCATGTGTGAGTGACATTTTCTGCCAGTCGGCTTTGCGCAGCCCTTTTCAGATGGCTCAGAATGTGCTGATGTGCTGGGGCTTGGCTGATGCTTCATGAGGGAAGCCGTCGTTTGGAGGAGTCAGGAAAACAAGGCTCTAAATACACAAACAATGACAGTGTCTTGTTTCAATATTTACCTACACCTTGAAAGGATGGGTTTCTAAGACATAAAACTTGCTCATTTTTTCCAGATACAATTCAGTAAATATGACATATTGAAAATAATAGAACTCTCCTCTGCTAAAACAAAGATAAGAAAGGAAATCTTGTGTGGACATGTGGTGGGGAGGGCAGAGAGGGGTGGGATGAATTGGGAGATTGGGACTGACATATTTATAGTGCTATGTGTAAAACAGATAGCTAGTGGGAAGTTGAGAGTCCCTTGGACAGCAAGGAGATCCAACCAGTCCATCCTAAAGGAAATCAGTCCTGAATATTCATTGGAAGGACTGATGCTGAGCTGAAACTCCAATACTTTGGCCACCTGATCCGAAGAACTGACTTGTTGGAAAATACCCTGATGCTGGGAAAGATTGAAGGTGGGAGGAGAAGGGGGCTGCAGAGGATGAGATGGTTGGATGGCATCACCGACTCAATGGGCATGAGTTTGAGTAGACTGTGGGAGCTGGTGATGGGCAGGGAGCCTTGGCATGTTGCAGTCCATGGGATCGCAAATAGTCAGACACGACTGAGAAATTGAACTGAACTGAACAATGGGAAGTTGCTGTATAGCACAGCGAGCTCAGCTCGGTGCTCTGTGATAACCTAGATGGATGGGAGGGCGATCCAAGAGGGAGGGGATATACGTATACATACAGCTATTAATAATTCACTTTGCTGTACAGCAGAAACTAACAGAACATTGTAAAGGAACTATACCCCAACTGCATTAAAAACAAACAAACAAACAAATCTCCAACCACCATAGACAAAGAAAGTAATTGGCAATTTAGATTAGAAGCTAAGGAATTACAAATGTATAGGATCAAGCAGGTACTTTGTCAAATACTCCAGTTATCGAGGGTCGCTGCTTAGTAAAAGCCTGTCTTTGTGCACAAGCTTCTTTCAAGCAAGGGCTGCAGGAACCATTTGGAGCCACAGGGATGCTGGGATAAAAGCCTTTGTCAGTGCACCAATCCACTTGGATCCCTTGGCAGGAGGTGCCTTCACTGCTCATCTTGTGGCGGGCGGGTCACTGTTCCTCTCCACCCTGGCTCTGGGGTGACCCCTGGGGCTCTGATCTCCCTGAGCTTGGCTGGTGAGGCAGCATGTAAACAACAAATTCATAATAAGAGGCAGTTTTCCTGAAAAATTATGAAAGAGAGCCTATGCCTTCCCCATTTCTTACTTTTTCTAAGTTTTTTCCTTGCAACCACCATTAACTGATCTCTTTAGGAGGCTTGCAACCTGCCTTTTTTTTCTGCTTGCATTTAGTCACAGCTTTTGATTCCTTAAAGAGCTTTATAAAATAGGTTTTATGTGCAACAGTCAAACAAACAAAACTCCATCCTTCTATGCAGAGTCAGGATTTTACCTTCACACACTCAGAGGGCTAGACATGCCTGTGTATCCATAGCTGATCACTTCCAAATCAGTTCTTATCTTTGACCTTCCCTGTCCTTCAGCTGGGTCTCCTGATCAGGAAGACACCGTTACTCCACAGCTCTGATGGGGAAACCAAGAACCTGAGAATTTGGGGGTACATCTAGGCCCGCTCTCTTTTCCATACTCACTGCTCTGAGGTCAGACACCACCCTCTTACCATGTCGCACTGGGAATCCACAGGGATCCTATAGCTGGCCTTCGCACGGTCAGCTTTAACTGTCCCAGTCTCTCTGTGGCCCAGGACAACTGCGTGGGGTGTTCTCAAGGCTGCTGACAGCGCATGCACCCTCCGCAGCAGCAGACAGAAGTCTGTGCTGTAACCAGCCGGGGAGGCAGAAGGCAGAGGCTGGGTCTCAAGTTGCACCCGGAGCCTCAGTTGTCTGCACCAGCTACACATCGAGTAAGGGGCTCAGTAAACGGCACAAACTTACATGTAAGCAAATGCAAAAGAGAAATCTAAAAATGGAATGAGGTTCTCAAGGTTTCCCTGGCTGGCTGGGAGCAGAGCTGAGGAGTGGCCAGGCCCCCAATTCCTCCCCCCAGGACCCTTCCTGTCTCTTTGTGATATATCTTCAAGTTCTGCCATCACGCTTTTCTTTTCACAGAAGTTGTTGCTGTTCAGTCAGTCACCAAGTCATGTCCGACTGTTTGCAACCCCTTGGACTACAGCACACCAGTTTCCCTGTCCTTCACCATCTCCTGGAATTTGCTTAAACTCGTGTCTATTGATTCGGTGATGCCATCCAACCGTCTCATTCTCTGTTGCCCCCTTTCATGGAAGAGTATTTGTCAAATATGTGCTTTCTTTATTTTGCTTTTAAAGCCCCGGGGGTAGAATCCAAATGCTTCTTTACAGTCATCAATTTACAATAGGGTATTAAAAAGTGATTGCAGGCAGACCTCTTTTTATTGTGCTCCGCAGATATTGCATTTCTTTTTTTTTTTTCCCACAAACTGAAGGTTGTGGCAAGCCCGGGTCGAGCAAGTCTATTGATGCCGTTTTTAAAGCAGCATTTGCTCAGTTTGTGTCTCTGTGTCACATTTTTATAATTCTTGAAAGATTTCAAACCCCTCACCAGCAAAAAGATGAGGATTTTCTGAAGGCTCAGATGGTGGCTGGAAATTTTTAGCAATAAAGTATTTTTAAATTAAGATACATATATTGGGGGATTTTTTAGACATATGCTATTACACACTTAATACCCTATAGTGTATTGTGAACATAACTTCTGTGTGCAATAAGAAATCAAAAAAAATTTACGCGACTTTCTTCTCTGCGGTATTTACTTTATCATGATGGTCTGGAATCGAATGGGCAATGTCAAAATCTATCTATACTGCTGAGATGATGAAGTTCCAGGGGAAGGGCCAAGGACCCACCTTAGAATTGTCTTTACCTGTGGCTGGGCCTAGGAAATGCCCAAGTTTGGGTTGAGGGAGTCTCTCATCTCACAGAAAAGCTCCCCACTCGGCTACCTGGAAGGTAACTCATCCTGTAGCCAGACCCTCCCTGGGACACCTGGCACCTGGTCCCTGGGCCCTCGTGACTTCAACAGCCTTGGCAGGTCTACAGTGCTGGTGGCTGGGGGGTGTCACCAGTTTGCCCCTCCCCCCCCCACCCCCCCACCCGACAACAGTCAGCCTCACTCCCTGCCTGGAGATCCAGTGCTAATACCTGCGGGTAACCATGGTTCCATCATCTGTCTTCCCAGCCTGGCTCCATCCAGGCAATTCTTATTGGAACAATGCTTTTGTTCTTTCTTCTGAGATGACAAATGGTGGAATTAAACTGACTGATGGGGTGGGAAGTTTACAAATGTTGAAAATATGCAAAAATATTCCAGGAAGTTTAAATGGTGCCTTCTTTTCAAGACCAAGCCAGGGGAGTAGGGGCGATGCACATATGTACAGTGGATGAATGGAACCATCCGCCCCTTGAGCCACGTGGGGCAGGAGAAAAGATCACAAGGCTGGTGAATTTCAAATTCGCTATTTTAGCTTGTTCTTTCTGTAAGAAAAGGGCATGTGCCCATGTTAATGTTTCATATCTAGGAATTTCCAAGTTCTTGCCTGAGGTTAACTAGAAATATCAGTGACTCTGAAGAGATTTGGCAATATAACAGCAGGAAAAAAAGAAAAAAGGAATAGCTTCCGCCAGAGGGTCTGCAGGGAAGTCCCAAGATGCTGAGTGAAATGCTACCAATGATGTTATTTCAAAAGACATTTTTCCTTATTTAATTTTTTGAGCTATTATATTTCCATCCATATCTTTTTTCTTCCTTTGCTCCTGACTTCCAGGCTGCCCACTCTTCTCCTTATTTCCTTCCTGTTTATGGGTTCGTTTCAGTCCTCCAGGGATTAAACAGCCTAGAGGATTTTGGCTTTTGACCTGAAATCCAGGAAGCGCAAGGAGGCTGGAAGAAGTGTGAAAAGGAAACCAGGAGGCCAAAGAGGGGAAGGAGAAGAGGGAGGGGTGCTCTCTCCCTGTTGGTCCCCAGTCCTCCTGATGCTGGTCCCCTGAGGCCTCTCCCTGCAGCTGTATCAGCCCCCCACCCCCAGACAGCGTGGCAGCACTTGGGAGAGTGTTGCTGGCCTGCCTTGTGATGTGCTGGCTACGAGCCCTGGGTAACTGCTCAGAGTCACGCAGCCTCTCCCCGCCCTAAGGTGATGGCGTGCTCTGCCCTCCTGGGCGGGGTGGGGGTGGAGGGGTTGGCCTCAGCTTCCCTGCTCAGCGCTCCAGGTTTTAGCCCCAGCCTGGAGCCTGCCTTGAGCTGCCACCTTCTTGGCTGGAACCTGTTCAATGTCTTGGCAACCCTTCATTCTTCCCCACTGTCCCTGGCCAGCCCAGCCCCAGCCTGGGTTCCCACTTGCTGAGGCCAAGCGGTCCCCTTCTCAGCAGAGTTGTTTTCTCAAGTCCCTTAAATGTCCCTTTGACCCCAGTAGCCCAGTCTAGGATTCTGAGGTCCCTGGGCATCTCAAACCGAGGTCTGTTGTAGGTGCAGAGTAAGGGGAGAGGGGTGGCGGGGGGTGGCTGTAAAGTTCTCTTTTGCTCCATCCTTCCACTTCAAAGGAAGAAGCTCCCCAGTGGCCCCACCTTACCCCCAGGATGTGAGGAGAGAGCAGACACCTGTCAAGCGTTCTGCAGAGAAGGGAGGAGCCCAGTGCAGGGTGGGCTTGCTCACCGACGGGGCAGGGGAATGGAACAGCATCAGAATTTGAGTCCAGGGCCTGCCACTCCTGTGTATGCATGTGACAGGTCCCTAACCTCTCTGGGCTCAGAGGGCACATCTGTAAACCACAGTGGGGCTGACAACCTGCTTCTCAAGGCTGCTGGAAAGCCCCGATGGATGCTGCAGCCCTGGGTTAAGCTCTCAGACAGAGAGGCCCAGCCCCACTTCCCCTCCGGGATCCTCGGAATCAGGCAGTCTAGTTACAAACAGGTCCCCCTTTGGAGAACAAGGAAGATGGTTTAAAAGCAGAGAGCAGGAATCCAGAAATGTGGCCTGCCCCCGCTCCCCCCGCCCCGAGAAAACACAGGCAGGGCCCTTGAGTGCAGTCTGTTCCTCTATGACGGCTGTCTCCTTCACCCCTTGTTCCCTGGACACAAAGGGGTCCCCGGGGTGCCCTGGGGTCCCTGGGCACAAAGGCCTGGACCCCAGTGGCGTGCCCTTCTTTCTTTAGTGATGAAAGGAACAGATGAGAGTGGATGTAGCTCCTTCGAGGAAGCAGATACCAAAGGCCTGGGTGCTTCTGGAAACACCTCAGAAGCATTTGCAGGGGAAATCAAAGCTGCAGCAAGATTCATAATTGGAAACCCCTTTATTACATTAATTATCCCTCTTGGAGACCAGAGCAGGGCTTCCCAGGAAGCTTTTAACATCCTGCATTATGGACGTGGGTGTCTCAGGGCTGCCTGTGAAGAGCATGGGCCTCGTCAATTATACATGGCCCCGTGGGCAGGCGGCGGGGCAGGCTCTGCTGGGAGTGGGGCTGCACCACGATCCGCTCCGCTGGAAGAGCAAGCAGAATGTGGCTCATCTCCAGGCTGCCTTCTGGGCCATGCCTCCCCTGAGGGGTGATGTGTGACTGAAGAGAAAAATCACTCCAGTGATGCAGGTTAACAGGGAAATAATTGTTGGGAAATTTGTGCAAAATGGGACTTTTTCTTAAAGACTGTTTTTTAATGTGGACCATATTTAAAGTCTTTAATTTGTTACAGTATCATTTCTGTTTTATGTTCTGTTTTTTGGGGCATGAGGCATGTGAGATCTTAGCTCCCCAACCAGGGATTGAACCTGCACCCCCTGCATTGGAAGGTGAAGTCTTAACCACTGGACGACCAAGTAGTTAGTTCAGTTGTTCAGTCGTGTCTGACTCTTTGCGACCTGATGAACTGCAGCACGCCAAGCCTCCCTGTCCATTACCAACTCTCGGAGTTTACCCAAACTCATGTCCATTGAGTCGGTGATGCCATCCAACCATCTCATCCTCTGTCGTCTGCTTCTCCTCCCACCTTCAATCTTTCCCAGCATCAGGGTCTTTTCAAATAAGTCAGTTCTTCGCATCAGGTGGCCAAAGTATTGGAGTTTCAGCTTCAGCATCAGTCTTTCCAATGAACATCCAGGACTGATCTCCTTTAGGATGGACTAGTTGGATCTCCTTGCAGTCCAAGGGACTCTCAAGTCTTCTCCAACACCACAGTTCAAAAGCATCAGTTCTTTGGTGCTCAGCTTTCTTTATAGTCCAACTCTCATATCCATACATGACTACTGGAAAAACTGTAGCTTTGACTAAATGGACCTTTGTTGGCAGAGTAATGTCTCTGCTTTTTAATATGCTGTCTAGGTTGGTCATAGCTTTCCTTCCAAGGAGCAAACATCTTTTAACTTCATGGCTGCAGTCATCATCTGCAGTGATTTTGGAGCTCCCCAAAATAGTCTCTCACTGTTTCCCCATCTATTTTCCGTGAAGTCATGAGACCGGATGCCATGATCTTAGTTTTCTGAAAGTTGAGTTTTCAGACAACTTTTGCACTCTCCTTTCATCAAGAGGCTCTTCACTTCTTCTTTGCTTTCTGCTGTAAGGGTGGTGTCATCTGCGCATCTGAGGTTATTGATATTTCTCCCAGGACCACCAGGGAAGTCCCACAGAAGGGGCTTGCAACATGCTGAAAGCGGAAGAGGAAGTGCCTGTTTCTCCCACGTGTGGGCCCTGCAGTTTGGATGTTTGGGAGGCTCGTGCTGAAAAAGCGTAGGAGAGAGTCTAACCCACACCCTCAACTGACTGACAGGGATGCAGAGAAGGGGACATGACCGAACCAGGGTCACGCAATGGTGGAGGGAAGATGAAATGTGCTGAAACCCCTCGGGGGTGCCCCGAGGGGCTGCTTGGGAAATGTGGGATGAGACCAGGGCCCCTTCTGGGCTTTGCGGCTTCACAGAGCTGGGAGCTGCTG
Source organism: Ovis canadensis (assembly GCF_042477335.2). Lineage (NCBI taxonomy): Eukaryota > Metazoa > Chordata > Mammalia > Artiodactyla > Bovidae > Ovis > Ovis canadensis. Next base: position 59,014,906 of record NC_091266.1, on the reverse strand, counting down.
CCCTCCTCAAACAGAGCTTTCATGGCAGCCAGGATCCCGGGCCTTGCCCCCTGCTTCCACCCCTCAGCTGTGACGCTTAGGCTGGCCCTGTGGGGCCATTCCTCTCTCCCCTTGCTGGGGCCACTGGGGTCAGCGAGCCTAGGAGTGCCTCAAACTCCTGCTGGTCAAATCCAGAGACACTAGGTGAGGGGACAGGGTGGTGGTTACAGCCAAACAGCGAAAAGGACCACATGGCCTGGGAGGGCCGACCACTGGTCAGGGCTGAGTGAGAGGACGCAAGGGGCAGGGTGGCTGGGAATCTCTCAGGGGTCCCACAGGGGCTGGGGGCAGACAGTCATTCCAGGGGTGGAGCAGGGTGGGATGGGGTGGTGTTTGCCCAGGGAAGTGTCTTCTGTGGTCTGCTGAATACACACTGTGCCTACTGGAGGAGCCATTCAAAGCCTCAACATTTATCTCTACAGACGGCTGTGCTGCTGGATGGCTTCCTGGGATGAGGCTCTGGGGAAGGTGAGGGAGGTGGTCACTTACCTGAGAGAAAGCTCTGATAGCCTGTCCTGGCAGAGGAGAAAGAGTCCTGGGGCCAGGGTGCCCCAGATTTCACTGTCAGGGCTCCAGGGAAGGCTGGTGAGCTTGTGACACGGAGTGTGTGCCACCTAGCAGAACAGCGGGGCAAGAATGCTCTTAGCTCCAAGGTGGGTGGCCACTGGGGCACCTGCAGTTCACCTCTGTTGAGGTGCCAGGTTCAAGGGCTCTGGCATAGGAAGGCTCAAAGCCTTTAGAAAGGGAGCAAGATGGAAATTTCTAAAAATAGGAGCCCTGAAATACAGCAACAGAGGGGTTTTGTGCTTGCTTAGATATGGGCTCTCGAGAGTGAGGGTTAGGGGACTCTTTGGCAGCTGGTGGGGGGCAACTTTGGTCTCTCCCAGGACCACCGAGCTATAGCAGTGGGAAACGTAGAGGATGGGCTGGGTTCTGCCACTTGCCAGCTATTATGGACTGAAAGTTTGTGCCACCCTCCCCTCCAATTCCTATGCTGAAGTCTTATTCCCTAATGTAATATTTGGAGATGGGGCCTTTGGGAGGCGATTAGAGTCAGATGAGGGTGGGGCCTCCACAATGGGGTTAGCGTCCTTATAAGAAGGGACACTAGAGAGATGCTCACTCTCTGTCATGTGAGGAGGCAGAGAGAAGGTGGTCATCTGCAAGTCAGGAAGAGTTCTCACCAGAAGCCTGGCCTGTGAGCAGATGTTTAAGCCTGCCAGGGTGTGGTATTTTGTTACAACAGCCTGAGCAGACTAATGCACAAGCCACATGATGATCTCTGAACTGCTCTGAGTTGTAGACAACATATTCTGGAGGGGAAGACACAGCATGTGTTTATGTTTGGGTCTGCTTAGAACACCACACTCCTTTCTCTGGGGGAATCTTCTCTCCAGTCATGGGGCTCTCGGGGTACAGCTGAACAAATGCTGTTCTTATGAGAACTGTTGGCATCTGAGAGCACTTGGCACACTGTTGGCCATAGAGAAGGCATGGGGTGCACACCCTCTCTCCACTGTTTCCCTCCCCGTCCACCACCATAAGGGACCTGGGACCGGAGGCAGGGCTAGACCCTGTGCCCAGCGGGCATTGGGCAGATAAAAAGTGGTGGAGGGGAAGAACTTTGAAGCACCTTCTGGGATTTGCATCCAATTCACCCTCCCAGGCTGCCTCTGGGCCTCCATCTGGTTCCTTATTCTTCACCAGAGGGAAGACGAGGAGGTCTCAGGCTTCTTCTGAGGCTTCGAACCCCTGATGAGTGGCATTCAGGGCGCTGGCTGGCTGTGTGTGTGAGGATGGAGGTGGCACCCTCAGGGCCCTTGGTAGAGGTCTGGGGTGTGGGCACTGCCCAACTAGCTCCCTCTGGGGAAGAAGCTTTCTGTGAGGGCATGAAGCTCAGCGGCTAAAGGGAGACCAGGGCTAAGCAGCTAAGAGGCCACACAGCCGAACTCCAAATGGGAATAGATTTAGCATCTGGCAAGAATACCATATTAAGAGGTAATTTTTCATCTGTTATAAATCCATTAGGAAATTAAAAATCTAGGCTGTGACTTTAAAATATGGAATGGGATTTTCTTCAGAGCCCCTGAAAGGTAAGATTTTTTCCCCCCCCTTAATAAATGCTGAAATCCAATGAATCTAAATCCCCTGGCCAAGGATAATGCTCCCAGAGGCGGCGGCCGCTCCGTAACCAGTTGCTGACTTGGGGCCAGGACCATATTTTCAGAAATATTAACATAAACCCTGGCAGTTTGGCAGTCTTTGCCCTGGGCTGGACCTGGAGCGGTACTCACAAGTGTTAGGAGACACCGACTAGTTGCCAGGACCCACCAGGCGCTGAGCTGGGGCCGTGGAGGCGGAAGGGGCCAACTCCCAGGTGGCTGAGGTCAGCTCAGACCCCGCAGCTCAGGGCTGGTTCTGGAGACAGGAGGGAAACAATGTGCAAAGGCGCGTGTCAACCAGGGCAGGTCAGAGTTCAACAGGGGCTGGTTAGCCTTCAACTAGGAAAGTTACTGTCTAACCGGTCAAGTTCTTGCAGAGTCAGGGAAATCAGTGTACAATTAGCTCATCACTGTACAACCAGGTTAAGCTAGTTTTTGACAAGAGCTAGTTAGTATACTCCAAGGTCAAGTTAGCATATAACCAAGACTTCAGCGTACCATCAGGGAAAGTGAATGGACTGCATGAAAGTGTTTTTAATACTCCACCGATCTGGAAATCAGACTTGGAGCAAATCGGGGTCTAGAATCTGATGTCTGAGCTGGGAGTGAGGATGGGGGAGGCCTGCAGGGGATGGTCTGGGTCTTCACGCCTATGGCTCATCCTTCACCTGGGCTTCCAGTGATGCCCAGGTTGGAGCAGGAGTGAGTCTCCCAGCCAGAGCCGGCAGGTCGCACAGCAGTCAGAGGATCAGAGCAAGGACACCGCAGAGGTCCGGAGCCTGGGGCCTGAGAGCCACAGACTGCCGCGGGTGAAGCAGACCTCTCTGCAGGAACTAGCGCTCGTGTGATGATCTTAACTCAGGACTGATGTCAGAATGCAAGAAGCATATAAAACTTTATCTAGGTTTTTGACCAAAGTGGTTGAAATTTTAAAACCTCATGTCCTGAGGGTGAATCTTACTGACCTGGGATACCTGATTTAGTTTGACGCACATCCTCCAGCCGTGCTGGAAGAGCGTGAGAATGTGTGTGTGTAGCATGTATGTATGTGTGTAATTTGTGTGTATGTGTCTGCTTCGTGTTTGGTGTTTGAGAAGTGTAGCATGTGTGTGTTTCTGTGTACTGAATGAGTGGAAAAAGAGATGCCAGCAAGGGAGCTAGTTACTCAGACAGTGCTCTAAAGACAAGGGGAGTGTGGCTGGCTCAAGGTGGGCTAGGGCATTGGAGGTGGAAAACATATAGGCAAATGGACATACTGTTTTGACCACAGATGAGGTAACACTTTTCTCAAAACACGTTTGTACAACTTGGTTGCAAGATTTAAGCTGAGTCGTTTTGGTGTTATGTGACTTCTTACTGTAGTTGACTGGACCCGGATGATAGCGAACTAAGGCTATTGACTAATCAAATTATTTCCCCAGGGAAATGGAAAGACAGCGTCAGCCCATGAGGGTCAGCCTTCCCTGCCCATCCCGTGTCCTGGCGCTTCACAGCTCTTGGCAGCCAGTAGAGCTGCCCAGGCAGTGCTAGTAGTAAAGAACCCACCTGCCAATGCAGGAGACGCCAGGGACACAGTTTTGATCCCTGCGTCGGGAAGGCCCCCTGGAGGGCGTGGCAACCCACTCCAGTGTTCTTGCCTGGAGAATCCCATGGGCAGATGAGCCTGGCGGGCTACGGTCCATAGGGTCGCAAAGAATTGGACACGACTGAGGTGACTTAGCAAGCACGCAGGCACCTGATATCTACTAACCAAAGGACTAGGCCAGGCAACCCAGAGGCTACTCAGTGTGCCCATTAAAACTGCAAGGCCACAGGTACTCAGGCAGATGGCAAACGAGAAGAGAGAGACGTGGAGAGGAGTGAGACCATGGGGCTCAGGGAAGAGGGTCAGAGACAGAGATGGAGAGGAAAGAGAAAGATGCATAGAGAGACAGAGAGACTTTGAGTTCCTGAATTTCGCAGCCCCTCAGCATAAACCCTGTCCAAGCTCTCTGTGCAGGTCCTGCTGTTAACCATGGAAATGGCAGGCTAGGGTTAGGATTCAGAATCCCAGGACTTTCTCTCCTGATCAGCAGTTCTCGACCCTTGCATCTTTTTTCCAATCAGACCCCAGGCTTGGGACTTCCCTGGGGGTCCAGTGGCTAAGACTCTGATCTCCCAATGCAGGGGGCCAGGGTTCGATCCCCGGTCAAGGGACTAGATCCCGAACGCCACAACTAAAGATCCCATGTGTCACAAGCTAAAACCTGGTGCAGACAAAATGCAAACAATACCTGAGTCTCCTCGAGAGGAACGGAAACCAGCTTTCCCAAGAGAACATTCTGGCTTTCCTGGGTATCTTGTGTCTTCCTAGCATCTCTTTAGCCTGGACTCTGGCTTCCCGTTCTGGGGGTGCCCCCTTCGCCTAGAGAACTCCCAGGCACCAGAAAGCCCCCCAGGCTGCCACGACCTTGATTCCATCTGCATCCGTGAATGGAGATCATTCCACAGGTGGTTCACACACACACACACACACATCCACACAAACCCACACTCCCTGCCCCCCCACCCCATTTCCTGTTTTGCTTTGCTGTCAAGCCTGCCTGCTCCCGAGCCACCTCCTCTTCACACCAGCAGCATCTTAAACACAAGGCTTCTGAACGATTGTGCGCTTCTCCAGCAGAGTTCCAGTCCCGTCATTTCCTCCTATTGTTCAAAGAGGATGCACTTGATGCTCTGTGTGTGTGTGTGTGTGTGTGTGTGTGTGTGTGTAACCATATGGCCTCGGTGTGTAGCCATAACCGAGGAAATGGCTGCAAAATGCTCTGTTGGTCAGGTTTATCAGTAAAGGGGAGATGGATGTGAATTCTAATTCCTGGGGCAGAAGCGAGGAGAGGAGTCCCTCCTATATGCTTGTCTTTTAGGTAATTTTAATGCACTGACCGAGTGTTTGCAGCATGCCCACCTCCCCAGCCCTTCACCAGCCACTGAGCAATGCTTGGGGAATAAAAAAAAAATGAAAAATAAGACCTGCATCCACATCCTAGGGAAGCTGAAGATTGGCAGGCAGTGAGGGGTCGGGGGGAGCGGGGAAAGCAGTCGTCATCCGTGGAGCTCTTGCTGGATTGTCTAGGACTTTGCCTATATAAGCTTTATCTTCCCTGTCAGCCGGGAGGCAGCTTCCATTCTGTAGATGAGGAAGTCGAAGCTCAAAGAGGAAGTGACACAGCTATTAAGCGGGGAAGCCAAGATCTGGGCCCAGGTCTGCTGTGGCTGGGTCACCAGGCCAGGCTGCCTTTAGAGATAAACAAAACCAGCAAAAGAAACATTCGCAGGCCAGGAGCTGCGTGTGTGCCTGCTGGCGGGCCTGCGGGTTTGCAGAAGGGGTCCGGGAGGAGCCAGGAGTGGAGGGGACAAGGCTCCCAGGCCAGGGAGGCCCTGCGCCAGACGGAGAAGTGGCTGGTCCTGTGCTCCTGAAGGGACCCTGGGTGCCTGAGTTGGCTACGATGCTCATCCTGACTGGGGACTCCGAGGAGGCAGGCTCCATGCAGGGGTCCAGGAGGCGGAGGAGGACCCCCCTGCCCTGGGGACTATCCTGCCGCTGGCACACCTGACCTCTCCTCTCTCCCTGACCCCCCTCCTCGCCCCCTCCCACCCCAGCCGTGCCCTTTCCCTTCCCTTCAGGCAAGGGTGGGGTGCCCTGTGAGGCTCTGTCCCTCTGTGTCTGGGACGAGCTGAGATGAAAATCTGTTTCCTCAGGAGCAGGAAATAGCTGATTTTACAATGCGCCAACAAGAAAGTCACCTTTCTCCATCTTGCAGGGCCTGGTCTTGATCATACGCTCCCCTGGGGAAGGGAGATGGCTCTCTGCTGCCCTTGGAGCAGCGGTGCATCAGGGTGGTCTCGCCCCACTGATGGGAAAGGATGAGGACACAGGAGGACAGGGGTCCCATCTTGGGCCTCAGCTCAGTCACCAGGAGGCAAGATGTCGACCCTCTCTGGGTGCTGCACGCTGGTCCCTGCGTCTGAGGCCACCAGCCAGGCATCAAAGCCTGCCTGGTCCTGTGCAGCCTGGGGAGCTGTGTTTTAGCTCAGACTCTGAGATGAACCCTCAGTGTGCCCTGGACCAATTGCTCTACTCTCTCCTCCCGACCTCGGTGTCCCTATCTGTTCAGAGGGACTGGGGGACGAGATAGCAACCAAACATTATCCCTGACCTGGGATCGAACCTGCTCCCTTGGCAGAGAGCGCACAGAGTCCCAACCACTGGACTGCCAGGGAATTCCCTACCAGGGAGCTTTAAACACACAACCAAGGCCCAGCCCCAGGCCCTGAGATTCTGATGTGATTTGTTTGAATGACTTGATTATTCCCGCCTTGAAAAATCTCTGCCAGCGAATCTGAAGTCACAACCGAGCTGGAAAACTGAGGCCTAGCTGAAGGCAGGGATTCTCCTTGGGGTCTCCCCTGGGGGTCGGGGCTTGGCCTTGGGAAGGAGAAACAAGTTATTTGAAAGCCAGAACTGTTTTCACCTCTGATGCTCCTATTTATTTGTCCTTCAAATCAACAAATTTATAGGTAACTTCATTGAGATACTGGCTGAAGCTTTCATAAAATTACAGATGAGGGTAAGAGCAGTGAGAACTATGCTACCCCACACAGCAGCCCCTAGACACACATGGTGATTTAAATGGTTAAAAATGAAATAAAATAAAAATTTCACTTCCTCAGTGCTCAATGCCCCCATGAGACCAGTGACAACGGGAGGGGACAGCCCGGGTACAGGCCGCATCTCTCATCATAGAGAATTCTGCTGGATGGGCTGATCTAGCAGAGACTAGACCACAGTCCAGCCTTGCCATCCTACAGAGGGGGACACTGAGGCCAGGGCCTGCTGTGGTGACATGTCTTGCTGAGGGCCTTGGGGCTGAGTGAGGCTCAGGGCCTGGGATGCTGACATCCTGTCCTGTATCCTCCACTCGAGGAGGACTGGGGAAAGAGTTCAGACTTTGGAGATTGGAGCTTTCCACATGTTTTCTTTCTCACTGTCTGCCTTTCCACCCCAGCCCCCCACCCCCACCAACTCCCTGAAAATGCCATGTTGGTGTCGGGTCTCCTCGGCCAGCGCCTGGCACACACCGGGTGCCCAAATAATTACTGTCTGCATAAAAGAAGATCAGGAAGGTGGCTGGAACCCTGCAGAGAGCAGAGAAGGGGCTGCGGGAGAAATCTTTTAAGAAGCAGGTTGGGAGGGGGAGGATGACAGGGAAGGGCCGGGGCTGTTGGGGGAGGACCAGGCCAAGAGGGGGACAGGCGACCCCTCAGGAGGAGGGCGACCATGGGTGCCTAATGCCGCCGAAGGGCCAAAATAAGGACAAAGGGTAGGGAGATATCGGGGCACACGCAGTGGCTGGGAGCTGGTGGGGCCAAGGCTATTGGCTGCCTCCTTGCAGCCATGTTTGCTTGGACCTTGGTCAGGGCCTGGCTGCATCCTGTCTTCCAGGACCTTCTGTGTCCAGATGACTTCCGAGTTCACAGATGCCAGCACAGGCCGGCTGCTGAAGGACCCTCATCCCCACCGTGCAGGTTACTGGACGAGGTGCCTCCACTGCAGCCTCTTTCTCTGTGCGCCTGGGTCTGAGACAGGGGAGGGCACGGCCTTTTTCCCAAGCCAGAGCCTCGCCAGTCAGTGCCCCCTGGCTGATGTTACATCCCAGGGGTTTCTTCTGAAGTCGCCAGTGTAGAGCAGAGTGGAAAAATGGATCTTCCTCTTTTCCATCCCCCAGCTCTCAGCCCTGAAGCATCTTTACAGAAGGGTGTTGATTTTATCAAGCATGGATGGGAACCAAGTCTGTTAACCGAAGGGAAACCTGAACTGGGCTTTCAGGAACCAGAGGCCCCTCCACTCTGCTTCCTGAAGCCTCCACATCTTAGACTTCAGGCTGAAAGGAAATTCAAAAGCAAGGTGTCTTTAGGATAACGTCGAGCAGTTTTTAAAAAATGCTATTTCATTTTCTATTCTTTTTTAAAATTCTCTGTGGAACATATGACTAATAGGTTTTTTCTTTCTTTCTTTTTTAGCATTCAGGGGGCCAAGCTAAGGGTAATTAGAACAGTCACTAAAAATATTCCACCCCAGTACTCTGAAAGTGATGTACTAAAGGTGATCAAATTAGCAATGGGAGCAGGGTTCCCACCAGAAGGAGAAAGAAAGGTGCAGCCTTTGCCTCGCTGTGCTCCAGTCTATGAGTTGGGGTTCAGGAAACAACGTGGGCAGGAAGGTGCCCCGTCCTGGCAACACGGCTGAGGTGTTGCAAAACATGCGGTATCTTTTACATCCCTAGGGGCGGCTGGGAAGGGAAGCAGGATTGCTCTCTGAGAAGCACGCCCTTTCCACCCCTAGGAAAATCACGGAAGTGCTCAGCCCATGGACTGGGGGACAGACGGCCGCCTCATCGCCTGTCTTCGTGGACGGCCTTGCACCTGCTTCAAGCAGAGAATCAGAGCAACCTAGGAGGCTGTCCACAAGCTCCCCGCCCACCTGCTCGTTGCTTTCACAGTCTTCATCTTCTCTCCTTGCACGCTGGACCGACCACCCATATCCAGCCCTTGGGTACCGGATCCCGTCTCATCCCTCCTGCTCTGAAGACGCTACTCGAGAAAGTTCCCGTCCTCCTCGCCCACATCAGGTCTTCCTTTCTCTATGGTTCACCCCCATCCACATTCTTCCATCTCTGCGTCTCTCTCCTCTTGTGACCCCACTTTCCCTCCACCTGCCAGCCCCTTCTCCTCCTTCCTTTCGTAGCCTAGGTCCTGGAGAACACCGCCTACTCACACTGTCTCCAACTTCTCTCTGCCAAGCCCCTCCTTTTCCCCTCCCTGCCTTATTTTTTCTCCTTACACCTGTCTTGCTACAGAACCTTACTCGTTTCGCTGGTGCCGGCTGCCTCCCTAGAATTAATCTCCCTGAAGGTAGGGACTGGGTCTACTTCATTCATGGCTGTCATCTGGCGATCTAGAGCAGTGCTGGTCTAGAGCAGGGGCCAGATAAATATTTGTTAAAATAAACGAATGGAGGAATTCACAGATGACAAAGCACGTCCATGTACACCGGTGAGTTATCGCCAGGGATTTTCACAGACCCCCTGAGGCTGATCTCGGTCTGCCTCATTTTGGAGAAGAGGAGACGGAAGCGCGAGGGTTGGCTAGCTGTCTTTGGGATGTGGGGCAGGATGAAGCTGGGCCCAGCTAAGGTCTCCGGTACCAGTGTAGTGCTCTCTGCTCTACACCATCGGGTTTCCACGGTGACTCAGTGGTAAAGAATCCACCTGCAATGCACAGGAGTTGCAGGAGATGCAGGTTCGATCCCTGGGTTGGGAACATCACCTAGTGGAGGGCATGTAACTCACTCCAGGCAAGAGCCTGGAGAATCCATGGACAGAGGAGCCTGGTGGGCTACAGTCCATAGGGTTGCAAAGAATCAGACATGACAGAAGCAACTTAGCACTCACACATGCATGCTTTACCCAACGGCTGCCTTTGGCAAAGGGCCCCCCTTCTGTGTCTCTAGGGCCCTGATGAGAGCCACACGCTCTGCAAATGGAAGCCAGGACCAAGCTGCAGACAACCTGCATCAACCCCATCACCTCCTGCCTCAGAGCTTCCCTCCCTCTGTCTAGGACTGACCTCCTCCTGCCTCCCAAACCTCCCTAGTTCAGCAAAGCATCGACTGTGTGATGCACTGGTTAAGATATTACATTTGGGGGTGTAATTATTTCAAAGGCAATTAGTTACTCGATATTTCTTATTCTGGCTGCCAAGAGGAATTAATAGGAAACCTTTCAATCAGGAACAACTGCAAAATAATTTCTGGCCCCAAAGATAATCAATATTACCCAGCAGAACATTCTTTGAGCTTCAGGAGGCTATTCATTTCTGGTACTTTCAAAACCGGAGGGCAAAGCGTTATTTCCATCTTCATCAGAAAGCTCCTTCGTGTAGAGTGTTTAAGAAGACATTGACATCTATATGGCTTTTTCTGACCATCCATCTCCGTGTCACCCTCCAGGGTACAGGCATAAAACCCTCCCCAGTGGACGGTGAATGATGTTCACGTTATTAGGAACACGAGTTGCTGTTTTGCCCTGAGCCTTCCCACCAGACTTTCTAGGGCCTGCAATGGGATACGAGACTCCCAACCATCCGCTAGGTGGTATGTCCTAGAAGCCCCCCTAAGCCCACGGAGCTGGCATCTTCCCAGAAGCGCCTCTGGAGGGGCTGGTGGCATCTTCCCTCCCCATCCTGCGATGCAGGCAATTCCAGGGCTGCCCTCTCTCTCAGTCTTCCTGCTGTCACGAGGGCTGGTGTCCTGCCTGCTTGGCAAGGTCACTGACATCCTGTCCAGCTCGGGCCTGGCCCTCTCCAGGGTGGAGGGTCTGTGTGTGTGGAAGAGGGGGGACGTGGAACAAAGGTTTATTGTTGGTTCTTGCTCTCTACTCCCCTGCTCCTTTTTCTGGGTTCACTTCAAGGTCTACTCTGAAGATCTGCAGGACTTACGGTGGGAGGGAGGTCACCAACAGGGACAATCAATGGAATGGGAAGAGTTTTCCTACACTAACAGAAAAAGTGATCTCAGACCACCATTCATGTGCAGTAGGGAAGGAAAACTATAGGGCAATCAAGTCAGAGGGAGAAAGGTAGAGAATGTTCTAGAACAAAAACATCTGTTGCATTGACTTCTTGGATAGGAGGATTCTGTTTCCACTGGAACCGATGTAATTTCTGCACTTGTAGGCTTTCCCATCCATGAGCATGGGAAAGTCCCGCTCCTTGAGCTCATATATAATCTGTAATGCTGGCCTCACAGGCTGAGGTCTTGAAGATGCTGTGGGAGATTTGAAAGATGATGGGAAAATGACCACACGGGGCCTTTTCTGGAAAGGAAAAGAGGGAACTATGAGCCTTAAAGGATTGAAGTCAGAGGTAAACTGCCAGGCTGTCTCTGTGGCCAGCAGAGCATTAGGATGCTGGAGAAATCCAGGAAGCCTGGGTTCCACTGGAGCACTCCTGTTTCCAGGTGGTGATAATGTGGAATCAAGAGGGCCAACACGGAATGCACCTTCAAGACAATCTATTTAAGCTCAGCTCAAAGGCGTAATAGTGAATATACGTGGGGTGCTGTGCGTAGTCACTCTGTCGTGTCCGACTCTTTGTGACCCCATGGACTGTAGCCCACCAGGCTCCTCTATCCACGGGGATTCTCCAGGCCAGAATCTGGAATGGGTTGCCATGCCCTCCTCCAGGGGATTTTCCCAACCCAGGGATCGAACCTAGATTTCCCGCATTGCAGGCGGAGTCTTTACCATCTGAGCTACCCATGGAAGAGAATAAAACTGTAGGTGGTTGAAGATGGGGAAAAGTTTATTTCTGATTAGAAGCCATCGAATCCCCTTCCTCCAGCCTTGTTCCTCCCCTTGTCTCCCCTCTCTCCACTCCCCCTTAATTCTCTGCCTTCAATCCCCCCCAAGAGCTCCACCCTCCCTGGCGAAGATCTAACATGCACACACACACAAAGTTTGGGGAAACTGAGGTGCAGAGATGTGAAGGGGCAGCTCTGTGGCCACCCTGTCAGGAAATGGCAGAGTTGCAATGTCATCCCAGGGGTGCGTGATTGCACATGCCTCCCAACAGAGACTCCTAGGGGAGAATAGGGGTGAACGCCACGCAAACATCTGGTGAGCGCCTGATCCTCCTGTGGTCCACTTACCAGTGAATGAACACTAGGATCCAGCAGGTGACGGTCTCCGGCTGTGTGACTCATTGGAATAGCACATGCAAGATAAATATCCTAATTTGGTCCCTTCTGCTCTCTGAAGACCCTACGCTGGCACTTCCTGGGCTTCTGATCTGAGATTTCTCCCATTGTTTACTGGTAAAGGGAATCAGGAGGTGACGGCGTGATTATGTGGTTGTGTTTTCAATTAACGATGCCCTCCAATGACCGTGGGTTGACAAGTCAGGCGTGGCGCTGTCTCCGAGGGTAGAGAGGTGACGGGCACTGTCACACTGGAGGTCTGACTTCCTTCTAGGCTGTAGCTTATTCCCAGTGGCACGATGGGTGAACTCCCCACGCCTGGTGACAGACCAGTGCCTCTCCTACCCCTACCAGATGCCAATCTTTTCTGCTCCAAACTCCCAAAGCCCCCCTCTGGTAGATCCGGTCATCTTTATGGCAGCCTCATGCTTTTAGACCAGGCATCTGTTAACACATCTGTCCACCCACCCACCCATTCGTCCATCCACCAGCACATTTTCCACCTGATCTCCGTTGCTTCCAGGATAAGGCCCAGACTCTAAGGAATAAGAGGCCTCGATTCAAAGTGGTTTTGACTGCCACCCAGACATCTCATAACCAGGAGACCAGAGCAGGGCAGGCTCCAGATGGGCTGTCGAGGTTCTGACCTTGTTCTCACGATCCCATTGGTTCTGCAAGACGGCTTTGTCCTCCGGCTCGAGACGACACGGCCACGGCTGCTCTGGGCATCTACACAGTCCCGGGGAAGAAGAGGGACCCTCTCTTCATCTGTCTCTCTCGATGGCCTTTGGTTATGGATTTTCTAGTCTCCTGAAGAGGCCACAAACCAATCTGGGGAGTGAATTCACACTTGGTCTTAGCCAAAAGGCCGATAAGCGATTGGGGCAGGGGGGTAGTGAATTCAAACCCAACTGACTGTCTCAATGGGTCTCAAATAAGGCCTAACTGGTGGAAAAAAATCAAACAACGACCTCCCGCTGGTCCCTGGAGGCCAAGCAACTGGGCAGCTGAGCAGAGTGGTTGCAAGGTGGCATGGCCTGTTGGGCAGCACTGAGTCTCTCTCTTGTCCTGGAGCCTGGCATCTCGCAGCCAGCTGGGAAAACACAACATCCAGACTGTCTGCTCACCTGGCAGCTCTCCTCCACGTTCCCTCCCGGAAGTGGTCTCCCCGAGGTCTTTCAGACAGTCTTCTCACTTGGTACCTTGTGTCCGATTTTCTTTTTGCCCAGGAAGGAAGACAATCAGAATAATGGCTCCCTTGTGCTAGATGTGGCACCAGAGACAAGCTCCTCTCACTTCCTCCCAGCAGTGCTCATGGGCAGCGGGTCTCAGGGCCCAGCCCAGGGAGAGTCTTCTACCCACCCCCCCCGCCCCCTCCCACCCCAAAGCAGAGGTAATACGAGGCCGAGAGGTCACATGACCTCTGACACCCAGTGGACCTGGGCTCACGCCACAGCCAAGCTTCTTGGGAGCTGGCTGAGTAGGGGTGACTGCCCACCATCTCTGGGCCTCAGTGTTCTCGTCTAGGAAATGGGGGTAATAACTTCACAATTGAGAATCAAACAAGATAAGATGCTTAAAAAGCGCTCTGCACACAGTGGAGCACTATGCAAATTTGGGGGCTATTCTAGAACTGGGGGGCCAAGGCCTCTGAATCTCAGTGTCAAGGTAGACGCAAGTGACGAGGATCATGTCCATCCTATTCCTTTCAGAATTTCCTTTCAAAAACAAAACAAAACCCTAGGCTCCATCACACACATATGAGTCTCCTGCAAATTGAGTTGAGAGGAAATGTTTTGTGTGAGCTGTCCTGGAGAGAGAGCATAATAGAGATCTTTCTGGGCAGCACTTGCCACTTTGTCCCAGCACCCAGGAGCAGCCCCACCTGTCCCCTGAAAGGAAAGGAAAAGGAAAGTGAAGTCGCTCAGTCGTGTCCGACTCTTTGTGACCCCATGGACTGTAGCCTATCAGGCTCCTCCATCCATGGAATTTTCCAAGCAAGAGTACTGGAGTGGGTTGCCATTTCCTTCTCCAGAGGATCTTCTCGACTCAGGGATCGAACCCAGGTCTCCCGCGTTGCAGGCAGACACTTCACTGTCTGAGCCACCAGGGAAGCTCCTGTCCCCTGAGGTCTCCTACAAAAAAAGGAAGGCCAGAAAGTCAGCATCATTTACGGATTCAGTCAACAAACTTCACCGAGGATCCACTGTGTGCTGAGTGTGGGGATAGAGACGTGGATACGGAAGGGATCCAGCTGTGCTGGGGCATGTCAGCTGTGGGCTTGGATGGACCACCCCTTGGAACCTGGGCAACGGAACAAGCCACATAACCTCTCAGAGCCTCAGTTTCCCGGTCTGGAAAATGGGAGGAAGAAACAGTATATACCTGATCACGAGGGTTGGATGAGATGGGGTATGTGTGTAAAGCGTTCAGATGGTCAGCATGATGGTGGCGACAGCGACTGCAAGGATGGTGATGACCAAGTTCCTTCTCTTCTAGCGGGGGTGGCTCTTCAATGCGTGGAAGAGAGAAGGGAGTTCCCCAGGCCATCAGTCTGGGTGGGTGTGGCCTCTGCTACAGCCACTGCATGGCTTGCATCTTAGGGGGTCGACACATATGATTTGCTTTGTGTTCACACAGGCCATGTATGTTGAGACTGGCCATGAGGTGTCCGCCTTGTGGTGACTCAGTGATGGAGTCTGCTTTGGCTTGGGGTGGGGGGGTCCACCCCTCCCCAGACATCACAGGGAGAGCGCCCATCTCCTCTTCTGTGCTTCGGCCAGAAATGACACGCACCATCCTATTGGCAGTCCCCTGACCAGTATCTGCCACGTGGTCCCATCGAACCACAGGGAGCGCTGGAAAATGCAGAGGGCAGAGGTGGGGAGAGCCTTCCAGGTGAGGGGAGGGCCCAGGCGTGTTGAAAGTTCAAGCAGATAAGGGCTCCTGCAGTTAGGAGAGCGAGGAAGGTGTGGGCTGAGGGCAGGGTGGTGGCGAGGCTGAGAGAGTGGGTCACACTGGAGGGTTCTGGCTGCTACAGATTGCGTGGCTGGGGGCAGAGAGATTCACTGGGAGGCAAGAATCTGGGCAACGGGAGTGGATGCCTGAGTTGGGGCCACAGCAATGGGGTGGGAGGAGAGGGCAAGCCTTGAGCTCTCAACAAACAGAATCGAGACCATTTGCAAGTTGGAAAGAAGGGATGAGAGCGAAGCGATTCCCAGACTCCTCACTGGGTCCTCTGGTCAGAGATGGGATCAGGGAGGTTGGGGTAGCTTTGAGGGAAGATGAACTTCCCTGCCTCTGCTCTGGCCATGGAATGTAACAGGGCTTGGGAGAGAGGCCTGGGCTAAAGAGTCATCAGTCCACAGAGCCCAGACCTCCTGTCTGCCTCCCCTGTCCCATGCCGGGCATGGTTTGTCAGTCACCCTCCGTGTGCAGACCCCTGCTGGGCACACCTGGCGGAGACAAGGAAACTGGCCAGTCCCGGAAGAACAAAGGGGAGGGTGATGGATTCAAAGCACAAGCACCCACCCCCTACTGCGTCATCCCAGCTGCAGAAGCTCTGAAGTGTGAAAGTGAAAGTGTTATTCACTCGGTCTCATCCGACTCTTTGTGACCCCATGGACTGTAGCCCTTCAGGCTCCTCTGTGCATGGGATTTCCCAGGCAAGAATACTGCAGTGGGTTGCCAGTCCCTTCTCCAGGGGATCTTCCTGACCCAGGGATTGAACCTGGGTCTCCCACATTGCAGGCAGATTCTTAACCATCTGAGCCACCGGGGAAGTTCTGAAGCTGGTGATCAATGCCCAGTCTGAACATATCCAATCTGGGGGCAGGCCAGGAGGGCTTAAGGGACAAGAATTGAGGTGCTAATTATGGCGTGTGGATGTACACCTTTACCACAGAGCATCATGCTGACATCATTCTTTGCAACCGTTGAAGTAACAGCAACGTGATGAATCCCCCTCGTCTCTGGGATTTGGAATCCAGTATACTGTAAAGGACTCCTTTCTGAAACTGGCTCTCTCAGCTTGTCCTCCGCAGACAGGAGTTGTTCCCATTAGCATCACCAAAAGTCTCACACACAACTGAACAGGAGAGGTGGTCTTCATGAGCCCCAGAGTCCTTTGCCGTTTTCTCTGCTATGCTCAGGCATTTCAAAGGCTCTTTTCGAGTCTACGGTTCGGCCTCCAGGGAGGAGCACCCTGGTGCTGATCAGAGGCAGGCTCTTTACCTGTCAATTAATACCTGCATTATATTCTAGCCATTTCACAGATGGGTACATGGAGGTGCTGAGGGGTCAAGACTTTGGCCAGGCTCATCGAGGAAAAGCACCTCAGGGTGAAAATGGGAACCAGAAGTTCTGCTCCAGCCTCTGTAAGTCATGGCTGCACCTGGCCTCTGCAGAGAGAAGATGAAAGCCCTGCTAGACCCAGAGAGAAGGCAGCAACCCCCCCTCCACGAATCATCCCGCACGAAAGGGACAGGCTTGGGACGACAGCCACACTTGTGGCGTCTTCTCTGCCCAGCAGAGAGGTCTGAGTGCATTTTATTAAACAGAGGACCATTCAACAATAAATATTTCTCTCACACGCTGGAGAAGTTACCACATTGGCCCTTTCCCAGCCTGGCTGAGTCAGCAGGAAGTTAGCCAAGGTGCAGAAAACCTTGTGTTCTGTGGTGCTGGTGTGTTGATATTTTTCAACTACGGAGCTGGAAAGCCATGAGGACTGAAAAACACCCGCGAACACCACGATCCTCGTGGGTCCCTGATCCTGGAGAAATGAGTCAGGGTCCTAGGGTGCCAGGAGCCTCCTGAGGGTAGAAGGATGGGTGGGTGATGTTACAGGGCATTTGGGAAGAAGGGGCCCAGCTGTAGCCCTCTCAGCTACAGTCTCCTTATCTGTAAACCGCAGGTAGGAATGCATTTCCTCAGGGGTGCAATAAGGCTGAGATCTTCTGCCGAGTGAAGAGGGTTTAGGAGGGAAAGCACTGGCCTTGGACTGGACCCTTCCTTTACAGTTAGGGCTGCTTAGCTGAATCCTTGGGCAAGACCCTTTCTCCTTCTGAGTCTGTGTGTGCTCAGTTGTGGCTGACTCTTTGTGACCCCCTGGACTGCAGCCTGCCAGGCTCCTCTGTCCATGGAATGTTCCAGGCAAGAATACTGAAGTGGGTTGTCATTCCCTCCTCTAGGGGATCTTCCTGACTCAGGGATCAAACCAGAGTCTCCTGCATTGGCAGACGAGTTCTTTACCACTGCACCAGCTGGGGAGCCCTTTTCTGAGCCTACTGCTTCTTCATATAAAGGTGTCTTAACACGTCCAATATGGACCTTTAAGAGGTAGGTGTGGCAACCCACTCCAGCAGTATTCTTGCCTGGAAAACCCCATGAACAAAGGAGCCTGGCGGGCTGCAATCCATAGGGTCGCACAGAGTCGGACATGACTGCAGCTACTAGGCAATAACAATAGCAACAGCAGGGACCCAAGCCGACTCATTGGAAAAGGCCCTGATACTGGGAAAGACTGAAAGCAGAAGAAGACGGCAACGGAGGGTGAGATGGTTGGATGGCATCACCGATTCAAAGAACACGCACTTGGGCAAACTCTGGGGGACAGTGCGGGACAGGGAAGCCTGGTGTGCTGCAGTCCATGGGATTGCCAAGAGTCAGACACGACTTGGTGACGGAACAACAACAGGAACCCAAAGGACTGAATGAATGTGGAAGCGTCTGTGAATTGTAAAGCCCTCGAGAGACCAGGTATGACCCTTTTTTTAGGTGCAGTTGTTATCGTGGCCTCTGCTTGGGGCATGTCCTCACTGAGGTCAGGCAGCTGCACATGGGACCTTGTTTACTTGTGTTAGGCTTTTAGTAGGGTCTGGGGACAGCTCCTTCATCAGGGCTTAATAGAAAAAAAACAACTGCTTCTGTTGTTCCCTTCACATAATTAATATTCCAAATAAGAATTTTATATTCATTTCATGAATATTTGATACCTTGACTCTTCAAATATCAACTCAGCTCTCAAGTTGAATTGAAAGAAGAAATAATTGTTTTTACAAGAACCTCGATAGGCCCTGATCACACCCTGAGAAGGGATGACTTAGTTTGGCTGACAAGACGTGTCATACAAACGTCTGAGTCGTGGTCCCTGAAGCACCACTCAGCCCTCATCCCCATTGAAGGGATGGGCTTCCTGGTCCCGGGCCCCTGTGAGGCAAGAGGGAAGCCCTGCAAGAGGCTGGTTTCAGGGGAACCACACGGCAGGGCATCGGGGACTCACAGAGACCCAGTCTCGGGGGGACATCAGTGACAGTGGGTGAAATGGGCGACTTATCTCCAACTCAGCCCCCTGGGGGCAGCTGCTGAAAAATAGGCCCTCCCTCATCTTGGCACAAAGGCAGTGGATCCCCTGGGCTGAGGAAAGAGGGGACAGCAGGCCCCTTCTCCAGGGGATCTTCCTGACCCAGGGATTGAACCCTGGTCTCCTGCATTGCAGGCAGATTCTTTATTGTCTGAGCAACCAGGGAAGGCCCAGAGAAAACTACTACGTCTTCTTAAATCCATCTCAGTGAGAAAGCTCCTCTGGGTACAAGTCCTTAAAACTCTGACACTTGCTAATTTTCCTAACAGGGAGTATTAACATGGAGAAGACATCCATCAGTAACCTTACTGGAATGTGACCACTTTGCTGTCTTTTAACTATATATACTTTTGGACAATTTTTTATGGTGAATGACAGCTGTTTTCCCATCTATGATGAAACACATGATCTTTTATAAATACATTTTCCCAAACTCTTCTTGTATTCAGTTCAGTTGCTCAGTTGTGTCCGACTCTTTGTGACCCCATAGACTGCAGCATGCCAGCCTTCCCTGTCCATCACCAATTCTCACAGCCTATTCAAACTCATGTCCATTGAGTCAGTGATGCCATCCAACCATCTCATCTTCTGTTGTCCCCTTCTCCTCCTGCCTTTAATCTTCCCCAGCGTCAGGGACTTTTCAAATGAGTCAGTTCTTCATATCAGGTGGCCAAAGTATTGGAGTTGCAGCTTCAGCATCAGTCCTTCCAATGAATATTCAAGACTGGTTTCCTTTAGGATGGACTGGTTGGATCTTCTTGCAGTCCAAGGGACTCCCAAGAGTCTTCTCCAACACCACAGTTCAAAAGCACCAATTCTTCGGTGCTCAGCTTTCTTCTGTGGACACTTCCAAATGCAGCCCAGAAATAGAGATGGGTGCCTGACATCCCACTCTCTAGCTCCAACCATCATCAGCCCACTCTTCCCACACTCCATTATTGAAGCAACTTCCAGCCGCCTTACACTTTATCTGGATATATTTCAGTATGTAAATCGCTTCTATGTGAGCATAGTGAAAGAATGTGGCAAGTGAATCACTGTACAGAAGGTTCCAGATAAAGCAAAACCTGCGAGCATCCTGGATGACTGGGGGTTGGGGACCCTTGTGCAGACCAGCTTCCTACTGAGTGCATGAAAAACCTGCCCCCCGCCAGGCCCCTGCTCTAGCCCTGGCATAGGCTTGGCATTTGGTTCTCCTTGTCCATGTCCTTTTAGATGGTGTGCCTCTAGAGGGCAGGGCTGCTGTTCTGAGAGCGCTTGCATGGCATCTCTGGACCTGCTCAGGAGATGTTCCCTGAAGAACTGATGCGGGCACGAGGAGCTAACCTTTCAGATTTCCTAACAGTGAAGTGTGGTAGGCCAAATTTGAAATGAACCCCATCTCCTTTGTCCCTGGGGTCACGGCTATGAATGTGTAGGTTACATGGCAAAAGAGACCTTTGAGATGCAGTTAAGGTTACTAATCAGTCAACCTTATCAAAATGAGGAGATTATCCTGCATTCTTAAAATCTTGGATTCTCCTTGGTGGGCTCTGTGTCATCACAGAAGCCCAGAAAGAAAGAGTACAGGGTCCCAGGCATAAGAGGGACTTGACATGCTGTTGCTGCTTGGCAGATAGAAGGGGCCATGTGAGGAGAGGTGTCGGTGGCCTCTGAGAGTAGAGACCAAACCCAAACCAGCACCCAGTGAGGATGTGGGGCCTCGGTAACCTCAAAGAAGTGAATCCTGCCAACAACCTGAACGGGGCTTGGGAGGGCTTTCACCCCAGGACCTGTAGGTAAGAGCCCAGCCCTGTTGTCCTCTTGGTTTTATTCTTGTGAGACCTAGAGCAAAGAATCTACCAGACTTCTGACCCACAGAACCAAGCGGTAGTTAGAAGGTGCTGTTTGAAGTCACTGGGCTTGGGGTCATTTGTTACGCAGCTGCAGGAGACTAATACAGATAGAGAGCAGATCACCTTCCATGACTCCTTGTGATGGGTAATCAAAATGCTGATGACACCTTGGAGGGGCTCAGTCCCAAGAGAGAATCCAGTTCAACCCTCATGTCATGGGCAGATATGTGAATCCTGGGGCAGGGGAGGGGCCACACTCCCACTGGATTTTAATGTCATCGAAGAAACTTGTAAGGAAACAACTTTTTTCTAGTTAACCTTTCATCCAAGAGCAGATAGTCCCTGGGAATGCCTGGTGATGCCCCTGACCTAGAACTTATCTCAGCATGACCGTGTCTGTTGTCCCTGGGCCACTTTGGGAGGCAGTGTAAGCAGCGCTGATGGGCATGTTGGAGCTGGTAAGGGAGACAGCACAGAGAGGGACCCTGGACCCTACCTGGCACCGTGGGCTGGACTCACCTTTGGGTGCAAGGGAGGCATTGTAGGTGTTTAACTGTGGGGCCAACATGCTCAGATTGCGTGCTGGAAAAGATGCTGACTGCATGTGTAGAAAGAACCAGTTAGTGGAAGTCAAGGAAAGGAGGCAGAGAGTATAGCTAGAAGCTGCTGCAAGAGGCCCAAGGGAAAGAGCGGGAAGAGGGTTGTTTAATATACAGATCCCCACGTACCACTCCCAGAGTTTCAGATCCTAGAGTCTCACCCTAGACCTACTGAAGTGGAATCTTTGGTTCTGGAGCCTAGGAATCTGCATTAAAAAAAAAAAAAAGCAACCCAGGCTTCTAAAATCAGCAGGCTTGAGAAGAAGATGATGGCTAATGGGAGATGGGGGGGGGGCGGGTAAAAGAGACAAGAGTTAAGGATGACACTGGGGTGCCTGCCTCAAGAATCTGGGCAGGTGTGTGGTGGGGAATTCAGAGAACTGGGGTAGCGAGGGGTGAAACAGGTCTGGTCTGGATTGGACCCAGCAGCAAAGGTGGGCAGGGAAGGGGATGCAAATTACCACAACCTGCTAGGAGCCTCTGCGTGTGGGTGTGTCACTCTGCTGAATTAAATGCTCAACCAGGAAAGTGGAATGTATTTAGAAGGCTCAGGTATTTCACAACCAGGGCAGGCAGTGCTGCTCTAAATTTACCAAATCAACAGCTCATTTTTGTGTCGGGTGGGTTGGAGATCTTATGACAGAAACAAGAAAGTGAAAATGCTATCGGCTGTAAACCTTATTGGCTAAGTGTCTATTAGGCAGCTAAAAACATCCAGTTAATAGGCGATGCCCGTTAACAGCTGGTAGCGAAAGAGTCTTAGACGGTGATAACAATGACATTATGTCTCTCTCATCACCCGTAGGTTCTTTGCATCGCCAATTACTGGCCATACGCTGACTCGTGGAGGATAAAGAGGTGATGACATTGTCATCACTAAAATGGCTTGGAATCCTCAGCCGATTTTCCTTCAGAGGTTTCTGCCTGTGCTTGTAGGATCCCCAGCCTTCATTGGTGGGGAAAGCATTTGATTTTAGAAAATAGTTTGGTGGATAAGTTGCTAATCAAGCCAGGAAATTCCAACTGGGGCATTCATCGGAAGTTGAGCATGTCCTCTGCGTCAGGCTCTGAGCTAGGGGTTGGGAATATCGAGACTTACATGATCCTGTTCTCACCCTCATAGGGCTTACAGTCTCTCAGATTTCCCTGGAGGGATCTCCAAAGTAAAGTCTAAAGCCTTCCAGCTATGGGAGCATCTTGAGAGCAAGTGAACTGACCCCCTGGGCCACCCCGTTAGAATAGGCAGCTCTTATGTAGATACACCTGTTCTGGTGTTTGTTTAAAACTGGCCTGTTGCTTTCTTCACTGAAGTTTTGAAACAGAGTTGAAGTCCATAGCTTTAAGGTATTTGCTATTATCCTAAATCCGGTTGAGGTTTTGGATAGAGTGTAGGAAATTTTCACAAGAACCTAAAATTTCACGTCGATTTGTGATGGATTAGCATACCAAAATTGGCTTAAAGTGCACTTAATGGATGCATTACAGCAGAAGGGATCTGTCTAACCAGAGTATTTTTAAATTTATGAAATTGAAATGCACTTCAGGTTACCGAGCAGTCTAAATTCGTCAAAGTCACAGGGCTGGAGGCAGGTCGTTGCTAGTGGCAGAGAGCTGAAGCCACGTCCACTGAAACAAATTTGAGAGCTGGTGCATGAGACCCAGGGACCCCCAGTGCCCCCAGGGGCAGCCCTCCCCAGCGCAGAAACTCTGACTCCAGTAGCTTTCCGTACCCCTCTACCCCAGGCTGTCCCTGTGGAAAGAGCCTCACACTTGGGAATAAAGTGAAAGTGAACTGAACTTTATCCCAGGCTCTGCTAAAGCATTAACTGAAAATTAAGCAGTTAGGTGATAAGTAAGTCCTCTGACATATAAAAGGGGGCATTCCTGGGACTTCCCTGGTGGTCCAGTGGCTAAGACTCTGAGCTCCCAATGCAGGGGGCCGGGTTCAATCCCTGCTCAGGGAACTGGATCCCTCGTGCCGAGACTAAGACCCTCAGGCTGCAACGAAGAGCAAAGATCCCACGTGCCGCAACTAAGACCCGCTGCAGCCAAATTTAAAATTGAATAAATATTTAAAAATAAAAGGAGCATTCCATTCTGATAGGAGGATCTGGGGAGACCCCAAACGCTTTGGTCTCCAGGCTCCTACAGTGCAGTGACCGGAAGCAGTGTTGCGGCTGCTGAGCTGGGGCTTGTAACGCGCAGTGCCCATGGCCTGACCTTGTCTCCTTTCCCCCCAGATGGCCTGCTCTCTCTGTTTTCAAGTTGTTGGGCCAGTTCCTGGAACTGTGATTCCCATCACTTCATTCCTTCAAAATGAACTTCCAACAGCCATGCCTGTTGTATCAGCAGCGTTATAAGATCCCAGAGCTGCAGCTTTCAAGGTCCTTCCTCCCTCCAGTTGGGGAAAGAGAGCAAGAGAGGGGCTCAAGGTCTTACAGACAGCTGATGGCAGAAGTGAACCTGGCTCTCCGAGCCTCAATATTTCCTGAGCAACTCACACGCATGAGCCCAGGAGACTGACACAGCTGTGTCCACCTCTTTCCTCTGCTCTCACTGCGCTTACTTGATGGGTGTGCCCTCCGTGAGCTTGAATTCATTGACACTAGTACACACTGAAGGCATAGAGAGGCCTTTGGTCTTTTCTGGTGTTGCTTTTTTTCTGAGCCCCAGGCTCCTCATCTGAAAAATGGGGATTCAATAATAGTGGCTCACGAGGCTGTTGTGAAGGTCAAATGATATAGCACAGGGGAAGTGCTTCGTGGGGTGTGTCACATGGTAGGGTGCCGTGTAGGTCAGCATTCTTAGGAGGGCATGGAGACTTAACCATCTTAGTAGCTCCCACCTTCACGCCAGTGTGCGGCACACAGCAAGGGTTCAGGGAATGTCTGCTGGATGAATGAATGAATGAGTAAACGAATGTAATTTGGGGATCATGGCAGGTCCTCGGTCTTCCAGTTTTCTGATATGCTTGCACTGTCTCATAGAATCTTTACTCAACTAATATTTGTTCATGAATTCAATTAACCAATTGAATAACAGTTCTCATGTGACTGTTACATGCAAAGCCACTTTCAATAGCATTGATTACTGATAACAGCTAATGTCCCTAAGCTCTAACTAGGGTCTAAGAATTGTGTTTAGTGTTTTTCAGTCACTGTGTCATGAATCTTCACGCCAGCGCACTGAGGGCATGTATCAGTCAGCCACTGCCATGATAATGTTGTGTAGCCAAACTCCAACATACACCTTGCAACACGCCTTTCCCCCTTGTTCATGTGTTTATAGGTCAGCGGAGGCAGTTCAAATTCCAGCTGTATGAGGGAATCACTTGGTTCCCGGCTGCAAGTTGAGTGTGGGTCTGCTCCATGCATGTTTAGTTTAGGGCCTTGCTGGAGAAGCAGCAGCTTCTCAGGATGTGTTGGTGTTGTTCTCATTAAGGATTCAAAGCACAAGAGAGCAAGCCCAGGCCTGCAACACATGTCGAGCCTCTGATTCAACCACATTCTTCAAAATCTCATTGTCTAAAGCAAATCATGTGGGTAAGTCCAAACTCAAGGGATAGGGAAGCATGTTCCATGTACTATGACGCTGTGACAGGATATCAAAGTGTAATAACCTACGTGGGGTCAATAATTCAACTTACTGCATATAGGGGTTATTATAGGCCCCAGACGGAGGCAAAGCAAAAAGTGACCTGTCCAGTGTCACTCAGCTAGTCAGTGTCAGCAGTAGGGGTTGAACTCAGACAATTTAATTCCAAAATTATGGAGGCTTAAGTGTGCATCTGGGGAAGAGACATTTGTTTTCTTAAATTGCATTCTTTTTTCACTCACTAGTTGCCAATGTGATACATCAGCCTCTTGCACAGACACGTATCCATCTGTCCATCCATCCACTCATGCACACACGTCTAGTATTTAGGTGTTCTCTCAGCTCTCCAGAGTAACAGACTCAAGGGCAATTCTTGAATGATTTTTTTTTTTTTTTTTTGGAATTAAAGTTGAGAGGAAAAACTGCCCTCCAGTTAATCTCAGGCACGTGTATAAATACCTTTAGAAAGTCCCTGGTGGAATCTGTATCAAAGCGGCAGCATGACTATACTTAGAAACAATTTGCTCCATGTCAACCGTGATTTCTGACACCTGAATTTGAAAGTGACCTGGGTGGGCCCCGAGCCATCTATGCAACAGAGTGATGTGTTTACTTGGAAGGAGGAGAGGAAAGACAGAGGTATGTGTGGCCATGGAATAATGTTCCACACACCCTTACAGGAGGGGATTTCCTTCTGGGTGTTTCCACAGAACTTTCCCTGTGTTTGTTTAAACCCATTGCACACTCCGGTCTGACAGCTGCCTGGCCCAGGGCCTTCCTTGCAGACGCATGCACAACCAACCTCCTTCAACAGCACCCTGCTCTGTGTCCATCCCCCCCGCCCCCCCTGCAATTACTTGAGTATATAAACCTCACTGAAAGGCAGGCTTTTCTTGGGAGCTAATAAATAAGCCCCAAAGCCACAACGTGTGTTAGACCTTGAAAAATGGCATCATCATCTATTGGGAATTGTGAACCCTGCAAAAAGCAGCTCATTGTATTTTCAGAAAAAGCTTTTTGTTTAAAAAAAAATAATAATAATGAACAAAACCCACCAAGTGGTGTCTATATGGAAAAAGCAATCTAGTCTGAGATTCTAAGGCTGGTCTCTTTGCTGCATTAATCTCTCCGTAGATTTTATGTAAGAGGCATTATTTGCAGGAAAACAAGATACCGTTTTGAAGAATTCCCCTCTCATCCCAGCTTCACATCTGCAGTTATAATCCTCTGATTGTGACCCCTGCATTAGTTGCCATGGCTGCTGAGCAGAAGTTTATGACCTCAGGGTGGGCTACAGTTTCTGGGGGTGAGAGGAGCCTAGGGCAATAAAAATCATGTTTTTCCAAAAAGAGAGGACAGGGTATGGGGAAGGTACCCTCAGGACGCGTCCTTCAGCGGTGTGTCAGCACTTGACACGGAGAATTTTCAGCTCCACTTCTGGTCGATCCTAGGACAAGATGCTGGACTGTGGTCAAGGGGACTCGGCCGGCAAAAGGCTATGTGACCGAAGACAAGGATTTTTTTTTTCCCCCTGTCCCTTAGACCTGTTTTCTGAGTGGCTGGGCTTGAGTCTTTCCGAATTCAGTGTTTTCTTCAACTGGTTTATCTCCGGTGGAGAGTCTCCAGGTCGACCACTGGTGCGCCACTTCCTTGACCTCGGGCAGCCCGGTGGTTTCCTGGAGCAGCCGCGCCCGGGGCCACTGCGGCCGGGCTCGGGGTCCCGCTGAACCTTCCTTCTCCATGAAATCAAACAGGCTTGGCCGAAGAGCCCGGGAGAGCCGTCTCCAGATGCAAAAATACAACAGAGGGCGCAGAACCCACCAGCGCCGTGGCCTTGAATATCAATGCACGGGCTGCTCCAGACCACCAAGTTCGTTAAAAAAATGTCTCCGGCAGGGTGTCACTGGCAGACTTGAGGGGTTTCGGTTTGCTTTCTATTCGAAATCACCGCAGCTCACATTTCGTGTTGACTTGGAACGGGAGGGGGCGGGAACCAAACCCACCGCTCGGCGCGCACGCCTTGGTCTCACATTCCAGACCCAAGCTGATGTGTGTCCGCGCGACATGGGGCGGCGGGCGGGGTGGGGGGGGGAGGGGGGCGGGTTCTCTTCGGTTGTTTTATTCGCCATCCGCACGTCACTCCCAAAACTTTTCCTCCCTGCGCTCTGGGAGTCGGGTTGACGCGCCCCGCATGCCGGGCTCCGGGCGCGGGGCTAGGCGCGCTCCCGCGGAGCCGGAGCCGCAGAGGCTGGGCTGCCCCCGCCGCCCCCAGGCTGGACTCCGGCTTCTCAGGTACAACTTGGGTGCCAGGCGCGGCGCGGGGGCGGCCACAGGCGGCGGGTGGGTGTCTGGCCCCGAGCTCCGGCGCCCCTCCGCGTTCCGGCCGGGCAGCGCCGGGGTCGGCCCGGGCTGGGCGTAGGGAGTCCGGGCCGGAGGAGGCTGCGCGCAGCCTCACTCCCCGCGGCGCTCCCCGCGCGGTGGCGGCGGCGGTGGCGGCGGCGGCGGCGGTGGCAGCGGCGGAGGCGGCGGCGGAGGCGACGACGGCCCAGGCAGACAATGAACTTGCGAGCGCGCGCAGAGCCGAGGCAGGTTTGGGCCCCGCGACCCTCGGCCCAGCCTCACCGAGGCAATCGCCGTCTCCAGTGGAGGGCGTCCCCTCGCCGCTGATCCCGGCCGCGCTCTGGGCGCCCCGAGTGCCGGGGACCCCGCGGGAAGGGCTGCTCGGAGGCGGCGGCGGCGGCGGCGCCAAGGGCTCGCACGCCCCCCTCTCCCGCTAGGGAGAATGCGATCGGAGCTCGGGGACCGGGGACTCGGCGAAGGGGTGGTGGCGCTGCGAACAGCTGCCTCTGGGCACGCACAGGCCGGCTGTCCAGGAGAACGGCCCCAGGAGTCGGAATGGGGGTGCGGGGGGCGCGCTCTGCAGGCGGAGGACCGACTGACCGACGGATCGGTGCCTTCTCCCTAGGAGCGCGCGTGGGGTGAAGGTGGGGGTGGGGATTCCCCCGCCACGCGCTCCGCTCCCCGTCGCACTTCGGGGAAGTTTCCAGGTGCGGCCCGGGGCACTTTGGTGTGTTTGCTATCAGCCACTCTCTCCCCGACTCGGGTTCGGGGCCACCTTCCTGCCCCGGCTCCAATCCCGCAGCCGCTCCGGGCGGCGAGGCGTGGGGTGGGGGATCCCAGGCGCGGAAGCCCGTGGGACCGGGTTCCGGGAGGGGGACCTCGTGGGCGGGCCTGGGAGGAGACGGGGGCGCGGCGAGGCCCGGAGCGGCCTGAACTTTTGCTCCCCGCCTTCTTCCTCCGGGCCCTCCGCCCCCTGTCCCCTCCCAGCGCCCCGCCGCAGCTCCGGAGGCAGTGTGACTTGGGAGGAGCCGAGGCTTCCCGGCGGTGGCGGCGGCGGCGGCGGCGTCCCCAGCCGGCCTGGGCGCGGCGAGCCGAACGCTGCAGGTCTGAACCGAGCGGCGCGGCGGGGCGGCGGGGGCTGCGGTGGCTGCGGGGCGGCGGAGCTGCGGGGAGCCGGGGTGGCATCAGCCCCGGCGAGGGGGCGACGCCGCGGATCGGGATGGAGCGCGAGTCTGTTGGGTTATAGGTGCGGGTGGAGAGGACTCGGCGGCCGTGGGCTGATGAGGGACGGGTCGTGGCGCAGGTGGCCCCGTTGGAGTCCTCCTAAGATCGCAGGATGGAGGCTCCCGGGAGAAGCGAACCTCGCCTTTGGGAGAATGAATGAAGCGCTGTGGAAGCGCCTTCCGACTCCTCCGGGCGAACGGATTGGCCGGCGTGCGCGCGTGTGTGTGCGTGTGTGTTTAGGATTCAGAGCCGCCGGGGTCCTGGGCGCGGCTGCTTGACCGCCCCGTCGCGGTCCCGGCCCCACGTTGCCCGTCCGCCCTGCAGCCGGGGTCGGCCCGCGGGGGCTGGAGCGGCGGGTACAGACTGAAGGCTGAGGTTCGGGGGCTGGCTGTTGGCAGCTGGACGTCCGCGCCTGGAGTAGGGAGGTTCGAGAAAGAGGCAATAAAGCCTGGGGCTGAGCCCAGCTTCCCCGCCTCCGGCCCCGTTTTCCCATTCCCCGAGGCCCTTGCTGCATTCACGTTGGGTGAGTTGATGGCGCGGAGTTTGGGGGAATGAAGTTATATCTCAAGGAAGCCCCAGGACGCCCCGCGAAGGGATGTGGCGCGCTGTCTTGTGAGGCTGAGCCGAGGGGTTTGCAGGGCCCCAATTCTTATCAGCTGCGGTTCTAGAAGGACATCCACCAGGTGATGGAGCAGAAGGGCAGTCCGGGGGCGCACCTCCTGAGGCACCCGGGGGGAAACTGAGGCCTGGAGATTTGCCCCAAGTTCCTCTAGAACTGCCCCCCTCAACACACAACATTTTCCACGCCCAACTTTCCTACTCCCCTTCCCCCAGTGGTGCAAAATCAGGAGCCCTCCCTTCCAGAACATGGTTCTTGTTAATTTTACCAACAGTATGTTGAATCCGGATGTCTTAGCATACAAATCATACATGATTTTGTTTAAAATAGCATGGGAATAAAATGCCTTTTAACTGCTGCTGCTAGGTAGTTTTTAATCAAATAGGTTTTTCAAATAGGTTTAATCAAATAGGTTTTTCTCTCTAGCTCCTGAAAGATTGGCAGAAGAATGTCCTGCCTCCTGCTGGTGGGGGGTGGGGGGTGGGGAACTGAGCCAGCAGGTGAAGCAGCTTGCCAGGCTCTCTCGGTGCATAGGTGCGCAAGTGAGTCAGAAGTGGAGCTGCAGGGGGCTCTTCTCCCCCTTCCAGGTCCAGCTCCCTGGCCCTTGGAAGGAAATTCAGCAGTGTTTTTGTGTTCTTTCTCGGGTGTTGGATGACTGCAGTGAGCAGGGTTAATTCATCCAGGACCTTGTGTTTGGAGGCAGGATGGAGAGGCTGATTTGTGCAGAGTGGATCCCCTGCCTGCCTTGCTTTCTTTGACGATCAGATGGCCAGAGGTCCCGGCCCTGTCACAGTGCTGCTGTGAGGTCTCTGTGTCTGCACTTTCCTTCGTTTCTGTTGCTTGTTGCCTGTGGCCAGGAGAAGGGAGGTGTTTGGTTTTTCCACTGGCCCGAAGAAGAGAAGATTAATCCCAGTGTGTGGAAGAGGCAGTGTTTGCAGGAAAGTTTGGGTGAGGTTGGGAAGTGGACTTTGCTTATTTGGTATCTGGAGAAGGCGCAGAAGAGAAGCCCCAAGTTAACCATCTGGTCGACAGGACCCCCAGGCTCTTGGAACCTGTGCTGGTGGGTGCTTCAGGTTAGAGCTGGGCTGTGATTAGACTGTGGGTGTCCAAGGCCACCTAGGACCTGGCTGGAGGTTGCCGGGCGCACTGGCATCCAGGTGAATCCCTGCTATCTCCAGGGGATGGGGAGAGTTGGGGAGACTCCGGGGCTGCCCTGAGCAGGTGATCACATGCCTTACCCAAGAGGGCAGCTTTGACTCAGCTCTACCTAGCTGGGAGAAAAATTGACAAGTGTTGTTAATTTTCAAGGGAATTCTCAAGCTTGAACATTTAAGTGTGGGCTCAAATTCTACAGGGAGAGGAGACGGTTGGGAGTGGGTGCTCTGCCAAGAAGTCTGAAGCTTGATATCTGGTCCTGAGTTTGCGTATTGGAAAGGGTGTCCCACCATCAGAGAAGTGTGACACGTGATAAGGATATGGAGACCACAGCCCCAGGCCAAGGGACTAGAATGACAGATGCCCTCTGTGCCTGTGGCCAAGTGCCAGCCTTCGTGTGCTGTGTGTCACGCATCCATTCAATAGCTGTCTAATGAACACCTGTCTCAGTTGGTAAAGATTTGCCTGCAATGAAGGAGACCTGGGTTTGATCCATGGGTCAGGAAGATCCCTTGGAGAAGGAAATGGCAACCCACTCCAGTATTCTTGTGTGGAGAATTCCATGGACAGAGGAGCTTGGTGGACTTCAGACCACGGGGTCACAAAGAGTTAGACACGACTGAGGGACTAACACTTTCACTTGCCGTATGGAAAGAGGCACTCTGCATAAAACTTTTCATATCGTTTCATTATTCAACAGTATACATCGATACAGGGAGAAGACAGAGTTCCTGCTCTTCTAGGAAGGGAGCAGGCAAAAATTTCTGTGCCGGGTAGATAGTTGAGCAGTGAGCTGCATTAACAACTGGGAGAGTAAGGCCAGGAAAAAGGCCAGTGAGGGGTGGGTGGCCTGGGAGTCTTTTCTTACCGATGTGGGAGCTGAGGCACAGAGCAGTGAGTCTCAAGTCACGGAGCCCAGAAGTGAAACATCAGCCCAGGTCCCCAATGCTCCGGCTACTGGGCTGGCTCTTACATCCCACCCTGCCAGGCTGGAGCCTCTTGGAATCTCCCAGATGACTGGACACCCCCTGTGCTGGGCAGCTTTTGCTTCCTGCCCCCCAAATCCAGACCCTGTCCTGGTCCCCAGGTGTCAGCAGTTCCAGATTACAGAGGCACTGTTTGGAACCTGTTTGTATGAGAGACGAGTTTCCTTGATCTATGAATAAAAGCAGAAACTACTTAGAAACGTAGCTGGCCTGGGAGCGTCGTCGTGTGAGCATTCCGTCACCAGGCATCTCTTGAGCAGCACGTGATGTAGAAGTGGTGCTCTCAGTCATCAGCTGGTGAGGAAAGTGGGGCTACTCAGGGGACGGTGGCTGACTTCCGCCCTAACTGTGCTGCTTTGCTGTGGATTCAGAGCCTGTCTTCTCACTTAGCGGACGACGTATCGGGGGACTGTTTTGACTTGCACAGGGTGTTTCTTTATTGTTCTCAGGTGCTGGGGTCTGATTTCCTTCCTGAGAGGCTCCTCCGTTAAAACGAAGTGCTAGGACGGGATGATTGATGTGTACACCTGGGTCTTCACGGCGTGAAATGAAGCGCAGAGGTGGCTGTTATCTAGTGTGTGTATCCAGTGTCCACATCTAGGAAGAAAAGTAAAGGGTCTGTGTTCATTCGGGCCAATACAGAATATTTGTAAGTACGGGCTTTGGGGAGGAAGACATTTGGTCCTAACAGCCGTCCTTTGCTGGGTCCCTACTGGTTCCCAGCTTGCCCTGTGCCAGCCTGGGCAGACAGGTCTCCCTTTGTCTCAATCAGAGGGTGGGGAGGCTGTTGGAGACCACAGGGCCTAATCATTTTGCCCTCCGGATGTGCAGGAGGTCGGATCACAGAATGGCAGTGGAGGCAGGAGAGACACAGGGTCAGGATGGGGAAAGCAGCCACGGCTCTCAAAGGGGAAGGCGGCGATGAGTCAGCAAGTGGGGTGGGGGTGTGGCAGAGGAAAGCAGGTTCTCGGTCTCTGTTGATTTCGAAAGGGATGTGGAGGAAACGCGAGCAGCCTGTTTCATCAGCGCCAGCCATACGAGGCATTTATGTCTTCCTCCAGGTGCAAGCCCAGGGCCAGGTGCGTGGGGGCCACGAGGCAGAGCTTAGAGTAGTGGGCCAGGCAGAACTTGGCACGAGTCAGATTACATAACACTGCCCAGAGTGCAGCAGTTGCTAGGTTAGCGTGGCTCTGAGATTGGAGTGGCCTGAGGCCACTTCACCCCTGGCCTGAGAGCTGAGGCCTGAGAGCTGAGCCAGGTGTTATTCGCTCTGTTGTGTCCCGCTTTTTGCGACCCCATGGACTGTAGCCAGCCAGGCTCCCCTGTCCAAGAGATTCTCCGGGCAAGAATCTGGAGTAGGTTGCTATTCCCTTCCCCAGGGGATCTTCCCCACCCAGGGATTGACCTGGGTCTCCTGAGTCTCCTGCATTGCAGGTGGATTCTTTACCATCTGAACCACCAGGGAAGTCCTACACAGAACACTTAATACCTGCTTGGAGTGGTGCCTAGCATACAGTAAGTGCTTAATATACATCAGCTCTAGAGCTCATTACTGGGGATGGGAGATGTCTCTGAGCTCCCTGAAATTGCTTGCCCAGTGTTTTTTTTTTGTTTGTTTGTTTAATGTAGCTGTGTATGTTTCCCGGTGGAGGAGGGGAGCATGACTTCTAGCATATTCTACCTCAGAGAGCTTCTCTGACACCCCAGGACGCCTTGGCCTCTAGTCAGGCTGATTGCTTCATCTCTCCCGGCAAAGAGAGGGCTACATCCACAGCCACCCTCTGAGATGCTTCCAGCGGACACCGTGGACAGGCAGCCGGGTGGTTTGGCTGTGCTTCTGTGTAGTGGTGATTAAGCCAGGGGCAGATCAGGGGATGTGCTGGAGAGGCCAGCTTTCGAATGTTGCATCCCTGAGCCCCACTCCAAGCTTCAGAGAGTTCTGAGTGTGTGTGCGGGGGCCTTCTTGCCCGGGCAGGCTCGTCCTGACACCCATGCTACATTTCTAGAATTTGTCCAGGTCCAGGCCTTCCGGGTCTCTGAAGCAAGAAAGGCTGGCAGATCCTCAAAAGCAGAGAGTGTCATTATAATGGAAACCTGGATGCTTTCCAGAACTGTGCTTGTGATAAAAATATTGAGACAGGCCGCCTCGTCATCCAGGTGCCTGGAAAATACCCCAACACGGGCACATAAGTAGATTACAGGGCTGTACTGTGCTCAGTCACATCAGTGGTGTCTGATTCTTTGTGACCCCATGGACTGTAGCCCACCAGACTCCTCTGTCCAAGGGGTTCTCCAGGCAAGAGTACTGGAGTGGGTTGCCATGCCCTCCTCCAGCAGATCTTCCTGACCCAGGGATTGAACCCATGTCTCTTACGTCTCCTGCGTTGGCAGGCTGGTTCTTTACTCACTAGCGCCACCTTGCTGTTCAGATGCTCAGTGTCCCACTCTTTTCGACCCCATGGACTGTAGCATGCCAGGCTTCCCTGTCCTTCACCACCTGGGCAGGTGCAATTATTTTTCCCTATGACAGGCAAGAACCTGGTGGTTTTACATCTTCTCCTGAAATGGAATATGTGCCTGCTGACCCTTTTTGCTCCCTGTGATTGAGAAGATATTGGTGTGACCTCAGAGTGGGAGAGGCCTCGATAGATGGCGGGTCCCTTCCTCCCAGGGTAGCCCTGGATCTTGGGGAAGTTCTGACCTGCTCTGCTTGCCCTGAGGGGGCCGGGGGCCCATAGCGCATTTGCTGTGAGGTTGGAAGGTGCGTTTCAGAGTCTGAGAGGCCTGTAAAGCTGTGTTATTGTCTCACTCCTTGTTGAAAGGGGTCTGGACTGCTGTGTCTCCGCTTTGTGACATGTGTTAGCTGATTTGGGCTGAATGAGGCAAGTTTGACCAGAACCTTCATTTTCCAATCCACCAAAGGTTTGGTGCCCCCCACGCGGATGTGCATTTAACCTGAGTGTTGAATCCCTTATCCCCTTGGAGAGACAGCGTAGGTGGTGGGGTGAGCCTGGACACCATGTGGACCTGGGCTTGAGTCTCTCCTGTGTTTCTTTGTTCCATTATTGTGACCCTGGGTCAGTGGTTACATCTGCTTGGTCCTCAGTTTCCTTATCTGTAAAGTGGGGTTGATAATCTCTATCTTGTTTTTGTAGCATAGTTTGGGTACCAGTAGTACAAACGGGCTTCCCTGATAGCTCAATCGGTAAAGAATTTGCCTGCATTGTGGGAGACCCCAGTTCGATTCCTGGGTCGGGAAGATCCACTGGAGAAGGGATAGGCTACCCACTCCAGTATTCTTGGGTTTCCCTAGTGGCTCAGCTGGTAAAGAATCCATCTGCAGTGCGGGAGACCTGGGTTTGATTCCTAGGTTGGGAAGATCCCCTGCAGAAGGGAAAGGCTACCCACTCCCATATTCTGGCCTGGAGACTGACTGCTCCATGGGGTCCCAAAGAGTGGGACACGACTGAGTGACTTTCATTTTCTTTTCACAGTACAAATTAGGGTTTAAGGGAGCCCCCCAAATTATACCCCTCTTTCTTGGCCAAGTTCTGAACCAGTGGAGAGAGGGGAGGAGAAAGATGCATAAAGATAGAAATGCAGTATTTGGTCCCAACTGAAGTGGATCTTGGAGAATGTGATTGAACCAGTGGGCATGTGGGCATCGCATACCTGAAGTGAGAAGCGGGCAGTGAGGCCCACTGACCTCCCCTGAGTTGCAGGCCTGTGGGAAAGCGGCAGTTTGTTCCGCTGCGGCAGCCTCTTCCAGGGCAGCCGCCACTGCCCACCCCCTCCAACCCGGGGCAACCAGCAGGGGGCAGTGCTGACTCTGTGTGGGAAGAGATGAGGCCAGGCTCTTCCTTGCAAGCTGCTGGGATGGTGTGGACCTCACCAGGTGGAGACACAGTCGTGGTACACAGGCAGCACTGTCTCCAGGAGGAAGGAAACATCTGGAGTCCCCCCGGGCCCCCCACCTCCCCTGACCCCTCCACCCACCCAGAGCAAATGATAAGTGCTGAGCCCAGGGCCTGACCCATGGAGGGGTCTCACATGTGGCACCTGTTAGGTGCAGAGTTGATAAGGACAGCATTAGATATGCAGTCGCTAAGGACATCGAGGTTAGGAGGTAAGCTTGTCAACTGTGTTGCTATCTGCAGAGCATGGCAGTGATGAGTCAGATTGAGGGAATGATCAGCCTTTGACCTCAAGGCTGCATTCTAACTGTAACACAAGGGTAATTTACAAGGAGGGGCAGAACCACTGGTAGACTGACCGCCTGGTAGCCTGAGTGTGAGAGCTTTTCTGCCTCCTCTTGGTCCCCTGCTGTTGATTTCCCCCTGAACCTTCGTCTAGCCCCCTGCCCCCATCTCATCATTGTCTTCTGGAAGTTTTGTGAGTAATGATTAACTATCTTTCCACATCCTTCCATCCAGATGTCACCGTTCTCCTCTGAGTATCTGCAGGGATCCTCTACTGAACTTGACCTTAACCCCATCCTCCTTTTTACCATGATCTTTCTAGTATTCCTGGGTGTGATCCACTCACCCGGGCCTGGTGAGCCTCTCAAGGGTGAGAGGCTGTCTGGGGGTCCGGTCAGTCGCGAGAGACTGTCGTTTGTTGAATTAACACATCAAGAACCAGCTTGTCCTGGAGAAAGGGCTGTGATGGATTTCATGTGGGCCTCTGAATGTACACCCAAAGAAGATGGAAAAGTTACCCCAATCTGGTAGCATGGTACGGGAGAGTTAGTGCTTATCAGTAAATTTCAGAAGGAGTCAAGAACCTAATGTACTAAACTGGGCTTTCCTGATATTAATTTTGGGCTATTAAAAGGTAGTAACCACAGTTTTTTTGTGTGGCTTGAGAGTCTTGGGGAAAAATACTATGGAAATTTGTATCTCAGGAATAGAAGCAGGAGCCATTAACTCAGGCAAGAAATGTGGGAGCTGTTAGTGTTTCTTATAGCCGGTATAAATAGCTTGTCATTAAGTTCCATGCTCCTTTGTTTGGAATGTAAATATTTGCATTAAAAATATAAAGTATGTCCTGGAGTGTATTTATAGAGACCATAATTTCCAAACCGAAAATCAGACTATTGGTCTACAGAGGATTGTTCCCTCTGATTCGTGAACCTGTTTATATAAAGAGCCTTCCAAATGTACACACGCAGAGCTGCATTTGCTTTGTGCACGTCAGGGATCTCCAGGATTACAAGAAAGCGGGTGGCCCCAGGGAACTGGGCCAGTCAGTGGGGTTTCCCAGTAGACACTTGTGATCATGCCATCTGTTAAGTTGCAGCCACCCTGGGCAGGGTGAAGTTTTGGCCCAGGTTCCGTGGGACCAGCCGGCTTCCCTGCCTTCAGTTTCCTGGACATCCAGGTGGGAGTCGGCTGCAGCTGGCTCGTCTCTGGGTCACGTAACCAGACACTTGATTTCAGAATCACTGTTGCTTTAAGAAGATGTGGAGAAGAATTCAGGATCGGTGGTTCTCTTTCCGTGGTCTCGTTTCAGGTTCAAGGTTGAGGGCCTCCATCGGATGTCATCCTCCGGCAGATTCTTGGGGCCGTTTAGCTTTTTAATTTTCCATGATGAACAGCTCAGACTTGTCAGATGTTTGCTGGAGACAGGATGTCAGCACCTATTCGCTCTCTGCCCTCTTCTTTGGAATGAGAGACTGGCGGCTACAGTCAGGCTAGGCCGGGGCCTCTGCTCCTGGCACTGTGTGTGTGTGTGTGTGTGTGTGTGTGTGTGTGTCTGTGTTGGAGGGAGCAGGGTTATTCTCGAGGGGGCAGCCCTCGCTGGAAAGCCTTTCTCCAGTTTCTCAACAAATACAGAGGGTCGTCTGGTCGGTGGGAGTGGGCTGACCTGGTCTACAAGTGAGCTCTGAATCCAGGCTGTCCTCCACCTGGAAACCCCCCTATCATCACAAGGTGATGAAGGACAACTGAGTGGGGATTCAGGGGGATCTTGGCAGGACGGGGGGTCCCCCTGCTCTGGCCTCTGGTTTTCTGGTACCAGCACCTCCTTTGCCTGGCATCCCAGGCCGCCCAGGGCCCTTCTGTGGGGTGGGGGCCAGCTCCATCTCTCCCCCCGTGTGCTGTTGCTTTAGGACCAGGACTCAGCTGAAATGGCAGGAATCCTTCTCGGTCTCGTACGGGGCCTGGTGTCCTGGCTGTAGGACCTTCAAGCATCTCTCTGCTCGGGGTCCCAGGATGCCAAGCCCCACTCAGGGGAGGAAATAAAACAGGGTGTTGATCTGAGGGGAGGGGCGTGGCGAGCCAAGTCATCAACCTCACCATGCCCCGTGCACCATCCAGGGTTAAGCACTCAACTTCCCCTGGTTGCCTCTTACTTTGACCCATCAGTATTATCTGAAAGAAATACCCTCTGGACTTAGAAATGGTGAGTCCTTAGAGAAGACCATCCTCCTGTTTACCTGGATGTTCTTAACTGTGGGACACTCACAGTTGCCCTTTCTGTGGTCAGCTGTAGCCAGACCCACATGTTGTGACCTTCCCTTATTCTCCCACAGTTCTCGGTCACGGTAATAGTTCCAGGAAGGCCCCAGCCAACCCCGTATCAGACCAGTAATCCACCCGCGCTGTTTTGAAAGTCAGAGGAAATAGCTGCTTTTAGGACATGTTGAATTTGCTGAAGAAAGTTGTCAGGAGCGCTAAATGAGAGGATGAAAGAACACTCAGAATAATGGAATTGGGATCAGCCTGACATCTGTGTCGCCCTAACTTTGAAAGCTATTTATACTTGTTCCGTAGCAGTTTCTGTGAGAAATTAGAAAGATACACAAAAGGGAAGAGGGAGCTTAGCAAATGTGGCCTCTTCATTGGAAATAGCTTCCAGGCAAAAAGGAAAAAAATCCTTTGCTCACCGGTTGGCTGTTGAGAATCCACGCAGCTTTCGCATTGTTCACAATTTGGTTCTGAGAATAAAAATGATGTATTAAAGAGTAGATGAAACCTCAGTTGCCATTTCAGTGGTAGAAAATAAATTTGCTTTTGGCTGTTAAAACTGAAATAAATCAATAGAAAAATGCAAGCCTGCCCACTTTCAAGTCAGCAGTTTTTGTGTGTGTGTGGTTTATGTATCTTTGGATCAGTTATGAAGCCGTGGAACTGTTTAGGGAGAATGTGTGTGTGTATATGTGTGTGTGTGTATTTATGTTATATATATTTACTTTAGAGTGTTCTCATCTGATTTATTTTTCAAAATCATGCAACAGATTTTTTTTTGTCTATTCAACCTATCCTTTTTATAAAACAGCTTTAATGAGATGTAATTCACATGACATAAAATTCGCCATTTAAACCATATAGTTCAGTAGCTTTTAGTAGATTCACAGATGTGCGCAACCAGAACCATGTTTTCTTTTAGAGCAAGTCTTCATATTAAAAGGAAACCATGTACCTATTAGCTGTTAGCCCCCTATCTTCCTATTCACCTCCCCCACCCTAAGCAACCAAGAATCTACTTTATCTCTTAATTTCTTTATTCTGGACCTAAGATGAATGGAATCATATAGGATATGGTTTTTTGTGTATCTGGTTTCTTTCACTTAACATCATGTTTCATGGTTCATCTATATGGTGGCTTATATCAGTACTTCATTCCTTCATATGGCCACATGATATCCCACTGTATGAACAGGCTACATTTATCCATTCATCTGTTGATAGAGTGGTACCACTTTTTGGCTCTTAGGGATAATGCTGCTATAAACATTCATGTACGAGTCTTTGTGTGGACATGTTTCCATTTCTAGAATTAAATTTTTTGAGCTATCTTTACTTGTTTTCCATAATTCATTTACTTTTTTATATGCTCTTCTCCTGGCCCTAAAGGAGGACTGATTCTCAGATGAGGTTCTGATTTCCCCTGACTTGTCTGAATGTTAGAGCTTGCAAAGGCCTTCAGGGGAACATAGTTCTGCCCCATTTTGCA
Source organism: Ovis canadensis (assembly GCF_042477335.2). Taxonomy (NCBI): domain Eukaryota; kingdom Metazoa; phylum Chordata; class Mammalia; order Artiodactyla; family Bovidae; genus Ovis; species Ovis canadensis. The sequence continues at coordinate 58,976,240 of NC_091266.1, read as the reverse complement.
GATGGAGAAACTGAGGCACAGAGAGGCCACACAGAGTCAGGATTGAATCTGGGTTTTCAGAGTCGATTCAGTTACCCTCAACATTCTCCCTGAGCCCTTTTACTAAGCGGCAGGTCACCCTCTTGATTGGCTGGGGATGGTAAACGCAGGCTGGTTGGGCTGACAGACGGTGACCACCTGGCCCTCGCCCGCTGTCCTAACACCCTCTGACCTGCAGAGGCCCCGCAACAGCTCATCCTCCTCCAGCTGCCAAGCGAGAGCTGCAGCTCGTGGCTTGTGGCGCCAGTGCCTCCTGAGTTCTTTCCCTGCAGCGGCAGGAGGCCAGCGCTTATCCGGGGAGTAATTAAATTAGGAACCAATTCAGAGAATGAAATTTTATCTGATCTGGCTGAGCCCATAAACACGGGGCTGTGCTTGTGACTCCAGGGTGCATTATGAAGTTGATTTTTAAAGAGGCTGGGCCACAACAAGGAAGGAAACGCACAGGGCCAGCCGGCAGCTCTCCCGGGCAGGGGTGCTGCTGTGGCTGGGGGTGCATTCCCGGGTCTTGAGCCGAGTCCCCAGGCTAGCTTTTGTATTGTGACTGGAATGTTCTCGGCGCTTCGGAAGGCTCACCTGTTGAGATCCTCCTGGATCCATTTCATGCTCTTAATGTTGACACCGCAACGCACCTCTATAACTACATTCAGAGGGAACTTTGCCGGAAGCTGGTTGGTTCTAAATGCAGGTTCTAAATCTAAAGCCCTATGGGGCTTTTTAAAAGAAAACACATATTCCAGTCCTGCGTGAGCTCTTCAGGAGTGGGTCCCAGGCGTCTGTGTATGTGTATGCTCGTGTGTGCGCTTGTGTGTGCACGTGGGTGCTCATGTTTGCACGTGGGTGCGAGCGTTAAGCTCTTTAAGATGGAACGTAGTAGTGATCACAGCTGTTCTTCTGAGAAGGATTTCCAGTTCTTCTGTGGCAAAAATGGGGGCCGGTAACCTGCAGAGATCTCAGGAGCGAGCCTCTTTTATCCTCCGTCTGTCCTTGACTGTGACTTTCTTTGGGGTTTTTTTATTGGATTCCCTGGATGTAGCTAGCATACGTGTTCTATCACTGCAGCTTCCGTGGGATGTTAGCTCTGGTTTTCTTTTCTGCATGAATGGCCCTCATCTCCACTAGGGCCCAGCCAGAGGCCCAGGAGTCACCTTTGGCCTTTAGCATGTCGCTGCAGGAATTACCTCCTTTCCGTCTCTGCCATCAGAAGGTTATTTGTCCCTTTAGGATAGGAGGTGTGTCTTATTCAAGGTTATATCCCCAGGACGCAGGCCATGGGAAAGAACGGTTGGCTGGACGGACAAGTGGCTGAAAGGAGGAAAGGCAAAAATACGCTGAATCCCCCCCTTGATCCTGCAGCTTGGCTCAGGAAAACCATTTGGGAGCCTGACCCTTCATCTTCAACTCTTCTGACTCAGGCTCTGCCCCTCCTTTAAGAGTCACCATCCAGTGATGGAGGACCTACTGTGTGTCCAGCGCTAAGAGCTGAGACTCTAGCAGTGACTTGACAAACAGGGTCCATCTCATAGACAGATTCATAAATATCAGAGAACAGATAATAATAAGTGCTGCATGTTAGGAGGTGACTGTCTGGGTGATTGGAGAAGGCCTTTCCAGAAAGGTGACGTTTAAGCTGATTCTTGAACGACAAGAAGGCACACGGTCTATAGCTCAGAAAGGGCATCCCAGGCAGAGGGAACAGCCAGTGCCAAGATCCCAGGAGGGGATCAGTTGATGGGATGGGATTGGGTCGGTCTGGGAGAGCAGGTCAGGGAACTTGGTTTATAGCACACTCGGGTTGAATCAAGTGTTCTTTCATTTCCCTTTGAACATGTTAGTCGTTCAGTTATGTCTGACCTTTACAACCCCATGGACTGTAGCTCACCAGAATCTTCTGTCCGTAGGATTTTCCAGGCAAGAACCGGAGTGGGTAGCCATTCCCTTCTCCAGGGGATCTTTCCGACTCAGGGATCGAACATGAGTCTCCCACTTTGCAGGCAGATTCTTTACCATTTGAGTCACCAGGGAAGCCCATTGGGGAAGCTCCTTTACAGCTTCGCTTTCTCATTGTCTCTCATCTCTGGGTGAAGAACCCTTGTCCCGTGCTGGGCTGGCCTGCAGCTGCTGTGGTTTCAAAAGGTAGGGCTAGTGAGAAGCAAAACCCCCATCCTTTCTGTGAGCTTGTGAGCAGAAGCTATTTTTATGTAAGCACATGCTTGATGGGAGAAGTCTTGGGTGGGCAGCCGAAACCGCACTCATGAAAACAAGACTGAAATAGTCCGTGAAATCCCAAAGATGAGTATGTGGCTGTTCACTTGAGTTTGGTGTTGACTCCAGACAGCCTGGTTCAGGGAGAGGGCACCCTTTGGAGAGGGACCGGGGCATAGCAGTCTCCCCAGCTGGTGCGGCCCCTGCCTTGAGCCTTGCTTTCTTCCCCTGACCTTGACCAAGTCCTATCTGTCCCTCAGGACTTGACTTCCTCCGTGCCCTCATGGGGAGGTTCTCCCCCCCCCACGGCTCCCCACACCTGGCCCTGATGTCTTGATATGTTGATAGCTTGCCAGGAGTCCCCTTAATCTTTTGGTACTCCTGGATTCTGCCCATAATTTTATTTTAGTTTTTTAATTTGAAGTAATTTTAGACTCATAAGAAGTTGAAAAAATAGCACAGAGTTCTGTGTACTCTTCAACCAGCTTCCCACAATGATAACATCTTACATAACCACAGAACATTATCAAAACCAGGAAACTGACTCAGGTACAATCCCATCACTATGCTACAGACCTTGTCTGGCTGCCATCTAATTTCATTAAACCTAGGGAGCCCCAGCCCTTTGGAAGCACCTTAGAATTTCATGAACTTCAGTGTTGTCATTTATCTTTTAGATTGTTTTTGGATCCCTCCCAATTGGCCATCAATTAAATTAGTTTTTATCAGATTAACAAATTCTGGAAGACCCGTGGTTTATGCGTTTCATGCCTCTGTGTGCCCACCTGGAGCTTTGTAGGTGCCTCCTCCCTGGGTATGCGCACAGCCTTCTTCTCTAGATCTGAGAGACTCTCAGAGACAAGGAACCTATAATATATAGAAAATACTTTGGTAAAATGGAGAAGGCAACAGCACCCCACTCCAGTACCCTTGCCTGGAAAATCCCATGGATAGAGGAGCCTGGTAGGCTGCAGTCCATGGGGTTGCGAAGAGTCGGACACAACTGAGCAACTTCACTTTCACTTTTCACTTTCATGCATTGGAGAAGGAAATGGTAACCCACTCCAGTGTTCTTGTCTGGAGAATCCCAGGGACGGCAGAGCCTATGGGCTGCCGTCTATGGGGTCGCACAGAGTCGGACAGGACTGAAGCGACTTAGCAGCACCAGCAGCAGCAGTTTGGTGACATGGGCTTCACTGGTAGCACAGTTGGTAAAGAATCCACCTGCAATGTGGGGGACCTGGGTTCAATCCCTGGGTCGGGAAGATCTGCTAGAGAAGGGATAGGCTATCCACTCCAGTATTCTTGGGCTTCCCTTGTGGCTCAGCTGGTAAAGAATCCGCCTGCAATGTGAAGGACCTGGGTTTGGTCCCTGGGTTGGGAAGATCTCCTGGATAAGGGAAATGCTACCCACTCCAGTATTCTGGCCTGGAGATTTCCATGGACTGTCTAGTCCATAGGGTTGCAAAGAGTCAGACATTACTGAGCAACTTTCACTTCACTTTGGTGAAATAGAACCCAGGACAGGGAATTAAGAAACTTGAGTTCTGATGATAGTGACCTACATTTGGGTGCTTAGTATGTGCTAGGTTTTGCATTATTCCACTTACTCTCAGCAACCTTGCGACAGACATGATTAACACCCCCATTTTACAGATGTGAAAACTGAGGCTAGAGAGGGTCACCCTACCCAAATTTTGGTAACTTATGAATGATAAGAGTTGGGACTTGAACCCAGGCAGTCTGACTTCAGAGGTCGCTGACTTACCTTGTGGGGCTGCCCTCACTTTTTCAGGCCTTTACACTTCTAGTTCCTGTTCTCACTGACTGCTCTGTGTCCTCAGGCTGCTTACTTGACTTCTTTGAGCCTCTTTCCTCATCTGCAACACGAGGGACTTGACTGAGAAGATGTCATGTCCCTTCCATCTTTGAATGGTGAAAACAGGTATACCAGTAGAGGAGGAAACACTCCAAAGATCTGAAGGAAATTTCTACCCTGTGCCTTGTAGGTCATTTTCAGGTTGGGAAGATTTCTGCAGCCTCATGTGGTTTGATGGGGAACCTCCATTCCAATTGAATTATGCTCCAGTGCATTTTATTTTTTATTGTTTTTCATCGCACTGCATGGCATGCAGGATCTCAGTTCCCCAACCAGGGATCGAGCCTAAGCCCCTTGCGGTGGAAGCACAGAGTCCTAACCACTGGACTGCCAGGGAAGTCCCTTGCTCTGGTGTGTTTTACTTACACCACATACAGACTGATTTCTTCAAGATGCAAAATCCCCATGCAGCCTGCTATGTCTGAAGCCCCTACTTTCAGCTCTGGGTCAGAGTGATGCTTGTAATAACCAGAAGATGCTGTGTGAAGCTGCTCCTGGTCAGCCTCACGGGCAGCATGAGTTACCAGATGCCACCAGCATGAGATGCGCAGATGTTATCAGCTGATACGTAATTGATTTGGCATCCTCTGTAAAGGCAGGTTAAAATTAAGCTTGTTGGTAAATGGTGTTTAAACCTCGCTGTCTGGGGACGAGTGGCAAAAACTAACAGAGCAAGGCACTTGTGGAAGGGCTTGATTTTTTTTTTTCCAGATTGTGGAATGAGTTCATCCCTCAACTATGGTAAAGATTTTCCTATTTAAAGGGGCTGGAAGTGTGTAAGCTTCCGATCATAAATTTCATAGGAGTGCCTGTGAGATGGCTAGACTGTGGGATGGCCGTGTAATCACATTAGCTTGATAAATTAAAGGTCCCCATATTTTTTAAATCATCAGGCCGAGTTGCATTAGAGTAGATACTGCGATGAATCAGAGCTATGATAAATGGGCTTGTGGAAACTCCTGGTATAGAATGGAAGGTACTAAGTCTGCAGTGATCCTGGAAAGGTCCCTGCTGAAACCAACGATGGGATTAAACCCTGGGCATCTTGCCATTTTCTAAGTATCCATTTGTATTGATATTTAATACTTTGGACTTCCCTGGTGGTTCAGCCGGTAAAGAATTCACCTGCAATGTGGGAGACCTGGGTTCGATCCCTGGGTTGGGAAGATCCCCTGGAGATGGGATGCAAACCCACTCCAATATTCTTGCCTGGAGAATTCCATGGACAGAGGAGTCTGGCAGGTTACAGTCCGTGGGGTTGCAGAGTCTTAGCTGTTACATGTACCAGGAATCAGAGAAGCTCTTTGGATGTGATTTCTTTCCCTGTTGTATTACTCTTTCATTAACTCTAGAACTGGCACTATAATTTGTAGACCTTAGTACAACATAAAAATGCAAGCCCCTAAAGGATCTGCCTGCAGTGCAGGAGACCTAGGTTCAATCCCTGGTCGGGAAGATCCCCTGGAGAAGGGAATGGCTACCCACTCCAGTATTCTTGCCTGGAGAATTCCATGGACAGAGGAGCCTAGCAGGCTATAAATCCATGGGGTCACAAAGAGTTGGACATGACTGAGCAACTAACACTTTATGAAAAAATTATTAAGAACTTCAAACTGGGCTTCCCTTGTGGCTCAGCTGGTAAAAAATCCGCCTGCAATGCGGGAGACCTGGGTTAAACCTCTGGGTTGGGAAGATCCCCTGGAGAAAAGAAAGGCTACCCACTCCAGTATTCTGGCCTGGAGAATTCCATGGTCTGTATAGTCCATGGGGTCACAAAGAGTCTGACATGACTGAGCGACTTTCACTTTCTCAAACCAGGGAGAGCAGAGCATTAACCAAGTGCCCCTCTGGGCACCAGGCCCCGTGCGACTGCACAGGTTGTGGCCCAAGGAGCTGGCGTGAGATAGCTTGTGTCATGCCCACCCTAGACCACCTTGACCTACAGCAGCTTGTGTACACCATAGCTTGTGAGTACCAGGAGGGCCGGGCTGCGGCCGCATCACCTTGGTTTGCTCTGCGGGCTCTGGCGGGGTTCCTGACCCCCTTCATGCTGAGGAGAGACTTGCTGAGATCAATTGGGACACAGAGGGATTGCCCTTGTCTGCTAGTGGGATTACATGTGACTTTCTCAGAATCTGCACATCAGAAATCTGGAAAAATCCACCTTTGGGCTCTTCAGAATGGACGGCATGAAGACCAAAACTCCTACTGTCTGCAGCTCAACTTGGAGAAGAATTCAAAGCGTTTCTGGACATCTCACAATGGTTTATGTGTGTGTCTATTTGCAGCCCCGGGGCCTCGGTCCTTAGAGAACCAGCCGCATCCCTCTGGACTTTCATCTCTGGTTGTCCCCAGCTTGGGCTCTGCCCTGCCAGCTGAGTGGAAGACCCCTGGAGAGAGTCCAGGATTCCAAGGCCACCATAGGTCAGCCTCGTCATTTCCCAGCCCTGGAGTGAAGCTGTGGAGATGGGAGGGGGTGGACGGCGCATCCGGGCGAGGAAGCGGACCCCGGCAGCCGAAGCCTCTCTCCTCAGGAGCCAGTGGCTGCTGGGCTTGGAAAAGCCCACTTCTTTGTGTGAAGTCTTTGTTCTCTCCAGCGTGTTGAGCTGGGGCTTGTACGGGCTCAGTGGGTGCCTGTTTCCTCTTAGAAGCCAGTGGAGAAGCGGAAGGTAGCATCCCCGGGCTGGCTGCCAAAGGGAGGGGAGGTTCCAGCGGAGGAGAGCTGGGACTTGCCGGGTTTACATTGGAACTGGAGATCTTGAATGAGGATTAAAGTTATTTTGTACTCAGGGAGGAGGCTGGAGCTTGCTTCACTCAGAATCCCTAAGGACAGCTCTTTAGAGCCGTGTCTTGGGGCGGTGGGGGAGGGGGCGGTGTGGAGAGCTACTGTGGATTCCCCCCTCTTTTGTTCTCAGTTTGTACAGAGGTCACCAGGGGTGTGAGCTCAAAGGGAGCCAGAACGCCATGCTCGCCTTTCATTGTCACAAGCCTCTGGGTTTGAATGGGGCTGCGAAACTCCAAGAAAGAAGCCGTCTTTAATTCCTGTCCTGGCTGGGGAGGAAGAGCTGCTCGGCAATCGGAGTGGTTCTGGAGGCCACGTCTACCCTTGCTGAGCCCAAGACAGTCTGCAGTACCTGGGTGTCCGGAATCACATCCTCCCATTCAAGGCTGTGTTCATCCAGGACTTAACTCACTCGGGAAATGACACGTTATCGCACCTTGGTCTGCAAACAAAAGCTGATTTTATTTATTTTCCTTGTGAAGACATCCGCAGTCATTGTTTTTACTTTGAAAAGAAAAATAACTGGAAGAAAAGCCCATAATATTTTTATTAGCTGGTGTGGGACATTTGGATACCTTAAATAATAAGGTTGGGTTTAAAACTATTGGGGAAAAAAATCTTGATGTGTAAACCAAAAAAGAGAGAGAGAGAGAGAAACCCGAAAAGATGAATATGCAGAACCTCACAAATCCCTCTTACCTCTGCAAAACCTCACCAACACTGAAGTGGCCGGGATCTCATCTGTGGGGTCCACCCACTGTGTCCATGCCTCGCCCAGCCACACTGCATGGAACCTGCTGACGAATGAATCGGGGCCCAGATCCCTGTTTTGGGCTGTGAGCTGGCTTTCTTGGACGATGACCTCAAATGGAAGGACACTGTAAAGACTGTGGTCAGTGCTTAATGTCAGTCCGTCTCCCTTCCAGCCCTGAGAGGTAGGTAACCTGATCCTTGTTTGTAGAGAAGCTGATAAAGCTCAGAGAGGCTTGGGTAACTTGCCCAGGGTCAACCAGCTGGCCGTGGCTGGGCTGAGATTTGGTTCTAGGACTTGCCCCATGGCTGCACGCCACTCTTTCTACAGAAGATGTCAGGGAGAGGAAGAAAGGACACTGACCGACAGCCAGGTGTTGGAGATGCCTTGGTGTCCCCATTCTGAGCCTTAACTCACAGATGGACACAGACACGGAAACAGACAACTGGCTACCAGGGAGCTGGTGGTGGCTAAGACACGCCTGGTTCCTGCCTGCATGGAGATCGCTTTCTAGTGGGTGGACGAGACCCAAACGCTGAGTCAAGTGACTTATTTCAGCAGTGATGAGTGCCCTAAGGGAGATGAAGGGCAGGGGTGTTGCGTGCATGTGCCCATTGGTACACTGAGCAAGCGTGGCCAAGGGTCCATGGAGGTGTCAGAGAGTTCCAGGGAGTGATGGAGGAAGCTGGGAGAAGAGTAAGGCACAGGAAGCTCTGAGCCCAGAGAGGAGGGAGGGATGGCCTAGCAGGCCTCCTGGATGGGCACAGTCTGTGATGTTGGGACAGTGACAGGGGTGGTCATGGTGACCTTGAGTGACGTGCCAGGACCTGGGGCCTCTTTCCTTAAGGTTCAAAATGTGGTGGGCTTCTTGTCCCCTGGGCACCAGATGGGATTCCATAGTGACCAACTCTCTCCAGGATCAAAGAGCGTGTTCCCTTCTCACTTTAAAACTCATGGGCTTCCCTGGTGGCTCAGACAGTAAAGGATCTGCCTGCAATGCGGGAGACCTGGGTTTGATCCCTGGGTCGGAAAGATCCTCTTGGAGAAGAGAATGGCCACCCACTCCAGTTTCTTGCCTGAAGAATTCCATGGACAGTGGAGCTGGTGGGCTACAGTCCGTGGGGTCGCAAAGAGTCGGACACAACTGAGCGACTAACCGACACTTAGACCTCATAGCTGCCTGGCCTGCAGGTGGCTGCCAGGCTGAAATGGCCCCACGACATGGCCCAAGAGGACTGGGGCTTGCAGCCTCCTTGCCAAGTCCACCCTGAGAAGAACCCTTTAAGACCCTGGAAACCCTTAGAATCTGGGAATTGGAGGTCATTAGCCTCCAGACCGAGACATGGGTTGTAAAATCAGCCCTGAATGGTTATGAGCAGAGGTGGCTTTGGTTTGGTGCCTCTGAAAGGAAGTGGGCATCTCTCTGAGAACATTGTCCTTCAGGGTCAAAGCGAGAGAGTGGAATTGTATGGGCGCATTCATGCACGAGTCAAATTCCTGTGTGCCCTCTGCTTCTCTCTTAGTTTCTTATGGAACAGAAACCTACCACCACCCATTCTTTTTTCTTTTTATGAACTTTTCCCTCCCGTGGAGGAAAGCAGACCTAGCTGGAGAGCATCTGCAAAGGTTCACAGCTTGATGGACTTGCATAAACAGAACTTATCTGTGTAATAGCATCTCGGTCGAGTGTGGAAACCATACCCCAGAATTGCCCAGTTCCATTCTACTCACTGAGCACCCCCCACCAGCCCCCAGTCAGGCAAGATCACCATCGTCATCTCCACCGCCTCTGCCTGTTTTTTATACTTAATATAAATGGAACTATGTGGAATGTTCTCTTTTGTGTCTACTTTCTTGCGCTCAGTACTGCATCTGTGAGATTCTTCCCTGGTGTTGCAGTGTTAGTTTGGCCTTAACAGCCAGGGCTCTGAGCATCCTAATTCTAGTGCATGGCCTTGAGCAGCGTGAGGATGCATTTCTGCTGGGCATGGACCTACGAGTAGAATCGCTGGTCTTTGGGAAACAATGTGCTCAGTATCCGTACGTGTGGCTAGTCTTCCAAGGTTTTGTCCTGAGTACGGTTCCCACCAGCAGCATATGAGTCTCCTGAAAGATGAAATAAGAGCCTGGAACAAATATACTGTGAGACTGACGCCCCTTTGGTCCTCTCCCTGCAAAAGACTCTGGGGGATAACTGCTGACTGTCCTGCAGGCTTGCGTTGAATGAATAAACTGGGATCTGAGTAGAGAGAGTCCCTGTGATGCCCCAGAGAGTTGTCCCTCCCTCCTGGGATTCTGCACCCCATGGTCACGTTTCACTGGGAGCCAGTCTTTGTGCCTGAACTTAGGAATGGGGAAGAGCCCAGCATTTAGCCACTGTCCTTTGGGGCGTCATCACTGAAGAAGAGCCTCTAGGCTGATCCTTGAGTTGGAAATGGCTGGCCTGGGGTTCCTTCCTCCTGGAGCAGGGATGAGAAAGGAGAGCTGCCACCACTTAGATTTTATTTGCAAATGGGTTCAGTCCCAGAACCAACCGGTTCTGCCCACTCTCTCCTTGTGTATAGCCTGACCAGCCAGACTTTCCCCGACTGTGTTCAAGGCAGAGAAGGAACTTTTTCTTCCCACAAGGCTGATGTTCAGGGTGACTGGGGGGTCTAAAGCAGTGAGAAGAGGCAGCTGGCATTTCCCAGGTGTCCCTGTGTTCACACCATGGGCATGTTGTTGTCCATGATATGGACAGGAAACGAGGAGAAAGGATTCTAGAAGTCCTTGAATGCAGAGTCCTATGGGGCCAGCCCAGGCTGAGTGCCAAGGTGTGAATGCTGCCCTCGTTCCATCAGATTCCTAATTCACAGCAGCGGCTGTGGCTGCATAAGGGAGGCTTGGAAGGAAGGAATATCCGTGGCCATTGGCTTGAGGCTTGAAAGTGAGTAGGAGAGAGTGCCTACCTGCCTCACCCTGCCCGCAGTAGATTCTGCAGATCTGGGGCTGGGGTGAAAGCTGTTTTATCTTGTGCCCTACGGAGTCTTACATCCATTTTGGGAAACAGTGATTTCCCAGTGCCTTTTGTTGGGAGGCCAGGTAGGCAGAGGAATGAAGGAGGTAAGAAACAGAGTCCCCCTCGGAGGTCCTTGGTTAGGCAGGGTTGAGCTGGTGGGCTCAGGAGGGGCAAAGCTGGGCTCTGTGCTCAGGTGTCCCTTGGCAGGAGCTCCTGAGGGGACAGTGGTGTAATTGGTGGTCTTCTCTGCCTCGCTTGTTCAAAGTCAGTCACTCAGGTTTTTACAACCTGAAACCATACACTCATGAGTCCTGTGGTCTTGCTGGTCTCTGGGGAAACACCTGGCTCCCCACCCTCTGAACCCAGGCCTCAGCCCTGCACTCTGCTTGTCAGGGTTTTCCCTTCTGTCGCTGGGTGTGGAGGAGGCACCTTTCAGCCTCCTAGAGCCGCTGGGCTCCCCCACCCAACCCCGTGGGACCAGCCCTCCTGACTTCTGCAGGGTCACACCCTTCACACCCACAGATGGCATCTGAAAACTGCAAGGGTGAACCTGAACTTGGCAAGACTCTCGTGTCTCCTGGCTGTATGGTCTGTGTGGCCTTGACTGGTGCTCGAGCTAAACTTGCAGAATTCAGATGAACCTGATTCTCCCTGTGTTTGGGAGTCAGGGGATATAGGGAAGCAAGCGAGATGTTGATTTGGGAGTTTGCACCTTTGCCTGGTGGAGCCCGAATTTCAGATCACTGGTCTGAGGTGGGGGCCTGCGGGGCACGATACTGAGCTGAATGTCTGTGCAGCGACAGGGCTCTGAGAGGCAGAGTCCCCACTATGACTGGTCGTTTCCCACTCATGTCTGCTGGTGGCTTAGCCCAGAGAGGGACGTGCTCAGACCTGTGCAGACACTTTCTTCCCAGCTTGCATTTCTCCTTGCTCTGCCATCTTTGTGGGCTTGGGGCCCCAAATACCATCAGATCTAAGGCTGGAAATAAAAAAATGATCCTTTTTAAAAATTATTCGAATTTATGTTTCTTATTACAATTATCTGCATTCTTATTACAATCTGCAGTTATTTGCAAGATAAGGTCTCTTTAAAAGAATAATTATTTCCTCTGCCTCTCTGATTTTTTTTTTTTTTTGGTAAGAGTAGGGCTATCAAGACAGGTGATATGAAAGCAGAATTTTTAATAAGAGTGCAGTGATTCTTTTTCAACCAGCTTAGAAGACATTAAAATAAATGTAGGCGCTTTGATCTTCTCTTTCTGTACTAGAATATGAAGGATCAGTTGTTGCAACAGACAGCGAAGTAATTTGTTTCTGATGCATTTCAGAGAGCTGGCTTTCCAGAAGAGGCCAGAATGAAACATGGGATGGCATGACACAGACCAGACCAGAGACACACCCAATATGTTTACTAAACACAAGTCCTAAGAGCAAGTGGTAATAGGAATAATAGTAATGATGATGATAAATATAATAACGGTAGTGACCAACCAGTCAAGCACCTGGGAGTACCAGGCTTCTTGCTCAGAGCGTTCCATGGTCATCTCAGTCCTCTGTGCAATTCTGTTAGACTAGACATTATGGTCATCACCCTCTCTTTCCAGCTGGGGAACTGGAGTGGGCTTGGGGTCAAGCTGTGGGGCCAGGACAAGGACCCTGGTCACCTGGTTGCCCTCTGTGCTCATAGCCACCTCCCTGCTCCCCAGGAACTCCTCATAAGTGGCGACTAGTCTCCACCACCATTGGCTCTGCCTCTGACCGCCCCCCAGCCCTCCCTGCCACCAGAGGGGGTGAAAACTGGAGGCAGCTACTCCTGCAATGAGCCATATGCTCATTTTTTGCCTCAGTTATTTCAGTAATTGAGGCAAAGGTTCTGGGAGTTTGGACATTAAGTATCTGGATAATTGCCTCAGTACATCATCTTCATTTTACATGTTTAGACCCAACCTTTAATGAAATTTGAAAACCCAGCTCTACCTGGAGAAGCAGTATTACTTTCTATTTCTAACTTTGCCCAAAGTAGCTGATGGGTTTGGCTTCTAGTTATCAGCTTCATTGCCAACATATAACCTCCTCCAAATGCCCTGTTTGTCAGACTTGAAAATCAACCTTGATTTGGGGACAGATTCCCTGACTTTTCCTTTCCTGGGAAATGAAGACTCTGAAAAGAAGGTCTCTTGGGAGCCTGGGGTTGGTTCTGAGGCTCTGTTCTGGTGACTAATGTCCCTAACTGGGTCACGGACGGGTCTCAGGAGGGTGGGATGGAAGTCTGCCTTTTCCTTCATCCCTCCTCAAGGCCCAGCACTGATGACTGAACAGATGGGTCAGGACCAGTGTGAAAGTGCCCGTGGTTTCCCTAAAGGATGTGAATGCAAATTAACGGCCAGAAAATATCCAAGGAAGATAAATGTCTAAGAGCTTCCTGCTACTTTTGAACATTTTCCCCCCTAATTTCTTCTTTGAGATCCCAAGGAGAATTTTAAAGAGGCTTCAAATATGCTGCTTGCAAGAGTCCTAGCACATTATCATAGTAAGTGGTGGGTGGTGTCGTCACATCACTAGGGGTCGGGGTCTGCGTGCCCGGTGATGTTTGGAGAAGCCCCGCCAGTGACTCTGGGGGCGTGCAAACAGCTCCTCTGCTCCTGCTGCAAAGCCCCTTTTGGGTCAGATCTCAGCGGGAGTGGGGGTGACCGGGGCAAGAGAAAGAGGTCAAAGCTCTGGGAGGTGCTCACACAATCCTGCCATTTCCCCAAGGCCCTGCCTGTTCCCAGCAAGCTGTGAGGGGACCAGGAGGGGGCCTTGGCACTGACCCCACCCCTCTAGGAGCGAGGTGACTGGCAGTCCAGGTAGGGGTCTCCCTTCTCCCCAAGCTGAACCGCCTCCATCTCTTTTTCCATTGTAAAGTGAATGCTATTGGCCATTCGTAGGGAAAAACTTCTTTGGGGTTTGTTCATGATCATTCGTTTCCGCTCAGCATTTTTACAACTGCAGAAAAGTGTGTGAAAACCTCAGAAACACTGAGTTAACTAACCAAAGGCGGCCCAGCAATGTTGTAAAGTGTGTTTTGTCATCCTAAAGTGAAAATAATCCTAGGGTATGAACAGTCAGGAAAAAAAAAAGTCAACCCGTATTGCTTTGTGACAACGTCAGCTTTTCTTGTGGCCAATTTTAGAGGAGGAGGGGTGGGTGAGGCTGGAGAAAGGCAGTAGTGACAGGCCCGTGGAGGGGTCATTAAAGAGGCTCCAGTCTCCCCCGGTCCTAACCTGCTGGCACAGACTGGTTGGCACTTAAACCCATCCAGCCCTGGCACTCTGGAATGCCATGAAGAATTACTTTAACCTGAAAATCTGGTTTCTCCTGCCCATAAAAACCAGTAAATCCTTCAAACTGATTGAATGAAGGAGCTCATTTATTTACATAGTAATTGGTATTTTGTCTCTTTTAAGTATAGAAGAGGGGAAAGTGGCTGAGGAGAACACACTCCCCCCTTCAAAAAAAAAAAAAGAAGAAGAAAGAAAAAGAGAAAGACAGAAAGGAAAAAGCTAATTTGGATTTTCAGTTGACTCTGAATACTTGATGTTTTTGAAACATTTCCAGATTTCCTTTACAGGAAAGGAATGAAAAGGATCCAACAGGAGGAAGAATTTTCTTTTTTCCCTCTTTTGTCCTGAACTCAGTCCTGGGGTTTTGTGGCTTGTGCTGAGAAACTGGGTAGGCTGAGTACGTTTAGAAAAATTTGCCTGAAGGGGTTCTAAGAACTGAAAATGAGTGAAAAGCAAAAGAAGATGGAAAAAACAAAACTTCCGGCCACAGATAAGAATCATGTAATTTGCTAAGACATATCATTTGGTGTTTTCTTGAGGATGAAAGCTAATTTGGAACAGCGGGGAGGTACACTGGAGGTTAGGGGAGTAAGATACAGCCTCGGCCCCTGGTGGCCCTTGTTTCTGCTCCAGCAGAATTGAGGATGGGTGGGGCAGCCCTCTGGGTGCCCAAGCCTGGGGCCAGCCCACTGGACAGTCCTGCCCTTGAAACCAGCGTCAGCTGCAGGCCAGAGAGATACCAAGAAATGTCTTTTCAGTGCCATAGGGACTAATCCTAGAGAAGCAGATTCCAAAAACGTGCAAAATTTGAAATCCTATGTTGAACGTCAGCTCTCTCCCCTTCCCATCGTTGGGAATTCTCTGTTTGTGACTGTACTCTATTTCTGTATATGTTGCCTGCTTCCTGCCTGCCTTTCCAATTTCCTTCTTTAGGAAATATTTTAAAAGTGAGCAGAAGAGGCTCTCTTGCCTTCATAGAGCTTATAGTCCACTGGTCAAGGAAAATGCCAGCCCAACAAGCATGTAGGGGCTGACTTGGTCTGGGGTTGGGAGAGCTTGGCTGATATTGGAAGGGGGAGCAGGAGTCCATGGGTCAATGTAGAAGGAGATGGTAGCCCTCCAGGGAGGCTGGGGGAGTCAGATGGAGACAGAAACAGAGGCGGCATCTGCCTGGGGCAGAGTCCTGCCCTTTCCTTGAATGGAGAATGGTCAGCGTGGCTGCTGACCAGGGCTCAGAGGTTGGGGGCCTGCCCAAGGTCACCTAGGCAGGGGGTTGTTTCCGGGCCTTGTGGTATCAGAGCCATCGAATCGGGCACGCTCCTGCTTTGCTCACTGTATGTCGCTGGGGACACCAAGTCCAGTGCTCATTTGGTGCTCCAAGGCCTCTGCTGGGCCTTGCATGGGTGGACAAATCACCATGTAGGCCCTCGGATTGTGTCAGGAGAAGTTGTTACTGACTTTGAGCTGACTCAAGGTCTGAATATCTATGTGCTTTGACCAAATATTTTTCTGAACCGACCCAGAGCAGTTCTTGATAGAAAGTCAGCTACTAGGATTTTTTTTTGTCAACTTTTTAAAAGTTTGAGATTTTTTTAAGCTCAGGAAGAAGTCTGCTGTCTGCAAACAAGTGCCAACCTTCATCATGACGCCTGAACACTTTCCAGATCTTTATGGAAAAATTCCACTCTTCCATGGTTAATTCCAAGACGTTACATGTTTACTTGTTTATGTAGAACTGAGTTCCCAGGGCAGCTCTTGCTGCCCAGCTGTCTGCTTTTATAGCCCATATCACTTCCTCTCCCATCCCCTCTCTGCTTTGTGTGCATGTTCA
Source organism: Ovis canadensis (assembly GCF_042477335.2). Lineage (NCBI taxonomy): Eukaryota > Metazoa > Chordata > Mammalia > Artiodactyla > Bovidae > Ovis > Ovis canadensis. The sequence goes on along the minus strand of NC_091266.1, from coordinate 58,960,432 downwards.
GTCGCTGAGTTATGCCCAACTCTTTGCAACCCCATGGACTATAGTTCACCAGGCTCCTCCGTCCATGGAATTCTCCAGGCAAGAATACTGGAGTGGGTTGCCATTTCCTTCTCCAAGGATCTTCCTGAATCAGGGATCGAACCCATGTCTCCTGCATTGGCAGGCAGGTACTTTACCACTGAGCTGCCAGAGAAGCTCCCCTCTTTGCTTTAACTCGTTGCAGAAGGAGACTAGTCCTCTCCATCAGCAGGGTGGGCGTGGAGGATTCCACTGAAGCAGCATCTTACCAAGCTGTTCTTGGAGAACATGTCTTTGTTCTGATGGTTATTGAAGGTCCACCTCTCCAGCATCAAGAATCAAAACTTGGAAAGATGTTTTTCAAAAGAAATCATACCCCACCAAACACTTTCAGGATGTCTCTACTTAATGGAGAAGAGAAAATAATTCTTTTCCTTTTCGATAGGCTGATCTGTGTTCAGTGTCTGGGGTGATATGTCTATAAATAAATACTTACTTGACCTATTTATTTTACAGAGGTTGGGAATCTAGATTTCAGATTTGAGTGAGGTTATTAGAAACTGGGTCTCTTTTCTAAAAGTGTCAAGGATGTTAGAAGGAGAGTTTGAGACTACCATTTAAAATTATGTATTTATTGAATACTAAGGAGTATTGTGATTATTTTAACTGGTACAACTACATGTATTTTGGTTGCCATTTACTTTTTTTTAAAAAAAGGTTATATTCCATTTATAGTTATAAAATATTGGCTTAAACTACCACGTTTAAAATTAGTTTCTTCTCTGGGTCTCTCCTTCCATCCAAAATCTAGTTCTTGGCTCCACGTGTCCTGGTGGGACCAGTGTCACTGTTGCCGTGTCAGCAAAGGAGAGGGCCTGTTTCAATCAGTTTTGTTCAGATGTTGCTGACACGCAGCCTTCGCGACTTTCCTTCTTCCTGTCTTGCATCCAGGCCTGGCTGGGTCTTCGTACCCCAGGCGAGAGTCCATCCTGCTCAACTAAGATCCTGTCTGCAGAGTTGGGAGGGAGAGAAGGACATGGGGGAGGCGGTGGGGATCTGGTTGCTGTTTGCGGAGCACTTGGAGTTGGCGGCCCCGTGGAGGCATTGTGCACGAGTTGTCTTGACCCTCACCGTTTTCTGGTGGGTGCGTAATGCCACTGTCTCTCATCGATAGATGAGCAAACCGAGGCACAGAAATGTAAAGTGGTTTGCCCAATGGCACATGGAGCTTTGCAGGTGGCGTGGTAAAGAACCTGCCTGTCAGTGCAGGAAATGTAAGACATGCGGGTTCGATCCCTGGGTTGGGACGCTCCCCTAAAGAAGGAAATGGCAACCCACTCCAGTATTCTTGCCTGGAGAATCCCATGGACAGAAGAGCCTGGCAGGCTATAGTCCATGGGGTCACACAGAGTCGGACACAACTGAAGTGACTTAGTATGTCAAGGGCACATAGTAACCTGATGGGTATGCGTGCACGTCTCTGTGTGTGTGTTCACATACTTCTAGGGCATGGACTTCATCTTTAGTCCCAGCCACCATGCTTTGCCTTCCACGGGGGCAATGTGCCTGTTCCCACGCCATGCAGCTGTGGGAAGCAGCATTGGGGTCAAAGGAGTTAGAGGCTGATTTGGCCTCAGCACACAGTCAGTCACGAGACATCATCCTCTGGGGTCTCACTGCCCTTTCTGCTTGTGGTCCCTTGGCACTCTTCTGGATTGTGCATGTGGATGCCTACTCTAGGGACTTCTGTAGTCGGCTCAGGGATTCCCATGGCTGTGGCAGAGAGGGCAAGGGACATGTCCCTCCCAGGCTCACTCCCAGGCATGTCATTCTTGCTTAAATGCCAATCGGATTTGTGTTTCATTTTTCTTTTTTTTAAAAAAAGCAGTTGAGCATTATACTATGTCTGTTGGAGAGAGAAGATAACTTGAAAAGTGAAGGGATGAAGTAGAGCTTGACTGTAACTTCCCACTTGGCACTTTGCATAAACCCCTTCTGTGCCATGACACCTTGCCTTGTACAGCCCTGCAGTCTCTTTGCTGTTGCACCTGATGTGGGGAAAAGAACAAGAGTGACCCATTTTCAACAGATGAGAAAACTGAGGCTCGGAGATGGGACCTCATGTCCCAGGGACCTTGGCCCAGCCCACTTTCTATTTGCCACTCCTGTTTCCTCAACATTAATTGTCATCGTTGTTCCATCTTTCCCATCTTTGTGGTTGTAAAAGTGATACTCTATGTGAGTAAAATTGCAAGCTTGGTGATTGGAAGCCATAATGTATGTGTGGGCCCTGCCCCCACGCCCCCTATGAGAGGGGCGGCTTGGACTTCAGCTCATGTTTAATTCCAGCTCTACCACTTACTTGCTGTGTGATTTAGGACAGGCCACTTCACTGCCCAGGGCCTCGGTTTTCTTACCTGCAAAACGGAGCGATTGCATCTATTGTTATCGTTTCAAAGGCAAGGTACGTGAGAGGCACCTTAGTGCCTGCCATAATAGGTGTTCAGCTCCTGCTAGTTCTCCCAGGCCCTGTATCAGCGCTTCTCAAGCTCGCCCCTAGGGGACCCTGAAGGCAGAAGATAATAAGTTCTCACTGGAGTGCCAGGGGCTGTCCCCAGGCAGCTTGCAGAAGGCAAGACAAGCTGCAACTCTGTGCAGATTTTGTATCACTTAGCGATGTATCTGAGTATAACTTAATTTATAAACAATGTTTTCAGTGTTTAAACATGTAAAACCCAGAAGCTTCTAGTTGTGGCGTCCTGCAGCTCCTGGCATACCTTAGCACACTCCTGGGAGGTTGGCCCACACGTCCCCATGGCTCTGGGGTCTACACATCCCACCTGGGAGCAGTGCAGGAGTTGTTGTCCTTGCCTCTTGCCGCCGCTAGTAAGGGCTAGACCTGTCTTCGAGCAGACAGTGGATGTTCTGGAGAAATCCTGTTTCACCCTCATCTTGTTCCAGAACCCTCCAGAGGATATTGCGTTTCAGTCCGATTGCTCACTCTTTCCATACAAAAGAAATCCCAAGAACTGTTGTCAGGCAGTTCTTCTTGTTCAAGGGTTAACCAGATTCTTATTTCGCTTATCTTTGGAAATAAAACAATGTTTAAAACTATTCAGATCAGCAAGGCCATCTGGTGGGGAGTACGCAGCTGCTCCACATTCAATGGTTGCCACCTCTAATGTATTCATTGCAGAGAACCGCCACGCATCTGCAGGGTCATTATTCGCTGCTGGTTTTGAATATGTGAGCTCTGTCTGGGCAAGACCTCTTTCCTCCGCCCTTCCTGAAGGACATCTGAGTTGGGTATCTCCTGATGCTAGGCAGTCTTTTTACTCTTCCTGAAACCGCTTCAAAGCAGGTGAGAGGGTTCCGGACCCCCAAGTGAGGGGGAACAGAGCCAGCCTGCTCCTTGAGGCCCGAATACCTAGTCTCTGCATTATACTTGGGGCCACTTCTCTTTTCCATTCCTTTTCCTCTTTGTGGTAAAGAAACATTGTTGGAAGCTAGAATCTGCCTCTCATCTTTGTGGTCTAGGTGATCAAGGGCCAAAAGGATCCCCTTGCTGAAAATGTGCACTACCCCCCTGCACCCCCCCCACCCCCTCCGTAGTTAAGGTTTGTTATTACAGATGTTTGAATTCTTGAAAGCATGCAAAAACATACCTTAGTTATCAGGTACCTGCATTCCTGAGGTCACTGGACTCTGTGATGATGCATCATACTTTGGGAAGAAGAGACTGAGGGTCTAAGTGGTGCCGGGATTTGCTTACAGTCCCGTGGGTGGTTAAGAGGGGTCCCAGGTCTTTGGATCTAAGCCCTCTCTCTCCCGTTTTCTAAGTCATGTGGAGGGTGGAGTGTGTAGCATTAAATTCGTCTATAAAATGGGACAGCTACATGATGTTTTCCTGTTAGATTTTCATGACGTATAAACAGGATTATCCGTATAAATCCTAGCCTGCTGTCTGGACACCAGAAAGCCTTCAATAGATGTTAGCTCGTGTCATTTTTATTATTGTCACTAAATAGCAAAAGCCTTGCTCTGGATTTCTGCCAAGAGCTTGCTCCTTCACTCATTCATTTAAAAACTCTTCAGAAAATGCCCACCCCTGTGCCAGGCATGGTTGTTGTACAAGGAACTCCAGTACCTAAGTTGATTTGATTTCAGGATTGAGCATCGCTGACCCTACCTTTGTGGAGCTGACAGTACAATGGTTCAGACAGTCACGGGACCCTAGCCACGCCTCTTTGCCTGGGAGCCAGGGTGGCTGGTGCGGCTGGGTGAAAGCTGACCTCGCCACTCCTTGAGCCTCGAGTTCTGGGCAGGTTTCCCCTCGCGTTACTCCCTTATGTGATGGTGAGGTGCAGAGGGAGGTCATAGGCTTTGCAGCCAACACACTTGTGGTTGGATTGTGGTCCTGCCAGTGGCTACACATGGGGCTCCCGGGATATTTTTAACCCTGCTGTGCCTCAGTTTCTTGTATATAACTTGGGGGTCACAGTGCAGACCTCAGAGAGCTGCCATCAAGAAGAGAGCTTGCAGGCTTCCCTGGTGGCTCAGTGGTGAAGAATGTGCCTCCCAATGCAGGAGATGTGGGTTCAATCCCTGATCTGGGAAGATCCCACATGCCTTGGGGCAACTAAGCCCGTGTACCGCAACTACTGAGCCTGAGCTCTAGAGCCTGGGAGCTGCAGGTACTGAGCCTGAGCACCGCACCTAGAGAGTAGCCCCCACTCACCACAGAGAGGGAAAAGCCCGCACAGCAACAAAGACCCAGCACAGTCACAACTAAATAAATAAATAAAATAAAAGAAAGGACCTTGCGAGGCAGGGGTTGGAGCAACATTTGTTACCTTCTCTTTTCATCATCCCTGGAGCCACTTAAAACCCTAAACTGGACCCATGCTTTGAAGCATGTATCTCAGTCTGCACAAGGAGTGGTATTTCATTTCTAATGTCAAGTGTCTTCAAATAGACTCCACGCGGCTTCCTTGACATGCTGTGCATTGTAGGATTGTCCTTGCTTTCTCGCCAAGAACCGTGGAGGTGGGTGGGTCCCACAGCACCCTGGAAAGCTTGTCTCCAGTAGGTTCTGCCCTAATAGAAAACCGTCACCATAGATGTGCAGCCTTGAGTGGGAAATCAAGTACCTAAATCAAGCACTGATTTGGGTTACGGCCGGAAATAATAAAATGAGCATTTAGGAACAGTTTCTCCACAAGTTTGGTTTCAGAACAAGAAAATCATGGGTTGTGTCACGAAGACCTTTAGCATCTCGAGCCTGTTGAGATTCTCAGGCAATGGTGCAGTGTGAACATCTCGCAGCCTCTTGTCCACCCTGCCCCCGGCTGTCCTGCGCTTTGCAGAGAGAGGGGGCCATCTGGCTAGTGTCGTCGGTACATCTGGCTGTTGCATGAAGGAGCTGGGGCAGGTTACCCTCTGGAAGAGTGAGTGGTCCTGGAGGATGTTAGAAAGATCTCGTTTGATCTCCTGCCTTCAGCCATTGGAGATCCCGTGGGTCAGTGAGGCAGCCCTGTTGTTGGGGTGCTTTTTTGGCCCCCTGAACTAATGCTGGTTCTCCCAGCTCTGCAGACACTCAGGGGCTGGTGGGCTTTGCAGCTGCCCTCAAAAGGGGATCTGTCATTCGGAGTGTGGTAGTTTTTCTGGAACCTCCATTTTGGGGTTCATTGGGATGTTCCAGAGGGGCGGACTGGCCATTTTTCATACTTGTAGCCTCAACAAACAGTGTTCTGCACACCATGGATGCTTGATAAACATGTGCTGCCCAGTGGGAACTACTAATAAGGAGAGAACACTTCATGTGTTTGGGAATTAATTGTCCAGCTTTTTTGCCTGGCATAAGGCAAGTATCGCACAGGCTTTTCAGTCCTTGCTGCAAAATGGTTGGCTTCTTAGTGGCCCGAAGACATAATAGATGATTATGAGTATAATGATAATGGGCTTTTACTAGGGAGGAGTTCATTGCAAATCATCCATTCAGGAGTGTCCGGGCTGAAAGAGGTAGTCCTGAGTCCGTATTTTATGTACAGGATACAGGCTCAGAGATGCAGGGACTTGTCCGGGGTTATTGGCCAGGTGAGCGTCAGGTCTGGATGGTGACCCCTTGGGAAATCTCAGCTCAGGGGCTACACCCTGTGGCTTGCTGCCTTGTTGGAGACAGATGCTCACTCCGAGGGGGTCTCATCTTTCCCCAGGGCGAAACTCCAGGCATCCCAGGCTCTCCAGGGCTCCTCACCCAGGTTATGGAAGCATCTGAATGATCCCGGTCGGCTCTGCTTTTTAATATCCTGTTTCGGCTATAAAACTTGGCTGTTATTCTGTCATCTGTGTGCCTGCCTCTAGCTGCCACCTGCCTCTTCTCACTCATTACTTCATATTAGTTGCAGACGGGAAAATTGGACACCTGTACCTAGAACTATATGTACACTGAAAGCAAGCAGCCTGGAATGAAGAAGGCCTAAAGGCCTCTCCTGTAATAACTCAAAGAATATGTATCATTTATTGAGGCTTGCTGTGTGCCAGTTGCTAGGCTAAGCATTTTATATATATTATCTCATTTCCTCTTCACATCCATGCTGGGTGGAGATAGTTTTATCCCCATTTTACAGATGAGGAAATAAAGTCACAGGACAGTGAAGTTAGTTACCCGAGATCATTAGGCTGGCTCAGACTTGAGTCAGATTGAAATGCAGGTCTGCCTCACTCCAAAGCCTGTGACTGCTCAGAAGACATTTTTGCTCCCTCCCAACTTTCTACCAAGTTACACATCATTTGGTTCCCTGGGCTAGATGCAGAGGAGGAGCTGGCTGTGTATTTGTGGAAATTTGATCTCAGAGAAAATGTCTTTTTCATATAGATATATTTTATATAATGAAACAATAGTTTAAAATGTGTTTTCTATACTGTAAAGCATGTGCAATGGTCATTATTAACAAATAAAATTTTGATGATGAGCTTAATACAGAGGCAAGTATGCTTTAAAAATAACTTAAAAAAAACTGCCTGTGTTGCATGTGACATACATTTTGAGTGAGCCAGGGATATTCTGTAGGTCAGTTTGAGAATCCTGTCTCAAACAAAACACAGATGAGACTTCCCGGTCAACAGGAAAGGTAAAATCTGGCAAGGAAACCAGAAGAACAGGATGCAGGAAGGGCTTGCTCAGGAGAGGAAGCAAGGAAGACGTTATAGTGACTGTAAAATAGGCAAGGGGGGAAGTTTCTTCATCAGGGAGTGGGGAGAATGGGAGAAACATAGTAGCTGTGGTTGTCATAAATACACATTTCGTCAGAAAATAACCTGGTATGTGCCATTTGGGTAGTTTTGTCTTGATTTGGGACCAACTGCCATCTGGGTTTTCAGCATTATTTTGGCATATCTACTTTTGGTGTTAGCCAAAGAATTCTCCAGGGCAAAAGCATTGATTCAGTTGATTTACTGGGTCTTCTTTGGATGAATTCAGTTCAGTTCAGTTCAGTCGCTCAGTCGTGTCCAACTCTTTGCGACCCCATGAACCATAGCACGCCAGGCCTCCCTGTCCATCACCAACTCCCAGAGTTTACCCAAACTCATGTCCATTGAGTCGGTGATTAATTACTTTGGCCTGAATTGCTCACTTAGATAAACATACTTTTTGAAACTCTTCAGTGTCGAATCGTATCAGCTAAACTTAGTAAAGTCTATTGTTTGCAACCTGTAGAAGGGTGTATTGGATAGCTTTTTATCACATAGCAAGACAGCCTCAAACTCAGTGACTTAAAACAGCAGCCACTTATTATTTCTCGTGTGTCTGTGGACATTGGCGGGGGGTCAGCAGGGTATTGGCTACTCCGGGGGGACTCAGCCAGGTGGCTCTGCTCCACGTGTCTCTTGTCCTCCCCTTGGCCAAGCTGCCGTGTTCTTCCCACAGCACCCGTAAAGGTAGAGAGGCCAGGGGGGCACACTTGAGCCGTCTGAGGCCTGGGCTTGGGACTGGCCTGCTATCACTGCAGCCACAGTCTGTTGGCCAAAGCAGTTTCCAAACCCAAGTCAAAGGGTAGAGAAAGGTATTCTGCTAATTTGATGAGCAGAATTGCAGAGTCCTTTATCTGGTGAAGGGGGTGAACAGAGAGGAATAATAAGCTGGAACCAAAGGTCAAACTACCATAAACAGTAGTAAACTGCTACTTACCAATTACTTCCTGTGGGCCAGGACTGTGTGTGTTTAATAATAGCTAAGATTTATTTGGCACTTACTGTGGGCCAGACATTCTTCTACACACTGGACACAAATGGGTTCTCTGAGTGTTACAATATAGACCCTAAGATTATCTCCAATTGGCACCCAAGGAAATAGGAGAGAGGTTTAGCGGCTTGCTCGAGGTCAAAGTAGGGGAAGCCCGCTCCAGCACCCAGTCTTCAGTGCTCTACGTGATCTGTTACTGTGAAGGACTGTTGCGAATACAGAGGCCCAGGTCACTTAAGGGACTTGTCTGAGGTCACCAGGTGGACACAGCTAAAGCCTGCTGGCCCACATGACTGCTGACCGTATTCTTCCCATTGTGCTATTGACTGACAACGTGAATTGAGGAATGTAGCTTTCTTTATTCTATTTACTGATTGTGATGTGGCCAGAGGCATGAGATCCAGGTATGAGATTGAGACTGAGCATCTGTTGTTTGTACAGAATTCTCCCCTCTCCTTGAGCTAAATGTGACAAATATTCCTTTTGCCACTTGTTGATTAATATTCTTTGGGGAAAAAATGTATTTTCATATACATAGCCTGAAGAGAAATGTCAGCAGTTAGACAAAGTAATCAGTAGAAGGTTTTGTGTTTTAGTAAAGGCTAATTAAGACCCATCAATTTTTTCTCTTTAAAACCTTGAAGTAAAAGAATGTAATTAGCTATTCCCCCCCTCCCCAGCCATTCCCAGAGGGCAGATGTAAATGTTTTACCTAAATGGAGGCATTTATTTAAATTCATCCCGATTTCTTTGGAAGTTTTATACATCTTTCTTCTGCTATATCAGCTTATAGCTACAATTATTTAATAAGGTTTTCCCAGGGTGAAATTGGATGCCCTTTATCGATCTTAATGCTGAGGGGGCATTCAATTACTTAATCTGAAGCACTATATCTGGGTCTCTCTATTACAATTTTGTTATAAATGGCTTGCTAATGATGCTTGGGGTGCATAGGTTAATAGGGGCCATCTTAGCCAAGGCTGGGTAATTGAACGCTTTCTATTTTGGGGCCGGTTATCTGATCTCTTACAGTGGTACTGGGTTCCCACGATTCCAGCCTGCACCCACAGGGCACAGCATTGAGCCCTGGCTGGAGGGCGATCTCACTGAAATGCATGCCTGCGGACTCTAGTTTAATACACGAATGGGAGAGCCAGGGGTCCTGGCTAATCGGAGTCCACTGGCACCAAAACGGGGACATTCCAGACAGGTGAAGTGGATATCCATTGCTTATTTCTTAAGAAAGAATAGCCTGAGTGTTAGGTTTCGGAATGACTGTTCTTGGTGTATAGAAAATCTCAACCCAGGAAAAAAAAACAGCAATCCATTTTCCTTTCAGTCTAGGTGCATGAGTTCCCAGCTATATGTATTTTAAAGATCGTTTTGAAAGCATCCAGAGTGTGCCTCCTTCTTTGTGTGTGGACGGATCCCAGCCCTCCAGGCCTTCCAGAGTCTGGCCCTGCCTTTTCTCCCATCTGTTTCCCACCCCCTTCCTCCCCCATAACCCAGAGATCTGCTCTCCTGCTGGTCCCCATGACTTTGCTCTCCAGCTTCCCTTCTTTGCGGGATCTTTACTTCCCTGGTTCCTACGTGACTGGCTTCCTTCTCATCAGTCAGATGAATCCACCTTAATTAGGTCTACCCTGGCCATCCTCTCCACTTTACTTCCCCTTCTTCTAAGGCAGCAGTTCTCCCCGGGGATGAAGGCCAGGGATGCTGCTAAACATCCTACAGTGCAGAGAACAGGCCACCGCAACAAAGCATCACCCGGCCCTGGCGCGGCACCAGGACCCCCTGCTCTAAGGGTGTCCTTGTTTTCTCTCTGTGTTTTCTTCCAGCATCTGAGATGATGTTATTCATTTGCGACTTTGAAAATTGTCTATTGTCCCGCTATTCCCCTAACTCCAGGTGGGATACAAGTTCCAGGTGAGGCAAAGGTCTCCCTATTATGGTCACTGCTGTACCAGTCCCATCCACTTGGACGAGGGTGGTCTGGAAACCTCAAAGCTCCAGGCCCTGTTCACAGCAATGCACTCACTAGTCATATGGTAGTTTTTAATCCAGTATTTCACATACTATATGCTAGTCAGATGTTTCGATAAAACCTGTAAATGTAACAGACATTTTTTTTCTCTCGAGGAGAGTCTCCACTGGTGTCTCTCTCCAGACACCAGCTGGGAGTCCTGCAGTCCAGTTGAATTTTTCTAGTAACTCCCTGGAATTAGCACAGCTTTCATGGGTTAGGGGCTCAGTCCTCGGAGACTGGAGCTTCCCTGGTGGCTCAGCGGTAAAGAATCTGCTTGCACTGCTGGAGACTCGGGTTCGATCTCTGGGTCGGGAAGATTCCCTGGGGAAGGAAATGGCAAGCCACTCCAGTATTCTTGCCTGGGAAATCCCATGGACAGAGAAGCCTGGCGGGCTACAGTCCGTGGAGTCGCAAGAATCGGATGCAGCTCAGTGACTAAACCACCAGCACCACCTCTGAGACGGCCCCTGCTTCAGACCTGAGTCACAAGTCTTGAGTCCCCAGGCTACCCACACTTCCGTTCTAATGGCTGCAGGGTCAGAGGTTCCTACAGTCCTTTCTCAAGTTCCTTAAGTTGAATGATGTGCGGTGCTCAGAAAAGCACCCTCCTTACTATTATGGGTTCATTACAAAAGAGACAATATAAGAACAGCCAAATGGAGGAGATGCACAGAGTGAGCCTAGGGGAGGGTCATGGACCTTCCAGGCCCTCTCTTTATATACCACCCTCCCAGCACTTCCACAGGCTCTCCAACCAGAAAGCTCTCGGAATCCTGTCATTTAGAGGGTTTTTATGAAAGGCCTGCAGCTCATGGGGACGCAAAGAGTCAGACACGACTTAGACACTGAACAACAATAACATTATGTAGGCACAAGTGAGTAAATCATTGGCCACTGGGGATTAACTTAGTCACCAGCCTCTTCCCCTTCCCTGGAGGCTGGAGAGGCAGGGCTGAGAGTTCCAAGCTTCCAAGTTTTTCCTGCTACCAGTCCCATCCTGAAGCTGTCCAGGCCCTCTCCCCCTCCAAGAGTCACCTTGCTAACATAAGCTGAAGTGTGGTTGAAAGGGGCTTGTTACAAATGGCAAAAGGTATTGTCCATGTCACCCCTCTCACCCAGGATGTTCCAAGGGTTTTAGAAGCACTGTGTCAGGAACTGAGACAAAGACCAGATATTTCTTTGGTGTGACATCACATCCCCGTCATGTCCTGGTTTCAAGCCCCCAAACCTGGCCGCGCTGGCTTCCCTGGTGGCTCAAGTGGTAAAGGATCTGTCTGTAATGCAGGAGATCTGGGTTCGATCCCTGGGTCTGGAAGATCCCCTGGAGAAAGAAATGGCAACCCACTCTGTCTTCTTGCCTGGAGAATCCCATGGACAGAGGAGCCTGGTGGGCTAGTCCATGGGGTCACAAGGAGCTGAACACAACCGGGTGACTGATCCTTTCAAACCTGGACATGCATCTCGGGTGGCGCCCAGTGCAGAGTCCTCCTTCGCGAGGGATCTGGAGAATTAAAGAGGAAAGGGATGAAGGAGTGAATTTTAGGAGGTAACATAGGATCTGAGTGTTTAGGCTCTGCAGGCCTCTGGAATTGTCTCCCCAGTTTTCTACTCCCATTTTACGAAGTGAGACGTAGAATGGGAGGTCTGGCTGGAGGGTGCCGCTGGCCCAGCTGACAAATCCTCTGGCCTGCTGTGTCCCAGGCCTCTCTGTTGAGACTGTCAGCCACTCTGGCTACTCAGGTCTATTTATTTATTGTGTTTGTCCTAGAAAACCTTTGTTCTGGTTGAGGAATGTTTTGCCCATTCTGGTGAGTCCAGATTTTGTACATTTTTGTCTTGGAGCTTCAAAGACCATGTTTTGGAAAAGATCTAATTAGGCCTCCTGCAGCCAGAGAGACAGAAGGGTGCAAACTGGCTCCCTCCCTGCGATGCTGGCTGGAATCTCATTTTAACCCTGCTTGGCCTTATCTTTGCTGTGTGAAAAATGTTTTCTTGGCTTAGTGACGGGGTTTCTGAGTAGGGGAGCTTGCCCTTTTGTTTCTTTGGTTTGGGAGAATTGTTTGTAGCAAGTGATGGTTCAGGGCTGGTTGAGCAAGTTGGAGGCAGCGGTCTGAGCCTTGAGGTTTCCACGGAGTCCCTCCAAAAACTCTCGGGGATGAGGGGGTGGTGGAGCCTGAGATCTTGGCCTGGTTCTGGGCTGTTTGCTCCCACGTTGCCCTCTTCTCTGTGCTTCTCAGAACTGCTCTGACCCCTGTCTCAGCCTTTACTCACTAGCATTCCTCAGACTGCTTCCTTGAGACATTAGTTAGAACTCCATGGTCAATTATGTTTTGGAAATGTTGTGTATTATAGTCCTCTCTTATGGATTCACAGAGAAAAGGTGAAGTCTGCTCTAAAGAAGTCTGTGTCATTTGGGCCATTCTACCTTTCCTCCAGGCAATTTAAGCCCTGAAGACCCATCGACCATGCAGAACATTTTGTGGAGGACATTTTAGGAATACCGCATGGCTATTTCACGGTCATCATGTTCTGATAAAACATAAGCCTTTCTGTCCAAGGGAAGGGGATGTTGCTGCTGGTGAGTTGATTGCTTGGCCTCTCTGCCAAAACGAGGGGGGCTTTATGCAGGGTAACACCACCTTTCCTGGGGACAGTAAGGATTGTTGGAGGGGTGTGTGTATGTGCAGAGGCAGAAGTGAGTCTGCCACCTTTAGCTGATTCTCAGGTGCTAAGGAAAGATACTGTGATGGGATTGCCCATCTTTGATTCCACTTCAGACATTCTTGGCATTCACTGACAACGAAAAAACATAATAGTAAAAGTCACTGATGATGCTATCATTATTCATGTTATCTCTCTTTTATGGGATCCTAAACATGTGTAGGCATTCTGCAAACTCTTCACATGCATTAGTTGACTTAGTACTTGTTACACACTTGAAAGGGAGATACTTTCATCCTAATTTTACTGGTGAGGAAACCAGAGCTTACAAAGGTTATGCTGCTGGCTCAAGGTCACACGATTAGCTCATTAGCAATGTTCTACCACTGCTAGAAACCATATAGGTCTCTTTTTTGCTGTTTTTACAATGTCTACAAAGAAGTGTCACTTGGGCAACAATACATTTTATAACTGCAGACTTCTATTAATGGATTTTTAAGAATCATGTTTTCCCAAGGATGATGAAAGTGAAAAGTTGTTTCAGGGTCTGAAGTGTTCTGTTACTCGGGGGAGTACTGCATGTTGGATTTAATTGCTTAATAACTTAAAGTCAATTTTTTTTTAATATGATACAGTCTGCTGAAGGAGAGAATCATTTCAGTGTTTCTAAATTTTCACTAACTTTTGCATCCTACACTGATAATAAATGTTCAGTTCAGTTCAGTCGCTCAGTCATGTCTGACTCTTTGCAACCCCATGAATCACAGCATGCCAGGCCTCCCTGTTCATCACCAACTCCCAGAGTTCACTCAGACTCACATCCATCGAGTCGGTGATGCCATCCAGCCATCTCATCCTCTGTCGTCCCCTTCTCCTCCTGCTCCCAATCCCTCCCAGCATCAGGGTCTTTTCCAGTGAGTCAACTCTTCCCATCAGGTGGCCAAAGTATTGGAGTTTCAGCTTCAGCATCAGTCCTTCCAATGAACACCCAGGACTGATCTCCTTTAGGATGGACTGGTTGGAGCTCTAGGTTAAAAGACTATTAGTGCTATTCGGAGGGGAAAAAATATTTTCTCTGCCTGCTCCCATCTTAACTACTCTTGGATTTTTTTTTGTTGTTGATTTAAAAGAGTTGTTATTTCAATTCATCCCTCAAATTCAGAGTGACTAACTCTGCATGAATCTAAGAATGATTCCAAGTTGAGAGCAAGGGTTCTAGTCACTTAGCTGTGTCCAGGCACAGACATTACAGAATATGTGGGTTGTGTGAAATAAGACGTGTTTTAATAAGGTGCTGGTGGAGCTGGTGTTGGGGTCACATTTGGTGGCAGAGATTGAACTCCAAAGCCAAACAGCAAGGACCTGACACCTCTCCCTTCATCCTATATGATTTTCTGTAACTTGTTTGTGACCTAGCCAGCGTGGCTGAAACTTAGAAGTGGAAAAGAAGCGGGAACTTCTCTCCTTGGAAGATATTCCCAGGGTGATTGCTGTCATCATCTAATGTAATAAAACCTCTTTTCCTTGTTGTTTAGGTAATCTGACATCTTAAGGATTTTGTTTCCCATGAAGAGGAAACATTTCAAAGGAACATAGGATGTGAAAGAAGAAATCTCCATGGACTCTACATGGATGGTGTGTCTGTCCATCTCTCATTGAGGCCATGAGATCTTCTAATTCCTTGGGTGTTTCCATGTTCTCCAGCAAGAACACGTCCACTTCATTTGGTGCCATGGGAAAAACCTGAAGGTCAGGTAGAAGTGCTCCTGACCTGTGGCTTTTTCCAGGATTACAGAGCATGACAATTGGACATCACTCGTGTTATCTTTTGGAGGCAAACCAAAGAACGTGATCCCTCATTCTCTGGTGGTTTGGCACCTGCTCATTTTTATTCTGGTTTCTGTTGCTTGTGCCTTCCAAACATCTTATGTGATCACTGAGCCATCCTTCAAGTTTCACAGCACAACTTGCAGGCATCCAGACTCCTCAGGGGCTCGCCCATGGCTCAGTGGGCCAGCAGTCCAGGGGCATTATCATGAGGCACTGCATTAATTGCTGCATCCAACTGTCGCCTGACAACGTACAGACACAGCAGGTCAGCTGCCGAGGAGGCTCCCATCACGGTCGCCAGGACTGTCCAGTGTGCAAAGCAGAAAACAAAATTGTGTTTCGAGTGGACGGTAAGCAGATGAACTTGCTGGCTGTTCTCGAAGTGAGGGCTGATGGGAATGAGAGCTGGGGTGGGTTTTTGCGCTTCAAGAAGGGGAAGCGATGCAGCCTTGTTTTTGGATTGATAATAATGACGTTGGTGATGGCTTCTTACATCCTTTCTGGGGTCCACCAAGAGCTTCTGATCTCATCGCCTTTCCATTACGGAGCCTTCCCCAGCAATCCCAGCTTGACGGAGGGTGAAAATCCAAGTGACGCAAAAGAACATCATCACCAATCCTCTGTAAACAATATTTCATACGTGAAGGACTATCCAAGTATTAAGTTAATTATCAACAGCATCACATCCAGGATTGAGTTCACCACCAGACAGCTCCCAGACATAGAAGAGCTCAAGAAGCAGGAATTGCATGTGAGTAGCCTGATGCGCATCTCTGTTGACTGATTTTAAAGAATGGCTGCTTCCTTTCCTATCATCACCTTTGGCAAGAAAGTGACCAAAAATGTCCCAAGTGTAATAGTGGCACTTTGACAGCCTTATGGATGAGAGTTCACTGAGAGGGCTGTGTCCATGCTGTTAATGCCAACAGGGAACTCTGTATTAAATGGCACAGCTAAAACGGTTGAAGGAACCCCCTTTCTGATAATTCCTTTCTGGGATGTTTTGCTTGAAAGGTGGTCCTGGCAGTTAAAATTACTTTTGTAGAACACTCTCTAGTCTGCCCTAAATCACAGTGTTTGTCTCTAACAGCCACTGAAATATACAACTATATAGTCGTGTGTGTGTGTAAGATAAATCATGGTAGAATGGATTTTGATGGAACTTGTATTTTTATTCTCTTCATATTTTATTTTTATTGGGGTTTTAGGAAAAGCATGGTCTTTGTTTACCAAGTTTACTTTTAGTATTCAGTCATCATCCAATAATACTCCCCATGCAAACGTTGTAATAAGCCTCAGTGTAGGATCATATTGGGGAGAAGGCAATGGCACCCCACTCCAGTACTCTTGCCTGGCAAACCCCATGGATGGAGGAGCCTGGTGGGCTGCAGTCCATGGGGTCGCCAAGAGTAGGACACTACTGAATGACTTCACTTTCACTTTTCACTTTCATTCATTGGAGAAGGAAGTGGCAACCCACTCCAGTGTTCTTGCCTGGAGAATCCCAGGGACGGGGGAGCCTGGTGGGCTGCCGTCTATGGGGTCGCACAGAGTCGGACACGACTGAAGTGACTTAGCAGTAGCAGCAGGATCATATTGAGGACAGAGTGTGTTTTCCCCTCTCAGTGTGTCTCTCCATTTTTATCTCTTTCTGTTGCAGATGTTTTCCGTCATCCCGCACAAATTTCTTCCCAATAGTAAAAGCCCCTGTTGGTACGAGGAATTCACGGGCAGGAACACCACCGACCCCTACCTGACCAACTCCTACGTACTCTACTCCAAGCGCTTCCGCTCCACCTTCGACACGCTTCGCAAGGCTTTCTGGGGCCACCTGTCCCACGCGCACGGCAAGCACTTCCGCCTCCGCTGCCTGCCGCACTTCTACATCATTGGGCAGCCGAAGTGTGGCACCACCGACCTCTACGACCGCCTGCGGCTGCACCCGGAAGTCAAGTTCTCCGCCATCAAGGAACCGCATTGGTGGACCCGGAAGCGCTTCGGTGCGTGCCTCCATGTCCCCATGGCAAGGGTGCTTCAGGAGCCTTCACTCCGTCACTCCTTCCGGGGTCAGGGGTCAGGGTTGGAGTGGGAGCCCTGAGACTGACCCGAGCGGGGCATTCTGGGAGGTTCCCGGAGCGAGGCAGGCGGGGAAATGAGAAAACACGCTGAGAGGTGGAGATTAGAGAGTTATGTGGTTAGAGATACCCAGGCAGGCACCCAGCAGGACTGCGTACCCAGCTCCTGATCACCTGATGAGCATTTATACAGGGCCAGCAGTGTGCAAGACCAGCGAAAGGGTGCCGGATGGGCACTCTTATTGTCCTGAAGGGCCTTGGGACATGTATCATCCAGGTGGACGTTTGTTGGGGCCTATCCGCTCCCAGCTCCCAGCTCAGTGCTGTTCCTGCTGGAGCTTCCACACCCACACCCCTGCACTGGGAGGAGGCAGGAGAAAGAAAGCCGGCTGTGTTTGGCCAGGTTTCCACTTCCTGCTGGAGCATCCCAGGACCTGAGCCTGTCACTGAGCTGCTTCCTGCCTCTTCTCTTACCTGCCTGCCCCTTGGGGATCAGAGGGTCAGAATGAAAGCCCCACGAAGGTAATTCTGGGCCACCCTGCTCACAGCACCCCTTTCCCAGGAAGTTGATGGTAGCCACCACCTCATGACTCCTGCAGGCTGGTTTCTACTCCACCCAGCCCTGAGCCAGCCCGAGCCACCCCCTCAGCCCCCAGGGTCACTGTTTCCTCTCCTCAGCCTTTTCCCTTCTTCCAGGAGACATTTGGTCACTGGAGCTAAGGGATGACAAATGTCAGAGTCTGGGGTGAGCCTGGAGGGCGGTTTCTGTGGAAAGGACCTAGGTTGCTTGGAAAGGAATTTTGAAAGCTTTTCTTAGTACAACCTAAGTTGAGATCAACTCTTAGTGTGTTTCTGACAAACGTTTGACTTAATCCTTTTGATGTTCCTCCGAAAGTGAACAGAAGTGTAAATTTGTCTTTTGTAGTTTGGCAGCGGCAGCTGTGGAAGCTGGAGTTTCTGTGCTCATCTTTAGGGGGCCCTCCCGTACAGAACTCACTGTCTTTCCCTGTGAAAACCAGGTTCCTGCTGGTCAAGGGGAGAGTCACGGGGGCATGGAGCCTCTGGAGTCTGGTGTTTGGTATCACCTTGAACCTCTTGCTGTTTTGCCTGTGGATACTCTCTCCACTTTCCATTAACCTTGGTGGCTGTGGTTTGGGGCAGTGTGTTGTTAATACATTTTCAAGGTAAATTTACTCACCTCTCAGGCAAGGGACAATTTAGGCTGCTTGTGGCTGATGCCAGAATCACTCAGGTATCCATCCGGGGACCATCAGTTCTCCTTATTGTTTGGAGAAATGGATAGACTTCCTGATGGAAGAGAACTTCGGGAAGGTGCTGGGGAGCCCTGACAAAAAAAAAAAAAAAGATACATCTGAGCTTTAGAGGACACCTCTGATGGGAGGTGTTTTCTTGTGATTCATCGTGTGTATTCTGATGCCATTGCTGCCCTGCCCCTGGGGGAACCTCACCTGGTGCCCGTGTTAACCAGCCCTGACCTCCCCGGCCCTCCAAGTAGACCAGATTATAGTTCTTGAATAGGCGTGCCATCTTTTCAGGGGCTACTGTGCACCCGAGTGGTGGTGTGTTCCACCCCTCAAAGTGCACGTGGCTCAAAAGAGGGCGGCCGGTTTGCAGAGGTCCCTCCGTCTCCTGTAGCTCATGGGGTCAAGCCTTGGCTGCTGCAGCTGGGCCTTCAGACCTTTCCATCCATTTGTGGTCACTCCCTGGAGGCCACCAGCCCAGCTTGGCAGCTTTGTCCTCAGTAACCCCTGCTTCCTGGTTCTTGTAGGAATCGTTCGCCTGAGGGACGGGCTGCGGGACCGCTATCCTGTGGAAGACTACCTGGACCTCTTTGACCTGGCCGCACACCAGATTCATCAAGGACTGCAGGCCAGCGCTGCGGAGGAGCCGAGCAAGATGAATAGAATCATTATTGGTATGGCTTCCATGGAGCTCCTGCCCTGGGCCAGGCCAGGCTTCACTGCACTTGCAAGCATTTGCATGACATTTGCCCTCAGCTGCTGAGTGCCTGTTTCCCCAGTGACTCCCCCCACTTCTCTCCCCCTGTGTAAAATGTTGATATTGTTTGTGCAATTTTCCATAAAGCAAAAACATTTAGTAGACTCTCTATTTCCATGGAGACTCAAGTGCACCTGAAATGGCTTTTTAAAAATGTTGCCGTTTCTTGCTTTTATTAAAGTTAAGCTTGCATGTTGGATTTCTTTTCGAGATACACCCATCTGAGTAAGTTTGGATGGGGGATCATGAATGCAAAATGAACTGATTAGTCATTGGTTTAATTTTTGTGGCATTTGTACTCCCTGGCCTCTGGGACCCTGTGAAGATGGAAGTGGCTTCTCCTGAAATAGACACATCCCTCGTGCATCGTGGGTGACTGATTGCTGCTGGAAAAGCTTTGGTCTTGTCAACCTAATGCCTTTAGACATTCAAAGTGAGGTGGTTTGATTAGCAATTTTTTTTTTTAATTCACAAGAATGTTTTGTAAAAAACATAGCTGTTCACCCTCTCTATTGGATTCAGCTTAAAAGACATTTATCCACTTATACCTCTGAGAGAGAGAAATCGAATCACATATTTTTCTTAAATTGGTTACCTGAGGCAGCGATCTATTTTTTCATTCTAAATCTATTATATTTTGATTCTCTAAGTTCGGTTACACTATCAGTGACTAAGAAGAATTGTAATCAACCATCTGAAAGACGGCTGTTTACGTATGTGTCCCATGTCCAAGGGGACAGACTTACATGCTGAAGCTCTGATTTATTTATTTTTAACTCGAAGAAGCCAGATGAGAGCATACCCTCTTACTCAGTCCAAACTGGGTACTAGCTGTTTTCTTGCAGCCATGAGTTAACACCCAAATTACAAATCTTGACTAATATTTGACTGTGGCTTGAACATACTGTGGGCTTCCCTGGTAGCTCAGTTGGTAAAGAATCTGCCTGCAGTGTGGAAGACCCTGGTTTGATCCCTGGGTCAGGAAGATCCCCTGGAGAAGGAAATGGCAACCCACTTCAGAATTCTTGCCTGGAAAATCCTATGGACAGAGGAGCCTGGCAGACTACAGTCCATGGGGTCACAAGAATTGGACATGACTTAGCGACTAAGCCACCATGACCCATACCATGTGCCTCTGGGAAAATCTCATGTTCTTGTGAAAGAGTTAAAAAGCTATACATCCTAGGGTCGGGAAATAGAGCCCAAGCTAATGAATAAATAAAGGAAGGCTTTAGTTTGGTTTTCTCATTTTATTTACTTCCAGATTTAGAAATGAAAACTGAAGACTATATCCATGCTCTGATGTTTACCTGAAGCAGAGTTTGTTGAGTTTTATGGTAGATGGAAAGCTGGCATCTAGCCCGGGCTGTGCCACCAGCGAGCTCTGTGCCATGCGACAAGTTGGTCTTTGTGTTCCTGAACTCAGTCTGCTCATCTGTAAAATGGGTTTGTTGGACCAGATCAGTTCTGGGTTCCTCCCAACCCTGAAACTCTGCTTCAGCTTCTTCTGGTTAGATCCCTGGAAGAAGCATACTGGTCTTTCTTCATCTTGGCCAATGGATCATAGAGGGCCCTTTCTTGGTCGTCTGGGCTAATGGCTGGAGTCGGGAAGGACTCCAGTGGCTGGTTCTCTGGGCTGGGGATCAATACATGTGGAAAGGCTGCTGCCCTCTCTCAGGGCTCTCAAGGGCCCCTGCTGTGCCCTGTCAAAGTGCTCAAGTGAAGCTCTGATTGTTTATTGAATTATTGATCTTCCCCTAGGTTGTAAGGTTTGAGATTAAAGGGGATTGTCTGTCTTGTTTCTGTCATCTATCTATAGTGCCAAGCACAGTGCTGGGCACATTTTAGACCCCAAATCAGAGCCTTCTGCATGGATGGATGAAGGATGGGTGAATGATGGATGAAGGATGAATGAAGGATGGATGGGTAGATGGACAGACCGTTAGGTAAATGGACAAGCATAGAACCAGTTCATTTATGAGATTGACAAAATTTGTGCCAACTTAGTTTTAGGTACTTTCCTTGTCCTAATATTCTCTTATTCATTGTGAGTAGAATTTTCAAAGGACTTCAGATGGGCTTGTTTTTTTTCTGTGTTCTAGGGTATTATCTCGTAAAAAAAATAGAAAGAAAGAGAGATCAGAATAGAAATACTCACCTGGACATGATTGCACATCCAACAGAATAAATAGGAGCCTGCTAACTCTCTGCATAACTGTGATGTGCTCATCAGTGATCAAAGAGACTTAGTCTTCAGGCTCAGATTTTCCCCGAATAAGTGACTTTCAGATGTGTCATATAGTCCCGTGTACGATGTCGGGAAATCGAATGTATAATTAATTGATTGATTTGCCTTTCTTTCTGAATCTCTGAAGACTATTCTTCAAAAAAAAAAAAAAAAAAAAAAAGAGGGAACCGGTTCAAGTCTATGAGACAGAAATGCTGAAAGGTCTGTGTGTTGGCTTCACCCCTGGCCTAGAATGTGCTTAACTGACCTCATCATGCTTCAGTCATGCAGACCGTGATCAAACAGGGGCTAGAACCAGCTTCCCGTTCACCCAGCCAGCACTGAGTGAATGCTGTGTGCCAGGCCACGGGGTGGGTGGGCACGCAGGATCAAGGTCCCATGAGCCTTCCCGCAAAGCCTTCCTCTTTGAGTGTGCTTGGGGACTGACCCTTGTGATTTCAAGGGAAGATTGATGCAGATTGCATGCAGTTTCCTAATGAGAGTCAGCTTGCCCGAATGCCTCCTTCACCCCTGATGACTTTTGAAGGAAAGGCATCTCAGCGGGCCCTTAAAATGCCATGGAGCAGTGTGCCGTAGGCAAAGTTAAACATCGTGAAATTGGGAGGCCAGATGCTCATAGAGGTTTTTCTGCCACATCCTGGAGAGAGGAGCTGGGAGGAAGAGGGATGCTCAGTGTGGCTCAGATCACCTTCGTCTCCCGATGGAGGTTCTTACGGGAAGGGCTGATGGTGTAGTAGAGGGCAGTCATCAGCCTCCTCTTCCCAGAGTCCAGTCGGCCCTCTTCCTGGGCCAGCTCACCTGTGCACAACTGTTTTAGACGGCACCACAGCCTGGTATGGCTCCTAGTTCAGGCTGCTCTGTGGGAGCCCGTAATTCAGCCCCACTCACTCGCAGCGTTTTCTGTTTCCAGGCGAGGCCAGCGCCTCCACCATGTGGGACAACAACGCCTGGACACTCTTCTATGACAACGGCACAGACGGCGAGCCCCCCTTTCTGACCCAGGACTTCATCCACGCCTTCCAGCCAGACGCAAAGCTGATCGTCATGCTCAGGGACCCCGTGGAGAGGTGAGCAGCATATTCGTGGGTTTTTTAGTTTGGGGAAAAGAAAAGCCAGTTTTGAAGGCCAGTCTTCCTTCTCATCACAGACAAGATTTTGCTGCTTCTTCTTTAAATAAACAGGCTTAACATGTGATGTTACTGCTATTTCTTCTGTAAACGTTATTCTTGGGGCCATCTTCACTGCTTCTAAACAAACTGTGGATTGTTTCCTTAGCCATTCTGACCCTAGCCTGCGGGCCTTCAGCCTCTGCCGGTCTGGCCTGGGGATGTGGGACGGCCCTTGAGTGATGTCCAGGCGTGAGAAATGCCCTTGGAATCAGGGGTGTCGGGTTTCTCTGTAGGGTGTAACTCCTATAGTTCTTTGTCCTCTGCCTTGATTGATGCCTCTGAAAGTGCTAGCTGCACCTTTCCTGAGAGGAAGAAAACGACAGAGCCGCTCTGTTGTGAAGTGCGGTAGCTGCTCAGTGCAGATGAGGCCAGGCTAGCGTGGTCCCAAACAGACTGGGTGAGTGTGGCCTGGCCAGCGCTGGGCCATGCTGAGGTCACTGACAACGGCTGTGTGCGTGGCAGAATCTGAGGGCTGCCAGGACTTAAAAAATCATTTAGTCCATCACGTCCCCTTTGGCTGGACCAGCACCCCTGCACCAGAGACAAGAGTCTCCATTCTGGTTCAAGAGTTCCCATCCAGAACAACCCAGTTCTGCTTAGACAGCCCTGTGAGAGCACCCTTCCTACACTGACCCCAAGTCTATCTTTTGGGAATGTCTACACTTTGGACCCATTTCTTCCTCATAGAGCTACATAGATCAGGTTTAATCCTTCTAAATGGGTAAGCCTGTCAGATATAGAAGACATTGTCAGGGCCCTGTGTCTTCTTTTCCTTTGGACTAAATGCCTCTTGTTATAGGGGCTTCCCAGCTGGCACTAGTGGTAAAGAACACGCCTGCCGGTGCAGGAGACGTAAGAGAGGCGGGTTTGATCCCTGGGTCAAGAAGATCCCCTGAAGGAAGGCATGGCAACCCACTCCAGTATTCTTACCTGGAGAATCTCATGGACAGGGGAGCCTGGAGGGCTGCATTCCATGGGGTCACAAATAGTTGGACATGACTGAAGTGACTTAGCACACAGCACAAGGGTTATTATGCCCCACGCCCCCACACATGCCAAAGATGTGTGTGAACTTGACCCTGTTGGGAAATAGAATCTTTGCTGATGGACTCAGGTTAAGATGAGGTCACACTGGAGGAGGGTGGGCCCTAAACCAGGAGCTGGTGTCCTTATGGGGAGAGGAACTGTGGGTCCCGGGATCCACAGACACAGGGAGAACGCTGTGTGAGAATGAGGCAGAGGTTGGTGTGATGCTCCCAAACCCCTGAGGACCACCAGGGATGGCCAGGACCGAGGCCCGGAACAGACTGTCCTCGGAAGCCCCAGAGTAAACCAGCCCTGCTGACCCCTGGATTTCAGACTTCGGACTTTCAGAACCGTGAGAGAATAAATTCCTGCTGGAATGAGCCCCACGTCGGCGGTAATTCATTATCAGCAGTCCTAGGGCACTAACACAGCCCTGGTCCCTTCCTTGGATGGCAGACATTCCTGGCCCCATAGCCTTTCGAGTGATAATTGTTTAAAAACGCCTAGAATCTCCTACCCAGATAATCAATATTTTTATTTTGGTTTGTTTTCTTTTAAGCTAATACTTATCTATGCAGAGAAGTGGGGTGTGTGTGTGTGTGTGTGTGTGTGTGTGTGTGTGTACAGCTGTGTGACTATACAGTCTCACATCTTGCTTCTTTCATTTCGGACTCTTGGCTTACCTCCACGGACCCCATGTGGGTCTTGGAGTGGCCTCCGTGCTCTGCAGTGATCTGGTCAGAGAGCTGGATGGCCCCTGCCCCGTCCCCACCCCTGCAGACCCCCTGTGGGGGCCATCTTGATGCTGCAGATGGTTCCACTCTGCCCGCTGCACCTCCTCCAGCCTCGGGAGTCCCTCCACACTGGTCCCGAGGCTGCCCTGACCTCGGGGCAGCTTGCCATGTCCTGCCTGCCGCTTCCCACACCTCGGGAGACAGGAATTCAGCCCTTCTGCCCAGGGAGTGGGCTGGAACCCACTGCCCTAGCTTGAGAACAGTTGACCCAAACCAGCAGTGCTCTCGTGTGTACTTGATTACATAACTGTCAGCCTTGAAAGGCCCGGTGACTCAGTGACCCCGTGCTGCCCACAGAGGTGTTTTCACAGCTGCTCCCCCAGGCCACCCCCACTGCAGCTCATGAGGCTGCAACATTCTCTCAGAAAAGGAGGGGGCGCCTCACTGCTTGGCCAGTGTCTTCCCATCACATCTCGCTCTTCCTCATTCTGAAGAAGTTCACCTGCCTCAACTCCAGAGGGCCAAGAAGGTGAGACTCCAGCTCTGTCACCCCCTGAGCACAGAAATGGGAGCCCGGGGGACGAGGCGCTCTCACCAGCTGCTGTCAGACAGGTGTGGGCGTTGCGGTCTGCAGTTCAGCCAGGGCGGGGAGGAAGGGGTAAGTGTGGCACCAAGAGGGAAAGAGCAGCTAGTGGAGAGTGCAGAGAAAGGCCTTTCTGGAAGAGCTGAGGCCAGGTGGGGTTTTGAGGGCTGAGTAAGAGTTTGCCAAGTAAGGAGCGAGGGACATGGTCAAAGGGAAGGAGCATACTGGGCAGAGAGGATGGAGAGTGCAAAGGGAAGGACTGCGTGTTCTCTCAGAGAGCGGAGCCAGCTTCCGTGGGCACGTCCCTCTCCCCACAGCTCTCATTCCACCTCTGGGGACACGGGAACCGTGAAGACAAGCTTTGGACAGCAAGGGCCATCACGCTGCCCGGGTTCAGACACGGAACCAGGGGCCAGGGCTGCCCGACTCACCTCTCAGACCTCAGCCCGTAGTTCCCCTTTTAGTAGGAGGCCATTCCAAGGAGTCTTGTCTCCTTTTTTTTTTTTTTTAAAGAGCAAATACTCTGTTTATACTGGGAACTGAAAGTTCTTGCCTTCCTGACACTCACTTAACAGAAAGAGTTCATCAATTACAGTATTCACTGATTCCCAGTCACATGCTGGGCAGTGCTCTTGGTGCTGAGCAGGCGCACACAGACGCCTGCCCTCCAGGAGCTGCACTTTGTCAGGAATGTGAGGCACTAATCCTCACGCACACGTGATGGTGCAGAGGAGGGCAGGATTCCATGGCAACACAGCCTCCTCAGGAAGTTAACCCTGTTGCGGGGCTGCTGACTGTATTTCTCATCAACTGCTGTGTCACAAATCACCCAGAAACCTGGCAGCTTGAGACAGCACAGTTAACTATCTTGCACTATCTTTCATGGGGCAGAACCCGGCACAGCTTTGCTCTCCCAAGGCTGTCGTCAAGGCAGGGTCTCATCCGAAGGCTTGGTAGGGGAAGGATCTGCTTTGGAGCTCATGCAGTTGTTGGCAGAATTCAGTTCCCCAAGAAGTGTGGGAAGAGGGCCACAGTTCTTTGCTGGCCATTGGTTAGAGGCTTCCCTCAGTACCTTGCCACTGGGCCACCCCGTCATCAGAAGCTGCTTGCTCCATCAGAGCCTGCAGAGGAGCAAGCTGCTGCCAAGTTGGGAGCCTCCATCTTTTGTCATCTGAGCACAAGAGTGGCAGCCCATCACCTTTGCCATATTCTCTCGATGAGAAGCAAGTCACGTGGTCCAGGACACAGGCAAGGGGAGGGGATTACAGGGAATGAATCCCGGGGTGAGGAGAGGATCTTCGGGACCATCTTAGAAGTTACCTACTTCTCTGTGCTGCTCTCTTGATCCTCTGGGAAACCACGCCCTTACAGCCGGAAAGAGAGGCAGTGCCGGCGCAGTGCCCTGTGGAGGGGCAGCGAGCCCACGTGCACAGGGCAGTGTGTGTGTGTGTGCGTCCGTCTTCTGTGGGGGTTACTGACAGCAGCAGCTGTTCCATTGCTTTGTAAACGTTGATAAAGGATGGAACAATAGGAATTTCTTCTTTTTTGAGCCCCGTGACTCATGGCCTATCTGAAATGGCTGGCTCATTTCCCATCGCGACCAGAAAGGATGATAAATACCGGGTGTTTAGGTCACTCTTGAAGAAGCAAACACTTGGAGCCCAAGTTCCCATTAGTCTTAACTGGGTCCCAGGCTATCAGCCACTTAAGCCATTCTGTGACCTTGTACTTCTGCAAGTGGGAGATTCCCTGAGTTTCTCCCTGCCCGTGGGATTGGACTGAATTTTTCTTTCCTTGTACAAATAGGCTCAGAGAGGAGTGGGGGAAAACCTTCATTTCTAATTTAAATTTGCATTTAGCCTTTATGTCTATAATTGATCAAAGGCAGAGGGTTTGAAAATGTTGGAATTGTAAGCAAAATCAAATCAACCACTTTAAAGCTTCCAGAGAAGCAAGCCCATTTATCTTTCTGGCAAGGAAGAGAGAGTAGTGGAATGTGGATGGGATGGTTCTTAGGGCCAAAGGGCCAGCCAACAATTCCTGTTGCAAGTTTCTCTACGTAAGAGATAACGACAATTTAAAATTCAAGTTCCTTGGCTAAATCGGCCCAGTTAATTAAAAAGAAGCCACCAATTACAAGCAGGGTTTTCCTTCATTTAGTTCAATTCTTAAGTGGAAAAGACTTTTCAACACTGCCCACATTGGCCGCCTGCCTGCTCATTTGTGAGACAGTTGATGGAGTTTGACTCAGCGCAGAGGTGGTTACAGTCAGCAAGAAATGCAGAAAATGGCTGGGAGTTGCCCACCCCTTCAACGTACTTTGTTCGAGGGATGCTTGGAGAGTGGTCTTGCACCATCATTCACGGACTTTACCATCCCTGTATCTTGGGCTTCATTTTTCGGGTGGTCTTCCCACAGTGCATGGTAACGACCACCTCAGGAGTCTTTGGTTTTCACGTCTTATGGAGAGAGGTCAAAGCAGAAGGAGAAGTCAGCTCCATTAAGGGTAGAGCTTGATTTTGACACCAGTGTCTTGAGACCCAGTGTCTTGTCCCCAGTGCTGTGGAACCTGGGGAGTTATTTTCTTTACCTGCTTTTATGAACTGATTTTCTTAACAACCCACTGGGCTGGTTAAATAAATTATTCTCTTCATGGCGATAAGCTAGGAATGGAAGGAATGAGGCTGCTAATGAAATGAATCCATTTCTGTGCAGTTTTTCATTTGGGCAGAGAGTGATGAGCAGGAGGGAACCTTTGGACTGGAACCTTGAACCTTTCATCAATGTCGTTCCATCTCCAGAGTGGCTGTTGGGGTGTGTGGGTGGTGAACAGGGACCCAGGATCACTGTGATAGGGACGCAGCCTCAGGGACCACAGGGTCTGTATTTGAACCCCATCTCTGCGGCTCTCTGGCTATGTGAGCTTCAGCAGGTTATTCAACCTCTCTATGCCTTCTTTCTTCCTCATTGATGAAATGAGGGGAAATAGTCCTGTATCTGGGGCTTCTATGGTGGCTCAGACGGTAAGGAATCTGCCTGCAATGCAGGAGACCCAGGTTCGGTCCCTGGGTTGAGAAGGTGCCCTGGAGAAGGGAATGGCTACCCAGTCCGGAATTCCTGCCTGGAGAATTCCATGCACTAGAGCAGCCAGGCCCACTACAGCCCATGGGTTCACCTAGAGTCGCACATGACTGAGCAAGTAACATTTTCACGTTCAGTCCTATCGGGTTGTAAAGATGAAGTGACTTAATATGTGTGGTGTGTTTAAAAATGCTGGGCAAATGGTAACTATTATATACTTATTAGTTACTATTATTCAGCCACAATAGTAGCAAGTAAGAATAACAATATCCAGACTAAGCACTCAGATACTCAAGGAAATGTTTATCCAGCCCTCTTGATATGCTGGATGCCCTGCATACATTGGAGAGCCGAGCCGAGTCCTTCCCGTCTGCCCTCCCGGAGTCTTCTCCAGTGGGGAGGTGGCAGCCTAGCACTCACCAATCACTTTCTTTAGCCTGGTTCAGTGCTAAGTCCTTTTCAGGCATTGCCTCCTCTGAACTTTGCAAGCAGGTGAGAGGGCTGTCTTGACGTGTCACAGCTAATGTGTGTGGGCTCAGTGGGGTTAAGTTACCTATCAGCTGTCACCTGGTTACTAAGTGGCCAGACTGGGATTTGATTACATGTCACTTGGACTGAGGGGCCAAGCTTTTCATCTCTGTCATAGGTCAGTTACTGGGAGGCCGACTCTGCGGCAGAGGGTACAGGAAGTTTATCAGTTCAGTATCAGTTCAGTCATTCAGTTGTGTCTGACTCTTTGTGACCCCATGGACTGCAGTACACCAGGCTGCCCTGTCCTTAACCATCTCCCAGAGCTTGCTTAAACTCATGTCCATTGAGTCAGTGATGCCATCCAGCCATCTCATCCTCTGTCATCCCCTTCTCCTGCCTTCAATCTTTTCCAGCATCAGGGTCTTTTCAAATAAGTCAGCTCTTTGCATCAGATGGCAAAAGTATTGGAATTTCAGCTTCAGCATCAGTTCTTCCAATGAATATTCGGGACTGATTTCCTTTAAGATGGACTGGTTGGATCACCTTGCAATCCAAGGGACTCTCAAGAGTCTTCTCCAACACCACAGTTCAAAAGCATCGATTCTTCTGTGCTCAGCTCTCTTTAGAATTCAACTCTGACATCTATACATGACTACTGAAAAAACCATAGCCTTGACTAGACAGACCTTCGTTGGCAAAGTAATGTCTCTGCTTTTTAATATGCTGTCTAGGTTGGTCATAACTTTTCTTCCAAGGAACAAGCATCTTTTCATTTCGCGGCTGCAGTCACCATCTGCAGTGATTTTGGAGCCCCACCCCCCACCGCCCCCCCCCCCAAAATGAAGTTTGCAGGGCGTGCTTTTGGGCCAGCCCCCGTGAGGGGCGACAGGGCAGGACCGACAGAGGGAGAGGTCACAACAGGGGTCTCAGCCAACCACTTCCTCGAGGCATCTCCCATCCACCGGCCATTGGCTGTGTCTGCCCTGGGGAGGTGTAACCTTGGGTGGTGCAGGTCTTTCGGTGAAGGGACTGAACTTGTGAGCTGTGAGCAGGATGGAGGCTCCCCACTTGGGCAGAGTTCTGTGATCAGTAAGGATGCCAGTCTATGTAGAGGCCTAAGCCTGGACTCAGCTCCTTCACTTGTTTCCACATGAGTGAGAGCAGGACCCTGACCCAGGGCGTGGAGCAGCCTGCGGAGCTGGGAGAAGAGCCGGATTGATGCTTCTGAAATTGCTGTGCGCCCCCACTACTGATGAGAGTCTCTCTGGCGACTCAGCTGCTGCTGAAAAACTCCCACCATGTTCTCAGGCAGTACAGGAGCTCTGGCATTCCAAGGCCGAGGGATGTTTTCTCTATAGCAGATTTTGCATGAAGACTGAAAGGCAGTCCGTTCCCTAGCACCGACAGATTAATTTTTAATGTAAACCAGCTCAAAGGGAAATTAGGAGAACTCCCTTGTGGGCAAGAGATGGAATCTGGTGGAGGGGGCGTGGCGCTGAAATGTACAGGTCATGACAACCGCAGCAAGGCGCACGCCCGCCACCTAAGGCCTTGCCCTCCTCCCTTTTCCCTCTTTAAGACCTTGGAGGTTTTGGAATCCCAGGCAGCAGTCTTGAGAAAGACTGTAGCGGAGAGTCCTAAGCCACAGGTTAATTTCCTGGTGAATTTGGGCGTTCTGCTTCTTAGAAGCTGCCTGTCTGGGTGTCACTGACACACCTTGGTATGGGCCTTAACGGTGACACCAGGTCCTTTGATCAGGCTGCACTGTGAGCTGCCAGGGAAGGGAGAGGGAGCTGGCCGGCTCTGGGTCAGGGCCACAGGCCCCGTCCTCTGAAGGCCGTTCGGGAGTGTCCGTACGGGGAGGGACCTCCTCTCATTCCTGGCGGGAGAAAAGCCATCGTGCTGAAAACCCCCATGTGTTTAACACTGTTTATTTTTTCGGGAAGTGTTTACAAAGTCATTGGCAGTCCTGAGTATTCCCACACGGACTGTTTGCAGAAGGAGGCTCTGTGTGCCGGGGAGCGTGGGGAAGAAGAGCCCGCTGTGTGTCCTTCTGCAGAGATTGGAAGGGCGGTGGGGGCATGGGGCGCCGATGCCGGGCTGCCAAGAGAAGTCGGGGGGCCTCTCCGACCCAGGGTGTGGGGGCTGACGAGTAAGGGCGGCCCATGTCCTGGACCGGCCAGCCCGGGGATGGTGGCCATTGCTCTGTGGTGAGGTCTCCCACCTAGGGGTCCCGGCCTGGCCCTGCTGCTGCCTTAACCTGGGGGTAGCCCAACCATTCTTGGCGCCTGCTTTTTCTCTTTTCCCCTGGTCTCAGGGTCTCAGACACATCTCCTGTGAAAGCGATTTGTGAGCCACACGGGGCTCGTGGGTGGAGGGCTGCTGGCATGGCCTCCACCCACAGAGGTTCACCGAGGGCCCCGCGACTGGATGCGCAGAGGGAATCAGAGCTGGGTCCAGAATCCTGCTTGTGTTCAAGGGGAAGAGAAGGCCCAGCCCGGGCAGCCCTGCTTCCCTGTGGACCCTCTTTAGGCCCCAACCTAGTATGTTTTCTCTGGCAGAAAGTGAGCTTTATCAGCATCGCACAACCTGAGTGACGCCAGAGGTTTTCTCCGAATAAGCTGGTCTGGCCAGCCCCGCTTCACTGTTCCTCATGATGAGATGGTCATGGTGCGTGAGTCAGTGGACAAAGGGCCTCCGTCTCAGCGATATTAAATGGCTATTTTTTTTTCCTCGTAGGAAAATTATACACCATCGTTATTGATGACACTGTGTTAAAGGTCGGGAAGTTATTGACAGGAATTTGGGTCTGGGTGCCAGCAGATGGACAGCAATGGCGGGCTGCTCTGGCTGGCACTGTGGTCACTGCGTGCACGAGACCCTCCAGAAGCCGCAGAACCCTGTGCTCTTACGTGGGGGGGCGGATTAGAAGACATGAGTGTGCCCACTCCTGGGGCTGCCAGGGATGAAATGTGACCCTTCACATGTGTGTCGCCATCTGGCACGCACTTCAGGGGCACAGAAGGGCCAGGGAGTACTTGGCCTGAGGTAGGCCTGTCCAGGAGCTGTGGGTCAGCTGTCCACAGCTCTGGCATCTGCCCTGGGGTCTTTCCGCCAAGCATGGCTCTCTGTGATGGCTGAGGGGTGAGCAGTAGTAAGCTGGAAAGACGAGGATCTCCAGGCCTCTGACGGTCTGCACTTGGCTGGACAGACCTGACACAGAGGCTCCAGCTTCTGTGGGCCTTTCAGGCTTGGGGATCTGAGTGATTCGGGACCTGGGCCCCTCTGAGGACTGACCGGTGAAAACCAGCTCTCCCTTTGGAGTGATGAAAACATAGAATTAGATGGTGCTGATATTCACACAAATTTGTGCATTTACCCAAAACTACTACATTGTTCGCTTGTTTAAAAGGGTGCATTTTATGGGGTGTGGATCATGTCTCAATTTAAACATAGTATGAAAATAATTCACGAAAGAAGGATAAACCAGCTGCGAGGGGTGGTCTCACCGAAGTAGCAACGTTTGAGCTGGAACCTGCAGTCTGCACCTAGAGGAAGGCCAGTCAGCATGCATGTCATGGTCTCAGAGCTCAATTATAAACTGAAATGAGCTGTTTGCCGTGGCCAATGAGTATCAGCTCATCCACGTAATGAGAGATCGGGAAGTAGGGACGGAAGCCAGGAGATACCTGGGCCTCTGTTGTGCTGTGATTTCCAGTTGTCGAGCACGTTTTCTCTTCCTGGTCATGCCAGGTTTCACCCTGATGTCTGCTGCTGTATTACAGGTGTGATTGCGTTTCAGTCTCCTGTAACTTATTAAGTAGTTCTGTGACAGAACTGACTTTTGCTTCCAAATCACTCTGCACCTAAAACAATAAAGACCTCAAAACAAAGCCCCCCAAACCATCAGATGGCTAGTCCCCGACTCGGGCCAGCTGCCAGTTTGCGGCTCCGTCCCTAAAGTATGAGCCCGGGGCCAGGTCCTGTCGGGTCACTGGGCTTTGGAGTTGAGCAGGTCTGGGTTGGTTTGGGCCCAGCCTTGGGGCCTCCTGGGCCCCATGACCTTGGGAAGCTTTGCAGGATTGGAGAGGACAGAGCGCATCCCGAAGGCTGGTTGTGAACAGGGAGGGAGATTGCACGTGTAGTGCTGAGCACAGGGCAGGCCTCAGTAGCCAGGTGCAGCCATGTAGCGGTTGGACACCAAGAGGATTCTGGGAGGCTAACCTGTACAGCCCTGAAGTGAGCCTGGCTGGAGGAGAGGCCCAAGGGGTAGTGGCCGCCCTTGTTTTCCTGTCTATCAATACACCCAACTCTGCTCACCTAGGCTCAGAGGAGTGCCCCACTGTTGTTGGATGAATTCAGCTGTGACCTTGGGGTCACCACCCAGATTTTGCATGGTGAGACCTGTGAGCTCACTGCTGGCCACTCCTTTGTTCCCCCTGGAAAGAGACGTGGTTCTTTCCAGAGGTACCAGGTTCAGGGAGCCCCTGCCACCTCCACTCCTATGCCCGTCTCCAGGACTGCTGGGGTCCCAGGACCCCTGTCCTGCCCAGGATAGACAGCTCACATCCATGAGCAAGCCTGTTGTCTCGGGGCCGCCCCAGCAGCCTTCTAAAATAACCGCAGCACAGAAGGCTCGGAATGTCTTATATTTGGAATTGCTGTTGGAAACAGTTCTGGCCAAATGTAACACCCATCTGTTTGGGAGGGTCTGAGAGTCAGAAAATGAGGTGGTTCAGCAGGAGGGGGCTTGGCAGCACCAAAACTCAGGGCTGGGGGTGGGGATCAGGTCAGCTGGCCCTCACTTGGCCTGGAAGGCCCTTACCCCTGCAGCCTGGACCATGCCCTTTGTGCCAGACGGCCCCAGTTGGAGAAAGGTTTCCCCGTATCAAATCCGGCTTTCTTCCTGAACCTTCTACCCAGGGGTCAGTCCTTCAGGAGTCTGGGACCTGTCCCCTCCCAGCTCTGAATAGCCTTTTGGCTGTTGAAGCTGGCGTCCTTCGTGCTGAGTCTTGCTTTTCCAGATGAAGTGACTCCTTCTGCTTCGCTGTCTGGCACCCAGTCCTGAAGGCGAGTGGCCTCGAGGACTCTGACCTGGCCGGGTGGTGCAGAGCAACACCCTCCCAACATTCTCAGTGCCATGCCTTCATTAATGTAGCCTGAGGTGCTTGTGTCCCTGCAGGTCTGTGATGATTCATTGTACACTTACGTCAGCTAAACCCCTTGTGCAGTTTCCAGGTTGGCCTCTTTCCCCTACATCATCATTGCACAGTTGGTTTTTAAAGAGTAAAATATGGATATTTAGGTTTATTTTGTTGTGCTTCCACTTGTTATTTGAGTGTGCCTGTAACCCAAAGTGGGCTCTGGCTGCTCGCTGCTCAAAAGCCAATAAAAAGGCAAGGTTAGTGGAAAGGAAAGTTTAGTTTGGATGCCGGCAACTAGGGTGGGGGGAGTGGATGCTTCTCCAAAGGCCCACTCCCCACCCCTACTCCCTCCAATCAGGGGACAAGAGCTTTTATAGACGGAGGGAGGGAGGTACGTGCAGAAACAGCAGAGTCAGCTCTGACAGTCATCTTGAAGTTGGTCATCGGTGATCTGACCAGCGTCATCTTGAATGTTTTAGGTATAGTTAATCTTCAGTTCCAGGGTCAGTTCGTTTCCATTTTCTGGAGGCCAGTTCTCAGAATTCCAGCAGCTTAGGTCATGGTGATGGTCTGGTCATCATGTAGTTAACTTCTTCCACCTGGTGGGGGCTTCAGTATCTACAAGACAGCTAACAGGGTACAGCTCAGAATATTACCTACAGCCCTTGAGGAGGGACTGAAGGTCCTTGACTTAATGATTGCATTACTATTATCTAGTCTTGTTGAACTGTTTTCCTTTGTCTCTGCATTTTCTCACTTCTCTGATTAAACTTATCCTTTGGTTAACAATTTAAGGGCCTAGATCTGATAGATAGAGTGCCTGATGAACTATGGAATGAGGTTCCTGACATTGTACAGGAGACAGGGATCAAAACCATCCCCAAGAAAAAGAAATGCAAAAAAGCAAAATGGCTGTCTGGGGAGGCCTTACAAATAGCTGTGAAAAGAAGAGAGGTGAAAAGCAAAGTAGAAAAGGAAAGATATAAGCATCTGAATGCAGAGTTCCAAAGAACAGCAAGAAGAGATAAGAAAGCCTTCTTCAGTGATCAATGCAAAGAAATAGAGGAAAACAACAGAATGGGAAAGACTAGAGATCTCTTCAAGAAAATTAGAGATACCAAGGGAATATTTCATGCAAAGATGGGCTTGATAAAGGACAGAAATGGCATGGACCTAACAGAAGCAGAAGATATTAAGAAGAGGTGGCAAGAATACACAGAAGAACTGTACAAAAAAGATCTTCACGACCCAGATAATCATGATGATGTGATCACTAATCCAGAACCAGACATCTTGGAATGTGAGGTCAAGTGGGCCTTAGAAAGCATCACTATGAACAAAGCTAGTGGAGGTGATGGAATTCCAGTGGAGCTGTTTCAAATCCTGAAAGATGATGCTGTGAAAGTGCTGCACTCAATATGCCAGCAAATTTGGAAAACTCAGCAGTGGCCACAGGACTGGAAAAGGTCAGTTTTCATTCCAATTCCAAAGAAAGGCAATGCAAAAGAATGCTCAAACTACCGCACAATTGCACTCATCTCACATGCTAGTAAAGTAATGCTCAAAATTCTCCAAGCCAGGCTTTAGCAATACGTGAACTGTGAACTCCCTGATGTTCAAGCTGAATTTAGAAAAGGCAGAGGAACCAGAGATCAAATTGCCAACATCTGCTGGATCATGGAAAAAGCAAGAGAGTTCCAGAAAAACATCTATTTCTGCTTTATTGACTATGCCGAAGCCTTTGACTGTGTGGATCACAATAAACTGTGGAAAATTCTGAGAGAGATGGGAATACCAGACCACCTAACCTGCCTCTTGAGAAATCTGTATGCAGGTCAGGAAGT
Organism: Ovis canadensis; assembly: GCF_042477335.2. Taxonomy (NCBI): domain Eukaryota; kingdom Metazoa; phylum Chordata; class Mammalia; order Artiodactyla; family Bovidae; genus Ovis; species Ovis canadensis. The sequence goes on along the minus strand of NC_091266.1, from coordinate 58,925,258 downwards.
AACAGTTAGAACTGGACATGGAACAACAGACTGGTTCCAAATAGGAAAAGGAGTCCATCAAGGCTGTATATTGTCACCCTGCTTATTTAACTTCTGTGCAGAGTACATCATGAGAAATGCTGGACTGGAAGAAACACAAGCTGGAATCAAGATTACCGGGAGAAATATCAATAACCTCAGATATGCAGATGACACCACCCTTATGGCAGAAAGTGAAGAGGAGCTAAAAAGCCTCTTGATGAAAGTGAAAGAGGAGAGCGAAAAAGTTGGCTTCAAGTTCAACATTCAGAAAACGAAGATCATGGCATCTGGTCCCATCGCTTCATGGGAAATAGATGGGGAGACAGTGGATACACTGTCAGACTTTATTTTGGGGGGCTCCAAAATCACTGCATATGGTGACTGCAGCTATGAAATTAAAAGACACTTACTCCTTGGAAGAAAATTTATGACCAACTTAGATAGTATATTCAAAAGCAGAGACATTACTTTGCCGACTAAGGTCCGTCTAGTCAAGGCTATGGTTTTTCCTGTGGTCATGTATGGATGTGAGAGTTGGACTGTGAAGAAGGCTGAGTGCCGAAGAATTGATGCTTTTGAACTGTGGTATTGGAGAAGACTCTTGAGGGTCCCTTGGACTGCAAGGAGATCCAACCAGTCCATTCTGAAGGAGATCAACCCTGGGATTTCTTTGGAAGGAATGATGGTAAAGCTGAAACTCCAGTACTCTGGCCACCTCATGCGAAGAGTTGACTCATTGGAAAAGACTCTGATGCTGGGAGGTATTGGGGGCAGGAGGAGAAGGGGACGACTGAGGATGAGATGGCTGGATGGCATCACGGACTTGATGGACATGAGTCTGAGTGAACTCCGGGAGATGGTGATGGACAGGGAGGCCTGGTGTGCTGCAATTCATGGGGTCGCAAAGAGTCGGACATGACTGAGCGACTGAACTGAACTGAACGTTGTCCTACAGACAAAGGCAGGTGGAGGACATGGTCCATAGTGTCCTGCTCCGGTGTTTTGAGGTGTGTTTGGAGCCTTATTCTTGATATATCTGCTCTCTTTCTCAACGTTTTTTGAATTGTCTTAATGCATCCAAGTGACTGGCACTCTTCCAAAATCATTATCTGACTTTCTCCCCAGAGAGTAGTTGTGGGGAATCACACACTTGTGTAAGTAGCTTCAGTCGTGCCCAACTCTGTGTGACCCCATGGACTGTAGCCCACCAGGCTCCTCTGTCCGTGGGATCCTCCAGGCAACTGGAGCAGGTTGCCATGCCCTCCTCCAGGAGATCTTCCGACCCAAGGATGGACCCAAGGTCTGACTCCTGTGTCTCCTGCATTGGCAGGCAGATTCTTGACCCACTAGCACTGCCTAGGAAGCCCACCTGGGAAAATCATAGTATTGTTTATTCAAGACAGTCTTACCCCTGATTCTTCATGGGTACTCAGATAGAGCCCTCTGGGGAAGTAAGGGTCTTGTGTCGCTTGTCTTCCTTCTTTCTTTGCGGAGGAGCTGGCCACATGGCCGTCATCCCCCTGCACAGGCAGGTTACCCTTCGAGGGTCTCAGGGTGAGAGACAGGTGCTGGCAGAAATGACTCCTCAGGAATTTGGTTTCAGGTCTGTTAGTTTCTTGGGGGGCTCTCGTAACAAATCATCACAAATGAGCTGGCTTGAAAAAACAGACATTTATTCTCTCATTGTTCTAGAGGCCAGAGGTCGAAGTTAAGGTGGTGGTGGCGAGTTTAGTTCCTCCTGGAGGCTCTGAGGGAGGGTTTGTTCCACTGGTCTTCCAGCTTCCAGTGGCTTCTGCAGTCCTGGCATCCTTATCTTGTAGGTAACACTTCAGTTTCTGCCTCTGTCTTCACGTGGCCTCCTCCCCATGTGTCCACGTCCTCGCCCCTTAGAGGGACACCAGTCCTTGGATTTCGGGCCCACCGTTCTCACCTGGAGGTCTTTACCATAATGACATCTGCAGAGACCCTATTGCTGAAATAAGATCCCATTCGCAGATACCGGTGGTCAGGAGCTGGGCATCTTTCAGGACATCTGTAGACTCCAAACGGGCGCAGGGAGGTTCTCTGCTCAAATAGGGTGTGGAGGACTTGTTACAGACACTCATCTCGGCATGTGTGTGGGCTCCAGGGAAGCCCGCTGCCCACCCTGTGAGCAGATTCAGGGTCCCTGGGGGACTGAGGGGAAGGAGAAGTCTCCCCTCACCCTGCCGAGGAAGTGGGCCTGGCCTGATACTAAGGACCATGAACCAACCTGATTCACAGAAGGTGGGGCCCTGAGCTCGTTTCACTGCACCCCAGGCAGATGAAAATCAGTCTTCTCACTTGGGCGGGGCTGGACTGGCGCGGCTGGACCTGAGGACATGTCCCAGTTTGTCTGCCGGAGTGACTGCTGGATCTCTAAAGAATTATATGGAGTCAGCAGATTCTTCATGAAGTTACTTTGTGTTTAAAATTAAGCCAGGTTTTAGAGACTCTTATTTTATTTATGAGCCACCCGTCTACAAGAAACGTCATTACCACAAAATAAACTCACTGTGGAAAGCCTGAGTGCAGAGTTGGGATTTTAGATGGCAGTCGATGTGATAGAATTCCAGTTCCACCGACCGATTCAGATGGTTGTGTGGGAGGTCTTGCTAACCACTCTAAACTTGAGCTTCCTATTAAAGTCCAGATTCTGATGACAGTCTCAGAGGTGTTGGTCACTACACCCCGGCATCTTTCTTGGGCAAATCTGTAAATTGGCAGCACTCATAGGAAACGGCGTGAGCCCGGAGGGGCCTCCAACAAGCTCGCTGCTACAAGGCGCCCAGGTGTGTGCTGCCCAACTGTACTTTGAGCTCCACGCAAATCTGATTTCGGGCATTTATTCATCAGCTCTTGAGTTACGCTGTGGCTGAGCCTGTGGGGACAGGTGCCATGTTTCAGTCTTGATGGAGGTCCCGTGTTTGAAGAGGGAAAACCGCACAGCTGATGTGGGGGCCACCTGTAGTCGACAAGCGCAGTGTCACTGGGGTCGTGTACGTGGCTGAACATGGATCTGGGGGAAGAGCTAATTGCCAGTGCTTGAGCATCGCTCAGGATTAGTCTTGAAGCAAGTCCTTCTGGAGGTGTGGCTGACCAGGCTGAGACGCACAAGCACTCTCCTTCCAGTGTGTGTGCATGGATTCTAGGCAATCTGTGGGCAGATTCCAGACACCTCACTACTTCTCCGAGGTATTCTCCCTGGACATTGGCAGTGGGTGATTTCTAAAGAGCCTGAAGGCAATGGCACCCCACTCCAGTACTCTTGCCTGGAAAATCCCATGGATGGAGGAGTCTGGTAGGCTGCAGTCCATGGTGTTGCTAAGAGTTGGACACGACTGAGCGACTTCCCTTTCACTTTTCACTTTCATGCATTGGAGAAGGAAATGGCAGCCCACTTCAGTGTTCTTGCCTGGAGAATCCCAGGGACGGGGTAGCCTGGTGGGCTGCCGTCTATGGGGTCGCACAGAGTCGACCACGACTGAAGCGACTTAGCAGCATGCAGAAGGCACTGTGCCAAATGCCAGAGGGGAAGACAATCGGTCCCTGAGAAGCTGCTCTAGTTGTCAGAAAATCTTTGGATTCCCTGGTGGCTCAAATGGGAAAGCATCTGCTTACAATGCCGGAGACCTGGGTTTGATCTCTGGGTTGGGAAGATCCCCTGGAGAAGGCAATGGCACCCCACTCCAGCATTCTGGCCTGGAAAATCCCATGGATGGAGGAGCCTGATGGGCTACAGTCCCTGGGGTCGCAGAGTCGGACACGACTGAATGACTTCACTTTCTTTTCTTTTCACTAGTGAGTGGGGAGGGGTGGGAGATGGAGAAAGGGTGTCTGCAGCCCACCTGTGCCCCCAGGGCACTGCCATCTCTGCAGGGGGATGAGGGAGGCCAACAGCCAGAAGGAAGCCCTGGGTGCAATCAGCGGTGCACAGCTACAGTCCCCAGACCTGTGGGACCCTAGTGAGATCTGCTGTCTCCTTCACTGGAAGGAGGGAAGCCGGGTTGGAGATGCTGGGAGAATAGAAAGTACGGAGCCGAGGGGGCCAGAGGCAGGCCAGCGCTGAGCAGGGAGCCAGTCTGCATCAGCCTGGTTTCCTGGCAGCCCCGGGCTGAGTGTGCATGAAGGGTGTTGGGCATGGGGCGGGGCGGGGCAGGGAGGAGGGCAGGAGGTGTGTGTTGAAAAAGGCATGAGACAGAAACAAAGGGGGAAGTGTTGAAAAACCAAAAAAAAAAAAAAAAAGGGTAAAGACTTAAGCTCTCTGCCAGCAGAAAAAGGAGAAGAGGTGAAAAGAGGTGTAGAAAACTCTCAACTTGGAAATTCCATTAAAGTGAAAAATTGCTGGGGCATCCCCCGGTGACCTAGTGGTTAGATTTCTGGGCTTTCACTGTTGTGGCCCAGGCTCGAACCCTGGGTGAGGAACTGAGATCCTCCAAGCTGAGTGGAACTGCAAAAAAAAAAAAAAAAGAAAGAAAGAAAAAAAAATTTACAACAATGGAATCTGTGTTTGGCTGCAGTGTATATGTTATCTTATCTACTTTTACGAATGTTCAAAATTCTCCCTAATTAAATAATTAGAGAAGTGCCATAAGAGCAGATGTATTATCTGATCCCATCCGATATAACCTGATATGTCTGTGTTTTTTAAAAATGTAAGATATGCAGATATATATTTGAAGGTGCACTGAAAATTTCTGGACCGATGTACAAGAAACTGATAATGAGGCTCACCCTTGAGGTCTGTATGGATTACCTTGTCATGAGGAAAGCACAAGGAGTTTTCCTGTTTTACAGATGAATTTAATGCTATACCCATCCTTCCCACCATGACTTAAGATTGTAGGAGCTGGGGATCAAAAGTAAAGGCCACAAGGGAAGTTGGGGCTGAGGACTTTAAAACAAAGGTGTGCTCAGTATAGTGTTATAACCTGTTTTGTTTTGCTTTTACTTTATTTTTTATTTCTGGCTGTGCTGGGTGTTCGTTGCTGCTCAGACTTTTCTCTAGTTGTGGCGGGTGGGGGCTACTCTCCAGCGGGGGTGTGCGGGCTTCTCACTGCGGTGGTTTCTCTCCCTGCGGAGCTCAGGCTCCAGGGTGCGCAGGCTTCACTAGTTGCAACACGTGGGCTCAGTAGTTGCAGCCCCCAGGCTCTGGAGCACAGGCTCAGTAGCTGTGGCGCATGGCCCAGTTGCTCCGTGGCATGTTGGGATCTTCCCGGACCAGGAATTGAACCTGTTTCTCATGCATTGGCAGGTGGACTCTTTACCACTGAGCCATCAGGGAAGCCCGTTCTTTTGTGTATTTGATATAAGAAAAGAATTATCCCATGGTCAAAGAAAATATCTATCTGTAGTGTTAAAGTACAATAAAATATATGTGGAGAAAGTGAAAGCGTAGTCACTCAGTCATGTCCGACTCTCTGCGACCCCATGGACTGTATCCCATTAGAATTCCTTGTTCATGGGATTCTCCAGGCAAGAATACTGGAGTTGGTTGCCGTGTCCTCCTCCAGGGGATCTTCCCAACCCAGGAATCGAACCCAGATCTCCCACATTGCAGGCACTTTCTTTACAATCTGAGCCACCAGAGGACCCCCTGGTGCAAAGGATTTGTGGGAAAAGAAAGAATCATTATTCTGACTCCTGTTAAAGAATGATAAGGCGACTATTGAGGGCCATAGGTGTAGGGACCACTGAGGTGGCATCTTGCAGTAGGGGAGGGAGATTGGGGTCAGCTCCAGATACAGCAAGAAAAGGTGGGAATTTGTAGTCCAGGAGGATGTGGCTTGGCGGATGGGAAGTTAACTAAGAGGAAACAGCAGCGTTAAGGGGAGAGTCCGGCTAAATGGCTAAATCGACCTGGCAGGATTCTTGTTAAAACTGGGAGATGCAGAGACAGACAAGGAAAGTCTAAGAGTCAAGGCTGAGCTGGGAAGAAGGCCCAGAGGAACCTGAGACCAGTTTGGTTAAATAGAGACACTGTCAGCTCCTGTGCGCATGCCATGGGATCTGGGTGAACAGCTCCATGTGCGTGGACACGTGTGGAGGTCTACTGGTGTCTGCATGCCTTAGACCTGGGGTGGACATGTTTCTACATTGTGTGAAAAATAGATTCCTATCAACCTAGAAAGATACATTTCATAATTTTGCTTTAACGTTCAGAGTCTGGAATGGGCCAGGAATCTCACACAGAACTGTAATATTGGCAGAGCGACAGCTGTTCTGTTACTGTCGCCACGAACAGAGGAGATAGGAACCGGAAAGGGCATAAAATTTTCATGGCCTCTCTGCCCTTGTACAGTCTTTGTAATCTGGTGTTGTTTCAAAGTTCACTCATTGTGAAAACCGCCTCGGCCCAAGGTGCCTAGAAAGGACCAAAAAAAAAAAAAAAAAGGAAAGCACAGAAAAAATGAATGGGGGCTTGTCTGGGGCCAGTGTAGACCGTGCCTGCGTCCAGGAGGGCATGGGTGGACCTGTGAAGGGTGGGGAGATCGTCCGGGGCAGGGGCGGTTGGAAGCAGCTCCTAGGCTAGGGAAGAAGAGAGTGGTGGTGTCTTAATGAACCGAACGAGGTAACATAATTGCTTGTTGATTTCCATTGTCACGCAAATGGAGCGATTTCACATTCCTGGGGGTAAAAAGATCCATCTGTTTTATTCACAGGTTGTACTCCGACTATCTCTACTTTGCAAGTTCGAATAAATCTGCAGATGACTTCCATGAAAAAGTGACAGAAGCTCTGCAGCTGTTTGAAAATTGCATGCTGGATTATTCATTGCGCGCCTGCGTCTACAACAACACCCTCAACAACGCCATGCCTGTGCGTATGCGGAAGCGCTGCTCCGCGCTTATTGTGCGAGGGCATTGTGGATGGGGATTTTAGCATTTAAACAGAGAAGCGTTTTAATGTGCAAATGCCTCTCCCCATGCCTTTGAGCGGTGGCTAATGCCAAACAAATATTCATGGATGTAAAAACTATAAAAGCTGATGGGCCCTTTCAGCTGGCACCCTGCTTTCTTCCTCACTGATGGCTCAGATGCAATGCTCACTCCCCTCCCCCTCCCCCCGCGCGAAAGAAAGAGGGTGCATTTAGGAAGATTATTATTTAGCAAGGCTCGGAAACACACCCTGCAATTAGGACTGGCAGACACGAGGACCTGACTCTCTGATTGTCTTAAGAGTGTTCTCTCTAATGCTGGATTGTTTTGTTGGTTTAAAAAATTACCCACCAGTGACTTTCAGTGCTTCTCCGACTGAGTCTTAATGGAACATTTTTGTCCATTGATCCCTCTTTTCTTTGCTCTCATTTGCCTTCAGGAATATAGCTATACGTTTCTTGTTGTTGCTGTTATTGTTCAGTCGCCCATTCGTGTCCAACTCTGCGACCCCATGGACAGCAGCACATCAGGCCTCCCTGTCCTTCACCATCTCCCGAAGTTTGTCCAAGTTCATGTCCATTGCATCGATGATGCCATCCAACCATCTCATCCTCTGATGCCCTCTTCTCTTCCTGCCTTCAATCTTTCCCAGCATCAGGGTCTTTTCCAATGAGTCGGCTCTTTGCATCAGGTGGCCAAAGTATTGGCGCCTCAGCATCAGGGTCTTTTCCAATGAGTCGGCTCTTTGCATCAGGTGGCCAAAGTATTGGCACCTCAGCATCAGGGTCTTTTCCAATGAGTCGGCTCTTTGCATCAGGTGGCCAAAGTATTGGCGCCTCAGTTTCAGCATCAGTCCTTCCAGTGAGTATTCAGGGTTGATTTCCCTCCAGGTTGACTGGTTTGATCTCCTTGTCCCCCCTTTTTTTTCCCATGCAAAAGAAGCCGTTACTGGTGACTTCAGCATGATGTAGCTAAGGGATGGTTTTGCACTGCATAGCTCCCTGGGTTGTCCCAAGTGTTTTCTCAGCAGGTTTGCCACAGTGGTAAGTCTCCTTCAGCCCCCGAGTGTGGCCCACAGGCTTGCTCCACTGAGTGTGCCAGTGGTAGATCTGCTTGAGGTGGAGGCCGGGGAACCCCCAGGTGTGATGGGGTTTGAAGTCAAGAGTGTTCCCTCCCTTTTCTTTGTTGTCCAGACTATCTTATCTGACAGCGTTGCAGGAAGGGGGCTCTTGTCTAACACTTGGAAATGAACTGTCCAAGGAGACACACGTGCAGACAAAGCAAGAGACTTTATTGGGAACGGGTGGCCCTGTGGAGAGCAGCAGGGGAAGGGAACCCAGGAGAACCACCCCGCCAGGTGGCTTAAAGTTTCAGGTCTCGTGGTGAAGGGGTTAGTTTCCAGGCTGTCTCTGGGCAATCACTCTGACTCTGTCCTGGCTGGTGGTGCGTGCATGGCTCATCCAAGATGGATTTCAGCGAGGGGGATTCTGGCAGGTTGGTAGGTCGTAGGGACTGGCATCTCCTCTTTTCTTGACCCTTCCTGAATTATTCTGGTTTGTGGGAGCTTGTTAGTTCCACATTCCTTACCACGTGTTCCTGACCTGTTGTTAAGATAGCTCATGCGAGTGGCTCCTATCTTGCCTGGCCGGGGTAGGCGGTTCCTGTCAGTGTCTCCCCTAAGAGCAAGCTGCACAGAGGAGCAGGTAGGATCCCAGGCCGCCCTGCTGGCGTGTATAGTTTTGCAGGGAAGACGCACACAAAGGATCAACACAGAATTTGGCCCTTGAGCTCGGGAACCGGTCCCACCTGCCTGCCCTCCCGCTCCCCACCTCCCTCTCCGTCGCTGCTCTACAGCCGTACCCTCCCCTGCTGGGTCCTCTTGCCTCAGAGCAGGGATTCACAGGTGTGGTCCAAGACCAAGAGTATCAGCATCCCTGGGGACTTGTCAGGAAAGCACACTCTCAGGTTGAGCCCCAGACTCCAGAATCAGGAGCTTTGCGGGGGGTGGGGGGGGGGGACAGGTCCATCTGCCTATGCAGCAGCCCTCCAGGGGTTGTGTTGGGTGCTCGTCTTGGGGACACCTGACTCCAGAGCCTACCCCACGCCCCTCCCTGGCACGTGCTCCTCATCCTTCGGGTCTTGCTTTAATCTTGACTTCGGTTCGCTCTCTTTCCACGCCTTTCATTTCCCAACAGCCTGGGTCACAGTGGCCATTACAGATAACTTGTTCTTCACCAGTTTAGCTCCACCTCCGCCAGATTGCAAGCTCCACGTGGCCAGGGGCCACGTCTGTTACATAGCAGCACATCCCCGTTGCTTAGCATGTAACCTGGCATGCAGGATGCACTAGAATATTTGCTGAATGAATGAATGAATGAATGGGCAGTCTGTGAAACTAGTGGAGAAGCTGGGTGGAGAGTTCCAACCGAATCCCTAGTGAGGAGCAGAGGGGTTCGGTATGCTCTTGTCAGGGGAGACCCTACACCGCACTCCTCAGCTCTTTCCTGGCCTGGGATGGGGGAACAGGCCCCCAGGGCGAGGGCCCAGCTTCGGGACCAGGCTCTGGTGGGTGTTCTCCAACCGACCCTGGCAGGCTCCTCGCCCTCCCTGGGCCCCTTGTGTTTCCACCCAGAGCTGGCTGAAGCAGATAACCTCAAAGGCCTCCCTCAGCTCTAATGTTTTTCAAATTTAAACGTATTGGGCACTTCTCCTAAAGACTCTTTTTTATCCCCATTCCACTTTGATTCTCTGATCGGTACTGGCGAAAGATGAGGGGAGGGGTAGCATGAAACTATCTTAAGTTTGTTAGCAGCGATGCTCCATGAACCAGAAACTATCATTCGAGGTGAGTGGCACTTCCCTTGACTGGTAAGGGGGCTGGGGGTGGGGGGTGAGGGGCTGGAGTGAGACAGGAGTGTCCAGGAGACCAGGAGAGCTTGCCCACCCCTCTGCCCCTGCAGAGCCCTCTCAAGTTTGTTCCCTGCTTGCCCCGGACGGTCCCTCTGCTGCTGACCAGCCCTCCTGGGAAGGCAGACCCAGTTGCAGGAGGTCTGCCTGGCCCAGTGCAGGGGGGCTTCGTCCATGAAGGCACAGACACACTCCAGGGAAATGCTGTCACCTGTGGCCAGGTCCAGGGACCACTGCAGCTACTTTAAAACACCCCCATCCTGCTACAAAGGCAGGACCTTCTAGAACCTTCTAGAAGGTTCTTAGGATTGAGGGCAGGTTCTCTGGAAGAGATAAACCTGGTCAGGCTGGTCCTCCATGGGAGGGACAGACAGACTGAGAACAGAAAGCTCTCGATGATTTAGCAAGAAGCCGTGCTCACAGTGGTTGTCTGTGTGGAGGCGATGCATGTGTTTATTTCTGAGGCTGGCACATGCCCGTTTTCTCTTTATTTCTGGCCCAGCTTGAGGTCTTTTTGCTAGCTGGTGTCTGAGGTAGCTGCAACCTAAGGGCTGCAGGCAGCTAATGAATTCTGGAGACAGCTTTCCCCCCTCCAATTGTTTTTCTTCCTCCACCACCTCCCACACAATTAGGAGAACAATGACATGGAAAAAAGAATAGCTAAAGATGAAGCCAGTTAGTGTCTGTACATATTTTGTCAAGCGTTTCACTGTCTTGTGGTCGTCACCGTGTTCAGCGTGGGAGTGCCAGGGGGCTTGGCCTCACACCGCTGGATGAGGGGACGCCGACTGAGATCCTAGCCCCGCCCTGGAGGAAGGAGGTCAGCGTAGAGCTGAGAGGGAGCGAAGTAGGAGGTGAAAGTGTCTGCGTCAGGAACCAGGACTGGGCACTGGGAGGCGCTCCATGTGGGAGGGGGTGGGCTGGGGGTCCAGCCAGGCCAAGGACTTTGCACACGAGGAGAGTCAGGTGAGGCCAGGCATCAGTGTGGGGAGCTCACCCTCAGAGACTCGAGGCGGGAGCACCAGGCATGGGGCTGGGACCATGCCCGAACAAAGACATGAGGCACAACCAGAGGCCGGACACGGAGCGGGTCCCTGAGTGGGGGACATGGGTAGGAGTGCTGGAGAAAGGGGGGGACCTCAGAGCAGAAGGGGAAGGGTTTGCTGTTTTCCCGGAGCTTTGCACAGCCAACTGTGAAGTCAGAGGGAACTGTCCTCAAGACCACTCTCCCTTCTGACACTATTTGCAACCTGGGGGAAGTCCCCCAAAGTACCATCAGGTTCAGTAATTCACTGGAAGGAATCACAGAGCACACGGTTGGCTGCTACACTCATGGTTATGGTTTACAGCAGGGAGGAGACACGGATTAAAGTCAGCTGAGAGAAGAAGCACGTGTGATGGTGCACGCAGCATATTGCCAGCCGGGGACGCCCACCCAAGCCTTTGGTGTCTGCAGCGTTTCTTGAGGCTCCATCATGTACTGCCCGCCTGGCTGACCTTTACCCATCCAGTCCCTTCTGGAGGTCAGACCGGTCCTGCAAGGCCCAAATCCCGCATCCTAAGTCGTGCTGTTAGACTGTCCAGTGGCCAGACTCACCCCCCCTGCCCCCCGGGCAAGCGAGATACTCTCATCAGGCAGGACTTCCCAGGTGGCTTTTGGTGGCCTCTCAGGAGCCAAGGACCAAGGCCAGACGTCTCTGTGAGTCAAGTTAATGCTTCACCACACACGATTTTCAGTTTGGCACAAGAGGAGGCACAGGAGAAGGACAAGGACCCCGAAGTGCAGGTGGACAGGAAGGGCTTCGTACAACGCTGCTCACACTGGCATGTGCACACACGCTGAAGGCCCTAGACCTCTGTGTGGCACCTGGCATTTGGCGGTTCCTCTTGTGGCTGGTTGCTGGGCATTTGCAGGTGTTTCTCACGGCTGTTGAGTACTGGGTGTAGAAGCAAAGGCAGCTGGGTCCTGTGTAAAGGAATTCCATGCCATTGGTGGGCGTAACCTTGGCCTCTCCCTTCACCCAGGTCCTCTCTATGAGATGTCGTGAAGATACCTACAGGGTGGTTCTAAGGATGAAATGAGACCCTGAGTGTGGGAATCCTTTGTGCATGGGACACAAAGGCCTGCACAGGGCAGCAAGCATGAGTGGTGTTTAAAATCCAACTTCTGGGGACATCCCTGGTAGTCCAGTGGTTAAGACTTCACCTTCCAATGCAGAGGGTGGATGGAGGTTTGGTCCCTGGTCACAGAGTTAAGATCCCACATGTCTGTTGGCCAAAATGTAAAAACAGAAGCAATATTGTAACAAATTCAATGAAGGCTTAAAAAAACAGTTCAGTTCAGTCACTCAGTTGTGTCCGACTCTTTGCAACCCCATGGTCTGCAACACGCCAGGCCTCCCTGTCCATCACCAACTCCTGGAACTTACTCAAACTCATGTCCCTCGAGTTGGTGATGCCATCCAACCATCTCATCCTCTGTCGTCCCCTTCTCCTCCTGCCCTCAATCCCTCCCAGCATCAGGGTCTTTTCAAATGAGTCAGTTCTTTGCATCAGATGACCAAAGTATTGGAGTTTCAGCTTCAGCATCAATCCTTCCAATGAACACTCAGGACTGATCTTTAGGATGGACTGGTTGGATCTCCTTGCAGTCCAAGGGACTCTCAAGAGTCTTCTCCAACACCACAGTTCAAAAACATCAATTCTTTGGCCCTCAGCTTTCTTTATAGTCCAACTCTCACATCCATACATGACTACTGGAAAAACCGTAGCCTTGACTAGACAGAACTTTGTTGGCAAAGTAATGTCTCTGCTTTTTAATATGCTATCTAGGTTGGTCATAGCTTTTTTTCCAAGGAGCAAGCATCTTTTAATTTCATGGCTGCAGTCACCATCTGCAGTGATTTTGGAGTCCCCCAAAATAAAGTCTCTCACTGTTTTCATTGTTTTCCCATCTATTTGGCATGAAGTGACGGGACTAGATGCCATGATCTTAGTTTTCTGAATGTTGAGTTTTAAGCCAACTTTTTCACTTTTTTTTTTCACTTTCATCAAGAGGCTCTTTAGTTCTTCTTCACTGTCTGCCATAAGGGTGGTGTCATCTGCATATCTGAGGTTATCAATATTTCTGTCAACAATCTTGATTCCAGCTGTGCTTCATCCAGTCCAGCATTTCGGTCCACATAAAAAATCCAACTTCTGAAGGTAGTTGTTTGCTGGGATTCCTCTCGCTGTTGGTTTATAATGTGTAGTGCATATGGAAAAGCATCTACGGTTTTGGAGGAATTACCGTGGACTAACGCCCGCCTTCCTGCTTGGTCCTAGGTGAGGCTCCAGGTTGGGCTGTACGCCGTGTACCTTCTAGACTGGCTCACTGTCTTTAACAAGGAGCAGTTCCTCATCCTCCGCCTGGAAGACCATGCCTCCAACGTCAAGGACACCATGCACAGGGTCTTCCAGTTCCTCAGCCTTGGTATGAATCTCGAGCCGGACACCCACAGAGCAGGGCGCGAGTTCCATGGACACTGACCTGCCGGGTCCCAGGCAGACTCTGTGAGCCTGAGCAGGGTGGGCCTGGGCTGGGAGACCCACAGATCAGCGCCTGTTGGTGAAGCACCAGCTCCAGATGGGGCCTTGTGCGCAGTGTGGGGAGGAAGAGACTGCCATTCATCTGGGAGCTTACGGTCCAGTGGAAGGAGAGGAGGAAGCAAGGCTTGAATCGCCTAGTGCCAGGGTGACACGGGCGAGGAGTAATTTAGCATCCTCATACATGTGAAATCCTTACACGTGACTTGGGGGTCCCAGCTGCTGAAGGGATCTTGGAAGCAGTGGTGTGCCATGAGGATGGACAGGGTGTCCTGACTGCTGGAACTGTCTTGCAGAGGCCATAGGGCCTGGAGGATGGGATGGGCAGGTCATTGGTTGTCCCTGCTTTGCTGGGACCCCTGCAGGCAGTGCCACGTGGCCAGATTTGGGCTCCTGGGCCTCCAGGGTGAAGGACCCTGTTCCCACCCAGAGGAGACCGTCCCCTCGAGTCCCTAGTGGCACTTTGTGGTAGCAGGCCGACTCGCTGGCCCCAGTGATGGCTGGTAGAGGCGTGTACGCGGGTGCAGAGTGCTTCCCGGCGGGCGGCATCCAGGACCCCTCGAGAGGCTGGGCTGACCTGCACATTCTTCTCCTACACCCACCCAGACGCCCCTGCAGCCCTGTCTGATGAGCTTGCCTGGGAATTTTGTCAATTGAATATTTCCTGAAATCCATTTGCCCACCGCTGGGACTCAGGGCCCTTGTGTCATTTGATTCCTTTCTTCTTTTCTCAGAGACCTGGTAATGTGATAGAGTGTGATTGCTTTTTCCTTTTAAGGCCTGGAACCGTTTTTCCTTTGATTGGGCCACCTGCAGACTCTGGCACATTTCAGTGACTCGTCTTTGTTTCCTAAGATGGACGATGGCAAAGGCCAGTCTGTTCCTTCCCTGTCACGTAACCCAGGGATACTGGGGTGTAGTTTTTGTGCATGGGCTCAGGACTTCAGCCTGACCCCAAGAGCCCTGGGGCACAGAGGCTGAGCAGGGATTCTAGAGGTTAAGCCAGTGAGAGGCTTAAGGTCCTGAGGGCTCGGGGTGGAGGCGGCACCCTTGGGAGGCAGCACCTGCTGGTTTGTTCTTGGGCCTCTCCCCATGGACACCCCTGCTGTAGGTGGATGTTCAGCCAGTGGAGGGTGGTCCCTGGGCATGGGTGGCCCCCACCCGTCCCCCCACGATGACTGCACAGCAGGACACACAGGGTGAAATATGGCCCCACCACGAGGCCCTCTGCAGAGGCCTGGAGTGGAAATGGTGGAGGCAGAATTCGAGTGCTGGTTGTGGAGCATCTCCGTGCAGAGGCCACGTGTGGCAGGCCACAGCTCTCCAGGCACAGGCCAGCTCCTCTTTAGGGGGCTTTGGAAGTGAAACTAGGAGGCGAGGCTGCGCCCAGAGACCCAGCTGTGCTTCCAGGGCGGGTAATCCACCAGACCACGCAGAAAGCATCTGCCTACAGCACGGGAGACCCGGGTTCAATCCCTGGGTCAGGAAGATCCCCTGGAGAAGGCAATAGCAACCCACTCTAGTACCCTTGCCTGGAAAATCCAATGGACAGATGAGCCTGGTAGGCCGCTGTCCACGGGGTCACAAAGAGTCGGACGCTATTGAGCGACTTCACTTTCACTTTTCCCTTTCCCTCAGCAAGTCCGAAATGAATCCAGCCAAAGAATCTGAATCTCCATACACATTCTTACGGGAACCTCCTGACTCCCCAGGAAGCATGGCCCGGATTCTCTCATCAGAGTTTCTTACGCCCCTCACTTGCCTCACTGGCTCTTTCCTTTGTGTTCCAGGACCCTTAAGTGAGAAGCAAGAGGCCTTGATGACCAAGAGCCCGGCATCCAACACGCGGCGTCCCGAGGACCGGGATCTGGGGCCCATGTGGCCGGTCACCCAGAGGCTTCTGCGGGACTTCTACGGGCCTTTCAATGCCCGGCTGGCACAGGTCCTCGCTGATGAGGCCTTCCTGTGGAGGAAGACGTGAGACTGGCTTCCCGGAGCCGGCAGGGCTGCGGTTTCCGTGACTTCCATGGTCTGAAGGTCTCTCTTGGTGGGGAACTCTTGTGCTCAGAGCCTGGAGGAGATCCCCCTCCCTGGGCCCGTATTTGTGGAATCTGGTTCCGAATCCTTTGTGACGTCACACAGCCCAGCAAGGACCCATCGCCAAGCCTCGGATGGAGGCTGTCGGAGAGTCCACTTGGAAAGGGGTCCCCTTCTGCTCTGAGAGTGTCTGGGCTCCAGGACGAGGCAGGCCGGTGCTGGGCGGGGGTGCAGGAGGGTGCTGGGTGTGGAGTCTGGGCTTTGATGATTCCAAGATCCACTGGAGGCCCCAGCCCAGGGAGGGCCAGGATACACACTACACATTCAGTTTCACAACCCTCTGTTCAGGTCACTAAACCTCATGATGGTGGAGAATGGATTCTCATGGAGAATCATGAGGTTCATTTCATTTTTTTTTTTTTTGCCTTTTACCCCAAAGTCAGCCCTTCTGTCTCTTCAGACATAAACCCCATCAACTTCACTATTTACGAGAAAAAAGACACAAGCCAATTTTGGGTAGCACATTCCTGTCTCGGACCTCCTCCCCTTCTGTCCTCGTGGACTTTACTTATGTTTAAAAAGAAAGCGAATGTATTTAAAACAAACCACTTTCTGCATTTCACTGGCTGGAGCTCTCTCTTTCTGTCCATCTAGATGTTTTCTCAAGAGGTTTTTTTTTTTTTCAGTTTCTAACTGAAGATATAAATTCAGTTTAAAATCAGAAGGGAAATGGTCGCTGTTAATGCCAGACTGAGCACCTTGAAGGAATACGGATTTTTCCATGGACCTTGGCCCCAGCTGTGCCCCTGAGGGCCTCAGAGAGCTGCCTGCGTTGGGAGGTTTTAGTTCTGGGGGCCACAGGCTCCACTGCTCTGCCTTCCTCTCTAGTGATCTTGTTATCACTTTCTCCATATGTGGCCAGAGGGCCTTCCTCACCCAGCGAACTGCAGAATGCCCGTTTCTGATCCAGAAATACGCATGTGAGCTCTGCCTGGGCCGGACGAGCTGTGCTGGGATTCCATATGAGAAAGCCGGGAGCAGATCCTTGACAGAACTTTCTGGGCCACTTGGCAGCTCGGTTTGCTGTCAGATGCGCTGACGGTCTTGCTGTTTCTTGGAGGTGATGGGAAAGATTGAACACTGTCCTTGCACACAAGCCCCAAGGCAGGACCCCCAGCTAAGCTAGGCATGTGGTTTGTCAGTGGAAGCTTCTGCGAGTCAGAGGTCTCCAGGTCGAGGTGCCCGGCACACTACCAGTCAGAAAGTGCAAACACCTCCATGGGCAGCCGCCACTTGTGGGGCTGAGGATTCACTCAGCTGTCCCATCCCTACTGCCGTCGGAGGTGGGATGCTCTGTCCACTTGAAGGCGTGCGGTGGGCTCGCCCATGCCCGGGCTGTTTCCTCTGTGGAGGAGCCCGGGTCCCGAACTCCCACTTTCAGAGACAGGCCCCCTCTTCCTCTCTCCCCGTGGCACTCGGAGCAGCAGCCCACAGGAGACGTGGCCTGAGCACGAGGTTCTGTAGGGAGATATCACTGGCGCATTCGTGTGTATTTATTTGCAGTACAGGTGTGCGTGTGTGGGTGCGTGCGTGTGTTTCTCAGTGGGTTCCCTTCAGTTCTGTTGCCTGTCAGCCCCCTCTGCTCTGGACTCAACCCCCATTCATGGGTTCATTCCTCTGCCAGTTCTTTAACAGCTTGTCGGGTTCAGCCCACGTTTTGCTCTTCAGCCCCAACCGTGGTCACAAGGACTTTGCTCACGCACCCCTACGCATGTGAACAACATGCAGCGTAATTCTGCTTCTTACAGAAGTGTAACTGAAAGTCTTACTTCCAATATTATTTGGTTTATTATACAAATCTTTCTACAGACGCAGGCCCATCCTTGGCAGTCAGCACTGTCTGCGGGGACCCGGTTTCTCCAGGGGCCTTTCTCCAAAGGGCTGTCTGTCCGCCGCCTTTGCTTTCCTCTGCTCTCGCGTGCGAGGCCCCTCTCCTTGTGACAGCAGAGCTGCTGTTTCGAGCGGTGGTCCTTGAGCCCATCATCCCAAACCAAAGCAAATCAGAGCCTCTCTCACGACCCGAGTTACTTTGTGTCCCCAAAGCTGTGCATCCGACTGTATTAAACTGTACCCCCTTCGTCGCGTTAAGGTGTGTTCATGAACCACTGATGTGCTGTCTTTTTGTAAATACTGATCGTAATTAGATGTGGACCCCAGAGGGCACGCCCTTCCTCCTTAGCCGTCACAGCACCCATGGGAGCATCTCCGCTGAGCGCAGGCGCGTGAAGGAGCCACAGGAGGAGCTCAGCGTCTCGCCTGCGGCACTGTACGCAGGGGACCTGCCACGCACGGTGACAGTGAGAGAGAGGACGCGGACGTCCCCAGGGACTCCCGTGTGCAGCCGGCGGATGGTGTGAGTCAGGGTGGCGAGGTGCAGCCCTGTCCACAGACGGGCCTAGCGTCGTCTTCAGACATTCAGGTTTCAAGATTGGGTGATCGAAGGTCCTGCTGCTCCCAACAGGCTGCTCTCCTCATGTCTCAGGCCTGCCTGGCCCCTGGGGGCTGTGAGTTTGAGGTTCCTGGTGTCACTGTATGCATGTCATTGTCCCTGGACACCCAAGGCCCCCAGGTGGAGCCAGGGCAAGCCTGAGGGAGATGAGGTCACCTCAGGTCTGGGGCTGTGGGAGTCTGGGTCATCCTGGAGGCAGTGGGGAGCTGGGTTGGTTCCCAAATTCTGGAAAGACCCACTCTGGGTTCGCGTCTCCCCAGCACTGCCCCCCACAGTGGTGTGTCAGAGGGGAGAGGGGGTAGCAAGGCCGGGCCTGCCAACAAGGAGACCCCCAGCTCCTGATGGCAAAGCCAGGGACAGCTTCACTCAGCGAGGAAGGTGCTGTGCCCGTGAGAAGGGGCGGGTGAGAGACGGGGATGGGGGCAGATGGGGGTGTCTGGAAGGCGGACCCCAGGAAACCCTCCCCGGGGGCCTGTCCAAAACCCCCGCTGCTGTGAGGCCACTCCCACCCCCACTCGGGACCCAGCTCTCAGGGAACATTCTGATGAGGACCATCTATGTCTGAGTGTAAACTTTCACTCAGACTGAGTGCCCAGTCTCCAGTCGTGTCCAGCTCTTTGTGACCCTGTGGACTGTAGCCCACCAGGCTCCTCTGTCCATGGGGACTCTCCAGGCAAGAATACTGGAGTGGGTCGCCATGCCTGCCTCCAGGGGGTCTTCCCTACCCAGGGATCGAACCGACATCTCCTAAGTCTGCATTGGCATGCAGGTTCTTTACCACTAGCGCCACCTGGACTCTGGGCTGCAGGATGCTAAAGCTAGATCAGCTCTCCTTCCCGTCTGCAGGCCATACCTGCAAAGCCCCCTTCCCAGGTAACATGACATATCTCTCGGTTCCAGGAATTAGGATGGAGGCATCTTTGGGAACCTTTATCCAGTCAGCAACAGGGGGTGGTCCCGTGAGCAGATTGGCAGTCAGAGAATGCAGGGGGTGCCCACTGGCCTGCCCCTTTTGGACAAGCAGGTCTGAGTGGGCAGCATCTGCCTAGCAGAGGGAGGCCCAGCTTCCCAATGTGTCTGTTCTGAGACGGCAGGTCTTCCTGTCCAGGCAGTGCCTGTGAGAGGAGGGAGGAGACAGGGTGAATGGCGAGTGGTTCCTTCATATGTTTCTTCCAAGTGAGCCTTGCCGTGGTCCCAGGGGGACCTGCAGAAGCCACACAGGCACTTCTGTTTCTGAAGTTCAGCTGCTCTGAAGTGAGTCATGCTTCCATGGGAGTCGCTTTTGAAAACCACACAAACGGTTAGAATGTCTTCTGGCCCCCGAGGGCCTCTTGGGGACCCACTGGCCTCCAAGAGGGAAGCCTTTGGAAAGCAACCGGCAACCTCGCTGTCAGCAAGGTGGCCCCAGGCTGGCCTCCTCTCTGTGACCTTGGCTCTGCTCATGCTGCTGAAGCCCCGCCCCGTCAGCATGGCCTCGCCCCCTCGCGTTGCCTGACCCCGCCCTTCGTGGTGCCCGGCCCCGCCCTCTCGTGGTGCCCATCCTTTGCAGAATGGCTCCTGCAGGTCCCAGTGGGCAGGGCGGAGGCTGGGCGGTCCTGGGCCTCTTTGCCCTGCAGGTGGCTGTCCCTGAGAGCCTGCAGGTGATGAGGACACTACAGAGACGTAAGTGGTGGCACCTCAGTGTCTGCAGAGGCCCCCCGGAGGAATAATAGTCGTTCCCCCTTGTCCGCCACTTGGAGTGGCTGGGTCCTCCCACCAGGGGTCGGGACCAATCGGTTGCACCTGCGTTCATCACTCGCGCACTCGGGCAGAGCAAGAAATAGGGCTGTCTATCCGGTGTGAGCCGCTGCCCTGTGGGTGCCTGGCTTCGAGTCTGGGGCACAGAGGAGAGTAGAAGGGGGCCTCAGCCCCCACAGTGGAGGGCTCCAGCTGGGGGTAGCAGGGCAGTGAAGGGGGCCTCAGCCCCTACAGTGGAGGACTCCAGCTGGGGGTAGCAGGGCAGCGAGCTTGGGGGCCCGCCAGGGCTGCCAGGGCTTTCTGTCCACCTCCAGCTCCGAGCAGGCCCTTTAAGGTCAGGCCCGGGTCAGATCCAGAAGCACGTGGCCTGGAGCCTGGGCCTCCCAAGTCTCAGGACTTTCCCAAGACCTCCGTGAGGTAGTGGGGGACCCTGCCCTGCACTTCCCTGAGAAATTCCCTTCTCCCAGAGCAGAGAAAGCCCAGGTCCTGGGAATAAGGCTGGAAGGCTTCCAGCATCTTCTCCTGGAGTCATGGGCCATCTTTCTTCACCATTCTTCCCCTGAAAGGCACAGTCTGACTTGCACCCAACAAACTTGGCCCCCGAAGAGGACAGTGTGGGGAGGGGGCGTGGGGCCAGCCCTGGGCCTGGAGCCAGATGAGCTGGGTTCAAGGCCGGGGTTGTGTCCACCCCATCTCCTCGAGGACACCTCAGGCCCTGGTAATGGTACATGAAAGTATAAAGTGAGGATCCGAGAGGCTATCCGTCTACCTGAGGTCCCACAGTTCAGATCCCTGGAAAGAAAGAGCAGAATGTCAATTCAGAAGTTTTCCTTTATATCTTCCAAGTCAGAGCTCTTAACCATGCTACAGCGTACATTCCCCACACTCATCAGTTTCCCCCTCCCCAGCCGCCTGTCTGCATGTCACGTGTCAGCCCCATCTCTGATACCCTTAGGCACAGGGCAGCAGTTTCTGGGTCTTCTGGGCAGAGGTTTCCGCAGACCTGCCCATCTAGGGGTCTAGGTGGTGACCGGAGCTTCTAGGGGAAAACAAAGGGAAGGAGACACAGATTTGTTCGGCCAGATGGGTTTTGCCACTGAGACTCCTGCCGGCAGAGGAGTCCTCCAAGTCCTGGGCTGGCCAAGCCTCCCACTCACAGGACCAAGCAGCCTTTAGGGGGCTGGCTGTGGGGGCTTTGGAGTCACAACAGAAATGGACAGGCTGTCCCTGGACTCAGCCCTGCCCGGTGGCCTCAAAGGCACCAAGGGGACACCCAGCTAGAAAGTCTGCAGAGTCCTCATTTAACTTTTTAGCAGGGGTTTTCGGAGCATCTACTTTGCACGAGGCTCTGGGCCAGGCATTAGGGCGGGTGGGAGGCTGCTCATCTGCTCATTCAGTGATGGCTTCACTGGTTCTTTCACCACGTATTTATGGGGCCCTGACTGTGTGAAGTGGGGGTGGGAGAGGGCAAAGGTCAGAGGTCAGAGGCCCGGATGAAGCCCAGAGCTGTGTCCACGGTGGGCAGGATGGGCTGGGTGAGGTCAGAATTCTCAGAGCATCTGTAAATCCTTCTTAACCACATACACGTTCTTAAACATTTGATTTTTACTTAAAATATTTAAAGTACATTCATGTATCTGTCTTCTGATATAAGGGCCAAAGCCTTTTGCCCAAACATGAGTCTGCAGATTGGAGTTTCGGGTCGCCTTTGTGGCCAAAACCAGATGGTGCTGAATCAGCTGGTTTCTGGTTTTCGTTCTCTAAAGGGGCATGAGAACTGAGAGGCCCTTGCGAAGCGTCGGCAGGCAGAGTCTTTCGTCATCCGTGTAGTTACTCCCCTCGTGTGCTGGGACTTACCAACCCTTCCGACCTGGTTTTCAGAAAGTGACTCATATTTTGCGCTTGTATTTCATTTGTTTACATCAGCAGTTCTCAAGGTGTGGTCCAAGGATGCTGGCGACCCTCAAGACCCTTTCAAGAGATCCACCAGGCAAAGCTAAGACTCTTCATGACCATACCAAGGCGTTGGTCACCCTTTATCCTCTCATTTCCTCTTGAAAGTACAAATGATGAATTCTAGAGGCTGAAGCCCGCTCTGA
Source organism: Ovis canadensis (assembly GCF_042477335.2). Lineage (NCBI taxonomy): Eukaryota > Metazoa > Chordata > Mammalia > Artiodactyla > Bovidae > Ovis > Ovis canadensis. Next base: position 58,903,467 of record NC_091266.1, on the reverse strand, counting down.
TAGCTGATGGACTACACGCTTGTGCATTCATGGGCTTTGAAAGTCTTTCCACCTTAATTTCTCCTGTAGGGAAGCCTGGTGTTCTGCAGGCCATGGGATCGCAGAGAGTTGGACACAACTGAGCGACTGAACAACAGCAAATACTGATAGATGTGAACCATATAAACAGAAGCTTTTTGGGAATCTTCACTAATTTTTAAGAGTGTAAAGGAGTCTGGCTACCAAACAGTTTGAGAACTGCTAGTTTCTATATTTATTAAATCACACATGTCTGATATCAAGCATAACTGGCATAAGAAAGACGGGAATAAGCGTAAGTGACTTGTAATAAACACAGAGTTGCCTGGAGGGCATTTTGCAGAAAGGCCAAGAGCACTAAGCCTGCCCTGAGCATCGGCTAGGATGCTGCGGGATAAGGAGACAGGCACCTGTCTGTGCGGAGGGAGACGAGAGGCATCCACAGTACCTGAGGTGACGGAGTGACAGCGATGCTGCTGTTATGGAACACACGCTGAGCACCAGGCCCTGTGCTCAGCGTCTCCGTGGACCCTCACCACCACTGTGAGAGAGGTCCTCTACTTGTACAGGTGGGGAGCTGAGGCTGAGAGGGGCCGACACTAATAAGCCCGAGACCACCGCCCCCCCCGCCAACCCCGGCTCCTAAGGAGCAGAGTTAGTCCTTGATCTCAGGTCTGCTGATCTCAAGGACCTGCCTCTTAACCAGCTGTCCTCACCTCTGAGTCCATGAAGTTTCCCTAGTTTCTAGGGAGGCAGGTGAGGCGGGCAGAGACTCAGGTGAAGTCAGGTGGGTGCCCGTACCTTCTGCACAGTCTGGGCCGGGAAGCCGACACGGGCACTGGGGACTGAGGTCAGGACCAGGTGGCCTCTTCAAGTCATTTCCTTGTAGAAGCAGTGGAACGGACATGCCCCCACCCTCTCTTCCATGAACCTCATCAGTCGTTGCCAGCCTTATAGGGGCCTTTGGGCAGAGCCTTGATCCTGGCCTCTGCCCCCTCTTTCTGCCTCCCCTCTGTGTCCTGCACCCATCTGGAAGGGAGGAAGCTGAGCTGTGTGTGTGCTGAGCCCCTGACTTTTTTAGGGGATTGAACAGGAGGGACCGGTGTCTCCAGGGGCCCTTCCATCTCATGGTCTGAAGCTTTTTCAGAGCCCAGGAATCGCGGGTTGCCCCCATCCTGCCAGTTCTGAGGTTAGTAAGGGGCCCTCAGTGTTCCCTGTGGCCAGCAACTCCTGCGGCGCTGTGGGTTCGAGTCACGGGTAAGGAATGGGGAGTGGCCGCTTCCCTCCTCGGGCTGGCCTCCCCACGGTCACCATGGAGATCGTTTGTTTACTCCCACCTCCACATGAGATAATCTGGAGAAACTGCCATTTTTCTACACTTTCAACATGATTTGGAATTCAGGCAAATTCCAAAGCCACGCCAGCCTCCAGTTCCAAAGGCAGCCTGCACGGACCTTAGGCTGCCGGCCAACTTCCCCTAAGAGAGCACACACCTCACCTCTGCTCCACATGGTCTGTCTCCCTGCCTTTGCTTGAGCCATTGTGCCACCAGGAGTGCCCACCCTCCCCATTGTTCAACTGAGTCAACTTCGTTCCCCCCCACCCCAAGGCCAAGTGCAAGCATTACCTCCTCCTCCATGATGGCCTCCTGGGTTCCACCCCGTCTCCCACCTCCTGACCTGCTTGAGGACTCTTCCCCTTCTTGTCTCACCTCTGTCTAGTGTGGCGCTGATTGCTTTCCACGTGACTCGGTAGTCACTCGTGTTTTCGTCTCCCGTCCAGACAGTGGATCCTGGGGACACACAGGCTGTTCCTTCCTCCACCCTCAGATACCCAGCCATGGAGCGATGTTCCTGAGAGGAAGGCCAAGAGCGCCTGGAGAGAGAACTGAACTGGGAGCTTGGTGATCTGGATGACCCTGAGCAAGTGGTTTGACTTCTCCGAACCCTGGTTTCCCCAACTTCTGAGCAGTGTGGGGGACCTGGAGGACTGCAAGGAGCCTCAGATCTGCGATTTTATTGCCTTTTGAGAACTTGCCACATTCCCCAAGCTGCTTCCATGCCCAACGTGTTTTGCAGAGAAAGTGTCTGGAGAAGAGATTGGGGTGGGTGTGGCAACCCCCTCCCCATTCTTCAGGGATTCCAGGAAGCCAGCCCTGGGAGTAGGAGGCTCCCACTGACATGCAGCCCTGTGCTGCCCCCGTGTGACCCGTGTGGGCACTGCACCAGGAAAACATTTCTCACCAACCTCTCTGAGGGGCTACCCTGACAGATGCCCGTCACCAACCTGGCTGGCCCGCTCGACCTCCCGCTGTCTTCCTGCTCACCTCTCACCTGGGCCAGGGAGCTCCTGGTGACCAAGGGTCATCCTAGGATGAGGACGCCCCAGGGTGGAAGGGCTAAGATCTCCGATCAGCCAACCAGGCGAGCTGTTCTGGAGGTGCCACTGTGTGGCAGAGAAGGGATTTCAGGGGCCCCAGAGGTGCTCACACGTGCTTCTTAGTCTCCAGGCCCTTCCCAACCCCCGTCTAAGCTAAGAGGCCTGCAGGCCATGTAGGATCATGCCCGTCATGCCTTTAGAGAAAGGGAGGCTGGGAAAGGGCCAGACTGACTCCCAGCCCAGTGGTCCATTCGCTCCATCTGGGGCCACCCCGACACAGAGCTGATGCACTGAGCTGAGACCCTTCTGCCCTTTGAGACTGGTGGTGGTCAGACACCCGCCCCCCACCAGCCCCTCCCTGTCTCGGTCCTTCCCACATGGATGCCTCCCCTTCTCAACCCTGACGGCCCGCCCACCCTTCCTAGTACCCTGTCCTGAGCGGACCTGAAGTTGGGTCTCATGCACCCTCCCAGTCTCAGGAGAGCCTGGGGGAGCCCTGATGCCCCTGGGGGCCCCTCAGAGGTGGGAGTGTAGGTGATGAGGACCAGGCCTGCAGCTTCTGCCTGCAGATCTAGAGCTCCCTCCTCACCCATCGTTGTTCTGCCGTCTCCACTCCCCACAGCATCCTTCCTGGGCTCTCCTCTCTTCTTGCAAAATGGACCTTGAGTCTCCCGGCTCCAGGGCCATCTCCATAAGCCAGGCTTTGTGGCCTCTAGCCCCACCCAGGCAGGCTCTGCTACCCTTGTCCTTCCTAGATGTGAGGGGACAGAGCTCAGGGGTCCAGGGGGACCCCCTTTCTTTAGGGGATTGTTGGCTAACACTTGTCCTGCCTTAGTGTGGGCACACTGAGGTCTTGGACTTCCACGTGGCTCTAGGTACTCCTCCTGCTTGATCTGACCTTCCTTCCCCACTGCTTGCTCTCCCTCCTGCAATGAGGCATGTGCTGGATGGAGCAAAGCTGGGCTGGGCTGGACTTGGGTTCCAACAGGCAGGTCTGGAGACATGGCCACAAGGCAGCTCTGGGAGTGTCCAGGGTGTCAATGACAAGCCAAGCTTGGCACAACCCAGAAGCATCGCTATGCCCTCGCTGCCAGGACATTCAAAGACACACTGCCTAATGAGCAAAGAAAATGACTGCACTTTACCAGCAGCTGCTGCAAGACGTGTTTGAAGGGTCCAGGTTGTCACCTTCCCTCCACTTCCTCACAGCTGTCTCCCTCAGGCTCCTCAAGCTCCTGCTCGTCTGTCCCAGTTGCTCCAGGAGGCTTCTCCCCCGCCACCTGGGGACTGCCCCTTCCAGAGCGTGTGACCTTCTCAGCACCCTCATCAGCTGAGAGGTGACCCAGTCCAGGCTGCTCGTGTTTCAGTGGCCAGAACTCGTCACGTGCCCCCTCCATCCACGGGACAGGCAGTCTGCCAGGAGCTGGAAGGAGAATTGATGTCCAGGGTCATCTCCAGTGCCCCCAGCTCCCTCAGAACCCCCACAGGTTCCAGTCTGGCCCTTCTTAGTCGTGTTCTCACCTCTCAGTCACTTCCAGATTTTCTGCCTCTTTGTACCCGCACTGCATTCTGTGAAATTCCCTCCCGTTTATGTCTCAGTTCACCAAATCTTTCTACTTCTCTACATCACCAACCCTGGTCTCGAAACTATTAAGTTTTTCATTTTAAAATGACATATTTGGGCCATTTTCAATTGTAGAATTTCAATTTGGTTCATTTCAAAAAAGTCTGTAATTTTTTTTCATAGAACTTTGTTTTTTAAATATGGGTTTTGTCCCTTCTTTATGTCTTTAATCATTCTAAACATGATTTATCATTTCATTTGAACTGTTCTGTTGTTATAAGTGTTTGGAGGATTAATCATCCTGTTTTTATTATTTTTTTTAATCTGCTGGCGTTCCCTTGTGAATTGTTTCAATGTGTAGTTTGTTATTTTAAAAAATCATTATGAGTTTTTCTTGGGGTACGTTACCATTTTTTTCCCCTATGAAATTCCCACGAGCCCTGGGATTGGAGATATTTGCAGAAAGGGCTTTTATTTTTGCTTTGGTCTGGACCCAAAGGGTCACTTCTCTGGAAACAAAGTTTGCAATAACTTTTGGACTTGGGATGCCCTTGCTTTATAGGAGGTATAAATTAAAGTTGTCTATGTGATTGGGAAGGGTTTCTTTTTGTTGTCCTTGTTTGTTTATTTGCTGTTTGTTTTCTGTTTATTCTAAAAAAAAAAAAAAGTTTTTTTTCTGGAAAAAATCCGACACAATTTATCCTGCTTCCTAGGCTAGGAATTAGGGGACATCTGTCTAGATATTTTTAAATAGCACCCAAGCAGTTTGATGTCCTTTGCAGCAGAAAATATGAAGCAGAGCTTGGGCGGCCAAGCTGGTCGCCCTTCCGCGGAGAATGGGCCTCAGGAGCCTGGGGAGCGACAGCAAGGAGGGAGCCGGCGGCCGCGCGTCCTCCAGGGGGCGCTCCTGCAGCGAGCCCAGACCCCTGGGCGCTGTTCTCCCTGGTTTCGGGTTTGCGGTGACTATGGGACGCTGAAATTAAGAACGGAAGGAAAAATCCTTACCACCCCTGCTCCCCAAATACATCTACGTGCATTTGCATCGATTCGGCTGTGTTTTTCAGCATTTGCAGTGTTTTCCTGACTGTCTGAGAGATATGCTGCGCTGGCTGGGGAACCAGGACGGGACACACGTCCCGCAAGCCCGGCTTGTGTCCTCTGCTGTGACCCTGCTCAGTGGTTCCACGGCTTAAAGAAGCGTCAGCGTCACTCTTCATCAGACTCATGACCAATACTTCGTATATTGCCTTGTGTTTAAAAAATGCTCACAGTCAGGCAGAGCTGGGTTTTCAGGCTTTCCAGTCTCCCAGTCTAAAACCCTCCGGCAAGGACTGAGAAAGGGAAGAGGAGGAGGAAAAAGAGGTGAAATCTTGTGAGTATGTGTGTGTGAGTGAGTGTATGTGAGTGTCTATGTGTGTGAGAGTGTGTGAGTGCGTGTGAGAGAGTGTGAGTGTACATGAGTACGAGTGTGTATGAGTGTGTAAGTGTGCGTGTGAGTGAATGTATGTGAGTGTGTATGTGTGTGCGAGTGTGTGAGTGTGTGAGTGTGTGTGAGTGCATGAGTGTAAATGAGTGCATGAGTGAGTGTGTATGAGTGCATATGTGAGTGCATGTGTGTGTGTGAGTGCGTGTGTGAGTGTGCACATGTGTGTGTGGCTGCATGCATCTGTGTGTGAGTGTAAATGAGTGCATGAGTGTGTATGTGTGTGTGAGTGCATGTGTGTGTGTGTGTGTGAGTGTGTATGTGAGTGAGTGCGTGCTTGTGGGAATGTGTGTGTGTGTGTGTGTGTGTGAGTATTTGGTGTTATCTTCTATCCCCAAGGTTCCTGGGCAGAGCCTGCAGCCTGCAGGAAGAAGGTTCCTTTCTGTGGGGGTCCCCAAGAGCAGCAGTGACCACTTGGATCCCTGGGCCCCGCAGTGGGACCTGCGTTCACCTCTGGGACACTCTGGCCGAGGAGCAGCCCCTAGGGGAACAGGGCAGGGAGAGGCCCGTGGGCTGCGTTCAGCCACTGCAGGCCCACCAGGGTTGGGGACGTGGCGAGACCAGTGTCTACCTTAGAGGAGGGGATGCTGTCCTTGGGACGGGACACCACTGTGTAAGCAACCGTGGTCATGTCTAGGGCTGCTGGGCGCTATGGAAGCTGGGGGGGGAGAGCTGGAGTAGGGGTGTTACTTGGACATTTGTGTTGATGAAGGAGGTGCGGGGGGCCAGACTACGGGGGAGAGAGGACAGGATGGCACTTGGGCTGACTTTTAACCTCAGTTCACGTGTCCAGCACAGATTTCTCTGCAGAGCCCATCTGCCTCCTGACCGTCACCACCACCCAGCATCACAAACCGGCCTGAGGGGCCGACACCCCCATCCTCCCCACAGCCAGGGCCCCAGGCCAGGAGCTGTCCTCAGCTCTCTCCCACCCCATGCTCCTCTGGCCTGGGACCCCTCCTGCCCATCCCTTAACTAAGGCCAGACTTAGATAAGACCCCTTCTCATCATCTCCACGCTGCCTCCCAGTGGCTGGGCAGTGGTCTGCCTGCCCTCAGCGCCCACGCTGGCTCTCTTCACAATCAATCAGCCAGAAGGAGACTTGCAGGTATGCGCTGGGGGCTGTCACTCTGCCGGAACCCTGTCAAGACATCCCCTCACCCAGACAACCACTGAGTCCTTCCTGCGATCCTCCAGGCCCTGCGTGACCTGCTCTCATCCTCTGCGACCTCAGTTCCTGCCATATCCCCTCCCTCCTTCATCCAGGCCCATGGAGCCCCCAGCCTGTCCTCAGTGCCCAGGGTCTCTGCACCATTGATCACCCTGCCTGGCACTCATCGGTCACCTGGCAACAAGGCCACCTGAAGGCTGTTATTCCAGGTCCCTCTGCCTCTCTGTGTCACAGCACTTTTCATCTTCTGTGTGATCATCTTTCACTGATGAACTTGGCTTACTGTTTTCCTATTTCCCTTCCCTGGTGGCTCAGACAGTAAATAATCTGCCTGCAATGCAGGAGGCCTGGGTTTGATCCCTGTGTCAGGAAGATCCCCTGAAGAGGGAAATGGCAACCCACTCCAGTATTCTTGCCAAGATAATTGCATGGACAGACGAGCCTGGCAGACAGCAGTCCATGGCATCTCAAAGAATCGGACAAGACTGAGCAAATAACACTTTTGCTAACTAGCACTATGGAGGGAGGAGTTTTGACTGTAACTGCCTGATACTTCCTGTCCCAAGATCCCAGGTCAGTGCCCAGCACAGGCTGGGGCACTGCAGATGCTAAGGATGTTGGATGGACAGGGAGGCTGGCTGGTCTCTAAAGGAACTGGAATTTTTTTCCGGTCACCAGAATAGATGATGGATGAATTTAAGCTAAGATGCGACGTGAGCTGAGAGGGAGCAGGGACTACAGAGGAAGCGTCTCCAGAACTGAGACACAGCTCCTCCCTGACCTAAGCTCGAGGCAATGGGTTTCTGTTTGCTGTTTTTAGGTAAATAGGGACTTGACTGTCCAGGTAAGTCCAGGTTTAGAAAACTAATAACCAGGGTGCTGGCCGAGGGAACGCCAAGCTAGACTTTCTTCCACAGCTACTCAGATAGTAGCAGCTCATTGGAAACCAGTCTGAGAGGCTGAGATTTCACTGGTAATTAAGTCTGGGTGGTGAATAAGATGTAAATGAGAGGCACTTCTGATCCTCTGTAACTGTCCTGTGAGATCAGAGAGGGTTTGTAGATCTTGGGGAAGATGGAGCCAGACTTAAACAATGAAATTACCAGAGGGGGAAAAACATCTCTCCACTAGCAATGTGCTGTTTCCTTAACAGACTGTCACCCCTGTTGGCTAAGCCCTGAGTCAAGAGTCTGGGCTCTTAGGTCTCGAGTGCCAATGGCCTTGGAACCTGGCCACGTCTTGCATCACAAAGTCTCTTACTAAGAATCTGCCAGCAGGGGGTCAGGTGGCTCTAACTTTGAAAATAGAGCAATACTCTTCTTTCCATGGAAGCTTGAATGGACCCTGACACACTGGTGGTGGGGGTGACCTGGAGCTCAGCTCTCTATCCCCTGCTCCTCAACCCTCCCCTCCCTACCCCCAGCTGTGACAGTCACACGTTTTATACAACTCAAGCAATGGTTTCATTGACAAGTGCAATCAAGTAAAAGTTCCAGCCCGAATAAGTGGTTAGCACGATGATGGGCGTGTGAGCCGCGCTGTACTGTGCTTTCGTGCACCACCATTCAGTTTCTGAACAAGGGCCGAGGCGGGGCCTCTGAGAAGCCACCCGAGGATGCAAACGGCTTCCTGGTCCCCCGACAGGCCCAGCAGAGGGCAGGCTGCAACTGGGGATGTGCTGGAGCCGCTGGGAGTGAGTGGCTGCGACTTGCTTCCCCGCTTCTGGGCAAAGTCCATGGATGCAGGAATCCGATTTCCTCCAAAGGCCCGCTCTCAGCCCGCTGGCCCCTGCCTGGACCCAGCTTGCTCCTCATCAAGGAGATAGTCTCTGAGGGTTCTCTGCCGGAGTCCACCCACTGGTCCAGCCTGGCCTGGCCCTTGGGGGCTGGGGTACTGGGCCGGGGGCTGGTGAGAGAGCTGTCCCCCTCCTCCCTGCTGTCCTAGGCCAGCTCACCTAGTCACCACTGTGTCTGTGGCTCTTAGCCAGCTCCAGGCACTGAGCCCACTTGGCAGCCCTGAGCCAGCCCCGTTGCCCACCTCAGCTCCAGCCCCGGGCTACATAGACAGCCAGGCACAAAGGGAGGAGGCTGGTAGCCGAGGGACCTCAGCTCCCCACACCTTGATTTTCTCATCTGTAAAGTGGGGCTAAACCAGTTAATATTTGAGAAACGTTCAGGAGAATACCTGTTATGTCATGTATGAAAGATGGACAGACAGTGTCAACCGAAAAGAAAACACAGCCTAAAAGTTGGGAATTATGTTTTATTTGGCAGGACAAAACTGGGGCTTAATGGATGCAGCTTCTCAGATTGCTCAGATGGACTGCTTCAAAGAGGCGAGGGAAGAGCCGGGTTATACAGGGGCTTTTGCACGAGAGATTGAGTAGTCGGAACATCAAAAGATTACTGTTAATTAAAAGAAAACCAGACATCTCAAGCCAATGAATTTAACACTTTTCTGTGTATGTGAAGATGCAAGAGTCTGGGCTCGTTGACATCATTCCTTCCATTTGCACTTTGGCCATCTGGGGCCACTGGCCGGTGCTTTCTCATTGTGAGTCCTCTCAGGGCTCGTTGTTGGCGAGGGGTGGCTTACAGTGGCTTGATGGCAGCAGTAGCCTTTTCTTACTGATGAGGGAGGCCACACTTTTCATTTGCAATAGATATAAAATTTTCTTAAGCTGTAGAACACTGCTTTTCCCCTTGTCACTATGAGCCAGGGCTGACCCAGAACCCCGCTTTGCCTGGGCTTTGCCAGCCCACGGCCAGAGCAGGTGACCCATGGCCCCTCCTGGATCTCTGGGCTTCTCGGTCTGGGGCAGCTGATGTATTTCCTTCAAGGAGATTTTAAACCACGATGCTCTTGTCCCGGTATGCTGTGGAAGGAAAGGGGATGGAGTTTTCCTCTTATTGCTTTTCAGCTCTCAGAGGTTGAGTTTCCCTCTCAGATGCTGGAGAAGTGAGGAGACCCTGAAACTATACACAGGTCTGGATCATTCCAGAAGGCCCCAGAGGTTTGCAAAGTTGCTTAGTGCTACCGGGAGCTGCCAGGCTTCCCCTCTGACCTCCCTGACATCCCGGGCACCCGCAGAGGTGGGCAGGGCATGGATGAGGCAGAGGAGGCTGTGATGTGGACACCATCGCCCTCCATTTGGGTCACAGCACGGGAAACTGGACCCTGCATGAGGCCCCTTTAATCACCTGGGCTGGTATTTATTCCTGAGACCTGACCCACCCCACCTCGTCCTGGGCAGGCCGGTCTTTCCAACAAAGTTCCCTGGAAGCAGCTCCTGTTCCCTCTCTGCTTAAACAACAAGGACTGGCCTCTGCTCTGTCTGACCACGTTTCAACAGGCTTTTTATTGTGGAATAATTCCAGGATGTGTGCACCGTGTGAGTTTCAGGACCAGACCTTTCTGGTTTCATCATCTTCATTTCGTTTGGTTTCCTCTGACTCATATAATCAGGTGAAATATTAATTACAAGGAGAAGGCTAGATGCAGAGAGGTGGACATGATTTGGCCTGGCTGTTCCATTTAACAAGGAGGAAACCCGCCTGGGGTAGGGGTGGGGAGGGACTTGGTTCATCCGGGCCTCCTGGGCCCCATCTTGGTCCCTGGGTCTTCCTTTGTCTCGGCTGACTTGGTCCAGTCTGTGATACTGGTTTCCCAGCAAGTGGCAAAGCACCAGGATGACCTATGCCTGCAGGAAGCGTCCGGTTAATCTGGAAGCCTTGGGGGGGAGCTGGACCCTCTTGAAAAGGAAGTCTGGGGTGGAGAGAGGCCACTGTTTGAAATGGCTGTGGGACGAGGGGGAGGCACAGATTCCCACATTCCCTGCTTGAGTTATTCATTGCAGGGACATGCTGGGCTCATGGGCGACGTGGATGAGGTCCTCATGTCATGGGTGACATGGGGGTGTTAAAGTGGCAGCTCTGCCCTCAGATTCCATAAGGGAACCCACGCTGGCGGCTGGGGCATGTGATTGGGAGGCTGGCAGGTACGCAGGGCCAATCACAGCATTCACAGCATGCAAGGGGCAGGGGGTGGTGGTCCTTGGGCCAATTAGGACCAGCATTTCCCATCCACAAACAGAAGAGGGGGTCACGTTGCAACTTGTTTCATGCTGTTGCAAGGATAGGATCGCTGAGCTTTCTTCCCAGCTGTAGCACAGCATCCGCCCACAGGTCCAGCACGTTTGGGTGGTTAGAGTGAGAAATTAAAGAATCATGTCACTGATGTAAAAGTAATTAAACCAGGAGGCCATGGACTGAGTGGCTCGATGCCTGGTAGCCCAGCTAAGCTGGCTGAAACCTCAGCCAGGTCAATGCACTGGAATCCAGGAAGATACACATAGGAACAAGCAGCCAACTAACTGTCCCCAGCAGGGCAATGGCCTCGGCCCTGTTGTTTCCCTGTTTTGTGTCCACATCTTTTGTATGAAAACCTTTCCCCTTATTCCTGTTGGTGGCCAGCTCCTAACCATCTTTGATTTTAATCAGTGTATGCTCAAATGGGGGCTTCTCAGCACTGAAGAATCTGCCTGCAGTGCAGGAGTTTCAGGAGACATGGGTTGGATGCCTGGGTTGGGATGATCCCCTGGAGGAGGCCATGGCTACCTACTCCAGTAATCTTGCCCGGAGAATCCCGTGGACAGAGGAGCCTGGTGGGCTACAGTCAGTGGGGTCACAAAGAGTTGGACACGACTTAGCAACTAAAAGAACAATAGCAACAATGCTCAAATAATCTCTTGAAATTTCTAAAGTGCCTCAATTTATCTCTTACCACTGAGCACCTTTCATAGGTAGACGTCATCAGCCTCATCTACTCCCTGTGGGCACAACAGGACTCCCTGGGGAGATGAGGAGGGTCTGCCCAGGCTCAGAGCCCTAGAGGTTCTCAGCCCTGGACACACACTTCCAGGAAATTCTGCTGGTGCCCTGGAGTAGCCGCAGGTAAAGCTTCGTGGGTGCTTCCCACACTAGGGTCCCTCAGGGCAGGAGGGTCTGTGGTTAAATGCCAGCATAGTGAAGGCTGGGAGATTGGCTGGCTGGCCCCTTCCTTTTGAAATCTGAGGATCAGGCAATGTTTTGTTATGGAGTTTTGCACGACTGGCCAGGGAGTGGACTCAAAGTATCTGAGGGTGGAAGTTTTCAGGTTAGGGGCAGGCTAGGAGCCATTTCTAAAATGCAGGGAGAATAGACCCAGAACTGGACTGAGGTTTCGTGTGGTGAGGACTTGAGGACTTGAGTGCCAGGCGGGAGCATGCTTGCTGGCCCAGTTGCTCGGACATGTCTGACTCTTTGTGACCCTATGGGCTGTGTGTGTGTGAGGGGTTTTAGGGGTGGTGTCTCAGAGGCAGGGTTTGGAGCACATGGCTTATTCCAGATGTAGAAATCAGGTGTGTGGGAGGATGTCCAGGGCACTGAGAGAGGGCGTGGGCTGGTTCATCTCAGGGCCTCTTTTGAAGGAGGAAGAGTTCTTCGTCTAAGCCCCGCTGTCTCCAAACATGTGACCTTGGGGAAGTGTTCTCTCTTGAGAGTTTGGTTTCTCATCTGTGTTGTTAACCAACGTTGCTACTGAATCTCTCCCAGGGCTGGGGTTTGGGGTGAGAGGGGGCTGCCGAGCTTCTTGGGGGCCACGCGGTGTGTGGATGACATCAGAGGAGCCCTAAGGTCCCAGCTGGTCCTTATTCTTCCAGGGCTGCAGAGTGGAGGTGAGGTGAGCTCCAGGCTCCCATCCTCTGTCCAGGGGAGGTGCCCAGCCTGTCTGCTCAGGGTTCTTGTAAGCTTTCATTTGGATAAGGATTTTGCACTTCTCTCTATCCTTTGGAAACACTTGGAGCTCAGAAGGCTCTCCTGACTCTAACGTTTGATGATTCTGCAACAAGCCTTTGTTCTAGGACAACAGATCTTCCCTGCTTTCTTTGCGACCCAGAGGTTCCTGGAAGAGACTTTCAGTGCTGAGACTCGGGGTATCCCTGGCAAGTAAGACGAGCTGGCCATCCTATCACGTTCCCACGGTGCTGCTTATCTTTTGAGCCACGCTTGCTTTGGAAAGCCTCTTTGATGCCTGCATGCCAAGAAAAATGGGATTGGGAATCCAATCCAGTAGTAACACTGGATGAGAGGGGAGGGAGGCCCATCCCATCTCTGCCCGGAAAAAAGCAGCATTTACTTTAATTTGCAGATCACAGAGCGGAAGCCAACAGGGGCCTTAGGCTGGTGTGACTGATGGGAGCCCAGGGGAAGGGGAAACTTTAAAAGGGAGAAGAATTTCACACTGAATCTCTTAATGTGTTTTTACAAAGAGGCTCATAAAATCTTCAAACATAGACCTGGGATCGTCATATTTATAGACACGGCATCAGCAGCAATGGCAGTGCTAGAGTGTGAACAGAGACTCTGCAGAAACACAGCAGGGAGCGATGTGGATTAAAGTGACAGAACCACCTCCAAGCAGGGGAGGCGGGTCAACCAGAGCATCTGTGTCTGGCCCCCTACTGTACGGAGGAGGCTGAGTGACAACTTAGTCTGAGGTTCAAGATCACTGACTCTTGTTTAAGAGCTCGGTCATGACCGTCTCTGCCAAGATCACCTGGGGAGGGGAAGGCAGCCTAGACCTGAGTAAGGTCCTGCTCCCTGAGCATTTAATCTTCTAGAGGAAGATGACTGACGTCGACATTTGCTCTAGACCAGCAGACACTCTTGTGATGGATGTGAGCTGGGATGAAGAGGGAGGTGAGGCTGGCTGTGTGGAGGGAGGTCCCTGAGGCTCCCTGCGGGGAGGACCTGAGCAGGGCCCCAAAACATCCAGGAAGTTGCAAAGGGAGGGAATTGCAAGCAGGGGACAAGAAGAGCTTTCCGACCAGACTCATCTGGGAGAGACGAACTTGGGAAAGAAGGTGCCAGAGAGGTGCCTGCCCACATCAGGGAGTGACCTAAGCCCACCGAGGCCGAACATTCAAATGGAATTGGAACAAGTCAAGTCCAAGGACAGACCTTTCAGATCTAGTTCTCCTCCACTCTTTCTATGTGTTCCCACCACTGCCTGAGGAATCTGGGCCTTGGCATGACTCTGTTAACACAGTGGCTTTTTAATTTTTTTCTGTTACGTGCATTAAAGAAGTGATTTCCAAACACTGAACTATGTGGAAAAAATGAAGAACCAAGTGTTCCCTGCTCTAAGGCGAAATGTGAAAAATAAAGAAAACATAATGAGTTTTTCATAAAGGTAGGTTGATTCAGCTTAAAGGGATACCCTCCACACTGAGAGTATGCTGTTCCACTTTTTGCTGGCTGACATCCTTTGCTCTTTAATGGGATCGTGGTGATGGGTGAAGGGCTGTTTGGTTGCTGTTGCTCTGTTTTGTTTTTTGTTTGTTTTAAGCTATCAACCCAATGTCAGTCCCCAATTTAAATGAAAAGTACTAGTTCTGGAAATCCTAAAGGCTGGGAATGATTTATTAGACTGCCAACTGTCTCCCTGGCTGGAGTGTATGTTGATATAACATGGGATTTTGACGTACAGGCTGTAGGCATCAAGGAAACAGCAGGGTCTGGATATGGGAGACCAGGATTAAGTAGCTGCGCTGGAGAACATGGGATGTTCAAGCAGAAGGTGGGTCCTTAAAAGGTGAACCCCACAGCTTCCCTCCTGCCTCCTTGGTCCTGCCCCCTGGAAGATGTGTGTTATTACGGTGGTGGCAGATGTGATGCATTGTGAGGGGTTTAGAGGTACTGTAAGATGGTTGTTCCTTCGGCCATTCGTTGGATTGGCTGGGAAATCAGGTCGGGACACGCTCCACGTGAGCCCAGCTTCTGTCCTCTGCTGTGTCCCTGCTTTAAGACGCGTCAGTGTCACTCCTTATCACCCATCAGACTCATGATCAATACATAACATACTGCCTTGTTATTGTTCAGTCGCTCAGTCGTGTCCTCCTCTGTCAGCCCATGAACTGCAGCACGCCAGGCTTCCCTGTCCTTCACTATTTCCCAGAGTTTGCTCAAACTCATGTCCATTGAGTCGGTGATGCCATCCAATCATTTCATCCTCTGTCATCCCCTTCTCCCCCTGCCTTCAATCTTCTCCTGCATCAGGGTCTTTTCCAATGAGTTCACTCTTTGCATGAAGTAGGCAAAGTATTGGAGCTTCAGCTTCAGCATCAGTCCTTCCAATGAAAATTCAGGACTTTAGGATTGGCTGGTTGGATCTCCTTGCAATCTAAGGGACTCTCAAGAGTCTTCTCCAACACCACAGTTCAAAAGCATCAGTTCTTCAGAGCTCAGCTTTCTTTATAGCCCAGCTCTCACATCTGGACATGACTACTGGGAAAACGATAGCTTTGACTAGACGGACCTTTGTTGGCAAAGTAACGTCTCTGCTTTTTAATATGCTGTCTAGGTTTGTCATAGCTTTGATAAACTGTGAGATTGGGACCAACAAAATCTTTGTGAAAGTTGGTTTATTCGAGCTGGGGATAGGGAAGAGTTTTCTCTCCGTTGTCCCAGACACAAGGGAGGTCAATGTCCTGAGAGGCTGAGAGCTGGCCTGCTCTGAGTCTTCTGTGTTATCCCTCCCTGGCCTTCCTTTGGCCATGTCAATTCCTAGAGGGTCAAAGAGTCCAAAAACCAAGTTGACATGTCCATCTGGAGCCTGTGCCCCCTTCCCTCTGGGTGAGGCTCTATTTCTCAGAACCCTGGGATTCTCTGTCTAAATAGCTCACTTCCAGGGCTTGTACTGGCCTCCTTCCTGAGCCCATCTCCCCCAGGCGGGCCTTTGGTTGGATGAGCATTTCTAGACCCACAACATGGCTAAGGAAGGCTTTCTGCAGGATGAGGGAAGTACTTAGAAGATGAAGAACTTGGTGGTGATCATGTGATGAGAGGTGGTCCAGGGTAAGCCAGGGAGTAAGAGAGAAATGAGAGTCTGGGACAGTTGTGACCACACTGCACATCCCAAGGAGGGCTCTCAGGGATTAAAAACATGGTGGAATGCCTATGGCTGATTCATGTTGAGTTTTGACAGAAAACAACAAAACTCTGTAAAGCAGTTATCCATCAGTACAAAAAATAGATTTAAAAAATGGGAAAAATACATGTACACAATCCATAGAAGAGTCCAAAGAAATTAGAACAATGGAGGAAGAAAGGAAAATGGGGAAACAAAGGAGAAAAGAAAAGGAAATTAGCAGGTCAAATGAGAAAGTCTAATCCCTACAGAAGAAAACCAGAAAGAGAAAAGCAAAGAAAGTGTAGAGAAGAAAAGTATCAAAGAAATCATTCTCAGATTTAGCTGTTAGTATGATGCCTTCATTTGGGTGAGAGGGAGCGTGTTAAGACTGCAGCCAAAGCAGAGCCCTGAACCTGCCCCCATCCCCCACCCCTCCCCCACACACCCCTCCCCCACCCCCACCCCTCCTCCACCCCCCACCCCCGCTCCCACTGATAATTCCCTCCAGCCCAGTGTGCGCCTCCTCTGATGTCCTGAGGCAAGATGGGCAGGCCAGGAGATGGCGAAGGAAGAGGAAGCCATGCCTTCTTGCCATTTTTCGTTCCTTGACCACCTTCCCAACTCAAGGAAGTGCTGCAGGTGGGCGGAGTGGACAGCCACACTTCTTGGGCGTGAGTCATGTGTAGAGTCACCGCTCCAGGAAAAGGCTGGGCTTGATTAGATGCTTTTATGCCTTTTTTCCTACTCACATCTATTTTTTCAGGAGATAACCGAGCCCAGCAAGCTGAGTGACAATCAGAAAGGAATCCACATGAAAACTTATGCACAGATACAGCAAGAATGCAAACAAGCAGGAAAAGGATATGAGAAAAAGTCGGGTGAATAATATGCTTCTAACGAGGGGTTTTTCTTCTCTTCCTTGGAAGGAAAGCCATGATAAAGCTAGACAGCACATTAAAAAACAGAGACATCGCTTTGCCCACAAAGGTCCATATAGTCCACTATGGATTTTCCAGTAGTCGTGTTGGGGTGTGAAAGTTGGACCATACAGAAAACTGAGCACTGAAGACTTGATGCCTTTAAACTAATTGTGGCGCTGGAGAAGACTCTTGAGAGTCCCTTGTACTATAAGGAGATCCAACCAGTCAATCTTAATGGAGATCAATCCTGGATATTCATTGAAAGGACTGATGCTGAAGGTGAAACTCGAATACTTTGGCCTCCTGATGCAAAGAGCTGACTCATTTGAAAAGACCCTGATCCTGGGAAAGGTTTAGGGCAGAAGGAGAAGGGGATGACAGGATGAGATGGTTGAATGGCACTGGACATGAGTTTGAGCAAACTGCAGGAGACAGTGAAGGACGGGGAAGCCTTCCGTTCGTAGGGTCTGCAGTTCATAGGGTCGCAAAGAGTCAGACACAACTTAGGGATTGAACAACAACAAAGGGCGGTTGTTCAAAAAAGGATGGGGAGAGATCAAATGAATCCCGCACAATCCAAAGCAACTACAGATACAATGGGCTGAAAAACTGAGCTCCAAGGACACCTGTGTGCATTTCAAGGAAGAGATTCTATAACGACAGAAAGATGAGAAGCAAGTTGATGAAGCTTAGGAAACAAGTGGGGAAAACACACACACACACACACACACACTACAGAGAAGGAAACTGCATTCAGAGCAACAAAAATTTGAAAATACACATTTGACAAAATCATGCAAAAGAAACCTGTGCAAAGATGCAAAAATTATAGTGGCAGTGATTTACAGGGAAGGGAAAGGATTGTGGTGCTTCCAAAGAAGAGAACAAAATGAAAGGAAAATGAGGCATAAAGTCACCAGAAGAAGGACGTGAATCTTCTATTCAACAGTCATCACATTCCAGTAAAAAATGTACAGAGTGATCAATTCTGAATCATAACCTTGTTTAGCTACTGAACACCATGACAAAGGCAGAATCCTATAAACAAAAAAGCCGAATGAGACAAAACAATAGAAAAATCCCCCCGCAGCATCCAGTGCCTGAGAATGGTGGCCGGGATCTAGGGTTTGGCAAGGAAAGGAAATGTGACCCAGGGCCCCCTGGGTTGTAAAGACAAAGGACATTTTAAACTATGAGCACAGAGTTCCTAAAAGCCTTTTTTTCTTTCTTTTTTTTTTTTTTTTTGAAAGAACCCTGAGGAATCACCTGGTGGCTCATAGGTAAACAATGTGCCTGCAATGCAGGAGATGCAAGTTTGATTCCTGGGTCAGAAAGATCTCCTGGACTAGGAAATGTAACCAACTCCAGATTTCTTGCCTAAAAGTGTTAGTTACACAGTTGTGTCTGACTTTTTGCAAGCCCATGGTCTGTAGCCTGCCTGAGTCCTCTATTCATGAATTCTCCAAGCAAGAATACTGGGGGGGATTTCCATGGACAGAGGAGCCTGGTGGGTTACAGTCTATGGGGTTACAAAGAGCTGGACACAACTGAAGTGACTAAATGGCAACAACGACGGAAGAGTCAAGCTCCAGATTTCAGAAACAAGGCACCATCCTCAAAAGATTGGTGGTGAGCATAGGATTCATTCTACTCTGGAGTTAAGACTCAGCAATTCTTTTAAAACAATGAAGGTGTTAGAGACCTGATTTGTATAAACAATGATGCAGGGAAGCATACTATCATATCAAAATATAATAACCTCAAGCTCTTATCCATTTATAATCCTTCCTCCCTTAACTTCCTCCCTTACCTTCTTTTGTATATTGCTTAGATTTTGAAAAAATGATCATGTTTTATTTTAAGAGCAATAACAAAAAAAAGTCATTATTCCTAAAACATTTCAGGTTTTCTCTTTTCCATCTGGTTTGCTTCATTCAAGGAAAAAGAAGAAAGAATTTCCATGCCTTTGGAAGGCTCCAGGCCTAATTCAACATCCCCAGGGCAAGGGAGGAGCTGAGGGCTGCAGATCAGAGCCCGTGAAGGGTGGATGGGGGTCTCCTTGCTTCCTGCTGGCCGGGGCTCAGGGGTCTAGGCTGGGCTGGGAGGCGCTGTGAGCACCTGGTCTGAGAAAGAGTCGATGGCTGGGGGTGGGGGGGTGGGGGTGGGGGGGGCGTGGTTCCTGAGCTAGGATGGGGCCTGTTTTGTTGGGCAGGACCCGGGGAGGTGGGCAAGGAGAGGGCCATCTGCAGGCCTTCTGGGGGGAGTTCTGGGCCCCCCCTCCTGCTCCTCCCTGATTTCTGTATCAGCCTCTCTGGACCAGGTGTGTGGCTTGGGCCTCAGACTTGCCCTGAGCAGCCATCCTGCCTGCTGGCCCCCTTTCCTTCCATTCCAACTGTGCCCCCCTCCGCCTGCAAACTGGAGCTTATGCAGAGAGCAGCTGGGGGTGTGTGGGAGGGAAGGGGAGCAGAGAGGGAGAAGTTTTCCCTCCTTCTTTCCTTCATTCCTGCGCTGAGCAGCCTCGTGTACAGCCCTGTGCATTCTCTGGGGACTGAGATGCCTCTGACACTCTCAGGCCTCACGGCACCCCTGCCTGGCATGAGGAGATCCCCAGGGAAGCCCTCCCGTAGGACTCAAGGCCCCGAGGGAGTTGGCGGGTGGCGGTGGCAGTGGTGGTGGTATGCCGGGCATGGTTCTAAAAGTGAGCAAGACAGTGGCTCCAAGCTGGAAAGAGGGTGGCTTCCCTGGAGGACGGTTTCTCTGCTGGATCCCAGAGGGTGACAGTGGAGTGGGTCACATTGGGTTTCTTCCTGGCTCTTCCCTGGCAGAAGTGCCCCTAGGGCCACTTCCAGCTTCGTGTGTCTCCCCACCTCCAGGCCATGCTGATTGGTCCAGTGCTGAGAGCACCTGACCTGCTTGGCCCAATCAGACTAAAATGGCCCCAGACTCTGGTTCAGATTCCAGCCCCCTGACGGATTGGTTGGTGAGCTTGGGTAGCCAGTACCTGCTCTGTGCCTCAGTTTCCCAGTATGAACATTGGCTTTCAGGAGGATTAGGTAAGATAAAGCATGTGACATCACACTTGGTGCCTGGTAAATAATGGCACAGGTGCATTTAGAGAATTGGAAGTGTCCTGGGTCCCTAAGGGCACATCTGGCCCTGGTTCTGATTCTTCCAGAAGCTCAACTTGTCTCTAGTTCCTGAAGTTCATAATCCAACCTGTTTTTACGATCTGTTCCTCTCTTTGGCAATGGTAATGGTGGAGTTCTGTCACCTGCAGTGATGTGCCAGATCGGAGGATGGGGGTGCGCAGAGGGTGTGGGCTGTGGGATGTTTTTTAGGGTTCAATGGGCAGGAGCAAAGCTGAGCAAGTTTGGCCTCACACCAAGTACTCTGAGCGCAGAGTACTGCAAAAGGCAGCGGCATCAGGACCGGATTCTGAGTGTCGGGCTTGACACGCGGTAAATGCTCAGTAAGAACTGGCTTCCACCCCTCTGCGGTCTGCGTTCTAGTGAGCCTCCGCACCCCCAGATCAATCTCAAAGAGAGATGATCTCCAGGGCCATTTCCGGCCGAGAAACTGAGTTCTCTGGGGCAAGTGATATATTTAGTGTACGTGCTGTGCTAAATTGGTTCAGTAGAGTCCGACTCCACAGCCTCGTGGACTGCAGCCCGCCAGGCTCCTCTGTCCATGGGATTCTCTAGGCAAGAATACTGGAGTGGGTTGCCGTTTCCTTCTCCAATATTTAGTGTATACAATTTATAAAGATAAAACAATATGAGATGCTTATCTAGACATTCCTACACAAGCATCATTCAGTTTGACCCTCATATTCTTATACCCATTTTATAGATGAGAAAACTGAAGCTCGAGAAGTGAAGTCACTTGCCCAGTAGTAAGTAGTAGAGACATTTGTACCTGGGCTTTCTAACTCCACATCCCTTGGATTTAATCAATATATTCATTTGCTCGTTTGTGACTTGTTTAAATAACAACTATTTGTTCCTTCCAACTGGTGAATAACAAGGTGTCAAAGGGGAAGAACTGCTTCCCAGGTGGCTCAGTGGTGAAGAATCTGCCTGCCAATGCAGGAAACGCTTGTTTGATCCCTTGATCGGGAAGATCCCCTGGAGAAAGACATGGCAACCCACTCCAGTATTCTTGCCTGGAGAATCCCATGGACAGAGAGGCCTAGTGGGCTGCAGTCTACAGTGCTGCAAAGAGTCAGGCAGGACGGAGCACAGCACGGCACAGCCAAGCAAAGGGGAAGAACTAGTCAATTCATGCAGAAAGGAGAGCCAGCAGGGAGGAAAGGAGCTCGTAATGAAGGGCTGTGTCAGTGGAGAACTCTGCCAGGGCCATTTCCCCTTAATTGAGAGCGTGTTTGGAAAATACTCCCCTCTCTGCATAAAGAAAAGCTGGAGAAACTGGCTTATTTTAAGGGACCATGAGCTAATGCATATGCATGCGAACCCTGCTTGTACAAGCTTGTGTTATGTCTGCCTTTTCATTTGTTTTCTCTGGATGTGTCTGCATTTAATATACATAACAAAATGCCTCCATTGTAATCTGTTTCTCATTTAAAGGAAAAAAAGAAAAAATAATAAGTTGGAAACCCAGTATAGAACCAAAAGCTTTTAACCCAGCAATTCCATTAAAAAAAACATTAAACCAAATTGTTAAATAAGCCAGCTGGTCCCTTAAAGAAGAGGGTGTTATGACGGTCCTGGCCAGCTCGCTCTGTGTGCCGCCTTCCCCATACTTCCCCCCTCCCCCGGTTGTTATTTCTTGTCGCACAGAGCCTTCTTGGCCTGAGCTCTCAAGTGGGTATTTGCTGTGTGGATACAGAAGAAACGAGCTTTCTCCTTAGAGAGCCGCCAACGATCTGACCTTTTGTGCCAAAGACCCATCTGGAGAACCGTAATCATTCCAGAAGAATTGCTCTCGGGTGATCTCTATGACAGCTTTTTAATCTCCGTGATTATGAGGTTTGATTATCTCTCATAGGTGGACAAGCATGCCGTCTCTGAACTGTTCTTTGCCAGAGTGGGAGCCAGTGCCCCGTGGTCTGGGGAGAGGATAGTGTGGCTCCAGCTGAGACTTTCTGCATCTCACTTCAAAGGAATTGAACTGCACACTCAACCTTGGTTCTTTCAGCTCTGTTCCTGTTGCTGGGTATTACCCTGACCCTGCTGCGTCCTCTTAAGCCTGCACTCTTTCCCGCTGGCCAATGGAGCAGCCAGCATCCACCTGCCCATATTAACCCTCCCCACCCCTGACCTCTCCCAGGGCACTTCTACAGGTGACCTGTAGGCCCTGGGTGAGCAGGGGATGGTGGGCATCGTTTAGGAAAGGCTTGAGCAGAGATGAGTGGTGTGGTGGGGAGGGGCCGGGCACAGTGGACGCTTCCAACAAGAATCTGCCATTTTTCCCAGTGCTGACCTGCCTTTCAGTCTGTCTGCTCCAGGGCCCTTGCCCTGGCCTCAGTTTCCCTCTGGCTTCCCTCAGCATTTCCCTCATGGCCCTCCTGCTGGCTGAGGTGGAAGCACCTGAGACTCCACCTCTGGCTCCTCAAGGGAAAGCCCCCACCCCACCTCACATCTCGGGATGCAATGATGGTCCTCAGGGAGCTCACAGGACAGTCCCCAGGGGCCCCGAGGAGCACAGAGGACCAAGTGAGGCAGACAGAGGCAGTCTTCTGGAGGACGGGATGCTGAACTGAGCTTTGAAGGGTGAATGGGAAACACCTGAATGAGGAAGAAATGGTATGGAGCTAACAGAAGCAGAAGATATTAAGAAGAGGTGGCAAGAATACACAGAAGAACTGTACAAAAAGATCTTCACGACCAAGATAATCACGATGGTGTGATCACTCACCTAGAGCCAGACATCCTGGAATGCAAAGTCAAGTGGGCCTTAGGAAGCATCACTATGAACAAAGCTAGTGGAGGTGATAGAATTCCAGTTGAGCTATTTCAAATCCTAAAAGATGATGCTGTGAAAATACTGCACTCAATATGCCATCAAATTTGGAAAACTCAGCAGTGGCCACAGGACTGGAAAATGTTGGTTTTCATTCCAATCCCAAAGAAAGGCAATGCCAAAGAATGCTCAAACTACCTCACAATGGCACTCATCTTACACACTAGTGAAGTAATGCTCAAAATTTTCCAAGCCAGGCTACAACAATATGTGAATCGTGAACTTCCAAATGTTCAAGCTGGATTTAGAAAAGGCAGAGGAACCAGAGATCAAATTGCCAACATCCGTTGGATCATCATCAAAGCAAGGGAGTTCCAGAAAAACATCTATTTCTGCTTTATTGACTATGCCACAGCCTTTGACTGTGTGATCACAATAAACTGTGGAAAATTCTTCAAGAGATGGGAATACCAAACCACCTGACCTGCCTCTTGAGAAACCTGTATGCAGGTCAAGAAGCAACAGTTAGAACTGGACATGGAACAACAGACTGGTTCCAAATAGGAAAAGGAGTACGTCAAGGTTGTATATTGTCACCGTGTTTATTTAACTTATATGCAGAGTACATCATGAGAAATGCTAGGCTGGAAGAAGCACACGCTGGAATCAAGATTGCTGGGAGAAATATCAATAACCTCAGATATGCAGATGACACCACCCTTATGGAAGCAAGCGAAGAAGAACTAAAGAGCCTCTTGATGAAAGTGAAAGAGGAGAGTGAAAAAGTTGGCTTAAAGCTCAACATTCAGAAAACTAAGATCATGGCATCCAGTCCCCTCACTTCATGGCAAATAAATGGGGAAACAGTGGCAAATTTTATTTTTTTGCTCTCCAAAATCACTGCAGATGGTAACTGCAGCCATGAAATTAAAAGACGCTTACTCCTCGGAAGGAAAGTTATGACCAACCTAGACAACATATTAAAAAGCAGAGACATTATTTTGCCAACAAAGGTCCATCTATTCAAGGCTATGGTTTTTCCAGTAGTCATGTATTAATGTGAGAGTTGGACTGTAAAGAAAGCTGAGTGCCGAAGAATTGATGCTTTTGAACTGTGATGTTGGAGAAGACTCTTGAGAGTCCCTTGGACAGCAAGGAGATCCAACCAGTCCATCTTAAAGGAAATCAGTCCTGAATATTCATTGGAAGGACTGATGCTAAAGCTGAAACTCCAATACTTTGGCCACCCGATGCAAAGAGCTGACTCATTTGAAAAGATACTGATGCTGGGAAAGATTGGAGGCAGGAGGAGAAGGGGATGACAGATGATGAGATGGTTGGATGGCATCACTGACTCAGTGGACATGAGTTTGAGTAAACTCCGGAAGTTGGTGATGGACAGGGAGCCCTGGCATGCTGCAGTCCATGCGGTCGCAGAGTCTGACACAACTGAGGAACTAAACTGAACTGAGTGAGGAAGGGAGACGGGAAGAGTTCCAGAAAGAAGGGATAGAGTATGGAAAGGTCTAGAGACACACGGCTACACAATCGGAATTCCGAGTGGTTAGACAGAAGGCTCCTGTCAAAGATGACGACAGGTGAAGTCAGAGCGATTTGGGGCCCAAACGCCTTGGAGGTCTCTCTGTGTTACCCCAGGACTTCAGGGCACAGATGTGTGGGCTGTGCCCTGCACCACTGTGTCTGCCCAAAGGGCTGTAAGCAGGAGAGAGACCTGGCGGCAAGCTTGGCTGTGGAGAGTGGGACGGGGGAGGCACGCAAGGAGGAGAGAGGGGCAGCAGGGTGGGGAGCCTTGGCAATCCAGGTGAGGCGCGCTCTCAGCGGTGCTGGGAGAAAGTGCGCGGGTGGATTCTGCTGCTGGAGCCCGACAGCATCAGCCCACCAAATAAAGAAAACACCCATCCCTTGTGAAAACCTTCAGTAAACAACAGGCCTGTAAAATTAGCTCCTGTTCGTCATTGCTTCTGCCCCAGGGACTTTCCAGGATTTTTCTCCCTCACAGTTTCAATGATGGTTGAAAAAAATTATTTTGCTTATTGCAGATAAAATGCACACTTGGAGGCATTAAAAATTTTTTTGTTGATGTATAATATTATATAAATTACAGATTGTATCAATACCATATAATGATTCACAATATTTAAAGGTTATGTTTCATTTATATTATTATAAAATATTGGCTATATTCCCTGTGTGGTACAATATATCTTTGTAGCTTGGAGGCATTTCTTTGTTTCAATATCTCTTCCAGGCTAAGATTCAATACCTTCTCTCTTTTGTGACTCAGAGTGTTTCATGATTCCTACTACCCTCATGCCATATTGATTCTGGAGCTGCAGGAAAACATGGATGCTTGAGAAGGAAAAAGGCAGGAGAGTTTGGTAGAGTCTGACACCATAAATCTTCCACTCCTCCCCTCACCCCACACAGGGCTCAGTACCCCCACCTTCAGCACCCAGTGGAATAATTTCCTCACCTCCTTTTTCTCTCCCAAGGCTGCCCTGGAAAAATCTGCCATGCTTAGCTGTCTACTGACTCGGATGCTCTGCATGGCTAAGAAGGAGGGATCGGAGTTCCCAAGGGTGATTCAAGAGGTATCAGGGAAGGGTGGAGCAGAAGGGAGGACCCAGTGAGATGTGGGAAAATCAAGGGCTTCTGGCAAAGAAACACAGTTCCCGTCCTGGTGTGACCAAAGAACCAGAATACCATTCAGATAGAAATACGTGTGGTTGCCTTGGGACTTTCTGTACAAATTTGTGTAAGCAGGTTACTGTCACAACAAAATCCAACAAGTAGTGGTTTAATACAGAGCAGTTCACTTCCTGCTCTCAGATCAGCGTGGAGGTGGGAAGTGGCTATCCTCCACGTGGTCACTCAGCGACCCAGGCTCCTCGGTCCCAACCCCATCACTCTCCGCATCCCCAAGGATGAAGAGGAAAGGTCTTGAGAGGAACATGTGGGCGGGTTTTACAGACAGTCCCAGAAATGGCATGTTCACTTCTTGTATTTATTTTTTCACAACTTCATTGAGGTATATTTTATTTATCATAAAACTTGCCCATTTCATTGGCTGTCTCATGGAATGCTTTTTAGTAACTTTAGAACATTTTCACAGCCCCGTCATTAACCCTGCATTGGATTTCTTGTATTCATTTAATGTCTCTACCTCACTGTTGTTGTTTAGTTGCTAAGTCATGTCGGACTCTTTCGTGACCCCTGGACGATATAGCCCATCAGGCTCCTCTATCCATGGGATTTCCCAGACCATTTCCTTCTGCAGGGGATCTTTCCAAACCAGGGATTGAACCTGAGTCTCCGGTGTCTCCTGCACAGCAGGTGCATACTTTACTACTGAGCTACCAGGGAAGCCCGTTCCCACCCCACACGTAACCACTAATCCACTTGTCATCTTTCTAAACCTGCCTACTCTGAACATTTTGTGTAAAAAAAATGATACAAGGTATGGTCTCTGTGTCTGACTTCTCTCACTGAGCATAATGTTTTTGAGGTTCTTCCTGACATAGCTTGGGTCGGTACTTTGTTCCTTTATAATGTCAAAGAGTAGTCTATCGTATGCCTAGACACAACTGAGCAACTGAACTGAACTGAGACTGTACCAGGTTCATTTCTGCTCTCTTTCCATTGGTTAGAACTCAAGTCATGTGATCAAATCCCACTGCAAGGGCAGCTGGGAAATGTAGTCCATGTGCCCAGAGGCAGGGAGCCTATTATGGTGAACAGGTAGTAATCTCCGCCCAAACACTCCTTCCTTGACTCCAATTACCTGATAAAAAGCTATTAACACACAAATGCCTTGCATGAGTGATATGTGTGTGTGTTGTTGGGAGGAGGGCAGAAACTTCAGAGTCTTGATCTGACCTGTTGCCAGTTCTGTTCCCTTCCACAAGCAACAGAGGATGTGCTTGGGAGGAGATGGGAGGGGGCACAGACCGTAAATAGAGGGCCAGAGGTGACCTTGAGGACATTAACGTAACACCTTCCCTGCCTGCCCAGAGGCGTGGACTTCTGGAGGACATGGGTAAGTGCAGATCTTACCCAGTTCCTGGGAGCAAGGAGAAGTGTGGGTTACAATTAACGAAATGCACTTAAAATAGCTCATGAGAGGGACCTGGGGGCCGAGGGTAGGTAGTTCCAAGTCCATCGCTTTTGTGCTCTTGGATTTTCACATCAACAGCCTCTTGTACATTCTGCTTAACTGTTGCTGCAGACGCATCAACAGAGTTCCAAGTCTGGAGGCATAATTTTTAGAAGAAAATATGAACTCTCCTTGCATTCTTAGAATAGTTGTCAAGGGGGAAATGTCTTCCAGAAAAAGCGTGGTCTTTGCAGGAGGGTGAAAGGAATTGCACTCCCGGGCCTTTCCTGAACGTGAAGCTCCTACCAGAAGCTCAGGGTGCAGAGTGGTCAGAGGTGCAGCCCAGGAGTTATTTCAGGACACGTCTTGCCCTGGCTCCGTGTGATTCTCAGCAGTGCTTTTCACTTAATATTTTAATCATCTGGCAGAAATGTGGAGGCTGATTCTTTTCATGGAGACAGTGAGTTTCCAAGCCAGAGAATTCTATCACCTTGAATAATAGGCCCAGCCGCCTACACAGACCTGCAGTTGGCAGGCTTCTCCGGGATAGCTCAGTCCCCACACCTGCTCTGGGAGCCCACAGTCTGGCCTGGGATGCCTGACAGTGGCCAGACATCCGAGTGAGGGAAAGAAGTGCTGCCATTTCCTCCGTTTGGAGGCCGAAGCCTGGAAATGCAGCCAGGACTCTGCTTTCCGGAGGTAAGTGGCAGAGGGGAGAGTTTAGAAAATTCTGCAGAGGAATCTGAGGAGCCACCCTCAAATAAGCTCTGCCCTTCCCAGACGTTTCTGTTGATCTGGAGGACAGGGGTCAAGAGGGAAAGAGGGTCGGGACCAATTTTGTTGAAATCTTGCAGTCCTTCCCTAGAAAACAACTCGGCTTTCCCATGTCCTGAACAATGGCCAGGTGGGATGCTGGAATTCCATTCCTTGTTCAGGTCCCCATATTTTAAAGATCCAGAGAGCAGACATGAGTGTCAGAGCCAGAAGTAAAACGTGGTAAAATCAAGTGCTTTGAGAGCCCACCTAAGACTTCCTGTTTCCATCCTATGGAAGGAGCAGGCGTCAAAGATTTAGGTAGAGTCTGCTGTGAACCAGAAACATCTCCTATCTTCTCAGGTCATCCCACAACCTGCTACGGGCACAAAACTGTGATTCTGTTTTATCAACCAGGTAAGTTGAATCGATCAACCCCCTCGAGGTCACACCACAGGGAAGGGAGAGAATGACAGTTTGAACCCAGGTCAGCCTCCCGCCCAAGCTTGGCTGCACAATGGCTCAGTGGGTAAAGAATCCACCTGCCATGCAGGAGACCCAGGAGACGTGGGTTCCATCTCTGGGTTGGGAAGATCCCCTGGAGGAGGAAGTGGCAACCCACTCCAGTATTTTTGCCTGGAAAATCCTGTGGACAAAGGAGCCTACAAAGGACACTACAGTCCATGGGGGTCACAAGGAATCAGACCCGACTGAGCAACTAACATTTTCACTTTCGTAGCCCCCAGGCCCAGTCATGGATGAAGTGAGTGATTGTGATGTTTTAACCTTGTGGGCCTGGCACATCCTGTCATGAGCTGTGGAGCCTTGCAGGATGGCCCCAGGGGGAAGCAGCAGCAAGTGACCAAGACCTTGGGCTTCTGTAATTAGACCTGCCCCCTCTTCAGTCCTAAGACAGAAACACCTTCTCAAGTCATCAGTTGCTCAGACTCTTCTACACTGTGGGGCAGCAGGGTCTCTGACTCCTCCATCTGAGCAGACGAGCAGGAGGGTGAAAGTCCTCCAGGCCCAAGGCGAGCTGTGCTTGTCTGGCCAGGTGGCTCTGGGCACTGGACAACCTCTCCAACAGCCTCGCGCTGAATCTCCACCCACCGGGGCTGTCAGCCATGTCTGGCAACCTGGCTCCAGCCCATTGGCACACACAAAGCCCAGCTGTGCAGCCAGCCGGGATGTTCTCAAGAGCCTATTTGTTACTTTTCAGACCTAACCTCATCACTCTGCACTTCGGGGAGCTGAAGTGCTGCCCTTGGGGAAGTCTGAGGGGGCGTCTGGCTTTCCTGCAGCCTGCTGGCCATCTGAAGATGTATCCCTTGCTGATCACCTAGCCTGAGCAGCTGACAAATCCTTCTGAGCAACGCTGGAGAAGACAGAGTTCCCTGGAGGTATCACTTCCTGATGGGATCATTATGGTGTGGCTGCTGTCATTGGCCACCACCCATTTCTCAGTTTGCCAGGAACTTGGGCATTCCATGGTTTACCCTGTGGTCCCTGTAAAAAGATTATTTTTTGAAGGTTGAAGTCACAGATCTCAGAAAATAGGAAATGGACATGTCAAATTAATTTAATTCATCATATAATGAGGAAATCAATAGTATGTTATAACCAGTTCAAAGAAAAATTTAAAAAGCACACCTAAAGAGGCCTTTGGTGATGGACAGGGAGGCCTGGCGTGCTGCGATTCACGGGGTCGCAAACAGTCGGACCCGACTGAGCGACTGAACTGAACTGAACTGAACTGAAAGGAAAGAGGCCTTGGGGAGGCTAGACACAAATTTAGAAATTGTTGCAAAACCGGTTGCAAACCGGTTGATACTCACAGGGCAAGAGTCAGTGCTATTAATCTGGACGAAATTCACTAGCCCGTGTATAGACAAATCATTTCCATTCTCTAAGTTTTCTACAACTTCCAGAGTTGTCAGTTAGCTCAAAAATGAGGAGAGCAGATCCCTAGGGATCCGACAACCCAGAAAGGACACCCACAGTCTTGTCTGCCCCCAAATCCTCCCATGTGTGTGCTTATGAGTGCTCATCCCAGCTGACAGCAGGTTCACATCTTGTCGCTGCTTTCTGCCCAAGATAAGTGACCAAGGGAAGTCTTCGGACCCCAAACTCTGGCTTTTGAGCTCTTTTGACCTAAGCGGTCCCCCAAGGCAGAGGAAGGTGAAGGATGTCTGAGGTCCTGCCTGCTGCGGGTGTGAGGTCTTCAGCCTCTGTTCCAAGTCTCTTATTCTGCTTCCATGACCACCAAGCCCCAAGGCTGGGCCCAGCTGGCCCTGCCTGTGGAAGGGAAGGGATGCCAGCCGGCTGATCCACCAGCTCCCCGTCTCTGAGCATTTCCCACAGAGAGCAGGTCACACGACTCCCAGTCCCGAGTCTGGCTTCCTGAGCAGCGTGGGTCATGTACACTGAGACCATTTCTAGTCTCCGGCACAGGGATTCTCACGGCAGATTGAGAACGTCCTCCGTATTTACCTTCATCTCACTTTCCTGTCTGCCTGGGCTGGAGGGAAGTTGCAACGCCAGCCCCTTTGTGCCTGTGGCCTCTACAACCCTCCAGACGCTGGTCCTCTGCTAGTTTCCGCTCCAGGCGCCCAGCTCAGCATGTCACCTACGAAATCTTGTTTATATGCCAACAATCCCGCAAGTTGGGGTCTATGAGATCAATCCCTGGGTCAGGAAGATCCCTGGAGAAGGAAGTGGCAACCCACTCCAGTATTCTTGCCTGGAAAATCCCATGGACAGAGGAACCTGGTGGGTTACAGTTCACGGGGTTGCAAAGAGTCAGACATGATTGAAGCGACTTAGCACAATATTTCATTGGCAAGCACTGTCTTGTGGCCGTCTGGGTGATAGGGATCCTGGGAGAGTGAGCACAGGCCCCTAGGAACGCCTTGCTTTTCTCCCCTCATCACTGAGATGAAGAAATCGAGGCCAAGGTAGTTCAAGGCCACACACAGGTCAGGGGCCGGGGCAGAACTGAATCCAGGTCTGCCTGACTCCAAAGCTGGGCTCCTTCCACATGACACCTCTGAGAACTGCTGTGTGAGCCAGGAGGTCCAAACCCACCAGGACACCCAAAGGAGAGATTTTCAGAGCCTCCCTGCCCTCCTCCCACCGGGCCCTGACCTGTGTGCTTTAGTGGTTTGGCTAAAACACCTGGGTCTTGTTTCCAACCGCACCTGAGGCAGGCCCAGGTAGAAAACATCACCATGGTAACCCTTGTTTCCAAGGGGCCGCATGTTACTTCTGGAAAAAATGATACCTTGGTTCCCAACACTTAGTGCGCTGTGGGCCTGCGGGACGAGTTTAGCGGGCACCGCTGCTCGCGGTTGGCTCAGAGGACACACTTCATGGCTTTCTGTCCCTCTTGTGGTTTCCAGGGAAGCGTGATGTGTTTGCTCCCGGAAAGGAGGGAGCAGGGGAGTCCAGGTGTGTCATCTGCTGTCCGATGAGAGGGGCTGGGAGGGCTGGTGCTCTGACTGGGAGGTGGGGGCACCTGGGCTGTGTCCCACCTGCATCCCAGTGCCACTGCCTGTTCATGCTGAAGCCTGGCGTGACCCCTCTCCCTCTGCACTGACCCCTGAGACAGAGAATGTAGGAGTGGCCTGGAGCATTTGAAAGACGGCTCTGGTGGAAACTGCTGGCTGGTCACCAGCGGCCCTTCCCAGCGGCCCTTTCCTTCTTGCTGAAGGCCTCTGCCGTGGTGACCCCTGATTCCCCTCACCAGGTGCCCACTCTCCCAGGCTCCCTGTCACCCAGGCGGCCCCGAGACAGAGTGCTTGCCAATGAAATACTGTGCTAAGTCGTTTCAGTCGTGTCTGACTCCGCAACCCCATGAATTGTAGCCAGCCAGGCTCCTCTGTCCATGGGATTTTCCAGGCAAGAATACTGGAGTGGGTTGCCATTTCCTTCTCCAGGGATCTTCCTGATCCAGGGATCGAACTTGTGTGTCTCTGTGTCCGCTGTGTTGACAGGCAGGTTCTTTGCCACTAGCGCCACCTGGGAAGCCCAGCAAGAAATTAGGGGATGTCTTCTGGAGGCTTCTGGGGGAAATTATTCCCTTTCTCAAGAGCACCTTTCTGCCTCGTGTCAGGAGTCACTCCTGGAGGGTTTGCAGTCATCTCAAGACCAGGAGAATCACAGGCATTGACCAGGTGTGTAGACATGGTTGGGCTGGAAGCAGCCCTGCATCTGTCATGCCCTGGCTTCTTACTTTGTGACATGATGGAGTACGTTTTATGGTCTGAGCCTCTGCTACTTCAAGTGTGATCCCCAACCAGCACCTTCGGAACCACTTGGGAGCTTGTTAGACACGTAGACTCTCAGGGCCAGCCCTAGATGGACTGATCCAGGAGATACAGTGAAAAAAGATCTCTGAGTAACTAACATGACATAGAAACCGCGAGGAGGGAGAGAAGAGGGGGTGGGGTGCGGACGGTGGAGAAACTATTTTTTAGAGATTTGTTTTCTTCGTATTTTTTGTTTATGCCTCTCTGAGCTATGAACAATGAAATCGTAACTCTATTTAAAAGGAAGGCAAAGCTTCCTCCCTCCTCCTCGCCCTCCAGCCTTTCTCCCCATCCCCTGAAGGGGCGGATGGGTGGTGGGGTTCTTGCAGGCCAAGGATGGAGGAGGCATTTACACTTGGCTTACTGCTCTCAGCATTAGATCGTCCCTCATCCTCTCTGATTTCCTTGGACTGCAAGGAGATCCAACCAGTCAATCCTAAAGGAAGTCCTGAATATCATTGGAAGGACTGATGCTGAAGCTGAAGCTCTAATACTTTGACCACGTGATGTGAAGAACCGACTCACTGGAAAAGACTCTGATGCTGGGAAAGATTGATGGCAGGAAGAGAAGGGGGTGACAGAGGATGAGATGGCTGGATGGCATCACTGACTCAGTGGATGTGAGTTTGAGCAAACTCTGGGAGACCGTGAAAGACTGCAGCCTGGTGTGCTGCAGTCCATGGGGTTGCAAAGAGCTGGACATAGCTGAGGGACTGAACAATAGCAACAACCTGTCTGAAGTCTGGGCTTTACATTTAGAAAGATTAAACCAGCCTGTTCAAAACAGGGGTGCCATGAAAAAAATGCCTGGGGCACTTTCTTTCCAAAAGCTTGTTTGCCTCCTCAGACAAGCCGTGAAGATGCTCAGAGAAGAACACGTTGTACATTTTTAGCTTCGAGGGACTGTCAGGAGGCTTTGTGGATGGGGAAGCGCTCTCTTAAAGGAGGGCATTTGGTTCTTGGAAGAACACAGAAAGCTCGGATTCCAGTGCAGCTTCTTTCCACAACGCCAGGATTCGAATGTTTCACTTTTTTTCCCCTTTCTGACAGGGCTGAACACTGGAGAACCATGCTAGCTCATAGAAGTTTGGGGGTGGAGGGACCTCAAAGTTGTAGACCATGAGGAAGTTTTCTCTGTGTCACAGCAGGGAGGCACCTCGGCTTTAGCCTCGCTCCCCCTACGCAGGAGGGACATCTGGAGCTCTGAGGGGAACTGTGGCTTTCCGAGCTCCCTAGGCCGGCAGGGGCAGAGTGGGGTCTAGAACCCAAGTTCGGATTCTCCTCTTCACATGCCAGCACTACTCCTGCGCCCCCTCCCCGGCAAGTTATCATGAGAGGAAGGAAATTCGGGGTCACCTGACTCGCCCTCAGCTTGTCAGGGAGGCCAGGTCCCCGAGGTGGGGCGATGCTAGGAGCTCAGGATTTTGACAGAGATTCCACCTTGGGCTCCTTCTAGCTGACCTTGGCCTCTGAATCGCAGTTTCCTCATCTGACTGAGATGGGAAGAAGAGAGGCCAGGTTTACGCCTTCCTGCCACCATCTTCTTAGAGAACAGAGCTTGAACGGCTGGACTGCGCCACCACCCTTACCCCCACCCCTTGCTGAATAAGCCGAAAGCGGTTGATCAGTACCCATGGAGGAGGAGAGAAGGGTGGTCATAGACTCCAGGACCCAAGTGAGGGAGCGTGGGAAGACAGAGAGGAGGGCTGAGCAGAGGGCAAATGCGGCTGGGTGTGAGACTTGAGGAGAGAGGACAGCTTAGTTGGTAAAGAATCCACCTGCAGTGCAGGAGACCCCGGTTCGATCCCTGGGTTGGGAAGATCCCCTGGAGAAGCATTCTGGCCTGGAGAATACCATGGACTGTGTTCATGAGGTCACAAAGAGGCGGACACGATTGAAGGACTTTCGATTTTCAGAGAGTGTGGGAAAGAAGCCTGAAGGGTCCTAAGATGTGGTTCTCCCTGGAGGCAAGGAATTCAGTGCAGACCTTGGCTCCTTTGCAATACGCTTATTGGCAGCGCATTTCCGTTCTGCTTGGGTGCACCTTGGCATTGGTGCGTGCCTAGGAGGGGCCTCCCACAGCAGAACGGAGAACCATGCCTGCTCTTTAGTTTCCCCAGGACAGCCCAGACTAGAATCAGGCCTGCTGGGCATGCAGCTCACAGATCTGTTCTTTCACTTGGGATTTGTGGTGCGTGGAATTGTGACACCCCCCTCCCCACCCCAACTCCCACCAAAATTCATGCCCGCCTGGTACCCATGAATGTGACTTTATTTCAAAGTAGGGTCTTCACAGGTATAATCAAGTCAAGATGAGGTCAATCTCGATGTGTGTAGGCCCGACCTCTGGTGTGACTGTAGAAGGCGAGGGAAGCTGGGATTCAGAGCCACAGACACAGCGGGGAAGGCCAGTGGAGACAATGGCCAAGCCTGGAGCCACGTGTCTGCTAGCCAAGGATGGCTGGTCACCACCAGGAGCTGGAATGGGCCAGGAAGGATCCTCCCCTGGAGCCTCCAGAGGGAGCACAGGCCTGCCGACACTGTGCTTGGGGACCTCTGGCCTCCAGAACCACGAGAGAATGAATTTCTAATATTTTCAGTGACTAGCGTGTGGCACTTTGTTACTGCAGTCCTGGGACCCAGACGCAGGGCCCCCTCTCATGTCTCACCGTTTGTCCACCCCCATGTCCCCTCCTGCTCCTTTCCTGGGCCTTCCATTCGCTCAGATAATGCCCCTATTGCCTGTCCCCATAGGACTAAACTGGAGGTGACTCATCCCACCCCAGGAACCACACTAATTCCCAAGCAGAGGTCTGATGCCCCCAGCAGTGACTGGCTCTGGAGCAGGCACGAGCGAGTCTGGCCAATGAGAGATGAGGGAGCTGGGAGGGAAGGTTTCCAGGAAGGCTTCCTCTCTCAGAAAGGAAGCTTGGGAGGAGATGCTCCTTCTTCTGCGGTCTTTGCATCCCATTAAGGCTGCCCTGTCCTACCCGTGACCCACCTGGGAGTGTGGAAAGGAGGAGCCGATGCAGGCGGGACTGGGCTTCCAATGTGATGAGATATTCATGAGACTGTGAGTCGTCACTGCTTAGGCCAGTGTGAGTCGAGAGCTCCTTCTCCTGCAGCCCAAGGCGTGCTCACGACGCCCCAGGCCTGGGTGCAGAAGCAGGCGAGTGAGAACAGATGCCGTGGCCAAGTAAGGGAGCGTAAGTCCCTGGCAGGCCAGCACCCCCCAGATAGCTGCCGCCCAGATGCCGTGGGCCTCTTTGTTTTCTTCTTGAAGAACAAATGCGGTGACATCAGTTTTCAGTTTTCTTCTTGATCCCTCTGACAGCTCATCCATCTCAGGACATCCCCCTCCCACACAGGCTCAGAACCCTTGGGGCTTATTTAGTCCCAAGGCAACTAGTCCTGGGTCAGTGTTAGTTAAGACGGATTGGTTGCAGGGTGGTCAGTGGACTGGCTTGCCTCCTGCTGCCGTGTCGTGTGGCTGAGGGAGGCTGGATGGGCCGGCTTGTCTGTGATGTCTTTGCTCTTCATTCTTTGTCCAGGCCACAGTGCTGGGTCCCAAGGTCACATCTAGTGAAGTGAGTGAAAGTCGCTCAGTCATGTCCAACTCTGCTACCCCATGGACTTTCCAGAGAATTCTCCAGGCCAGAATCCTGGAGTGGATAGCCTTTCCCTTCTCCAGGGGTCTTCCCAACACACACATCTAGTTTAATTAGTTTAGTCGCTCAGTTGTGTCCGACTCTTGCGACCCCATGGACTGTAGCCTACCAGGCTCCTCGATTCATGGGATTTTCCAGGCAAGAGTACTGGAGTGGGGTGCCATCGCCTTCTCCAGGGGATCTTCCCGACACATTAGGGTGACTTTAATTCACACCTCCTTGGTCAGCTTTCCTCCTTAACGCACAATCGCTGCTCCAGGGAGGCTTGATCCTGTGATCTTCCTGACTTTGCCATGGGTCTCAACTCCAGCCGATGCCAGATACATCATCTTGTGGAGCTGTGCTCTCAGGGTCCTATGGTTATAGCTCATGATGCTTACAGAGTCAGCCCTTCCTGTGTGAGCCCTGCATGCTGTGTTGAGTCTGGTCCACCAGCTCAGCGTCCTATCCTCTCCTGTACACTCCCAAGGGTGGGCCTTGATATATTTTGCTACCTGCCACACTATTCGTGGGGTTTCCCTGGTGGCTCAGACAGTAAAGAATCTGCCTGCAATGCAGGAGATCTGGGGTTGGAAAGATCCCCTGGAGAAGAGAATGACTACTCACTCCAGTATTCTGGCCTGGAGAATTCCATGGACAGAGGAGCCTGGTGGGCTACACTCCATGGGGTTGGAAAGAGTTGGACACGACTGAGAGAGTAACACTTTCACTTTTCATATTATTAATAGAAAAGCATCTCTTTTTCTCCCACTTTCCACACTTGAAACTTAGGGTACAGGCACTGGAGTTCTAGACCTTTCTTCTCCAGAGGGTCTTGTGTTTCTTGTACAAATTGGTCTACCTTGTACTCAGAGCCCTGTGTTCCCAGGGTGAAGCAACTCTCAGAGAACACCATCTTAGTGCAGCTGGGGAGGAGACCTCAAGGAGCAGAGTGTGGCCAGCACAGGGAAGGATGGAGAGCCAGCACAAAGATGTATCCTTGAGGGGACCAGTGCACAAGGCCCCTGACTGCCTGATTCCACAGACCTTCTGAGACATGTGTGGAATGTGCCTTCAAACTGTCCACCCAAAAAACAAAGGGGGAGACTCGTGACCCCATTGATCAAGGGTGTCCCTCAGGGTTTCACTGGCAAGCTGGGAGTAGGGGCTCTCTGGTAGTTAAAGCCCATCGAGAGCTGGTTGCTGCAGCCTAGGTGAAGTGAGTGGTGGGCTGAGAGGCCCCCGGAAGGATGCTCAATGACAGGACAATGCTCCCCGCCTGCAACACACTACGGGGTGCCTGGCAAGGGTGTCTCCTAACCTCGCAGTTGCATAACCAAGGACTAAGTCTGGACAAGGCACTGGACAGGGACTTCAAAGGCTTCAAGGTAGCTGCTGCCTCTGCCTGAAGAGGTGGTAGACACCATCCTTTGACAGTTATATCTGCGCCTTCCTAGACTGACACCGTCTCTAACTTCATCAACACCTGTCCTTCTATTTAAAACAAACATCCTTCTATTTAAAACAAACACATGCAGACTTATGTTCTGCATACAATCCTAAATCCTGATTTTCTGTTACTTAATATTCAGCTCCAGTATTTCTCATGTGATATCAGACGCTTGTGAATTTCATCCCCCGTGGCTGTCTGACTTCCTGGTATGGCACCTGGTCTGAGGAAGGCTGTGGTCCTCTCAATGGTACTTTTGTGACAATCTTCTGCAGAAAGTGTCTTACTCTTCATTTAACTAGTAGACGGTGACTCTGTTGTAATTAGCCTACGTCAATTCATCTCAAATGAGTGCAAAAGGCAGAGCTGATAAGCATGATTGACCCTTTTTGATGAAGCCCAATGCATCATTTTTTGGAAATATCATTTCTTTATGTATTGGGGACTGCTCTCCCCCAGGTAGTGGGGCAGGAATGAAGCCAGAATTCTCTCACAATACTGGAAACCCACCACCTACATCCTCACTCAAGCTTGATAATTCCCCAGAAGGGCCCTGAAACAGGCTGAAAGCTGTTAAACTCACAATCGTGGTTTATTACAGGGAAAGGAGATGTTAAAATCAGCCAAGGGAGGAGCCATCTGGGGTGGAGTGCAGGAGAGTTCCAGGCGTGAAGCTCCCCGTGGTCTCTCCCACTGGAGTCATGGGCTTTTGGCAGCGATGTGGATTTCACACATGAGATTTTGCCGACCAGGAAAGCTCACCTGAGCTTTGGGGTTCAGAGCATTTAGGGTGTGCTTGTTGATCACCCATGGCTGACCTTAGAGCCCCTCTGGTGGCTGAGCTGACAAAGCAGGTCCAAAGAAGAGTGAAAGTGTTAGTCGCTCAGTTGTGTCCGACTCTTTGTGAACCCATGAACCATAGCCCACCAGGCTCCTCTGTCCAAGGGATTTTCCAGGCAAGAATATTGGAGTGGGTTTCCATACCCTTCTCCAGCGGATCTTTCCCACCCAGGGATCGAACCTGGGTCTCCCACATTGCAGGCAGAGTCTTTACAATCTGAGCCACCAAAGAATAAACCTCCATAAATCACACTGTTAGACTATTCACCGTGGCCCAGGACCCCCAGGTAAACCAAGTCAATTACTAGCAGGATGTCCCAAGGGCTTAGAGGTCACCTCCTAGGAGCCAAGGGCAAAGCCAGGTCTCTCTTTGAGTGAGGTTAATTTCCTATGACACAGTACCTAGGCATAGACATGTCCATGGACATGCCAGTCTATACACAGACATCTAGGAACAGAAGTTCCATGCATTCTGGACTGTCCAAGGAGTCCTTTCTCAAAAGGGCCCCCTCCCCTCCCTGTCACCTTTGTTAAGTAACAAATAGACACCTGGGTCTCTCTTCCAGCCCAGTCCCCTCCCACTGCTAGTCTCTTGGCCAGACCAGGTGGTGATCAGTTCCTCCCCTCAAATCTTCAGGATCCTTCTCGACTGATGTCTTAGTTCGCTCAGGCTGTTATGACAAGACTGGATGGTTTATAAACCACAGAATTTATTTATCCCAGAGTTGGAGGCTGACTGTTTGAGATCAGGGTGCCTGTGTGGTCCAGTAGGAGCCCTCTTCTAGGTTACAGATTCACTGCATTCTCACATGGAGGAGAGCAGGGGAGGGAGGCAGGCTCTTTTTGTGGCCCTTATCAGGGCACTAACCCCCTTCAGGGAGGCCCCACCCTCATGACCTCATCTAATGCCAGTTACCTCCTAAGGTCCTATCTCCTAATACCACCATAGTCGAGAGGGTAAAATTTCAATATATGAATTTCTAGGGGCACAAACATTGAGCCATAACTGAGGGCCTCATTGGCTCATTGGTCCATGCTCACTTTTGGGGTCAGTTGTTGTCCCCATGGATGAATGAATCCTCAGAAGCCTGGGCCATAAACCAAGACATCATGGCTAACCCAGTGTGAGTAAGTTCCCCCCGCCTTCTCGCCTGCACTCAGACCTGCTGTTGTGCAGAAGGATGATTTATTAGCTCATTACCAAGCTCTGGTGACTTCCTGGGCCACTTAATGCTCCACAGTTGTTAAGAGGACAGTGATAATTGAACATTAAACTATCCAATTAAAATTAATGTCAGGAAATGCCATTGTGAATTGTTTTGGGAGGATTCTTTTAGTGAGTTGTTGGAGC
The DNA here is from genome assembly GCF_042477335.2 of Ovis canadensis. NCBI lineage: Eukaryota > Metazoa > Chordata > Mammalia > Artiodactyla > Bovidae > Ovis > Ovis canadensis. The sequence continues at coordinate 58,864,602 of NC_091266.1, read as the reverse complement.
CACATTTTGGATGTCTATTTTCACCCTGGCTTTTATAGGAACAGGGAAATTAAAAGCACATGGCAACTCTCAGGCATGTTTTGAGTTTTCAAATCCCAACCCTCAAGGTTTGAGTGCTTGTCATCTCTGGGTCATGTGCAGTTGGTTGGACGGCGCTAGAAGGCCAGGCTTATCTGAAGGTGCAATTGCCAGCCTGAGCGAGCTCCAAGAGTCCGGCAAGGGGACCGGCAGGAAGCGCCCTCCCGCCAGCCACTCCTCCAGCCTTGTCCCTGGCAGAGGGAAGACTGCGTTCCTTGGGAATGTTTCAGGCCCAAGATAAACGACTTGGAGCCATGGGGCTGCTGGCAAAGCGTGCATGCCCCAGTGTTTTCATTCCACTGACAGCACCTCTGCCTGGAGTTCAGATGGTGTGGCAGGAGCCAGCTGATGGCTTTCACATCAACAACTCAAAAGCAGGTCTGGGAGGTACATGAAAGGCTTACGGGAAGAACTGGGAGTTGCTTTATTGGCTTCCTGTGTGCAAGTGGGCAAGGCTTTTCCAAGGAGTTTATGGAGCCATCAAGGTGTTCATGTGTCAGCCCATCTTTTATTTATCCAGGGTGGGAAGGGGCCAAAGTGTTAGCTGTGCTGGAGAGAAGGGCTGAGTGGGGCTTAGCTGGGCTTCCCAGGGAAGGCAGTCCTCTCCAGGGTCAGCCCATGGCAGGTGGAGGGTAGAGGTGGAGATATTTGCCAAGTCTGCTTCAGCTGGAGCTCCAGGCAACTGTGGAGGCCCTGGCATGGGGAAGAAGGACAGGCATTTGGGGCTGTGTGTCCCAAGGTCTTACTTTGGCAGTCCAATCCTCTATAATGAAAAGCACATCTTTTTTGGGTGTTAGTTCTAGAAGGTCTTGTAGGTCTTCAAAGAACCATTCAGCTTCTCCAGCATTACTTGTTGGGACATAGACTTGGATTACTATGATATTGAATGGTTTGCTTGGAAATGAACAGAGATCATTCTGTCATTTTTGAAATTGCATCCAAGTATTGCATTTCGGACTCTTTTGTTGACCATGATGGCTACTCCATTTCTTCTAAGGGATTCCTACCCACAGTAGTAGATATAATAGTCATCTGAGTTAAATTCACCCATTCCAGTCCATTTTGGTTCACTGATTCCTAGAATGTTGCTGTTCACTCTTGCCATCTCGTTTGACCGCTTCCAATGTGCCTTGATTCATGGACCTAGCATTCCAGGTTCCTATGCAATATTGCTGTTTACAGCATTGGATCTTGATTCTATCACCAGTCACATCCACTGGGTGTTATTTTTGTTTTGGCTCCGTCTCTTCTTTCTTTCTGGAGTTATTTCTCTACTGATCTCTAGTAGCATTTTGGGCACCTACCGACCTGGGGAGTTCATCTTTCAGTGTCCTATCTTTTTGCCCTTTCATACTGCTCATGGGGTTCTCAAGGCAAGAATACTGAAGTGGTCTGCCATTCCCTTGTCTCAGTTCAGTTCAGTCGCTCAGTTGCATCCAACCCTTTGTGACCCCACGAATCACAGCACATCAGGCCTCCCTGTCCATAACCAACTCCCGGAGTTTACTTAAACTCATGTCCATTGAGTCGGTGATACCATCCAGCCATCTCATCCTCTGTCATCCCCTTCTCCTCCTGCCCCCAATCCCTCCCAACATCAGGGTCTTTTCCAATGAGTCAACTCTTCCCATGAGGTGGCCAAAGTATTGGCATTTCCGCTTCAGCATCAGTCCTTCCAATGAACACCCAGGACTGATCTCCTTCAGAATGGACTGATTGGATCTCCTTGCAGTCCAAGGGACTCCCAAGAGTCTTTTCCAACACCACAGTTCAAAAGCATCAATTCTTTGGCGCTCAGCTTTCTTCACAGTCCAACTTTCACATCCATACATGACCACTGGAAAAACCATAGCCTTGACTAGACGGACCTTTGTTGGCAAAGTAATGTCTCTGCTTATGAATATGCTATATAAGTTGGTCATAACTTTCCTTCCAAGGAGTAAGCGTCTTTTAATTTCATGGCTGCAATCACCATGTGCAGTGATTTTGGAGCCCCCCAAAATAAAGTCTGACAGTGTTTCCACTGTTTCCTCATCTGTTTCCCTTGAAGTGATTGGATCAGATGCCGTGATCTTAGTTTTCTGAATGCTGAGTTTTAGGCCAACTTTTTCACTCTCCCCTTTCACTTTCATCAAGAGGCTTTTTAGTTCCTCTTCACTTTCTGCCATAAGGGTGGTGTCATCTGCATATCTGAGATTATTGATATTTCTCCCGGCAATCTTGATTCCAGATTGTGCTTCTTCCAGCCCAGAATTTCTCATGATGTACTCTGCATATAATTAAATAAGCAGGGTGACAATATACAGCCTTGACATACTCCTTTTCCTATTTGGAACCAGTCTGTTGTTCCATGTCCAATACTAACTGTTGCTTCTTGACCTGCATACAGATTTCTCAAGAGGCAGGTCAGGTGGTCTGGTATTCCCATCTCTTGAAGAATTTTCCACAGTTTATTGTGATCCACACAGTCAAAGGCTTTGGCATAGTCAGCAAAGAAGAAATAGAAGTTTTTCTGGAACTCTCTTGCTTTTTCCATGATCCAACAGATGTTGGCAATTTGATTTCTGGTTACTCTGCCTTTTCTAAAACCAGCTTGAACACCTGGAAGTTCACGGTTCACATATTGCTGAAGCCTGGCTTGGAGAATTTTGAGCATTACTTTACTAGCGTGTGAGATGAGTGCAGTTGTGAGGTAGTTTGAGAATTCTTTGGCATTGCCTTTCTTTGGGATTGGAATGAAAACCTACCTTTTCCAGCAAGTTTTCCAAATTTTCTAGCATACTGAATGCAGCACTTTCACAGCATCATCTTTCAGGATTTGAAATAGCTCCACTGGAATTCCATCACCTCCACTAGCTTTGTTCGTAGTGATGCTTTCTAAGGCCCACTTGACCTCACATTCCAGGATGTCTGGCTCTAGGTGAGTGACCACACACCATCGTGATTATCTGGGTCGTGAAGCTCTTTTTTGTACAGTTCTTCTGTGTATTCTTGCCACCTCTTAATACCTTCTGCTTCTGTTAGGTCCATACCATTTCTGTACTTTATCGAGCCCATCTTTGCAGGAAATATTTCCTTGGTATCTCTTAATTTTCTCGAAGAGATCTCTAGTCTTTCCTATTCTGTTGTTTTCCTCTATTTCTTTGCATTGATCTGTGAGGAAGTCTTTCTTATCTCTCCTCGCTATTCTTTGGAACTTTCAGATGCTTATATCTTTCCTTTTTTCCTTTGCTTTTCACTTATTTTCACAGCTATTTGTAAGGCCTCCCCAGACAGCCATTTTGCTTTTTTGCATTTCTTTTCCATGGGGATGGTCTTGATCCCTGTCTCCTGTACAATGTCACGAACCTCAGTCCATAGTTTATCAGGCACTCTGTCTATCATATCTAGTCCGTTAAATCTATTTCTCACTTCCACTGTAGAATCATAAGGGATTTGATTTAGATCATACCTGAATGGTCTAGTGGTTTTCCCTACTTTCTTCAATTTAAGTCTGAATTTGGCAATAAGGAGCTCATGATCTGAGCCACAGTCAGCTCCCGGTCTTCTTTTTGCTGACTGTATAGAGCTTCTCCATCTTTGGCTGCAAAGAATATAATCAATCTGATTTCAGTGTTGACCATCTGGTGCTGTCCATGTGTAGAGTCTTCTCTTGCGTTGTTGCTAGAGGGTGTTTGCTATGACCAGTGCATTCTCTTGGCAAAACTCTATTAGCCTTTTCTCTGTGTTATGCCCAAGTCACAAAATCTCCCAATGACCACCAGGGAGCCGATATCCGATGCAAAAGCAATAGAGTTTTTATTACCAAGCTCAAGCTGTGGCTCCCACTGTTACCGGCACAGCGGCTACAGGGAGGAGCCCCGGGTTTTGGGTTACATTGCTTATATAGGGAGTGTTCATGAGAAAATAAAGAATTTCTAGGTAGGGGGACGTCTGATTGGTCACTTTCTTTTGAAGGGTTGTGTGTTGGTTTTTGATTGGTCCCTGTTTCCTAGGTAGATCACAAGTTCCTGAACGTTAAGTCAAGAGATTCTGGTCTGGGGTCCAATTGGCTGGTGGGTGGTGGGGTGAGGTCAGGGGATTTCCAAAGGCTCTTTTCCTGGAACCTTACAAAATGGAGTTTTTCTGTTAACAAAATGGAGTAGCTTAGATTCTTCACCCTGCTTCATTCTCAACTCCAAGGCCAAATTTGCCTGTTACTCCAGGTATTTCTTGACTTCCTACTTTTGCATTCCAGTCCCCTATAACGAAAAGGACATCTTTTGGGGGTGTTAGTTCTTAAAGGTCTTGTAGGTCTTCATAGAACCATTCAACTTCAGCTTCTTCAGCATTACTGGTTGGTGCATAGGCTTGGATTACTATGATATGGAATGGTTTGCCTTGGAAACGAGCAGAGATCATTCTGTCGTTTTTGAGATTGCACCCAAGTACTGCATTTTGGACTCTTTTGTTGACCATGATGGCTACTCCATTTCTTCTGAGGGATTCCTGCCCGCAGTAGTAGATATAATGGTCATCTGAGTTAAATTCACCCATTCCAGTCTATTTTAGTTCGCTGATTCCTAGAATGTCAACGTTCACTCTTGCCATCTCCTGTCTGACCACTTCCAATTTGCCTTGATTCATAGACCTGACATTCCAGGTTCCTATGCAATATTGCTCTTTACAGCATTGGACCTTGCTTCTATCACCAGTCACATCCACAGCTGGGTATTGTTTTTGCTTTGGCTCCATCCCTTCATTCTTTGTGGAGTTATTTCTCCACTGGTCTCCAGTAGCCTGTTGGGCACCTACTGACCTGGGGAGTTCATCTTTCAGTATCCTATCATTTTGCCTTATCATACTGTTCATGGGGTTCTCAAGGCAAGAATACTGAAGTGGTTTGCCAATCCCTTCTCCAGTGGACCACATTCTGTCAGACCTCTCCACCATGACCCACCCGTCTTGGGTGGCCCCACATGGCATGGTTTAGTTTCATTGAGTTAGACAAGGCTGTGGTCCGTGTGATTAGATTGACTAATTTTCAGTGATTATGGTTTAGTGTGTCTACCCTCTGATGCCTCTTGCAACACCTACCGTCTTACTTGGGTTTCTCTTACCTTGGACGTGGGGTATCTCCTCATGGCTGCCCCTCCTGACCTTGAACGAGGAATAGCTTCCTCTTGGCCCTCCTGTGGCTGCACAGCCACTGCTCTAGGGGACCCTTGTCTAAGGGACCACATTTTGTCAGACCTCTCCACCATGACCTGTCCATCTTAGGTGGTCCTACATGGCATGGCTCATAGTTTCATTGAGTTAGACAAGGCTGTGGTCCATGTGATCAGATTGGTTAGTTTTCTGTGATTATTTTTTTTCATTCTGTCTGCCCTCTGATGGAGAAGAATGAGGTTCATGGAATTTCCTGATGGGATAGACTGACTGAGGGGGAATGTTATTATTTTACTATGTTACTATTTTACTAATGTTACTATTTTATAAATAAATCACTTATTTTGATGGGTGGGGCCATGCTCAGTAACTCTGTAATCCAATTTTCTGTTGGTGGGCGGGGCTGTGTTCCCTCCCTGTTGTTTGACCTGAGGCCAAACTATGGTGGAGGCAATGAAGATAATGGCACCTCCTTCAAAAGGTCCCATGCAGGCACTGCTGCACTCAATGCCCCCGACGCTGCAGCAGGCCCCGTCGACCCACGCCTCTGCAGAGCCTCCTGGACAGTCATGGGCCAGTCTGGGTCAGTCTCTCATGGGGTAACTGCTCCTTTCTCCTGGGTCCTGGCACACACGAGGTTTTGTTTGTGCCCTCCAAGTGTCTGTTTTGCAAAAGTAGGAAGTCGAGAGATACCTGGGGTAACAGGCACGTTTGGCCTTGGAGTACAAAACGAAGCAGATCAAAGGCTAACAGAGTTTTGCCAAGAGAATGCACTGGTCATAGCAAACGCACTCCTCCAACAACACAAGAGAAGACTCTACACATGGGCATCACCAGATGGCCAACACCAAAATCAGATTGATTATATTCTTTACAGCTAAAGATGAAGAAGTTCTATGCAGTCAGCAAAAAGAAGACTGGGAGCTGACTGTGGCTCAGATCGTGAACTCCTTTTTGCCAAATTCAGACTGAAATTGAAGAAAGTGGGGAAAACCACTAGACCATTCAGGTATGACCTAAATAAAATCCTTTATGATTATACAGTGGCAGTGACAAATAGACTCAAGGGATTAGATCTGATAGAGTGCCTGAAGAAATACGGATGCAGGTTTGTGATATTGTACAGGAGACAGGGAATAAGACCATCCCCAAGAAAAAGAAATGCAAAAAGGCAAAATGGTTGTCTGAGGAGGCCTTACAAATAGCTGAGAAAAGAAGAGAAGCCAAAAGAAAGGAGAAAAAGAAAGATATACCCATTTGAATGCAGAGTTCCAAAGAATAGCAAGGAAAGAAAAGAGCCTACATCAGTGATCAATGCAAAGAAATAGAGGAAAACAACAGAATGGGAAAGACTAGAGATCCCTTCAAGAAAATTAGAGATACCAAGGGAACATTTCATGCAAAGATGGGCACAATAAAGGACAGAAACAGTAGGGACCTAATAGAAGCAGAAGATATTAAGAAGAGGTGGCAAGAATACACAGAAGAACTGTACAAAAAAGATCTTCATGACCCAGATAACCACGATGGTGTGGTCACTCACCTACAGCCAGACATCCTGGAATGTGAAGTCAAGTGGGCCTTAGGAAGCATCACTACGATCAAAGCTAGTGGAGGTGATAGAATTCCAGTTGAGCTATTCCAAATCCTAAAAGATGGTGCTGTGAAAGTGATACACTCAATATGCCAGCAAATTTGGAAAACTCAGCAGTGGCCACAGGACTGGAAAAGATCAGTTTTCATTCCAATCCCAAAGAAAGGCAATGCCAAAGAATGCTCAAACTACTGCACAACTGTACTCATCTCACACACTAGTAAAGTAATGATCAAAATTCTCCAAGCCCGCTTCAACTGTAAGTGAACCATGAACTTCCAGATGTTCAAGCTGGATTTAGAAAAGGCAGAGGAACCAGAGATCAAATTGCCAACATCCGTTGGATCATCATCAAAGCAAGAGAGTTCCAGAAAAACATCTATTTCTGCTTTGTTGACTATGCCACAGCCTTTGACTGTGTGGATCACAATAAACTGTGGAAAATTCTTCAAGAGATGGGAATACCAGACCACCTGACCTGCCTCCTGAGAAAACTGTATGCAGGTCAGGAAGTAACAGTTAGAACTGAACATGGAACAACAGGCTGGTTCCAAATAGGAAAAGGAGTATGTCAAGGCTGTATATTGTCACCCTGCTTATTTAATTATATGCAGAGTACATCATGAGAAACGTTGGGCTGGAAGAATCACAATCTGAAATCAAGATTGCAGGGAGAAATATCAATAACCTCAGATATGCAGATGACACCACCTTTATGGCAGAAAGCGAAGAAGAACTAAAGAGCCTCTTGATGAAAGTGAAAGAGGAGAGTGAAAAAGTTGGCTTAAAACTCATCATTCAGAAAACTAAGATCATGGCATCTGGTCCCATCAGTTGAGGGGAAATAGATGGGGAAACAGTGGAAACAGTGACAGACTTCATCATTTTTGGGCTCCAAAATCACTGCAGATGGTGACTGCAGCCATGAAATTAAAAGACGCTTACTCCTTGGAAGAAAAGCTATGACCAACTTAGACTGCATATTAAAAAGCAGAGACATTGCTTTGCCAACAAAGATTGTCTAGTCAAAGCTATGGTTTTTCCAGTAGTCATGTATTAATGTGAGAGTTGGACTATAAAGAAAGCTGAGTGCTGAAAAATTGATGCTTTTGAACTGTGGTGTTGGAGAAGACTCTTGAGAGTCCCTTGGACAGCAAGGATGTCCAACCAGTCCATCGTAAAGGAAAGCAGTCCTGAATATTCATTGGAAGGACTGATGCTGAAGCTGGAACTCCAATACTGTGGCCACTTGATGTGAAGAACTGACTTGTTTGAAGAGACCCTGATGCTGGGAAAGATTGAAGGCAGGGGGAGAAGGAGACGACAGAAGATGAGATGTTTGGATGGCATCAGTGACTCGAGGACATGAGTTTGAGTAAACTCTGGGAGTAGGTGATGGACAGGGAAGCCTGGTGTGCTGCAGTCCATGGGGTCACAAAGAGTTGGACACGACCGAGGGACTGAACTGAACTGAAGTCTCCCAAGGTCTTGCCCCTTCCTGGCATTTAAAGACAAGATATTGGGTGTGAGTGAGAGCTGGCAGGGGGCAGGCTGTGCATGTGTGTGGTGCACAGTTGTTCCAGGAAAGACCACTTCTCTCTCTGGACTATCATGCGGGCCAGAGACATCTTCTTAGGCTGCAGGTCGTCAGGATGTTGCCATTTGCAGATAAGGCTTGTGGGAGGCACAGGGACACTTCCAGAAGCAGAGGGGGAATGTGGAAGAGCAGCAAGCGGAACTCTGCAAAGCAAGCGGAGCACTCACTTCAAAACAGGACCCGAAGGGGCTGTGAAGCCGCTTGTTCAGGGACAAAGAGTCTTCTGCTGTCCAGTCTGCTGGCTTCTCGAGTATTCCTCAGCTCAGTCTCAATGCAGTAGACTGCCTGTAGGAGTGCCCCCCGCTCCACTTGGGATCTCATGGAGCTTCCCAGGCACCCACTGGGACAGCCCTGTGCCTGGTGAGCGTGCTTAGTCACTCAGTCGTGTCTGTCTCTTTGCGACCCTATGGACTGTAGGCCCTCCAGGCCCTTCTGTCCATGGGATTCTCCAGGAAAGAATACTGGAGTGGGTAGCCATTCCCTTCTCCTGGGGATCTTCCTGACCTAGGGAAGATCAAACCCCAGTCTCCTGCACTGCAGGGGAATTCTTTATTGCTGAGCCACCAGGGAAGCCCGCCTATGCCCTAGTTACTGCTATTGGGTAATAAACTGCCCCAAACTTAGTGGCATAAAACAATGACTTTGTAATCCTTGCAGATTCTGTGGGTCAGGAATCTGAAAAGAAGCCTGTGGGGATGGATGGCTCATCTCTATTTTCTGGCTTGAAGACTCAAAGGTTGTGTTTCCTTGGGCAAGGCGTGTCACAGTCTGTGTCTCAATGCCTCCATCTATGTGGTAAGAATGATGTTAATACTTATGGGATCGTGGAAAAGGGTAAATTAATCAGTGGTGTGTAAAGGGTTTCTAGGTGTGTCTGCAGTGAGTGCTTACTCTGCTGATGGTCAGTTAGAATGATCTCATTCAGTTCTCACAGCAGTCCTTTGAGGCAGGTACTGTTATGCTGCCCATTTTATGGATGAGGACACTGAGACAAAGGGGTCATTTTGTTCCCTTAGTGCCATTGGAGGGTGGGACACAGGAGGCTTCTAGAGAAGGAGTCTCAAGGAGACCTCATCAGAAGAGAACATTCTTTCTATAAAGGGGGAATCATTTGCCAAGCCCCAGAATTGAGTTGGCGCACGGGGTACATGTGGAGCTGCCTGTGGAGTGGGGCTGGAACCTCAAAATCAAGAAAAAGTAGTTGTGAGAATGAGGAAAAAAGGGTGGCAGGACTTGGTGAGGCCCATGTGCTTATCCACAGATGAACATTTACTGGATCCTATTATGCGCTGGGCCTTGTACTCGGTTTAAGAATATATTAGTTAGGGTGCATTTGGCTGGGACTCAGGACACCTGAATAACAATGATTCAAGGAAGTAAAGGGATTTTCCTCACATAGCAACAAGTCTGGAGCCAAGCAGTACAGGGCTGGTGCAGCAGCTCCGAAGCCACTGGGTACTCTATCTTCTTCCATCTTTCTGGTACACCAGATTTAATTTGCGGGGTCTATTCTCATAGTTGCAAAATAGCTGCTGCCCCTCCAGACATCACATTCATAATTCAGGCATAAAAAATGGGGGAGAATAAAGGACAAAAATAGAAGAGAGTTGAGCTAGCTGCATCTGTCCTCTTTAAGAAAGCCCTGCAGAAAGCCAGACTATGCTGCAGGCCAGCTGAACTGCAAAAGAACCTGGGAAAGAGAATTGTTTTGTCCACTTCCCTGGAAAAAAACTGATGCCCTCTAAGCTTTGAAGGAGCGGGGAATGGCTGTATTGGAGGCAGTCAGTATTTTCTGTCCTGGGAGTTCAGGTTGAAGGAGAGAGATATACATATGAACAAATCATTCTAGTAATGCTAACGAAGAGGTAAGTCAAGGGTGGAGGGGAGCTCTTGGAAGGGCTGTCAGTCCCAGGGAGGGCTTCTCTGACTAAATCTTAGTAACAGCAGGAGGGAGCAGAGAAGAAGAGCAGAAGGCAGGGGGAAGGGAACCCACTGTAAGAGTAGTCATGGGAAGACTGGGTTCACGTTCCCAACTCTTTACTGTGCCTTGGTTTGGGATCGACTGGTGACTTCATCTGGCTATTGGACCACTAAGAATACGACACCACTGGGCTTGCTCTCTGGCCCTCTTGGGACCTGCCGTGAGAAGAGCATGTCCTGGGTAGCTTCTTAAAAGAAAGGAGTGGAGAACTCAGGATATATAATCTCTGAGACCATTTTAACCCTGAAATCTTGCCTTATTTTTAAAACATTATGCAGATGTATGTTTCCCAATGAATTTCATCGGGAATCAACAAAAATAAGGTATTTTTGGCTCATGTTCACATCTTGGAGGCTAATTTTGACCATGTTTAAACTTATTGCAGTTTGTTGTGGTTCTATCGCTAAATTCCCCAAGGTTTGTTCATCACTCTATCTCTAGTTTCCAGAACCTTGGTACTTAACAGGTTGCCAGAAAATATTGGATAACTGAATGGATGAATGATGCATGAGCAGCTCTTATGTTCTAGAGGGAGAATGAGACAGGAAAATGGAAGATGGAAGCAAGGGGTCTTAAGTGTGGAGGGTAGAGAGGCACAATCTTGCAGGAGCCTAGAGTTCTACCTCGAAATATGCGTAAGAGAGATTGGGGAGATGCCAATTTTGTGAGCTGCGTGCAACTTACAAATATATTTTGGCATAGGCAGAAGATTTCCAAGAGGATGTTTATGAATCAGAGTGTTTTTTAGATTTATGCATTTCAATTAAATTCAATCTATTATGTGAAATTGTTGTTGCAGCCACTCTCTGTACACTAATTAGCAATCAAAGTACTGAGAAGTTGTGCAGATTTAGCAAAGGCTGGCAAAGATGATCCCTGATTTACTGGAAAACAAAGTTAATAAGCGTGTGAGAGTCTTTCTAATAATCTCTGCTTAATGAGTTCTGGAAACTTGCCGAAGATCTAGGCAAGCATTCAAGCTTGATTCCTCTCAGATTTAAAAAAGTAGGTGCTGTTTTTATCCGTCACAGATTATCCTGACTAGAGAAAAATGGTGAATGAACCCCCAGATCTCTCCCTGCTAAAACTATGTGGGTGAAGGGGTAGAAGAAGTACCAGCTGGGGGTTTAAGTTGATTCCAGGGGCCACATCTCCCTCCCATCCTTCTGTGGGTGGTGGGCCTCCTCAGGTCAGGGGCCCTGCCAGCTGAGCTTGAAGTTACCAGCTCAAGTACAGTGCTGGGCTGTATACAGCAGGTGCTCATTGTCATTGTTGATGGATATGTAATTGGTTGTTCAGTCACTCAGTTGTGTCCAACTCTTTGCGACCCCATGGACTACAGCTTGCCAGGCCTCCCTGTCCATCACCAACTCCTGGAGTTGCTCAAACTCATGTCCGTTGAGTCAGTGATGCCATCCAACCATCTCATCTTCTGTTATCCCCTTCTCCTGTCTTCAATCTTTCCCAGCATCCGGGTCTTTTTCAGTGAGTCAGTTCTTCACTTCAGGTGGCCAAAGTATTTGGAGCTTCAGCTTCAGCATCAGCCCTTTCAATGAATATTTAGGGTTGCCTTCTTTTAGGATTCACTGGTTGGATCTCCTTGCAGTCCAAGGGACTCTCAAGAGTCTTCTCCAACACCACAGTTCAAAAGCATCAGTTCTTCGGAGTTCAGCTTTCTTTGTGGTCCAACTCTCACATGCATACATGACTACTGGAAAGAACCATAGCTATATGGAAACAATTAGTATGGGAACTGAAGCCCTGAAGCTTTAAAAAAAATTGTCAAACTTACAGAAAAGTTGAAAACTTGCACCCTTCACCTAGATTCAGTTCAACATTTGCTGTATTTGGTTTCTTTCTTTCTATAAGACTGTATCTGGGCCTCTATATCTACTGGGCACAAACAACCTATATGTAGCGTGTGGAAATAAATTCTGACTATTATGACATTTTGCACCTAAATCCTAAACATTTACTACAAATCTCCTGAGAGCAAAGATACTTTCCTAGATCATCATTTTTTTTTCCATTAAAAATAGCAATTGTTTTAACTGTCTAGTCTATGCTCATAGTTTCTCAATTTCTCAGCTCTTCTAAGAATGTGTTTTATAGCTTAAAAAAAAAAACAAACCAGAATCCAGATAAAAACCAGAATGCAGTTCAGACACATGCATTACATTTGGTTGTTGTGTCCCTCCTTCTCCTAAAGCTAGAATGGTCCTCCCACATTCTTTCCCTTTTCTAAGGTATTCCCTCTATAAAATGTGCCGGCCAATTGTCTTGTAGAACACCCCACATCCTTGATTCATCTAATCGGGTCCTTGTGGTCTGTCTTCGTCCAGCTTCTGTGTTTCCTCCGTGTTGGGTGTTGCTCTAGAGTCTTTGCTCGGTTTCTTTGGGGAAATGCTGCTTTGTAGGTGCAGTTGCAGGTGTCAGAGGGCCTGGCCGGCATCAGGAAGCCTACGGTGTCTGGCTGTATCACTGGTGGTGATCGCATCGCTCGGATAAGATGGCAACAGGGAGATGGCACCATGTTAAGACCATCTTTCCCTTAGTGACTAGTCATCAGTGGGGCAGTACATTAGCATCATGTGCACGTCTTGTTCCCAACAACTTCTTGTCAATGATTCTGGCCTGAATCGATGACTGCACTGGGGTTTTGAAAGGGAGCCCTTCTGTTCCTATTGCATTCTAGAGCTGGAAATATCTCCTAGAGAAGAGCTTCCCCAGCCCCAGGCCCACCCACTTGAGAAAGTCCTCTCACCTCTCTGAGCCACCTTTTCTCTGGGAGATTTATCTCTGCTCTTAGAAACGCTGTGAGCCTCAGTGAGCCAAAGTAGTTTACCAACTGGAAAGTTCTGTATTTGCTTATGCAAACTGGGGAGATGATTACAGGCTGATCAGGCTGGTATTGAGTGAGGAGCATTGGAAAAACATCATATAATGAGTGTTGTTTCAATGAATGATGAGTCCTCAAAACACAGGTGTTCTGGGAGAACAGCAACACATTAACAGGGGGAAAACTGTGTTATAGACAGATACAAGTTTACCCATTTTACATTGCAAAAAATCTTGACTCTTACATTTTTTTGAACTTAGTTCCTTGGGCTCTACGGATCTCAGCAACCATACCTGCGGTTAAGACAATTGGACCTACCCCTTGCTCTTCAGAAATCATTGTCCATAGGGTTTGCAAAATGGGCCGAACACTGGGTCTCAACCAGGGTCAATTCTGCCGCCCTGGGGACATTCGGCAAAGAAAGCCTGGAAACATTTTGGGGGGCGGCTTCCCAGGTAGTTCAGTGGTAAAGAATCCACCTGCCAATGAAGGAGACACAGGAGACGTGGGTTCAATCCTTGGTTGGGAAAATCCCCTGGGGGAGGAAATGGCAACCCACTCCAGTGTTCTTGCCTGGAGAATCCCAGGGACAGGGGAGCCTGGTGGGCTGCTGTCTCTGGGGTCGCACAGTCGGACACAACTGAAGTGACTTCGCATTAGCAGAGGCCAGTTGTTGTTCGGTTGCTTAGTTGTGTCTGACTCTTTGCGACCCGATGGACTGCGACATGCCAGAGATGCTGCCAAACACCCTACAAGGCACAGGGAAAGCCCACAACCAAGGAATGCCTGCCCCCAGCTGCCAGCAAAGTGCAGGTTGAGAAATCCTGGAATGGAACTTTGAGGCTCATTTAAAGGGAAATGATTCAAGAGGGCTGTGCAGGAAAACATGGGGGCCAGGGGGTGACCTTATTAACTTCCTTGCGTTCCCACTCACTCCCCAGGACTGGTTCTACCACGAGCGCAAGGCCACTAGGAAAGCATAGTAGCAGGCATCCCCCCACACACTCTCTGAACACAGCGCCCCCTTTGCATCAGAAGGAACACTTTCCTCAGAATGTTAAGTGCTTGAATGGCTGCCACGCCCTCCGATGAAAAAAGACTGCAGTTTCACAACTGGAGCCTGTTCAGGGCAGCGCTGGGAACAAAAGGAGATTAAAAAAAAAAACAAAACAGCAAAATGGGGATTTGTCCCCATACTCTGCATGGCAGGGGCGGCCTTGCTGAGTCTCTGCCCAGAAAGAGGGGATTTCTCTAGGAACTTATACTCTGTTCACATCTGTTGCAGTTTGGCAGCCTTAGTGTCTAAACCGGAAAATATAGGGGCAGGGGGTGACCCCAGGACTTCATTGCCATATTTGCGTTTCTTCAAATTTTGATTTCTGTCTCTGCTTTGCTTATTATGATTTGCTTTTGTTTTGATATCTATTCCATCTTTTCTATTGGAGTTTTTAGTGGGAAAGATAGGGCGGGTATACATCTTCACCAGAACTGAAGCCTGTGAAGTTATTTTTCACGGCTGTATCATGTTTCATCAAGCACATGTGTCATGCACTGGATACTTTCTATCGGATTTTAGGTCATTTCTATTTGCTTTCATTATTATAAATAAGCCTCCATGAACATCCTTTTCTGTATTAAGAATTACTGTTCTTGAAGCATCAGCTCCTGCCCAAGAGTTTTCAGCCTCCAGACCTGCCCTCTAGAATTCAAACTTTTCAGCCTCTCCACGTGTGCGTGCCTGCAAAGTTGCTTCAGTCATGTCTGATTCTTTGTGACCCAGTGGGCTATAGCCCACAAGCCTCCTCAGTCCATGGAATCCTCCAGGCAAGAATACTGTAGTGGGTTGCCATTCTCTTCTCCAGGAGATCTTCCCGACCCAAGGATGGAACCCAGGTCTCCTGCATTGCAGGCAGATTCTTTACCAGCTGAGCCACCAGGGAAGCCCCTCCAGCCCCAAATCAACATTTGATTTGTTAGAAGACAAATTTGTTAAAAGAGCTCTGAGAAACTTACTTCATGTAAAAACAAGAAGTGGGGAGAAAGAATTATTGTCTTACAGTAGATATTTAGGTAGGAATTACTGAGAATTTAGGCAGGAATCACAAATAATATGAACATTTTGAGATCCTTGTGTTCTCTTCTGTCTGGAATGCTCTGCCCTATATTCCTGCAACTGGATTCTACTTGTCATTTATCTCAGTTTAAATGTCGCCTCCTCAGGGAGACCTCTAATTCCTCTATCACTTGCTACCTAAGCTTTCTTTTCTCATTGTTCTTTTTTTTCTTTATGAAGTATGCGTGCGTGCATGCATCCTAAGTTACTCTAGTTGTGTCCAACTCTTTGTGACCCCATGGACTGTAGCCCACCAGGCTCCTCTGTCCATGGGATTCTCCAGCCAAGGATACTGGAGTGGGTCTCCATGCCCCTCTCCAGGGGATCTTCCTGACCCAGAGATCAAATGTGTATCTCTTATGTCTCCTGCATTGGCAGGTGGGTTCTTTACCATTAGTGCCAACTGGGAAGTCCCAAATTGAAGTACAGTTGATTTATAATGTTTTGGGTGTACAGCAAAGGGACTCAGTTATATACACACCATATATATATATTCCTTTTCAGATCTTTTTCCATTATAGGTTATTACAAGATAATGAGTATAGTTCTCTGTGCTATACAGTAGGTCCTTGTTGTTTATTTATTTTATATATAATAGTGTGTATCAGTGTATCAGTTAATCGCAGTTTTCTAGTTTACTCCCCTCACTGCACCCACTAACGTACTCTTGATCACATCACCCTGTTTTAATCTCTCCCTGGCTCAGATCTCCATCTGAAGTTGTCATGTTCATTGAATGTTTAGACTGTGTTCCCATTATGACATCATCCCTTCCAGGGCAGGGTCCTGTCTCACTCATCACTGTATCCCCAGCACCCAGCATTGTAGCTGGGGATGATATAACACAGCATTTAAACACCTGTTCTTAGTCTGGTTTTGGGTCCTGGCTAAGACTTCAGAGGTTGAAAGTGAAAGTGAAGTTGCTCAGTTGTGTCTGACTCTTTGCGACACCATGGACTGTAGCCTACCAGGCTTCTCAGTCCATGGCATTTCCAGGCAAGAGTACTGGAGTGGGTTGCCATTTCCTTCTCCAGGGGATCTTCCCAAACCAGGGATCGAACCCAGGTCTCCAGCATTGTAGGCAGATTCTTTACCAGCTGAGCCTCAGAAGTTGATGGGGGTGTAAATGACAATGTATGAAAAGCTCAGGGCCCGGGGTCTGCTGAGCGTTCCAGGAATACTAGTGTTACAAATCACTACGTATGTAAAATGGGGCTAGTGATTCTTCCCTCTTCAGTGGACAATAAGAGGATGTCAGCGAGAGCACATTCGATTGTTAGAAAGGAAGGGGCCATTCAGATCAGAGGCTTTATGCCTTCTCACTATGCATATAACATAGCGAGAACATTTAGAATCGGTTGGGAAGCCCATTACAGCCATCTGCCAAGAGTGGCAGTTAAAAGGAAGTTTCTGTCCACAGGCTCACTCCGACTCCCTGATGTCTTTGTAATGTTTCATTTTGAAGGAAAGTGTTGAAGAAAGTCCAGGCTGGGTGTAAGAAATGACTGTGTAATTTCATTATTTTTAATGACATTAAACGTGTTCGTCACTGCAACTCGCCTTTGTGTGGCTGAGCGCATCACAGCCGATCCTTAATTAGAAAGGGAATGAAGGCCCTCTTCTATGGGTTTCTCTGGGGAGACGTTCCGGGAAGATGCACGAACTTCCCAGGATTCTGGCATCTGGTGATGTATGGATCTGTTTCTACCGCCACTCTCACTCTCTGCCTCAAGCTCTTTCTGAATGTCTGTGCCTCCACCCAGCCTCACTCAACTTCAGGGAAGCCAGGCTCAGCCTCCTACCCCCAGCCCTCCTTGCTTCCCTCCAGCTTCCTCTCTTTCCTTCTATCCTTCTTCCTCTTCATTCCCCCCTCCCTTCCGGTTCCCCCAAAGGTCCCTCCACCATCAAAGGGCAGGAAGAGGCAGACTGAGCCAGAGAGCTGGAAAGGACTCTTGCGATAACTTGACCAGACCAAACCCACAATGACTTTGATGCCTACTGTATGCCAGGCTCTGAACTGAGGGAGGTGTGAGATCCGAGGTCTCTATCCTTGGGGAGCTTCTGAGTTAATGAGATCAGACACCCTTCCTTGTACACACACACACACACACACACACACACACACCCCACACACACACACACCACATACACTGGAGTTTTAACAGGTAGAGAAAGCTTAAGGCAGTTCATGATACGTGGTCAAATTCAGTGGGTAAAAATTCCTGTGGGACTCTGGGAAGAAGTGACTGTGATTCTTGGCTGGCATGTGTATGTGTGTGTGTGTGTGTGTGTTGGGGGTTGCATTGAACTGCCTGCCTGGAAGCCTTGGTTATCTCAGTCTAGACCTAGACCCCGACCCCGGATCCCAGGAGAATCCAGCACCTTAGCCAGCTCAAGCTTGCCAGGACCCCTGTCCTGACCCCCAAGGGCTCCATCTCCTCCTCTCCACTCACCTAGCCCGCCCATTTCAGGTCCCACAAATAATGGCATTTTGCCCCTTCCCTCCTGGGATGCAATTTCAGCTCCCAGGGTTGGAAATGAGCAGTGGCTGAGATGATCTCCCATCTTGCAGTAATTCATTTCCTCCCAAAGCATTAAGTGGCCCTGTCAAACTCTAAGCCTGAGGACAGAGCAAGCCTTTTGCCAAGTGCCATGGAACCCACAAGCTTCCAGAGCTGATGCCGGTCTCCCAGAGGGCATGGATACAGGCTTTGGTCCAGGGGTTAGGCTCTGGTTTCAGGGGCAGGAACTTGCTCAAACCCAGGAAGGACTTTTCTGGAAGAATCTTGAAGTCTTCGGTGGAACTCCAGGACCGGGGATGCACGCCAGCTTCTAGAGCAATCAGAAGCAGAGCTGGAACATTTGAAGAACACTTTCTCTGTCTCCTGTTGTCTCCTGTTTAGCTTTCAGAATCGTACTCATTCAGAGTCTCCTACAGACAGCGCAGTGAATCAGACCCAGGCCCTGCCCTCAGGGAGGTACAGACTAGCCAGGAGAGTTGACATTATACAAGGCAACAAGCTTATACACAATCCCCAGTTGTGTTAAGTGCTAAGAAGGAAACAGGTGCCCGAATGGAAAGCAGTGGATGGGGCTTACTTTGGATAGAGAGGTGGGAGGAGGTCTCCCTGGAGGGATGACATGCAGACGAAGATGGACGAGCAAGCAGCAGGTGTAGGACGGGCAGGGCAGAGGCAGAGGAACTGTTAGTGCAAAGGAGGGCCTGCAGTGTATTTGAGACCGGGAAAGAAGCTGGTTGGGGAGGGATGCGGAAGAGTCGGAGCAGCAGTTGTGGCGGGAGAGACCAGGGAGGGTCCAATCACAAATGCCTGAGAAAGGGGTTCACACTTTATTCTTTTGTGATTATTTATTTTTTAAATTGAAGGATAATTGCTTTACAGAATTTTGTGGTTTCCTGTCAAACATCAACAAGAATCAGCCATAGGTACATGTGAAGTCCCTGAAAGGGGTTAAAGCTGGGGAGAGACATGATTGATCAGTTGTGAATTGATCCTCTGGCTGCTGCTTGGGAACAAATTTCAGGGAGTAAGAGTAGAAGTGGGGGCGGTTAGGAGGCCAGCCAGCAAACTCCAGCTGGAGATAGCGGTGGCGGGGATGGGAGTAGCAGTTTGAGAGATTAGCATGGTACTCAGTCATGTCTGACTTTTTGTGACTCCATGGACTATACAGTCCATGGAATTCTCCAGGCCAGAATACTGGAGTGGGTAGCCTTTCCCTTCTCCAGGGGATTTTCCCGACCCAGGAATCGAACCAGAGTCTCCTGCAATGCAGGTGGATTCTTTACCAATGGAGCTATCAGGGAAGAGAGTAAGAGGATAAAACAGACTCATGGTTCATTTTGGAAGCTGAATCAGCAAGACGTACTGATGACGCTCTCCTGGGGGTGTGGAAATAAAACTGAGTTCCGGGTTTTCTGGCTTAAGTCACCAGCTTAATAACAGAATGGTGTTATTTACTGAGAGAAGGAAACAGGTTTGGGGGAGCAAATCGGGAACTCACTTAGGACTGATGTTTAAGATGTTGATGCAACATCTAAGCAGAGACACCCAGGAGGCTGTGGACAAACCGAACTGGAGCGCGAACCTGGGATGCAAGGTCGTGTGTGGTATTTAAACCCACAGGAGAGGAAGAGATCCCGTAGAGAGAGGAGGGGAGCTGGAGGAAGAAGGGGCCACCCAGGACTAAGAGCATGACCCCCTGAAAGTGAAAGTGTTAGTTGCTCAGTCATGTCTGACTCTGTGACCCCATGAACTGTAGCCCACCAAGCTCCTCTGTCCACGGGGACTCTCCAGGCAAGAATTCTGGAGTGGATTGCCATGCCCTCCTCCAGGGGCTCTTTCCTACTCAGGGATCGAAGCCGGGTCTCCTGCATTGCAGGCTGATTCTTTACCATCTGAGCCACCAGGGAAGCCATAGGGTGTCCATAAAGGATGAGGAGACAGAGCCGAGCACCCTGGTCAGGGTGGTGGCGGGAAAGCTGAGGAAGTGTGTTGTTCTGGAATCCGCTGTGGTAGAGGGGTTGGGAAGTGAGCCATGGTCCTCCGTGTCCAGTGTTTCTGAGAGAGTGACTAGGAAGAGGGCAATCAGGTTTAGCCACGTGGAGTCCATGGCTGATCTTGCAAAAGGTCAATGGCTTCGACCTTCAGTTTGACCAAAACCATTCTCCCCCGCTTCTTAGCCTGCAGGGAAACTTAGAGCTCCTCCTGGGTTACACGCTTCATCCACAGGTCCAGCCACCAGCCGACACCGACTGCCTGAACTCTAAACCCCCAAGTGAGAGAATGTGCAGTGGTCCCCCCAGGCCCATCGGGTGTGGTCCAGGGCTGGGGAGAGGTGTAGTTCATGGGCTGAAGGCAACTCCCAGCTTCCAGCGCCAGGAGGATGCTGCCTCCTGGGCTGGACCAACACTTGGCAGTGTGCCCACTGCATCCAGTTAAATAGTCCATGGTATCTTCCCGAACTTTATCCCTGTGGACCTGAAGCTGCTGGTCACCATGGCAACAGAAGCTTTTGGTTTACCACTTCCTCTTCTCTTTTCTCCCCCTCCCCCTCCCCCCATTTTTCTCCCCTTCCTGTCCTTACACCTACTCCCTCTCCTCTCTCTATTTTTACTCCCCATCTTCTATCTCTGATTTATCCATCTCACTTGTCCTGATTTCTTTGTCTGTTTTTACTTGTCCTATTTTGTGTAGCTTTGTTAGCCACCTTTAATGCCTCCTGTGGGAATCAGGTGGCAGAAACAAATATTCATTTAGACATCTGCACATAGCCACCTACACACATAAACACGTTCACAATGCAATAATTCCAGAGCTCTTCTTCCAAGTCAGTGCTACCCAAACGGTTATTAGGAAGAGAATCAGGAGTGGGGGAAATGCATTCTAGCCTCGTCATTCAACAAATGCTACTTGAAATATAAGGAGCTTCGTTTAGATTATCCTGAGACCTGCTTTTAGATTAGACAGCACTTCTTTGGCATATCTGAGTTTAACTTAAACCAGCCAGGGTTTGATTGCTCCTATTTTAATAAACACAGCAATCCGTCATGCTCAGCTAAAAATACCCCCAGCGCATCTTTTATTTTATGTATATGTACAACCAATCCAAATTCTTCCAGGAATGGCTCTGCCAAACGCTATACTCATTAATCAATTCAGGGCAGAGAGCCCAGCAGCTGACAAGTCTAAGAAGCGTGTGGATTTCGAGTTCTTCCTCCCTCTGGTGCTGAGCCTGGGACCACCTCTGTCACTAAGCAATCTCCCAGCAGACGGGCACTTCTGGACCACGAAGCACCTGAATGTGGACTGGTCTTGTCAGAGCTGAGGGTCGGCTACAGAAGGTGGTAAAGAGACAAGGGCCCTTTAGGACCTGTGGGGCCAGATGAAACCACAACCAGAAAATGATTGAACCTGCTATTTGACTTTAGAGAGACAAAAGGGACTAGGGGGTCCACTAGATTAAAGATGTTTTGACAGAATATATCAATAGGTCTGAGTCGAGGGAATGACGAGGGTGGATTGTTTAGGGGGGCCTGGCACGAAGGGAGTTAACGCCTTGCAGGCTGGATTGAATTGGGGCTCCTGACCCCCGGCAGGCAGTGCTCCCCAAAGAGGGAAACCCCAGAGGGTGTCAAGGTGAAAACAAACAAACTCTGGCCCTCCTTTTCCCTGGGGAATGTCTGTAGGCATGGGACTGTCACCTGGGCTTTGGAGCAGAGTCCCAGAGTCCCAGAGTCCAGCCTCCGCTGCCCCTCGGGGACCTCCAGTGATGAGCCTGTTTCTTCACGTGTGCAGTGGCTGTGAGAACCCCTACAGGGCTCTTTAGGGGTGCCCCGGGAGGCAGTGGTTGCAGAGCTTGCCCACAGCAGGTGGGCAATAGTGGTCCCTGTTATCCGAGGCTCTGGGAGCCCTGCTATAGTGAATATGAACACCTCGGAATTAGAATTGCTCACCAAGCATCTCCACAGCCTCCCTGCTCTCCACCTCTGTTTCAGCCTTCCCGTCTCCCCTAAGTCTCCTAAAGACGCTGGTTCAGTTCAGTTGCTCAGTCCCGTTGGACTCTTTGCGACCCCATGGACTGCAGCACGCCAGCCCTCCCTGTCCATCACCAACTTCCAGAGTCTACTCAAACTCATGTCTATTAAGTTGGTGATGCCATCCAACCATCTCATCCTCTGTCATCCCATTCTCCCAACTTCAATCTTTCTCAGCATCAGGGTCTTTTCAAATGAGTCAGTTCTCTGCATCAGGTGGCCAAAGTATTGGAGCTTCAGCTTCAGCATCAGTCCTCCCAATGAATATTTAGGACTGATATCCTTTAGGATAGACTGGTTGAATCTCCTTGCAGTCCAAGGGACTCTCAAGAGTCTTCTCCAACACTACCGTTCAAAAGCATCAATTCTTCGGTGCTCAGCTTTCTTTATGGTCCAACTCTCACATCCATACATGACTACTGGATGGATCCACATACATGACTACTGGAAAAATCATGAGCTAAAGATCCTAAGCTTCTCCCATTCCTGGGCTCTTGAGATCCTCCTTCCTGGACCTCTCAGACTGGGGAGTCAGAATCTGCCATTCTCAGAGCCATCATCACTTTCTGAGAAGTGGCTTCAATGCTCCAGGACTGGAGGAGGAGCCCCGCCAGGTGGAAGAGCTGCCATGCCCCTAGTGAGCATCCCCAAATTACACTTCACCTCCATTATCTGCTCCCTTGTCCACTGGACCGAGAGGCCTGGAAGCCAAGAGGCCCTACCGAGTAGCATGGTGCCTGGCACACAGTAGGTGCTCAGTAGATACTTGTTTAATGCATTAGTACATGAAAGAGTCACCCAGCTAGGTAAATATCAAGGGGAAAAAGTCATCCAGATCTGTTATGGGTTGGATTGTGTCCCTTCAAAAGGTATGCTGAAGGCCTCACCCCCAGTATCTATGAAAGGGGAGGTCATTAGCACGGGCCTCCACCCAGCACAAATAAATGCAGTCCTTGTAAGACGAGGGGGATTTAGACACAGATACAGACTCATGGAGAATGGGATGTGAACGCACAGAGGGGCAGGTAAAGGTGAGATGGTGATGTAAAGATGGAGGCTGAGGTTGGGGGGCCGAGCCCCAGCCAAGAGCACCTGAGGCTGCAGGCACTGTAAGAGGCAAGAGGGCATCCTCCCCTGGAGTGCCTGGAGGGGCCGCGCCCCCGGGGACACCCTGGTCCCAGACCCCAGCTTCTGGATCTGTGAGAGGGTAAACTCAACGTGTTTGAAGTCATCCAGTTTGTGGTACTGCATCGCGGCAGCCCCAGGAAACTAACACAAGGTCTGTGGTGAGTCAGAGCATTGAGCATCAGTGGATGCTCAGTGGGTACCCATATCTTGCATCTGTCACAGTCTGGGTCATTTCCACTAATATTCGTCACTGACTCTTCTGAGGCAAATCAGTGCTTGTATCTGGTGGGCACTACCGGGAGGCCTGCTGAGATGCAAAATTCTGGAGCCCCTGGAATCAGGGGGCTGCAAGAGTGCCCCCACCTGTGGGCATGGCTCTGAGGTGAGGCAGGGGGCCAATCTCCAGAACCTACGGGGCGGGGAGTGGGTCAGTTTTGATTGATGCTGAGATGATGCTGGGGGGCTCTTTGAGGGTAAGAGCTCATGGTCTTGGTCAGTCACTAAGAGGAACCCCATATCCAAAGCCATGGATGCGCAGAAGG
This sequence comes from Ovis canadensis, assembly GCF_042477335.2. Classification (NCBI taxonomy): domain Eukaryota; kingdom Metazoa; phylum Chordata; class Mammalia; order Artiodactyla; family Bovidae; genus Ovis; species Ovis canadensis. The sequence goes on along the minus strand of NC_091266.1, from coordinate 58,841,029 downwards.
AAGTGGAGTCAAAGAACTCTCCCAAGGCAGAGGCCCAGTTGTGTGGTTGGGCCAGTGTAGTGGGGTTGAGCTCATGGGACGTGGCTCTCAGAGACCCAGCAGGCACTGCAGGCTGGTCTGCAGAATGGGTCTGTGATGGTCCTATCTACTGGCCTCCCCATGGCCTTCCTGGGTGGTACCATCCCTGGACGAGGAGAAAGGTCCACAATCCCCACTCCCCCCTACCCCCACTCCTGCCATGATCAGATAGCTCAGGGCAGGGGATGGGGAGGGGCGCGGAGAGAAGAAGGGTATAATCAGTCGCGTGTGCTTGGCATTTTCGGCTGATTCTAAATGAAATCAGATGCCTTGCTGAAAGCTGTTCCATGGGGAGCTTTTACTGGATTTCTACTTGAGTCATGCTGTAGACATCGGAGACTGACCGTCAACCTCTGCACTTGGGGATGTGTCAGCAGAGATTTCATAACATGCGACTGGGGAGAGAAATATTCTGAGGGCTTTGACTAACCCAGCAATTAAGCCTCATCAGATCCAAGCGGCCCTGGACCAAGGCGTTTAGAACCAAGTGAATGGCTAGGGAAAGGTAGCAAGTGGCAGGTCCATAGGCTTCGCTCTATCAAGTGTAGCAGCACAGAACGTAAACCACACCGCTTCTTTCTGGGCACGGCTAACCAGCGAATCACTTTCTTCAGCACAGGTTCAGTACTTTAGCAAAAGATGGTCTTTAAAAAAACGGTGGAGCCTAGTGTGGACTGCAGCCTGAATTTATAGAGACAGAATTTGGGTGGGATGGATTTTGCTGGACTCTAGCTGTTCTGGAAGACTCTACATGGTTGCCTGCTCCCCCTGCAGTGTCCCTGGTGCCTCAGGCAGACACACTTGGTGGTCCTGAGACTTCTCAGTGAGGGCTTCCCTGCCCAATCTCATCCCAGACTAGACTCATTTCTTCCCTACCTGTTGGAGCACCCGGTCTCCCCTTACCCTCCGCCCTCTTTTCTTCATTTACTCATTACCCATCCTACCTTCATTGTTCGTTTCCTCTGTCCCTTCTTTTTCTTTTTAAAGTATTTACCCAAAGCTGTATGTTTTGTTGATGTTTTGGTTTACTGACTTTACGCCTTTCCCCTCTAGAACATAAACTCTCAGAGGCAGTGAGGAGGGGGTTGGGGTACCTCTTGCATACATCAGTGTGTCCTAAACTCTTCCAGGGTCCAAGCCCTCTCAGCACCAAGCCAACACTCACGAACTATTTCTGAGTGCACGAGTGAACCTATGGGAGAGTATCTATGGGGTGATCACTGGAACAGTGGAAGAACATTTAAAAATTCAGTTTCCAGTTATGTCAATGCGCTCAGGGATGCTTCAGTTCAGTTCAGTCGCTCAATCCTGTCTGACTCTTTGCAACCCCATGGACTTCAACAGGCCAGGCTTCCCGGTCCATCACTGACTCCTGGAGCCTACTCAAACATGTCCATTGAGTTGGTGATACCATCCAACCATCTCATCCTCTGTTGTCCGCTTCTCCTCCCGCCTTCAATCTTTCCCAGCTTCAGGGTCTTTTCCAATGAGGCCGCATCAGGTGGCCAAAGTATTGGAGTTTCAGCTTCAGCATCAGTCCTTCCAATGAATATTCAGGACTAATCTCCTTTAGGATGGACTGGTTGGATCTCCTTGCAGTCCAAGGGACTCTCAAGAGTCTTCTCCAACACCACAGTTCAAAAGCATCAATTCTTTGGCACTCAGTTTTCTTTATGGTCCAACTCTCACATCCATACTTGACTACTGGAAACACCATAGCTTTGACTATATGGACCTTTGTTGGCAAAGTAACATCTTTGCTTTTTAATACACTAAGTTGGTCATAGCTTTTCTTCCAAGGAGCTCCTAAGAGACAAGAGCACAGGGATGGCTCCATGTCACCCTGTGATCCTCGGCAGGGTCAGGGTGGGCCATGGGGTGGGGCCAGGGGGCTTGTGGTGGTGAGACTGGCCTCCCTCTGCTGTGTGGGATGGCCGAGGACACTGCATGTACCCTGCTCACACCAGCCTGGGTGACGTGACTTGCTCAGTGTCTTGTCCATCCCAAGTGAAAGCATTTTGATAATAACATCGTATAAAGCACAGAGATTTGAAGAGAAAGAAAAGATCTGACTTGAATAATAGCCTCTGTGCTAATGATAGAAAAGCTGATGGTTTGAAAGAAAAAGAGTTTTCCATTAGGAGGCCTCTAAAAATAGTTATTGTGATTTGAACCACCTTCTTCAGTTTCAGCCCGAATGTTAATTACATTAGCAAATCATTTTGGCAGCGGGAACAGGTATCCGACCTCATCTGGGCTGCCTCCTGTAAACACTCAACACAGAGGGGAGCCCCCCCACCACCGAAGTCCAGCTGTTTGGAACACACAGGCACACACATGCACACACATTTCTAGGGCTTCTCACAGGTGTCTCTCAGCATGAAGTTCACTGTGCTGAACTTGCCGGGGCAGAAACTCATAAATCCTACTGGTGAGCCCCAGATGGTTAGCAGGCTTCCATCCGGCAGCTGCCGGGCAGTCGGAAACTTCCAGTAGAAAACAAGGGCTGGTTATTGCAGGGGAGGCCGCCACGTTAGCTCTGCCCACCCAGAACCACTTGGGGTTCCTTTAATCATTCTGGCTCTTGCTGGCTTGGGACCCTGCTTCGCGCTCTCCTTCTAGAAAGTGCTCAGGAATGCATTGAATCTTGAGGGAAATCTGAGAGGTTTCCTGCAGAGATTTCTTATCTTTGGAAGAGCCCCAGTCCTTGGGGGAACAAAGTTGGGGGAAATTCAGTGCCTGTGGTGCAAAATGTAGTATTTATTTAATAGTATTTTTCTGAGGGTTTGGCATCCACGGAGGGGTATTTGCAGTGTGACTTTTATGAAGTATTGGAGTTTCTGGATTTAATTTGGACAATTTTGAAATCATGCACATGGGCCCAGAGGCTCAGAGACAGCTGAGGGAGGCTAACATGATTTATATTGGGGATGTTTGGAGACGGGCAATCTGACAGACCCCTCAGGATCCTTAGTTGCTATGTCTGCTGGAGTGTGGAGGGCTACTGCGGGCAGGCAGGAGGGATGAGAGCCTTGGCTTGGCACCAGCCTGACATTTCTGTGGGGTTTCTAGGGTATGAAGCATCTTTATTCCGGCTCTCTTCTGAACTAGGTAGGCAAGACTGTCCCATTTTACAGATGAGGAAACTGAGGCTCGGTACAGTTAAATGAGATTAGTCCATGGTCTTGTCCATGTTCCCCCTTTCTCCCACATTTCTGAAGAGACTTCTGGGATGAAATGTGGGGATGCGGGAGTCTGGAGCGAGAGCAGGTGGAGGGGTTGGCCGGGAGATGCTTCCTGCAATTGGTGACATGGTTCCTGGCTGGGGACGTGGGTGAGCAGGAATGGGGGGGAAACTTGGGGATGATGTGACCTCATTTCTATATCTGGACATTGCTGGTGGGATGGAGAGAAGAGGGGAGTGTTGGGAGGTGGCCCAGTGCACGCAGACCCTGGGGTTTGGGCACTGTCCTGTGAATGGCCGGGAAGTACCCAAGGGTGTGAGCTTGTCCACTGGCTGAGAAGGTGGGGAGATTCAAGTTTCAGGGAGGAGGATGGAGTGGGGAGAGGCTGGGGGTGGGAGGCAGGGTGGTGGTGAAATCAGGGAGCTCACTGGGCAGGAGGGGCTGTGATGGTCACACTGGGGCTCACAGGTACAGGGGAGGGGGTCGCTGGGTGGAAGGGAGGAGCCAGATGCGATGGCCAGGGCAGACGAGAAGCAGATTAGACCTGGGGGCAACCGGGAAGCCTGGAAGCCTCTCTCCCTTAGTGAATAAAAACCGAGAGGCTAACAGTGGGGGTGACAAGGACGTAATCTAATCCTTCCCACGGTGAGACCCTAAACTCAGCACTGTACACCAGTTACCTCAGTTACTCCTCACAAATTTGTGAAGTGGGCCCTATTTTTATTTAATCTGATTTGTTTATAATTTAAACATTCTTTTCCATTATGGTTTATGACAGGATATTGTGTATAGTCTCCTGTGCTATGTATATGGCAGGATCTTATTGTTTATCCATTCTATATAGAATAGTTCGCATCTGCTAATTTCAGACTCCCACTCCAACCCTCCTCCACTGCCCTTATTTCTTTATACATTTGCAACTGAAGTATATAATTGATTCACAGTGATTCAGGTGTACTGTAACGAGATTCAGTTATATGCGTGTGTGCGTGTGTGTGCGCTTATGTGTGTGTGTGCGCGTGTGCGTGCGTGCGTGTGTGTGTGTGTGTTCTGTCTCTCAGACATGTCTGTCTCTTTGCAACCCCATGGACTGTAGCCCAGCAGGCTCCTCTGTCCATGGGATTATCTTGGCAAGAGTACTGGGGTGGGTTGCCATTTCCTCTTCCAGGGGATCTTCCCGATCCAGGGATTGAACCCACATCTCCTATGTCCACTGATCCAGGGTCCACCCTCTCAGTCAGCCTCTCTCTTACTGACTCAAGAACTGGAGCCATCAGAAAACAGTGACAAGGTGTTCCAGGTGCCGTGAGGGAAAAGAAGGAAATGAGGGGAGAAGTCCTCCGTGAGACTGAATTTTCCAGGACGGGCGCCCTGAGCAAGGGACATTTAATCAAGACCTAAAAGCTGAAAGGGATTTCATTTATACAACTAATATCTGTAAAGGTTTCATTTGAAGAAGAAAAGCTTCTATAGTGATTTTCATTGCTATGCTATTTTTATTTCACTTTATAAGCCTCATTAACTTTTTTTTTTTTTTTTTAACAAGGAAAGAGCTGAGAGCCGCTTTAGCTGAGATGGGACAAACGCATGAAGCTCCTCTAACTGGGTGGGAATCAATGGGAGACAGACAGGTCCGGCCAGGCTAACCCATGTCAGAGGCCGAAAATCTCCTGTTTTTGTCAAGCTGTAGCTGTGTCTGGCAAACCTTGTTTCTTGTTTAATCTGGATCTCTGGGGGGTTTAAAAATTTCTTTGCTTTGGCTCCAGCTTCTCCTCCTTTCCTCCTTCGAGAACAAGATCCTTCGTAAAATTCAAAGTGGCCGGGACAGCTGGGGAGCGCTCTCTGTACACAGTGAAGCCTCTCCCCCAGCTCCTGAGCTCCATCACTGGGAGACAGGGAGGAGGGTTCCCTGGTCTCTGGTCTCGCAGAAGTATCAGGGTTTTCTTCCTCACATGGGGCACCCATCCCTAGGAGGGCTTCACCCATGTCAGTGGAGGACCAGAGGGCTGGGTGGTACAAGATGATAAAGGATAGGCGGGTGTTTCAGGTACCAGGCTGCACTGGAAGGCTGGACGGGTCACTTGGAGAAAAATGCAGTCCAGGTGATATGAATTTCGAGAGTCAATTTCATTGCACGACTGCTTACTGAGCACCTCCAGTATGCCAGGCACGGGGACAGGTATGAAGGGGACCCAGAGAGCAAGCAGGCTTTTTACGCTACTGAGAACTTTTCATATAGACACGCAGCCAGCAAGCACTAGACACCTTCTGTGTGTGGGAGACAAGCCAAGCGCTTTCTGCGCCCTCTCCTTAGAGGAGCTCGTTGGGCAGTGGGGAACTCGCAACTGCCTGAGGGTCGTGGGAGCCACGTGCAGGGTGCTGTGTGACCCTGGCGGGAGGGGAGAGGACCTGCAGTCAGGGAGGGCTTCCCCAGAAGGGGATCTTGAAGTACAGTTTTCCAGGAAAGGAAGGGCCAGAGAGCATCCAGGTGGTGGCAAAGTCTGTGCAAAAGTCAGGGGGAGGATCACACCAGGAAAGATGGGGTGCACGGTATGGGGTCTCCTTTCTCCATTACACAGTGATGAGCATGCGCCGTGTCCAATACGACAAGATAAACAGCAAATAAGAGCAGCAGCTTACCTTCCCTTAGCACTTACTACGTGCCAAGCTTCAAGCTAAGCAGTTACGTGCATCATATTATTAAAGTCTCACCACGATTCTCTATTAGGTCAGGATCAGATTCTCCCACTTCACAGATGCATAAACTGAGGCCAGGATGGCACATTCAGCCTCTGCTCCAGCTAGTGAGGCGTAGACTTAGGGCGAGACAGGCCCTCAGGCCCACGTTGGTCTGCCTCTGATGGGTCACCTATTAGGGCCCTGGGCTGCAGGTCCTTGAATGGGCCTCTCCTGGATAGGTAATCATGTTGGGAAGCTGTTTATACATATGAAATTTAAACGCTTGAATACTGAACAGCCCTCACCCCTACCTCTGGGATGCAGAATGGTAACAATAAACAAACAGGCTTTCTATTTTATCCACTGGACTTTGGAAGCTTGGTTTTAAAAGAGATTTAAGAATTTTATCCAGGTCGTTGCAACGGCTGCCAATTTTGGCTGGATGCACAAAGCATTGGATTTGCAACCTTCTTAGAAGTAGAAATGGATTCTTAGCTACAGACTTTATAACCAGATGTGACGACTTACCCTCCTTTCCACATGGAGGAGAGAACATGCTAAGGGGAAGAGAAAGGAAGTGCATGTGGCTCACAGGAGCTCCATCCTTTATGCCTGAGCCCCTCCAAAGCACTCTCCTTTCCGGTTTCCGCATGTGATTTACAGCTTGCATCGAGTCATCAGTGAAACCCAGGTGTGAAGGAATGCGCCAAGATTTTTTTAAAAACTGTGTTTCCTGATTGTGCCCTTAAGGGTAGATGTAATTAAACTGACTCAAAAAGAAACTACTCTGCTCTGGTTTGGCTATATGATCAGTGTTGTGATCTCAATCAGGTTATTGTAGCTTGAGAACAGGATCTACTTCTTTTTTATTGTTCAGGGTTAGTTATATAATACAGTCTCTGCATGGCAAAAGGGTATATATTACAAACACTTTTTAATATATTGCCCTATTTCTATATCTATTACTTCCTAAAAGTCACTAGAAAGTTATGGAAGAATAAAAGGTTAAAATCATTAATTTTGGCTGACTCTAGAAGATGGTGCCATACAATTGATCGGTTTATTCAATTTGGTGGAAAAGAAAAAAACCAGTTAAGCTGGTCTTCTGTGTTCAAAAGGTAGACATTGTTTCTGTAATCTGCATCTTGGTTAATACAATATTCTCTGTTGGTACAAGCATTCTAGGGATTAAAAAAAACACTTTTCAGATAAATTTTTCTTTTCCATTGGGTCCATAATCTTTAATGCCTTCTCTTATACACATAAAGAACACAGGTATGGTGGGCATGAGTTCATTAGGAATGCATCAGGGAAAATGAGTTTGCCTTCCAGATAGAGGTCACCTGCCCCCATGTCCACCTGCAAAGCTGGGGAGGGGGGTCTTATAACCTTGCATCATCACCAGCACTTGACACTCTCCGGCTTTCTCATTTCTGTGCAGCTAATAGTTGCCAATTGATGCCTCATCATTTAAATTTCTGTTCCTCTGATTGCTAACAACTTTGAGCATCTCTCTCTTTCCTTTTCTCTGGCTGTGTTGTATGCGGGATCTTAGTTTCCCAATGAGGGATCAAACCCATGCCCCCTGCAGTGGAAGCACAGAATCTTAACCACAGTCCCCAGTGAGCGCCCTTTCATGCAGTTAGGGACTCCACAGAGATTAATGCTCTTTCTCTTTAAGGTTTCATGCATTAGGTGATCATAGGAGCAGCTCCAGAATTTCCGCATTTGAGGAATTTAGATCTTAAGCCATTCCGCTGGACGGTGGGGCTAAAGGTGTGGCTAAAGCCACCCCAAGAATCCTTTGTGACCAGCACCAGGGGCCTGTGCCTAAGTGCATCGTGGACCACGTGATGGGCCAGAGACTAGTGGGAGCAGGCTTAGATCTGCAGGAAGTCATTACTACCCATCAGCTTGCAGAACAGGAGCAGAGGAAGAGGCTTCCAGGCAACACAAAGATGCAGCTACCAATTGCACCCCTGGGGCCAAAGTGGGGAGGGCTGTGGAAGGGTTGGGGGGAGAAGTACCTAGATCTCTCTCTCTCTCCCATCCTCCTATCTCCTGCTGACACCTCTCACTGACCATAACCAATCAGAAATCAGAGGGCAAGGACGCTCACTCCAGCAGGATGCAGACAAGGGATCACCGGACCACAGACTCACCAAGAGGGATGGAGATGGGAGGGGATGCACAGAGAGAAACCCTCACAAAGGTCAGAGGTGTCATATCTAACATATCGTCCTGTACGTAGCAGGTGACCAAGAAATGCTGAATCTCCAGAGATGTTGAGCAGCCTCTGACTAATCTGAGTTCAACGTCTCCCCAGGTGTCTGTTGGCATGATTTCTTAACAGTTTTGACAATAGCATCTTAATGTTTACAAGTGGAATATCTCAAGCCAAGGCAAGTTTCCCCAGGTCAAACTAAAGCTGAAATCACAGAGCAGAGGCGGTACTGAAGAGAGAAACTGAGCAGCGAGGGGAGGAGGAACCATGAGCTCAGAATAAGGCTTATCAAAAGATGCTGAAACTACAGCCTGAGTGAGAACAAGCATGTTGAAAATTAAATATGAAATGGGTAATTATGCAGTAATGAGACTGAGGACATTACAAAGGACACTGCCATCGAAACCACCACATCTCAACAGAGTAACGAACAGGAAAAACCCTCCAGCTTTGTAATTATAATCATCGTTGCCATAACAACTTAGTATCTCTCTTTGTGAGCAGCTAGCTTGAGACTATATTTTTAGCAATGACTGTGCCTGAACGTGTATTTTTCCTTATATAGCAGATAATTCTTCAAATTACTGATCTTAAAAAGAAAAACAATTTCATTTTCATTCTCTCTGAGTGTAAACGTCTCAGGGATAATTAGGGAAATAAGCAGGTGTGAAAGTTCATTATGAAAATGCTATAAAAAGTATTGATGTCTTGACAACATTTGCTTCAACAGAATGTTCTTTGGACCCGTACACTCTTATTGTTCCTTGTCAAGCAGCTTAACATATAAATCTTCTCTGCGGGGTTCATAAATATTTGAAAAATGATTAGCTCTGTAAGGTGTTTGAGGATTATTTGACAAGTATGGATTTATGTTGTGGGACAGAAATTGGCTTAGCAGAATCCCGAGTCTCAGGAATGAATGAGTGAATGTATAAACATTGGCTTACCTTGCTTAACAGAAATACACATAACAGATTCCCAGCTGAAGCAAGCAATGAGTTGACCTAAAAAATCAAACAAAATACCATTTGAAGAATTCAGAGAACAGAAGGAGTCCTGAGCTGCCATTTTGGTTTCCAAATTTGCTCCAGCTATTACACCCAGCTGGAAGGGTTGGTCTTATAGCTTGGCAAATATCCAAGATAAGTTAGCACTTTACTGAGCTCTGCTTACACTATTGGGAGATGATAACAGGCCTTTGTTAGGGTCTTAGACTTAAGCTACATAAATGCTTTATTAGGTTGAGAACAGAAAGGTCTCAGAAAGAAGCACTCTTTCCCAATGCCATGAAAGGCCCTCAGCCAAGATAAGTCATGCAGCAAAGACTTACTGAGAATTTTCTGTCTTTCTTGTACTCTATTGTGTCTGTGGAGGATGCAAAATAAGCAGATTTCAATAATTACCAATTTATAAAGCGTTTAAAGACTCTGTCAAATTACCACACAATTGCACTCATCTCACATGCTAGTAAAGTAATGATCAAAATTCTCCAAGCCAGGCTTCAGCAATACGTGAACCGTGAACTTCCAGGTGTTCAAGCTGGTTTTAGAAAAGGCTGAGGAACCAGAAATCAAATTGCCAACATCCGTTGGATCATCAACAAAGCAAGAGAGTTCCAGAAAAACATCTATTTCTGCTTTGTTGACTATGCCAAAGCCTTTGACTGTGTGATCACAATAAACTGTGGAAAATTCTTCAAGAGATGGGAATACCAGACCACCTGACCTGCCTCTTGAGAAATCTGTATGCAGGTCAAGAAGCAACAGATAGAACTGGATATGGAACAATAGACTGGTTCCAAATAGGAAAAGGAGTCCATCAAGGCTGTATCCAAATAGGAAAAGGAGTCCATCAAGGCTGTATATTGTCACCCTGCTTATTTAACTTCTATGCAGAGTACATCATGAGAAACGCTGGGCTGGAAGAAGCACAATCTGGAAACAAGATTGCTGGGAGAAATATCAATAACCTCAGATATGCAGATTATACCACCCTTATGGCAGAAAGTGAAGAAGAACTAAAGAGCCTCTTGATGAAAGTGAAAGTGGAGAGTGAAAAAGTTGGCCTAAAGCTCAACATTCAGAAAACGAAGATCATGGCATCTGGTCTCATCACTTCATGTCAAATAGATGGGGAAACAGTGGAAACAGTGTCAGACTTTATTTTGGGGGGCTCCAAAATCACTGCAGATGGTGATTGTAGCCATGAAAGTAAAAGACGCTTACTCCTTGGAAGGAAAGTTATGACCAACCTAGATGGCATATTCAAAAGCAGAGACATTACTTTGCCAACAAAGGTCCGTCTAGTCAAGGCTATGGTATTTCCAGTGGTCATGTATGGATGTGAAAGTTGGACTGTGAAGAAAGCTGAGTACCGAAGAATTGATGCTTTTGAACTGTAGTGTTGGAGAAGACTCTTGAGAGTCCCTTGGACTGCAAGGAGATCCAACCAGTCCATTCTAAAGGAGATCAGTCCTGGGTGTTCATTGGAGGGACTGATGCTAAAGCTGAAACTCCAATACTTTGGCCACCTCATGCGAAGAGTTGACTCATTGGAAAAGATTCTGATGCTGGGAGGGATTGGGGGCAGGAAGAGAAGGGGATGACAGAGGATGAGATGGCTGGATGGTATCACCGACTCGATGGACGTTAGTTTAAGTAAACTCCAGGAGTTGGTGATGGACAGGGAAGCCAGGCGTGCTGCGATTTACGGGGTCACAAAGAGTCAGACACCACTGAGCTACTGAACTGAACTGAGCTAAAGACTCTGTACAAGGGACAATGAAGAGCACTCCTATCATTGCTGCTGGCTGGCGTTCTGGGAGAACTAATTTGAGATGAGTATGTGAGTCGTACGCAGAGGGGTTGGGTTTCCATGGGCTGGGTAAGCTCTTTGGGTTCCTCAATAGGAGAGAAACATTGTAAATGGATGTTTCAGGGAGAAAGTTGGTAGCTTCCCATGTGGGGTGAACAGCAAGTCACAGAGACCAGAAGCAGGGGGACCTGCTAAGCAAGTACTCTGGTAATCTGGGATGGGGTGCTGAACAATGGGCCAGGTACTGCCAGTGGGAACAGCGGAAGAGAAGATTAATGTGCCAGAAGAAGCAATAGGCCTAGGAGATGCGTCGGCTGTCTCAGCAGGTAGAGCACAGATGGGGCTTCATCTGGGAAGCTGAAGCATGAGGACTCCTCCTTGGCAGACAGGCTGGGGTTGAGAAGCAGGATGAGACTTGGTGAACAGGAGAATGAGGTCAGCTTGGCCACCCCTCATTGTAAACTTGATGAACTCTGGCTGCGCCCCGCGCATTTCCAGGAGAGTCAGCCCTAGTGATAGAGAATCAGAGGGAGACAACGGCGGCTCCAGGAACCGTACAGCAGGCTGCTACGTGTTGGGAGAACTGGCGTCAGTGCCAATTCTTGTTCTATTTATTCTACTTGCTTTAATTATGTGCCTCTCCATGGAAAACAAACAAGCAAGCAATAACGCAGAGAACAGCGATTAGTGGGATTCATTTCCTGATTTGAGGGATGTGTTGAGAACCACGTTTGAGTAGGACAGTCTCTGATTATTTATCAGATGCCACAAGTAGGTGTATGTTATTTTTGTTACCTAAGAGGTGCCAGAAAAGTAACATGTTTTCAAAACCTGTGGGTTATCAATGCAGGAAAGCAGGGTTTAATATGACTGGCAGTAGTTTACTTTGCATCTGTGGATGATTCTGGGCCTGTTTCCTTCCCTGAAGAATGGGAGGGAGAAAGTTAGTCTCAAGCTTTAACTGTATCAGAATCAGGTGAGGAGCTTCTAGACATGGCGGTGTCCAATCCCACCCCCAGGAGACCCTGTGGGCTTGGGGTGGGGCTTGTATATTTAGCCAGCTCTGGGGTCTCTGGTGGAGGTGGTGCAGGGGGGCAACCCTGTCTAGATGGAGGATTCCAGGCGATTCTCTTGCTTGTGCTTTGTATAGCCAGCTGGAACTTCTGGGTGTATCACTTGCTGACTTTTTGCCAGTGAAGCTCCGTGTGGACTTATTTGTTGTCTGAAGTGCCTGGCTGTAGATGAAAGAGTCCCTTGAGTGAGCCTGGGAGATATATCCCAGAGGAGGGTGGGCAAGCATCCAGAAATGGGTCATGGACCAGCTCAGCCCAGGCCACTTGGAGAGTGGAGGGGGGAAGGAGGCCTTCTTCCTCTCTCACTCTGGAGACTTCTGCTGGCTCTGGGCTCCAGAATGTTTTGAGGGGTTTGACAACCAGGTCCAGGGACTCCTGACCCTCGGAGATAGGGCAGGGCCCACTTCAGCTGCACCTCCCACCCCCCAGCCATTTTGCTTTGGTTTAGGCCTGGGAGCCCAGAAGACCTGCCTTAAAGGACGGCCTGGTCATTGTTCTAAGTGGGGACAAGGAGAGAAAATGAGCTGGTAAATGAGGGAGGCCAGAGGCAGAGGAGAGCCCAAGCCTGCCCACAGTGTAGGAGGACTTGCCTGGGTGCCCAGACCCAGCTCAGTGGCACCCTGGAATGGCAGGGTCCCAAGGACTGGCAGGGGATAGCCCAACCAAGGGTTGAGGGTCAGGCCGTCCCTGGGGTCAGCAGAAAAAGCCCCCAAAGACACTCCTACCCGAATCCTGGGGCTCTGTGAATTGAGTAGGTTCCCTGGCAAAATGTGGACGAGGTCACCACCTTAAGAGAGGGGAATTATTCTGAATTATGGGTGGACCCATCCAATCACAGAACCACTTCGAGTAGAGAATTTTCCCCAGCTGGGAGGAGGGAAGATGTGGCAGAATGGGAGAGAGCTGGGACCACTGGAGCAACTCAGCATGCCAGCACCGGCTCTGAGATGCAGGTCCCACGTGGGAGCACCAGAGAGAGAGGCTGCAGAGAGCTCCTCGCAGACAGCAAGAGAAGGGACACAGGCAGCTCCCCGGAATGAAGACCGGCCAGTGAACAGGACCTCAGGGCTATCACCTCCGGGAACTGAACTCAGCCAGCGGCCCGTGTGAGCCTGGAGGACTTCCCTGGAGGCCCTACTAGAGAAGGCAGCTTGCGAACCGGTGCCTGGATTTTAGCCTGGGGACGCCCACTCAGATTCTAACCTGTAGACCTGTCCCGTAATAAGTATGAGTTGTTTTAAACCACCAAACTTGTCGTAATTTGTTACAACCGCAATAGGCAGCCAGTGCAGACCATACTTCCCCAATATCCTGGCCTGAAGGATGAACACAGAGTTTTATTGGGGGCAGGATGGTACTTTTTTCCAAAGGTAGTGAGCTCCCTGCCAGCCTGGTGGGCCCTGGAGCAGGAATCTGCTCACCCGATGACCCAAATGCGCCCTGTGGCTCCCGGGACGGCAGTCCTAGGAGGGCTCCAGCTCTCTCCCCACCCAGCAGCCACTTCTCAGACCAGATCAGGGCTCCTGGTGGCTCAGAGGGTAAAGAATCTGGCAGCAATGCGGGAGACCTGGGTTCGATCCCTGGGTCGAGAAGATCCCCTGGAGAAGGGAATGGCTACCCATTCCAGTACCCGTGCCTGGGAAATCCCATGGACAGAGGAGCCCGGTGGGCTGCAGTCCACGGGGTCGCACGAAGTCTGACAGGACTGAGTCTCGCACTTTCAGACAAGAACTTCCAGGGACGCTAGGCCCCGCCCTCACGAACTTGACTCCAAGGAGCCCTGGGGACCTGGGGACCATCCACAGCACCTGGAATAAGGTCACGGTCCGGTGGGGGTGGCGGGAAGGTTTGTCTAGCCACTGGGGAACCCGTGTCTGGTGTGGAACCAGGGAGAGGCAGGGGTCAGCAGAGCTAGAGGCTAGGCTCCGGGCTCTATTTGCTTTAGGACCTTGGGCCATCGGGGGTCACGGTTCCCCAACCTGTAAGGTGGCTGGAGCGCCCTTTCGGATGGACACTCCTTGGAGTCTCTGGGGAAGCAGGCTCCCAGCACCGGCCGGCTTCGGAGGGAGGTGAGGGGAAGGGGAGCGGTTTGGAGACAGTTAACGGGATGGATGGTTCCCAGGGCCAGCCACCACCGGGTCGGCAGGAAAGGCAGGGAGGAGGGGAGGGCGGGGCCGCCCCCCCCCCCCCCGCCCCTGCGCCCGCCCCGAGCCTCGGCGCGCCCCTGCCCGCCTGGCCCGGCCCGGCCCGGCCCAGCCCAGCCCAGCCCAGCCCAGCCCAACCCGGCGGGCGGGTCACACACGCCGCCGGCCGGCCGCCTCCTCACCCCGTGCTGCTGAGCGCCCGGCGCCCCTGCCCCGCGCCGCCGTCCGCGCCCGCCGCCCGCCCGGCGCTCCCGGCGCCCGTGACCCTGCCCGGGGCGCGGGGCGGAGCGGGCATGGCCCGCCGGGGGGCTGCCGCGCTGGTGCTGGCCCTCGCGCTCCTGGCGGCGGCCCCGGCCGGGGTCGGGGCCCGGGGCGCAGGCGTCGAGGACCCCGCCGACGACGTGCAGGAGACTTGGAGCCTGGAGCCTTCCTACGCGTGCCTGGAGCCCGAGCCCGAGCCCTTCTCGCCGCCGCTGCCCGCGGGGCCCGGGGCGGGGGAGCGGGGACCGCGCCCACCCCAGCCCAGGCCGCCCAAGAAGGCGACGACTAAGCCCAAGAAAGCTCCCAAGAGGGAGAAGTTGGCTCCGCAGACGCCTCGGCCAGGTAAGTTAACTCGCGGCGCTGGGCGGCCCGAGGGGGCGCCCGTGGCCCTGTGCCTGTCCCAGCGGTGGCCTGCCGGGTCTGGGGCGACAGCTGGCTTCCCTCTGCGTGTGTCTGGAATGAGAGAGCCCCGCGAACTGCCCCCATCGCGGTCCCCACCTCGTCAGGCACTGACCGCGCGTCCCGAGGCCCCTGCTAGCGCCCCAGAACTTGAACCTGACCAGCTGCCCTTCTCAGCTGCCTGGGGAGCGGGTCCCTCAGCGCCAAGTTTGAGATTTACTGGGAAAGGAGCTTACCGCCTACTTCTTCAGTCTTCGCTCAGGGCGTTTTCATGAGAGTGAATTTCCAATTTGGTGATGCCACCAGTGGGGGTCTGTTTTGACAGCGGCCTTCTGGGAGAACTCAGCTGGCCGGCCCTTCCCCAGCCAAGGTCCCCTCACAAGCTCCCCCCTACCTGTTTTCTGCGGGTGCCTTGAGTCCTCTGCCCAGGAGGGCGTTAGGATGGCAGCGCTTCTGCTGGGGAGCCTTGGGCTGCAGCCCCAGGGGGGCCGGGGCTGCTGGACTTCAGGAAGCCCAGAGGCCCCCTGGGCCCCACCCACCCCTGCCACCCCTCCCACTTCCTCTCAAATGCACCCCCATGTGCTGCCTGCCCAGTCTTGGGGACATAGCTTCCATTCAGTTTCTTACACTTTGTGAATAGAGAACTTTCTCTTAATTGTCACAAATGTCCTGGGCTCAAATTGCAAAGGGCTGCGGTCCTAATATTTCAGGATTGAGGAGTGAGAGCAGGACTGTGGCCAAGTTCCCGGGCCTTGGAACGGCCTTCCTTGGAAGGAGGTTCGTGCCGGGGGTGGCACCATTACACAGCTCCTGGCACGAGAGTCATCACCTTTGTCTGGTTAAACTGTTTACTGAGGATAGCAGGAGGTCATGGGGAAGGAGCAGAGATGAGGGTCCAGAACTCCTAGGTCGTGGGGGGCCATCACTGCAGCAGCTTTGCACTTACCTGAGGCGGGAGGGGGTCCTGCCATATTTGAGTTTGTGTGCTGTGTGTGTGCTCAATCTCAGTCGCATCTGACTCTTTGCAACCCCATGGACTGTAGCCTGCCAGGCTCCTCTGCCCAGGGGATTTTCCAGGCGAGAATACTGGAGTGGGTTGCCATTTCCTTCTCCAGGGGTTTGAGTTTGTGGGTGACTGTAAACCTGCAGGCCCTTCTTGGAGTTGTTTCACCCTGCACAGAGCCAGCATTCCCCATATTTTCTGGGGAATTACGCCTATCAAGATTGCTAAAAACCACACTGGTTTAATAATAGGAATGGAAGTGGGACAAGGCCATTCGCTGTGACTCTGCTAGGAGTTTCATGGGCAACCATTTCATTTATTTCTTTCACGGGCTCCAAGGGGTGGATATTCTTGTTACTTTGCAGATGAGAAAACTGAGGCTCTGACCGTGTCAGCAGTCTACTCAGGGTCACTCGCGAGGTGGGGTGGCAGCTTTGGAGGCCCTTCTCCTGTGCTTTTAAGGGCTTCTTTGTTTGGTCATGTGAATCAAGCTGGCATGTGTTTTTGTTTTTTAGCATCTGCCCCGTGGTTAGTGCGGCGCTGGGCGCGGTGGGTCGAGTTGGGTGGGAGACACGTCTCTCAGGTTCTGGTATGTCCTGGGGGGTGGCCGGGAGGACACGGGGGAGGCCCAGGCTTGACTGAGAGTCCGAGGACTGCACTGAATCCCAGTTCTGGGGCTCAGTACTCAGCTTCTTGACCCCAGCATCTTCATCTGCACATGACGGCTGCCTTGCTCTCCTCTGTCTCTTGTTCTAGGAGCTTTTCAGCAAAAGCTTGTCATGTGTCAGCTCATGCTTGTGCTGGTCCCTTCTGAGCTGTTCGTTATTCTGCAGGTCGTTACCAGGAACCTGCTCAGCATCAGGTGCTGGGTGAGGTCCTGGGGGAGGGGAGAGCAAAAAGGCCCCGCCCCACTCTCCTGGAACACACTGGAATCGGGTGCTTAGAGGGTAGTTGCAAGTGTGTTGAGAGCGGCGTCGTTGATTCCCCAAACTGAAGACAGGTCTCTGGAAGCTCCAGAGACTCAACCCCCAGGCCTGCTACCAATCAGGGTGTGTTTCTAATAAACAGTTTGGGGCATTTTAGACTCCCCCCTCCAACTCTGTCAAGCAAAATGTTACCTTGATCCAATACTTTTAGCTCCGATTCTCCCCATCCTCTTCTTTTTGGCCCATGACCAGTGGAATCCTCTATCCTGAACCTGAAGTCAGAGAGGTCAGAGAGTCTGGTTAAGAATCACTTTGCTGAGGGCAGTTAGTGATAGTTTTGTGCGATGAAATTACAGTAACAGAAAATGATTTTGCCTCCCTTAAGGGGTGGCTTGATACAGGTACTGCTCCTTTCCTGGTGGCTCAGTGGTAGAAAATCCACCTGCCAGTGCAGGAGGCATGGCTCTGATCCCTGGGCTGGAAAGATCCCCTGAAGAAGGAAATGGCAACCCACTCCAGTATCCTTGCCTGGAAAATCGCATGGACGGAGGAGTCTGGTGGGCTACAGTCCATGGCGTCACAGAGTTGGACACGACTGAGCAACTAAACAACAACGCACATGGTGTGATAGACGCATTCATCTCTGTGTGGGACCATTTCATAAGCAGATGCAATGACACCTTAGGACAGCATTTATAATATTCTCAGGGGCCACAGTGGGAATGTTTCTTGTGAGCTTTTGGGCTGGGTGGGTGGTGCACTGTCTAGGCACTGAGGTGGGAGTGAGGGGTTAGATTTAGAGAAGAAGAATGTAAGAGCATGTATAACTGCTCACTGAGAGTTTTCTCATGTGCTTTGTCTTCCCAGATGATAAAATATTTTCCACATAGCTTGTATCATACATAAAGGCTGGGCTCAAGAGAAGATGGGAGGTAAATGCTCTATGTCTCTGGGTCTAGGGGGAGTCTTGTCTGAATCCCATAGGAAGGTTTACTTAAGGGGCCAAGGGCATTGGGGATCTTGGTGTGAGTTTGGCTTTGACTCTTGGCTGTTTTTTCATGCCACCAATGTGCAGTGGCTTTCACGGGCCAACATTCTCCTGGAAGTGGCTTGGATAGCTGAATCCTTTGGTTAATTGAGAGTATTGCATTTTTCCATGAGTGACTGATGGATTCTGGAGTAGAGCCCTTATATACTGAATAGAGTGGAAGCTTAAAATTTTTTAAGGTTTTTATTGGGAAATAAGTATAGACAGGAAGGAAATTGTAAAAATAGTGCATAGAGCTCCTGTGTACCCTTCTCCCAACTTCCCCCAATGATAGCATCTACAGTACAAGAACTACAGTACAAGATTTCTCTACCTTGGGAGTATTGACATTTTGGGGTTGACGTGTGTGTGTGTGTGTGTGTGTGTGTGTGTGTTTATTTATGGGGAAGGCTGTCTTGTGCATGGTAGAATGTTTAGCAACATGCCTGGCCTTGACCCACAAGGTGCTAATCGCACCCTCCGAGTTGTGACGACTAAAAATATCTCTAGACATTGTCACATGTCACCAATGGGCTAAGAATCACTGCTATATACAGTATCGAAACAGGAAAATGACATTGGTACAATACTTTTAACTTTCAGATGATGCGCTAAGTCGATTCAGTCGTGTCCCACTCTGTGTGACCCTAAGGACCGCAGCCCGCCAGGCTCCTCAGTCCAAGCCTTGGTTTCCAGGCAATGAGTGGGTTGCCATTTCCTTCTCCAGGGGACCTTTCCCACGCAGGGATTGAATGTATGTCTCTTAGGTCTAACTTGCTTTGGCAGGCGCGTTCTTTACCACTAACATCAGCTGACATTCCTGTTTTCATGTGCACTTTTGTGTGTGTGCAGGGGTGTGTGTGTGTAGTTCTGCACTGTTTCACGTCTATAGATTCACGGAACCACCATCCCCATCAGGATACAGGACTGCGGAATCCTTGTCTGTGATTGAGTAGGACTCAATCTCGTACAGTTTCTGAGGCCCTCATTGTGAACATCAACAAATCCCAGAATTTTAGATCTTCAAGGAACCTAAATGTTCATTATATGCAAATTCTTATTGCAAGATTCTGCCAGCAGGCTACTTGGTGTTGAAAAATGGTTGAAGAAGACTATTTGGATGATACTGACTTTAGCAGTTCAGGAAGTGGGCAGGCAGTCTCCTTGTGGGGAATGGCAAAATGGGGCAGAAGGCAGGAAGTTTTTATAGAACAAAGAGCAAGGAGAAGAAAATAGAAAATATCTGGTTGGCTGAGGTGACACAGTCGACTTTGTTTGGGGTGAGAAGACCCAGAGTTGACCTGGCATTTGGGAATTAACTGAATACTTCTGGTCAGGAAGGGATTGTTAGTGCCAAGAAGTTTATGTAAGTTTAAATTTGGTAATATGGCACCGTGGGCAAAAGCAGCTCCATCTTGGGCTTCTACATTGGTCTAGGTGCCTATGTTTCCACTGATGGGTGCTCACCACCTTTAAAGGCTGCCTGTTCATTGGATAAATACTACTGATTGCTAGAATGTTCTTCCTCACAAGGACCTGGCAAGCTGCTTTTCTCTAATTCCATTTATTCAACTGTCTCTCGCCAAATTCAATATTTTCTAGACCCCTGCAGTTGGAGGTCCAAAGAATGAGTCTCTGGGTTCCGTTTTCATCATCCCAGGGTGAAGAGTGATATGAGGGACCGCAGTCTGGACATGTGAGTGGATGTGGGGTGTACTTTCCATGTCATCTCCAAATTGATGGCTTTGGTTTGGAACCATACTCCTCTTAGAGGGAAAAAAAAGGCATCAGAGAAGTAAACCATAGTTACATAACTGACTCGCCTTGCTCCCCGCCCCAAGAGGTAGTGAAAAACAGACAAGTTCATAAACAAGACTCAGTAGGTGGTTTGAAGATGTTTTATTCTCCCTCTTCCATTGGGCTGGAAGTAGCCTTGAACTTTTGGGTTCCTACGTGTTGGTTGCTTCCTTCAAGGGCTGGGGAGCGTGCACGTCTGTTGGAATACCTGCTCGCCTGCATCACACCCATGGCTCTGACCCTCTGTCTTGAGCCCATGGAATTCGCAGAGTGGGCAGTGAGCCACGTTTGTTTGTGTGTCTGTGCCCAGAATTGGCGAGTTTGTACGTTGTCCTGTGTTCTACTCGGCCTGGGAAGGGGAGGGGCTGGTGATAATCAGAGAGTTGTTATATGAGCATATTTGGTTGTAAACAAAGTCCTTTCTGTTATGCACTGCCAGCTAGTTGCTGGAAAGAGCTTCGCTTTTAAGCTTTTGCTTCAGCACCCTTCGAGGCTTCTTGCACGCTTCGCCCTTCGGTTGGAAATGTCTTCTCTTGGGCCAAGCTGGAGTGTGAGGATTAGGAGCATGTGTTTGTAAATGTTTCCCTGCATACCTTAAAAGCAATCACAAGGCTATCGGCACACCTAAATAAATAACAAGGAATCTTTGCGTCATGGTATTATATGCTCTCTGGAAGAGTTAAATCCAATTTTTTTTTTTTTTTTTTTTGGTCCAGATCAACTTCCTAGAGAATTCCAAGGGAAAGGACTTTTTATAGAAAAAGGTCTTCTCATGTACATCAGCAAGCAGCTTTCCTAAGACACCACCTCTGTTTCCAACATGCTTTCCAAAGTCAACTCTTCATGCTGGCCGATCTCCCCACCATGCCTGTGGTTGTAGAAACCCAGGCCTGTGTGTGGGTGATGAAGGGACAGACACCTGTGTGTTTGGAGAAGCTGGGTTGGAGGCCTGGCTTCTGAAGATAGCCGTTGTGTTTCCTGTGTGCCCTGAGCATCCCTGCCTCTGGGTCTCACGGAGGACAGTGCCTTAGGTCTCACGGCAACAGCAGCCTGGGCCCTGGAATCCGGATTTTTTCTTTCTTTTTCTTTTTTGGCCCTGCTTCATGGCATGCAGGATCTTAAGTTCCTCAATCAGGAATCGAACTCTTGCCTGCTGCAGTGGAAGCACAGAGCCTTAACCACTGGACTGCCAGGGAAGTCCCCGGGAACCTGGAATTCTGAGTTGGGGGTCTTCTCTGGATGTGTCCGAGGTGGTCAGGGAGCCTGAGTTCTCAGGCTTGGCGTCTCCAGCAGTAGCTCTGCCCTCTCTGGCCTTCTGAGGTTCCTCTGGCTTCCCTGGGATCATGAAACCCATAAAATCGGGGTGGCTTGGAATGGCCATGGGAAGGGCTCATGTCCGTAACTGACTGGCATCCCATTGGCTACTGATCTGGGCATCGTAGGAATGTCAGAGTCACACAGGACACCTTCAGGTGTTAATTCAAGGCTCTACGTCAGACTTTTATGGAATACTTGGTTCATGAGAGGCACGTGTAAGGGTTTCGCAGAGTTTGTTCAGGATTCAGAGAGATTCAGAATCTGGCTGTGCCACCGTGGGCACAGGTGACATCTTCACGTCTTGAATTCATCGCTGCGACAGGGGAGTAATAACAAGAAGCTTCCGAGGTGGTGTGAGGTTAGAAGGTCAAGGCACAGCCTCCCAATCTCTTGAGGGATGGGTGAGAGGCAGCTTCAACCCAGGGTCTGCGTCCTGATTGAGTCCACGTTGAGTCCCGATGGCTTCCTGCCAGCACTGCAGCTCAGCTTGTTGGCGTCTCCTTCTCTGCGTCTCACTGTCTTCCCTTCTTCATTTGTGCTTCGTGAAATAATTGCCTCCCCCCATCACTCCTGCAGCACGAAGCCTTGTCCCAGGCTGATTCCAGGCAGAACCCAAACTGGGACTGCAGATACCTGCAGTGCCCCTGACAGGGCCTGGCACACCCCGCCTTGCTGCGGTTCTGGGGGTGTCTCTTTAAAAGGCTGAGGGCTTCTTACTTGGTTCTAAGTCAGCAAGGTAGCTGCTGCTGCCCAGAGGCTGGGAAGGGCTGTCCCTTCTGCCCCAGGGACATGGTGGAGACCAAGTCTTCTGAACAAAAGGCCGGCCCACAGGGGGCCAGGGGCTGACTGGAAGGTTTCCCAGGGAAGACAAGGCTGAGTGGGGGACGGGGGGATGGGTGGGAAGAAGCGCTTATGAGGGGTTGATTGGCTGGTTGGTTGATTGATCGATAGACTTTGGTCCAGTCCTGGTTAAAAAAAAAAAACTTAAGAAATTACATCCGATGCCTCCATCTCCAGCTCAGACCTTTCAGGTCGCTAGTTAACCAAAGCAAGCACATCCTTCCTCCACTCAACCTTTTGGTCCCCAGGCTTTTACCTGATCCCTGGGAAACCTGTTCCCACCAGGACCTTGGCTCTCTCAGGTTTGGGATCTGGAAGAGGGCACAGGGCAGTCCCCGCCCCGTGTCATGACCCTTTTCCTGCTAACACACACAGGGAGCTCCAGTTTCTAACTGCTGAGTTTGGGTTTCTCATGTCCTCCTGCAAGATCCTCCTTGGTTCTGTGGTATTCGAGAAAGTGAAATTATCGTCTGTCACAGTGCAGTGAGGCGGCCTCTCTGGGGAGCTTCGAGAACCCTCAGTGGCTTGGGGCCAGGACCTTCCTCCCCAGGCACGGTCCTTCCCGAGAGCTGGTGAGGGGCTCAGGGCTTGGGGCTGCATCCTTCAGGAGAGAGAGAAAGTGCTGATGGATGCTCCCGCGCTGGAATTTCCTGGGGAAAATGCAAATATGCAGCAAAGAATTTTTTCAGTTTCTGGGGCTGCTACTGTAAGCTCCTTGTATATCGAGAGGGGGGAAAATAGTTTCCTATCAACCAAGAAGCTTGATATTTATCACCATGGACCAGAATAGAATATGCGGCCCCCACTGGCAATTCCGTTTGCTACTTTTAAGGAATTCGGTTTTGTCACGCAGCCCAGATGGAGATGTTGATTTGGCTCTGGCTCCTCCTTTGAGCACTATTTCCACTTCTCTCCTTTCATCTCTACAGACCATATGCTGCCTTTCTTGCTGCAAGAGAAGAGGAGGTTGGGAAGGGCCTAGGCCTGGCATAGGGCTCCCACTCTGCCGCCTCCTGGCTCTCTCAGTGACCTTGGGAGAGTCTCTTCTCCTTTGAGCCTCTGTGTTCCCATCTGTAGGGTAGTGTTCACAGCAAGCTTCCTGCCCTCGATGGGTATATGCCAAGATGGAACGTTTCAATCTATGAGAACCTATATGAGTGTCCAGTTGCTCAGTTGTGTCCAACTGCTTGTGACCTCATGGACTGTAGCCCACCAGGCTCCTCTGTCCATGGGATTTTCCTGGGAAGAATACCAGAGTTGCTCTTTCCTCCTCCAGGGCATCTTCCTGATCCAGGGATCCAACCCACATCTCCTGCATCAGCAGGCGGATTCTTTACTGCTGAGCCACAGAGGAAGCCCTAATCTATGAGAGGATGCCTTGTAAATTGTGACTCATGGGCCGCGTGTCGGCTGTTACTTGCCCAGCCACTGGGATGGTGCTCTGTGACCGTGGGAACTCGGGACTCATATGAACAATGAGAAGAGGTTCTCTTTTATTCACTGGTCACCATCTGTCAGGCACTGCCCTTGGTGCTTGGATATATGGCGTCTGTGTGCGCCCCATGACTTCCGGCGAGGCAGGCAGCATGTGTGCTTATTTCACTGATGAGGGGATAGAGCACAGGAGGGGAGAGGTGGGTTCCCTGAGGACACACGTGGTCGGTGCAGTGGTGGAGCCCGGCTGCCCAGGGCTGGAATCACATCTGTAGGTAACTATCCCAGAAGTAGATCTTCCTAGGTGCGAGGGGCCCTGCCTGTTTCTGCCTCTTTGCCACCCCCTGTGGGGACTCTGTTTCCCGTATGTTAATCTCAGGGGTAACAGGACATCTGCCCCACATCTGGGCCGTTCTTGGCTTCCCAGAGCTGAGCGCAGGGCGAGGGTCCAGCCCAGGGGAGTGAGGCTGAGTGTGTCTGCAGGACCGAGTTCTCTGACTCCGTCTCCCATGTTGCCTGCTGTGGCCCCAGAGAGGATGACTTGGCAGAGGGAGGGCCTGCAATGAATGTCCAGCTTCTGGGAAGTGTTGGATGGAATGTTGTTCCCCAGAACTTTGGCTTTTTCCTCTCACATTGTGTCAAACTCCCCTGCCACCCCTGCCACCACCATCTTATCTTTCTGCCAAATCAGGCTCTTCCTTCTTAAAAGTTACGGTGCCCAATTTTCCAATCAAGATTTTTACTGACTCACCATCAGGCTTTTTCTGAAGAAATCATCTTTGGAGATCACTGGCCGTGACATCCCTCCGACAAGAGTGGGACAGACGCCAAGTGACATCAGGCTGACGTCATCAGCTGCACTCGGGTTGGCAGCCTTCCTCCTCTGGCCTTTCTGAATGTTTGGGCGTTTTGATTTCCCTGACCCGAGGAGGACTCTTGATTTTGTGATTTTTTTTTTTTTTTAGCTTGTATTACAAATGAAAGATATGCCCAGCAGGTATCACCCAAAAATATGATGGAGAGAGAATTGCCCTTGGCCAGGCACAATGCACCCTTGATTTTTTTGATGATGTTTTCTTGATAAATCTCTCTCTCTCTTTTTTTTTGGTAAGTCTAGAATTTAATCTGAAATGACTTCATTAATTGGCACAATCCATTTGATGTTTTTGGTATTTCAGCTTGTTTCTTAAAGTCCAAACTAAGTGTCTTTCTCCATAGACCTTCCCTTCCCCTTATTTTTGCCTTGTTGGTCATTCACTGACTCATAATCATTCATGATCATTTGTTCATCACAGGCTTAACCAGACTCTGGAGGGAGAGCATGAGCAAAATCAGACGCAGGTCCTGCCCCCCTGCACAGAACAACATGTGTTGCCTGTGTGTGATGATGTTATCCCAGACCGGGGAGCAGAGCTGCAGTGAGGGCTGCTGACATTCCACCCCCCCCACCCCCCCCCCCCGGTCCTCTTCCCCCCCCCCCCCCCCCAGGCATTGCCCCTCCCACAGCTACTGGGGCTTGGCTGTGATGACTCACAGCTGCTCCCTTCTCTGGAGCCTGACCCTTGGAAGGTGACATCTCCCACCCCCAGTAGATCAGTCTGTAGCCAGAGACCAACCAGCTTAGGAAAGGTGGCCCCTTGTCTCATGGTGGGGCCAACACTCTGTGCAGTGTCAGCTCCAGAGCTCCCTGTGGTGTGAGGCTGAGTCAGATTCTCGCTGGGAGCCCAGCCTAGCGTAGCTCCTTCCTCTACCTCATCTTGCTTCCCCCCACATTTTCTCCTTAGGCCCCTCCCTCAGTACATTACATGCACGGAACCCCTGCCTCAGGCTCCGCACAGAAGCAGCTTGACCAGAGACAGGTGCTATCAGAACTTATCAAAGGAGGCAGTGGTTTAGGTGGGCAGTTCAGGAAAGCCATCTCAAGGAGAGCGTGGTTGAGCTGGGATTTGCAAGATCAGAGGAAGTGAAATAGGTGGAGAGTGAATGGAAGGGTGCTGCAGAGGAGAAACAACATATACTGAGTTCTGGTGGACAGAAAATATGATCTGAAGGCTGAAAAGAGGCTGGTGTTTGGAGAGAATTAGGTGGGAGGAGCCCAGCATGGTAGGAAATCTAGCTCCAGGCTCAGAGGCCTGGAGCTCCAGCTCCGTTTTATCCATTTTATCAGTTAAACGTAGTGTTACTCTTGGAGTGCCAGGGAGGGTCAAAAGTATGCCCGCAGGACCTTTTGCAGCCTCAGAAGAGCAGCCACCTGCAGATGTGCCTTGTTTGTTACCGTGTTTATATCCCAGGGCGTTCACCAGAACACACTCCTTTCCTGTAACCACCAGCCTCTCAGAGTTCAAGGTGCCATCACTAGGGTCTGGGGAGGCAGACGGTGGAGATGGTTGCTTTGCAGGAGAAGATGGTTGAGTCTCACCATCCTGGGATGACTCTGACATATGGGGAAGTGAAGTCATCTCTCTTGCTCTCTCTCTCTCTCTCTTTTTTTTTTTTTTTTTAAGGTAAAAATAACAGCAGAAAAGGCATGAGAACCAAGAGCTCTGAGAAGGCTGCCAGTGATGATCAGGGCACCCCCCTGGCCCGTGACGCTGTCCGAGAGGGTGAGTGAGGCACTTGATGTGCCTTCTGCCCCAGCTTAGTCTTCGGCCTTGGGAGGACACAGGCCCGGACACAGTAGCCGAGTTCTGGGGGGGGGGGGGGGGGATGGGCCTGGGGTCTTCTGCCTTTCTGAACCATCTGTGGGTGAGGAATGAAGACATGCACATCCCTTCTCTTCTGCGTGTACAGTAACTACACAGTCATTGAGTAACTCAAACTCAGCTTGACTGAAGCTCCTGGAGCTCCCAGTTGCCTTCCCTGGCCTTCCGTCACCCCCTCCCCCTTGAAGACAACCTCATTTCCTTTCCTGTGGGGCCTCATAGCTGTCCACAGCCTTGTGTGTACATTTCTTATCGCCCAACAAAACCCAGAGCCAGTCTTTGACTCCCAAAGCATGTGATGCTAGGCCTGGTGTTTTACAGTCATGTAAAAATATTAGTCCTTCAATTACTTACCTTAGGATAGTCAAAGCCATTAGTTCTAGACTCACAGACAAGCGCTGGCTAATATTATGATTATTAACTATTACGATGACCATTGTTGTATCTGTTACTCTAAATTGCAGTATTTCAAAGACATTTCTGCTGACATTAGTAATACTGAACATGTATTAAGCACTTACGCTCTCAGTAATTGCTGTGGACTGGGCCTCTTACTCCACATCTCTTGATGGCCCTCTGAGTATTGTGGATAGTCTTATTATTATCGTTATTATTACCATCATCATATTGCAGATGAGGAAAATGAGACTCAGTAATATGGGTCCTTTGCCTACCGTTGTGCGGCCTTCAGTTTGTAAAACAAGGATTTGAACTCCAGATTTTCTGATTCTAGGCGTTCTGCTTAGCAGCACAGCTGCTTGACATATATAGAGCATTTCACAAATTTACATTAATAGAGGCAGGATCTGATTTCAGCTGCCATGTGAGCCCGTAAACCATGTAACAGAGCTGATTGTCACAAAGGGAATTGTATGTTCCCCTAGGCACATTGTGATGATCTGGGGTTGGGTTTCTAACCAAGAATTTGCCATCAAAGAAATCATAGAGAGGACTAACAGCACATCCTGAAATAAAAACAGAAGTTCCGCAGCATTGAACTTCTGCAACCCTTAATATATGGGAATTCTATTCTGCTGTAGAGTGGGTGGGCGAGCCCTGGGCTCATCGCCCTTGGGAGGACCCAGCGTGTCAGGAGGATGAGTGGAGGACTCAGGAGTGCTGGGGCTGTGTTTCTGTGGGTTTGCCCTGAGAGTGGAGTCCTTTGGGGTTTCCACTCAGTGGGTGGTAATGAGACTCCCACGTTGGGTGGGCCTCGGCATGACTTTTTGTCCCTTGGCCCCAACAGGCTGATAAAACACCAGCTGTTTCTCCAGGTTACAAGCCACGGGGCTAGAAGGGCTTCTGGTCTGGCCTTCCCTCTCTAGGTTCTCTTGCTGTCAGATCTGGGACCAGAGAGTTCTTTCTTGCCTTGTTCATTCTTTGATGCTTTCAAAAGTATTTTAAAAAATATTTTTCCAGATTTATTTTTTAGTAGCTTAGCACAAGGGCTGGTTTGAATTTTCTTATTTCTTCATTACCAGAGTTGGAAGTTGTTATAATTTCAAAAGGCATTTTCACAAAGATTTTTCTTTTTCAATTTATTGAACCGCAGTGTAACTGATTTGCTTTGCCGTTTTGGTTTATCATGTACAAAGTGATTTTATACATACATACACATACATATATATTCTTTTTCATATTCTTTTCCATTATGATTTATTACATGATGCTGAACATAGTTCCGTATGCTATACAGTAAGACCATATGTTTAGAAAGATCACTCAGAATTTTTAAAAAATCTTGCTTTGTTGTTTATCACAAAGACTTTTCAAGGCCCATTTCTGTACACAAATACATGTACACATAGGCGCGCACACACACACACACACACACACACACACAGAAGTCTGATCTTGTTCCCTGTTCTGCCACATGACCATTCCCCATCTCCCACTCTGGACCACTGAGGATTGTTCCCCTGACCTTAGCCTCAGAGCCCTGTCTGAACAGTTGGGACACCCGTTCTCAAAGGCAGCCTTTCTGGCTCTGATTCACTGAGTGTCCTAGATGGGATTTTGGCCTGTGGACTTTATTCATAGTGTTCTTCTATTAAAATGAAATTGAGAAATTGAGGAAAACCCTGGAGGGAAGAGAAGCTGCAGGGGCCCTGATGTGCAGATACAGGAGGGAAAAGGCTGGTGATGAGGGGAGGTCGTGTGCAGGAGGCAGGTGGCACAGCCATTGGGGAACATGGGTCTGGACCAGGAGGGGCCACCTCGAGGTGGAGCTGGGAAGAACAGGGCCTCAGATGGGCAGCTGTGCAGGCTCAGGACCCCTCGTCCCCATTCTCAGCATCTCCTCCGGTCGTGCTGAGGCCGACGTGGCAGAATGACGGGGTGGGGAGGATGGTTGTCATCTACCTCATGTCCAAGGTGGCAGGTGGAACAGATGGCATTTGCTTCATTTTCAGGGTGGTGGGCAGAGCAGATATTAAGCACACTGAGCTATGTGAGTGGATGGCATCAAAGGGCTCAGGTCAGATGTGGATTTGAAACCACACAACCCAGATCGGGACTTGAACCCACTGTCTTTCAGGTCCTGTCTCCGGGCTTAATGAAGCTCAGGTTCTTTATGTCTCATCACAGAAAGAATTCAGTGAGAGACAAAGTGATAGATAAAAAGTAGACTTATTTAGAGAGATACACATTTCAGAGACAGAATGTGGTCTCTCTCAAAAAGTGAGAAGGGCTTTGGGAGGAATACCCTGCACAGAGTGTGGGCCATCTGAGTAGGCGAGAAGCCCCCAGATATGGGGTGGTTAGTTTTTATGGCCTGGGTATTTCATAAGCTAATGAGTGGGAGGATTATTCCAACTGTTTTGGAGAAGAGGCGGAGATTTCCAGGAACTGGGCCAGCTCCCAGTTTTTGGAGGCTTATGGTCTGCCTCAGAACTGCCATGGCTCCTGGGGTGTGCCATTTAGCAACTAATATATTACAGGGACAGGCTTTCCTGGTGACTCAGTGGTAAAGAATCTGCCTGCAAATGTTGGAGACGTGGGTTTGAGCCCCTGGTCAGGAAGATCTCCTAGAGGAGGGGAAGGCTACCCACTCCAGTGTTCTTGCCTGGAGAGTTCCATGTACAGAGGAGCCTGGTGGGCTACAGTCCATGGGGTCTCAAAGAGTCAGACACAACTTAGCAACTAAACAACAACAACAGAAAATTACAGGGAGAGTATGATGAGTTTCAAGGTCCTCTGGAAGTTGACTCTTCCGCCATCTTGTACCTAGTTGATTCTAACCAATTTTTGTCAGAGAGTCCCTTCTTCTACAAGGAGGTCATACCAGTCAATCCTAAAGGAAGCCAACCATGAATATTCATTGAAAGAATTGATGCTGAAGCTGAAGCTCCAGTACTTTGGCCACCTGATGGGAAGCACCAACTTATTGCAAAAGACCCTGGTGCTGGGAAAGATTGAAGGCAAAAGGAGAAGAGGGCAGCAGAGGATGAGATGGTTAGGTAGCATCACCAACTCAATGGACATGAATTTGATCAAAATCTGAGGGACAGTGGAGGACAAAGGAGCCTGGTGTGCTGCAGTTCATGGGGTCACAAAGAGGTGGGCATGACTTAGCGACTGAACAACAATGGCTATGTCATTCTTCTAAAGCTTGTGCCCTGCTCCCTTTCCTCCTGTTTCAGACTCACCCTGAGAGAGCCTTAGTTTTAAGGGAGAGATTATGTACATGGCTGTCTCCATGACTAAGGATTAGCGTCATCTGTGGCAAGTCTCCAAAATACATCTTGGATATTGTTCTTTAATAGCATATGCAGTGGTTGAATTACTGGTGTAGTCTTTGCATCTGTATAAATCTACAGCCTTTGCCATATGACTTTTCAATTTCCTTTGTAAAAGTTGAAAGCCCCTTGATTGTGGGCTGTCCATGTTTTTTGTGGAAGCAAATAGAATAAGGTGGACTGAAAAAGTGCCATTCTGGGCTGAGTGCTTAAGAGACTTTGCTCGTTTTCATTTTCTCCTTATGCCCTGCCATCTCCATGAGAAGAATACACTCATCTAACCCACTGGTTCAAGGAGCCTAGGAGATGAGTGAAGCAGAAACAGGCCCAATCTGCGGCCTGGAGCTACCAGCTGAGCCCAGCTTATCTGAAGACAACTAAGAAATAAGTGCTTCCTATGTGCCACTGGGAGTTTGTGGTGGTTTGTTACACAGCAGTAGCTGACAGATACAGTAAAGAAGATCCTCATTTTTTAAAAAGTTGCATCATGTTCTATTGAATGGACATTCCATAATTTATTTGAACTCTAGGTGATGGACATTTAGATTGTTTTCAGTATTTTGCTACTGAATGAGGAGTATTGCAATGAACTTACCATGCATTGGTTGCAGAATAGCTCCTTGGCTGACATTCAGAGCCCACCATGATTTGACCTGTTTCTGGCCTCTGTCTCCTTTTTTCTAGCCAGATAAGAGCTTGTTTCTCAGACATGCCCTGTGCTGAAAGCTTGCTCGTGTGTTTCCTCCAAAGGGAATTGGGCAAGCATCTCAGCTGGTGATGGAGAAGCAGCTTTGGGGTCAGGCTCCACCCTCACTGGCTGTGAGGCTCTGGGCTAGTTACTATCTCTATGACCCAGTTTCCTTCTCTGTAAAGAGGGGATAATATCTCCTTTATGCATTTTTGTGGAGATGAAATAATGTGTGCAGAGTGGAGCATACATAGTAAGCTCTCAGCGAACATTAGCTGTGATTTGTATTTGCTGTCCTGGGATTTTTTTCATGCCTTAGTTATAGGAGTTGGCAGATATTTTTAAAGGATCATAAATATTGCACACTTTATTGGCCAGCAAGCAAAGTCGAGACTATTATGTCGGTATTTAAATAACCATTAAAAAATATAAAAACCATTCTTATCTCGTGGGCCATACAGACACAGATGGTGAACTGAATTTGGCCCTGATGAGGACTGTAGCTTGCTGGATTCTGCCTCAGGACTTGTTGTTGTTCAGTTGTTCAGTTGCATCTCACTCTTTGGGACCCCATGGACTGTAGCACGCCAGGCTCCTCTGTCCTCCACCATCTCCCAGAGTTTGCTCAAACTCATGTCCACCGAGTTGGTGATGCTATCTAACCATCTCTTCCTCTGCTGCCCCCTTCTCCTTTTGCCTTCAATCTTTTCCAGCATCAGAGTCTTTTCCAGTGAGTTGGCTCTTTGCATCAGGTGGCCAAAGTATTGGAACTTCAGCAACACTCCTTCCAGTGAATATTCAGGGCTTATTTCCTTTAAGACTGACTGGTTTGATCTCCTGGCATCCAAGGGACTTCTTAGAACTTGACAGCTGTGCTAATGCTGACTCCAGGAAGCCTGTCCTGATCACCTGTATTTTGCTTTCCTGTATCTCTTCCTCATGGTCCTGGTCCTCTCCTCTCTCACACCACAGTGATTCCTGTGCCTGACTCTTCTGTCCTGGGAGGCTGTGAATGCTTGTGAGCAGGATCTGTGTCTGATTCACCTAAGGCTATGCCCAGTGCTGGAAGAAGCAACTGTTGATCAGAATGCTGTGCTTAGTCACTCAGTCGTGTCTGACTCTTTGCCACTCCATGGACTGTGGCCCACCAGGCTTCTCTGTCCATGGGATTCTCCAGGCAAGAATACTGGAGTGGGTTGCCGTGCCTTCTTCCAGGGGATCTTCCTGACCCAGGAATCGAAGCCAGGTCTCCAGCATTGCAGGCAGATTCTTTACCGTCTGAGCCACCAGGGAAGCCCTTTGATCACGCCTGTTTATCAAGCACTCCGCACTGTGTCGCAGCTAGTGTTCAGGGGTAGAGAACAGGTGTTCCAGGTATGCTGAAGCTGACTGTCCATGGTCCACATCAGCAGGATGGGCTCTGCACAGGAAGTGCTCTTGTTCTGTAGGAAAGAAGCCTCTTTTCCCACCATGATGGAAGTAAGATGGTTTTGCAAAGCAGTACATGTTGTGAATGGAGCACCCTCAGCACTCTGCCTTTGGCCTGGGTTGGATGAGATTTGAGGCCCCTACCAGGTACCACTCTTAGAGATTGTGTGTGTGTGTGAGAAACTTGAGGATTTTCTTTGTATCACAGACTCATTGGAAAAGACCCTGATCCTGGGAAAGATGGAAGGCAAGAGGAGAAGGGGACGACAGAGGATGAGATGGTTGGATGGTATCACCGACTCAATGGACATGAGTTTGAGCAAGCTCCAGGAGATTGTGAAGGACAGGGAAGCTTGGCATTCTGCAGTCCATGGGGTTGCAAAGAGTTGGCCATGACTGAGCGACTGAATAACAAGAACCAGTTTAAAATTGTTTCGTATTCATGGAGTATTGTTTTTTTCTTCTATTGTGTATTGACTTTCTTTAAATGACTACTTTTTGACTTAAAAAATCTATTTTGTGTGACATTAAAGAAACTTTATAGCAATTTAGAAAAATCTGTTTAAACTTGGATTATCGTTTTAAAGACCTGGAACCATGTAGGAACATAGAATGATCTGTTCCTTGAAAGTATGAAAAAACTAGGCTGTAAATTCATCTGAGCTGGACACTTTCCATAGAGGAAATTCTTTGATAATGCTTCATTTTCTTTCATGGTTCTTAATCTATCAGATTTTCTATTCTTTTGAGTTTATACTGAAAGTTTTATTTTTCAAGATAAAATTTAATATATTATATTAATATATATTTTGAAACTTGTTCATTTATTTTAGAGCAGTTTCTTCACACTTAGAGAAAAATGAGAGGAAAGAATTCCCATGTACCTCCCCTCCAGCTCTGGCTTCTGTTATTAGTAACACCTTGCATTCATGTGGTACATTTGTTGCAACTGAGTAGAGTATGGCGCTAGTGGTAAAGAACCTCCCTGCCGGTGCAGGAGACATAAGAGAGGTGGGTTTGATCCCTTTGTCGGGAAGATCCCCTGGAAGAGGGCATGGCAATCCACTCCTGTATTCTTGCCTGGAGAATCCCCATGGACAGAGGAGCCTGGCAGGCCACAGTCCATAGGGTCGCACAGAGTCAGACACGACTGAAGCAACTTAGCACACACCCACCTTCTTATTAGCTGAAATCTGTAGTTTACATCAGTGTTTACTCTTCTTGTTAAACATTCTGTGGGTTTGGACAGAGGCATAAGGGCAAGTAACTGCCACACATAACGGAATAGCTCCACTGCCCTGGAAGCCTCCTGTGTTCATCCTGCTCATCCTTCCTTCCTCCAGACCTCTGGCGACCCGTGTCTTCAGAGATTTGTCTTTTCCAAAATGTCATGTGGTTGGCCTCATACAGTATGTACCCTTTAAAGAGTGGTTTCCTTCATTTAGCAATTTACATTTAAGGTTCGTCCATGTCTTTTCATGGCTTGCTTGAGAGCTTATTCCTTTTGATCATGAAATAATATTCCACTATATGGCTGTACCACATACATTTGTTTTTTCATCTGTTGAAGGACATCTCCGTTGCTTCCAAATTTTGGCAATTAAGAATAAAACTGCTATGAATATTCATGGGCAGGTTTTCGCGTGAGCATAAATTTTCAGCTCATTTGAGTAAATACCAGGGATAGTGACTGCTGGATCACATGATAAGAGTATGTTTAGTCTTATAATGAGTTTTGTCCCTTCTATAGTACCCTGGTTTACCAAAAATAATCAGTGTTACCTCCCTCCCTTTTTTTGTGTGTTTTCAGGGTTTTTTTTTTTTTTGTCCATTCAGTATGCACTTTACACATTTGTTACCACATCACTATCCCTGGTATAATTTTCTGCAGTGGTATTTCTGCTTTGTGTAGAATATTTCCTACTTTTATTGTGAAATAATACATACTTATGGAAAAAGTCCACTAAATATATGTTCCATTAACAAATATTTATAAAACCAATTCCTATGTAACCATCACCTGGCTCCCGAAGTCAAACCATTGCTAATCTCCCTATCCAGCATTTAACCCTTCAACTTTGGAGGTTACCTCCATCCCAACTTTGCTAACACTTCCTCAGCTTTCTTTATAGTTTTACCACTTACATTTGTATTTCTAAATTCGTGTGTTTGACCTGTTTTTGGAATTTATTTCAGTGCAGTCGTACTGTGTGCATTTCTATCACTGCTCTGCTTTCCTGGCTCATTCCATCATAGAAATACTCGGCAATTTCTTTATCTATTTTAATGTGAAGGACATCTGGCATGTTTTCAGTTTCTCTCTTTTATGAAAAGGGTTGCCAGTGAAAACTCTTACACACACATCCCGGTGCCCGTGGGCTTGAGATTCTCCCAGTGTGTGTGAAGTTAGCTGTGGAAAGGCTGGGTTCACTTGGCTGTCGAACAGATGCTCGGTTGATTTCCTCACCGATCATTTCATCCTCATTTTCCATCGGCATGGTGTGGGGCCGCCATGGTTCCACATCCCCAACAGCTATTGTGTGATCATACTTTTCTATTTTGCCAATCTGTTGCTGTTGTTTAGTCACTAAGGTGTGTCCGACTCTTCTTTGACCCCAAGGAACATAGCTTGCCAGGCTCCTCTGTTTCTGGAATTCTCCAGGCAAGAATACTGGAGTGGGTTGCTATTTCCTTCTCCAGGGGGTCTTCCCAACCCAGGGATCGAACTCATATCTCCTATGTTGCAGGCAAATTCTTTACCACTGAGCCAGCAGTGAAGCCCAGTCTACTGGGTGTATAATGGTAATTCATTGTGATTTCATTCCATTTCCCAAGTACTAATGAGTTTGAGCATCTTTTCACATATTTATTTATCATTTAAATATCTTTTTGGATGAAGTTCCTACTGAATTTTTTTCTTATAAATTTATCCATTCAAGTATGAATTTTGACTTTATATTGTTTGTCCCAAATATATTCTTTCTTTTGTAGCTTAATTTTTGTTCCTATGGACTCTTTTAATAAATGGAAATTCTTAACTATGATGTAGTCAAATACATCAATCTTCTTTATGGTTGCTACTCTTTATATTGCTTTCTAATGCCTTAGTATACCTTTGTTCTCTTTCTCATTTAGGTCTTTATATACTGGGAGTGGATTTTGTTTGTTTGTGATATGAGACTGAAGTTCAGTTTAATTTTTTTCTTGTAAGTACCTAAAGGGAACAGTCATTCTTTGCCCACTGTTTTGCAGTGCTACCCTATGTGCTGGATATCAAGAGTCTATATATGCTTGGCTTTGTTTTGGGGCTCAGTTCTGTTTTTTATCATTAATTCATTTTTATACTCATCCATAAAATACCTCATTATTATAGCTTCATAGTGAATCTTGATAACTGATAGAGCAGAACTTTGTTATTATTCAGTAGTTCTGGTTACTCTTGATTCACTGAGTGTGTGTCTGTACACAGATATTTCCACCATCTAGTCAAGTTCTTTGGACTTCCCTGGTGGCTCAGACAGGGAAGAATCTGCCTGCAACGTGGGTTACTCAGGTTCGATCCCTGGGTCAGGAAGATCCCCTGGAGAAGGGAATGGCTACCCACTCCAGTATTCTTGCCTGGAAAATCCCATGGACAGAGGGGCCTGGCAGGCTATAATCCATGGGATGGCAAAGAGTTGGACATGACTGAACAACTAACACTTTCACTTTCACTTTTTCAGTCAAGCTCTTTACAACCTTCCCTGGAATTTAGACTCAAGTTGCATTAATTCCAGAAAATCAGTTTGGAGAGGATTTACATATTTACATTGAGTTTTCTAATCCATGAATGTGATATATCTCTTTAGTTCTTAGATCTTTTAAAATATCTCTCAATATATGGGTCTTCTATATTTTTAATAGATGTATTCTTAGATGCTCTTCTGTGATTCTTTTAATTTCAGTTTTCTGATGCTTTATTGATAGTGTTACAGGAGTACAATTGATCTTTGAATGTTGATTTCATACTTGATAACCTTGCTAAAGTCTTATTAACTATAAATTTATTTGCATATTAACTTAGATTTGGGTACAAAAATCAGTATATACTAAATAATGACAATTTTCTTATTCTTTTCCATTTTTTGAGGTTTTTATTTATTTTCCCCCTACTGCATTGGCAAAGACCACAGTTCAAAAATAGTAGATCTTTGTATGTTTTAATTATGTCTTTGGATTTTTAGTTTTCTTTGTTTTTTCCCCCAGCATGTCTTTTTTTTTTTTTTTCTGGCAAATGCAGACCTTGTCTCTTGCACAGCCTTTTCGCTTTCACATAGTCTGGACTTCTGTGGTGCCAGCTTCTCCCCTGGCTGCTGGCTCCTAGACAGTCCGACCCAACGGAACTCACGGGGAATTCTAGTCACCTCCATATGCTGTTGGCAGTGTTGTTCTTGTCCCCACACTCAGACAATCACACCTGCCCCTGCATCCTGTCCAGTTGTGTTTTAAGGATTTCTGATCCAAACAGTTGTGAAAACGTGGCTAGGGGGCGAGGTGAGCACTTGGCCACCTCAGAAAGCCACGTCTGGGCTTTAGAGATAGGTGTCCGATTTTCTAGTTACTGCAGACCCGGGCTTTCACGAATAGAGGCATGCAAGAGGGCTGAAGGGTTTTCTGCCCTTCCTGTGGTCATCTGCGTTTTTTCCTCACTTGTCTCCACTGCAGTCACATATGGTGAGTGCCCTTCCACCTCTGGCATTAGGTTGAAGCATTGTTGGGGGTCTTTCCTTATCTGCATCTTTATAGGTTTTTAGGATGGGTTTGGGAGAGGTTGCAAAATTTTAAGCTGGAGTTCCCCAAAGTCTGTGATGCCTGTACAGCTGGTGGCTTTATCAGTAAATAACCCTGAACACATTATGAGAAGGTTCTTCCTTTTGATATCCCTTAAAAAACTTTTAATTTGAAATAGTTATAAACCCACAGGAAGCTGCAAACAAATGGGCCTTATGCAACCTTCAGTGCTGACGTTTTGTGTAACTGGAACAGTAACAAAATCTGGCCATTGGTATTGCTGCAATCCCCAGAGCATGTTCAGACTCTGCTAGTTATACATGTACACACACACGTGTGTGTGTGCGTGTGGTCTGGTGCAGTTGTGCCCTGTGTACTTTCATTGAAGTGAATGCCGCAGATCCAGACAGTTCTGTCACCTTAGTGCTTGCTGGTGCCGCCCCTTTGTACTCACACCCTTCCTCCCTGAGTCCCTAACTCCTCAACCACTGATCTGTGCCCCATTTCTGTAAGTTTTTTTTTTTTTAAAATAACGTTAGATACATGGAATCATACAGTATACAGCTTTCTTTTGGGGGGAGGGGTTTATCCTTTCCGCATAATTCTGAACTGGATACATAGACTTACTTTTGTATTAATACGTTGTAATGAACTTTCCAGGTGGCATTAGTGGTAAAGAATCTGCCTGCCAATGCAGGAGATGTAAGAGACGTGAGTTTGATCCCTGGGTCAGGAAGATCCCCTGGAGGAAGGCATGGCAACCCATTCCAGGATTCTTGCCTGGAGAATCCCTATGGACAAAGGAGCCTGGCAGGCTACAGTCCATAGGGTTGCAAAGAGTCGGACATGACTGAAGCAACTTGGCAAGCACTCAGTATTTTGTAATAGACAAAAAAAGCTAAGCTTGTTAAAAAAAAATTATTGATGTGTACCATGCATGCAGAAAAGTCTAGGAATCATAAGGGCCTAACTCACTGGTTGTCACCTACACCACTCTGATATAATGAGAATGCACCATTGTAACTGTCATTTAGATCAGAAATAGAATGTGATCAGAATCTCTGAGACTCCTTCTCAAAGATAACCACTGTCAGAGATGATTTTTACCTGTTTTGAACTTAAATGCATGCATTGTATGACTCATACGTTATATTCTCTTTGTGGCTAATTTCTTTCAGTCAGTATTTTGTTGATGAGATTCATCCATATTATGCAGAGCTATGGCTCATTTGTTTTCATTATAGTTTTCTATTGCATGACTGTGCTACGCTGTGCTTAGTCACTGACTATCCCATGATTTATTCATTCTCATATTAGCGGACATTTGACTTGTTTTCAGTTTTTAGCTATTACATATAGTTCTGCTGGGATCATTCTTGCATGAGTCTTGGCATATGCAAGAACATGTTTTCTGTTGGGTATATACCTAGAATTGCTTCCCTGGTGGCGCTAGTGGTAAAGAACCCACCTGCAGTGCAAGAGACATAAGAGGTGAGGGTTTGATCCCCTGGTTGGGAAGATCCCCTGGTGCAGGACACAGAAATCCGCTTCAGTATTCTTTCCTGGAGAATCCCCATGGACAGAGGAGCCTGGCAGGCTATAGTCCATAGGGTCACCATGAGTTAGACACAACTACGTATCTGGATACAGCACAGGGCATGAGTACCTGGAGCAAGTAGTCCCAGAGAGTTTTCCAAATTGGTTGTACTGGTTAACACTTGTGCCAGCAGTCTTGCTTCATTTCTGCACCAACATCTGATAGTACATCTTCCTTGTTGTTCAGTCCCAGTCGAGTCCAGCTCTTTGTGACCCCATGGACTGTAGCCTGCCAGGCTTCCCTGTCCTTCACCATCTCCAGGAGCTTGCTCAAACTCATGTCCATTGAGTCAGTGATGCCGTCCAACCATCTCATCCTCTGTCGTCCCCTTCTTCTACCTTCAATCTTTCCCAGCATCAGGGTCTTTTCTAATGAGTCAGCTCTTCTCATCAAGTGGCTAAAGTACTGAAGCTTCAGCTTCAGTATCAGTCCTTCCAATGAATATTCAGGACTGATTTCTTTTAGGATGGACTGGTTTGATTTCCTTGAGGTCCAAGGGACTCTCAAGAGTCTTCTCCAACACCACAGTTCGAAAGCATCAATTCTTCAGCGCTCAGCCTTCTTTATGGTTCAACTCTCACATGTATACAAGACTACTGGAAAAACCATAGCTTTGACTATACAAATCTTTGTTGGCAAAGTAATATCTTTGCTTTTTAATATGCTGTTTAGATTTCTCATGTCTTTGCTGGGAGTGTACTGGTATCTCATTGTCATCTTAATCTTCAGCATTCTCCTGAAGGCTAATGACTCCTGTTTACTCACCTTTAAGACATCTTCTTTCGTGAATGCCTCTTCAGCTCTTTTGCTCATTGTTCTTATCAATAATAGAGGGTGTTTTTTTGGTCTGTTTGCTTTTCTTAAAAATATTGTGGATGTGAGTCTTTCATTATACATTTGCATTGTTGTCGTCGTTCAGCCACTAAGTCCTGTCTCTTTGTGACCCCATGGACTACCGCACACCAGGCCT
Organism: Ovis canadensis; assembly: GCF_042477335.2. Classification (NCBI taxonomy): domain Eukaryota; kingdom Metazoa; phylum Chordata; class Mammalia; order Artiodactyla; family Bovidae; genus Ovis; species Ovis canadensis. The sequence goes on along the minus strand of NC_091266.1, from coordinate 58,801,936 downwards.
CCCTGTCCCTGACTGTCTCCCAGCGTTTGCCCAAGTTCATGTCCATTGAATCGGTGATGCTGTCCAACCATCTCATCCTCTGCTGTCCTAGTCTCCTTTTGCCTTCAGTCTTTCCCAGCATCAGGGTCTGGGCACCGCATGGCTCATAGCTTTGTTGAGTTATGCAAGCCCCTTTGCCAAGACAAGGCAGTGATCCAGGAAGGGCACACATTTACATAGTAAATACCTTTTTGCACTCTTTGGCTTTCTTTTTCATTCGGTACTCGTGTCTCTCTTAAATCTGATGTAGAACAATCGTCACTATTTCCTTTCTTACTTTTGTTTATGTTTAAACCACTTTTAAATGTATACAAAGATTATGAATTTATTTTTTTGTGTTATTTTGTAGCAATGAAATTTCTTTTGACATTACATATTTCCATTAAAATTACTTGACATAAACAGAAATTAAGTAATAGTAATTAATTAATAATGCATAGAAGGATTCATGAAGATGATACACAAGGGACTGAGGTTTGAGAAAAGCTTTTTCAAACCAGTAATTTCTTTTTTGGCTTTATAAGTGATATGTAAAAAGTAGACTATTAATTTTCCATAACAGTGCAGACACAGTGATTGTTAGTTCTGCTGGACTGTAATACACATTCATTCATTTACACAGGAAACATCTATTGGGCTTTGGGATTCAGTGATGAGAACTCACAGTTTCTGCCCTGTGATATTCAGTGTGGTTTGTATCTTTTTTAGCATGAGAGGGGTAGGTGTTGAGAGAGGAAGTGTCTGGAGGCTTTGCAAGTGGGACCACCACTGATCTGAGGTGGGAGCCTCTAGACCGCTGTGGCTCTGGGCAGGCTCCAGGTGTGAGAGGCTTCCACCCGCGTGAGCTGATACCCTTTCCCTGAGAGTTTCCTCTGCTTCTCCCCTGGGGCCTGGGAAATAGAATCCTGGGGACTGAGTGACTTGACTTTCACTTTTCACTTTCATGCATTGGAGTGTTCTTGCCACTCCAGTGTTCTTGCCTGGAGAATCCCAGGGATGGGGGAGCCTGGTGGGCTGCCGTCTCTGGGGTCGCACAGAGTCGGACATGACTGAAGTGACTTAGCAGCAGCAGCATAGGAAAACCAACTCACTGGAAAGACCTTGATGCTGGGAAAGATTGAAGGCAAAAGGAAAAGGGAGCGGCAGGGGATGAGATGGTTAGATAGCATCACTGACTCAACGGACATGAGTTTGAGCAAATTCCGGGAGATAGTGAAGAACAGGACAGCCTGGTATACTGCAGTCCATGGGGTTGCCAAGAGTCAGACACGACTTAGCGACTGAACGACAGGAAAGAAACACCAGCCAACCAGGTTCTGAGGGTATCAGAAGATTCACTTGGGAACTTTAAATTAGGGCCTGGGCCCTTCTGTAGTCCCATGGATCATGGTCTCTGGGGAGCGGTCTGGGCGTCTTTTCCCCCTCCAGAAGATTTTTCTTTCATGATCATAGGATTTTGTTTTAACTGGAGGATAATTGCTTTACAGTGTTGTGTTAGTTTCTGCCGTGCAGCAGCGTGACTCAGCTGTGACGTTGCTTGCTGTTCTTTAGTCACTCAGTCGTGTCTGACTCTTTTGTGACCCCATGGACTGTAACCCACTAGGTTCTTCTGTCCATGGGATTTGCCAGGCAAGAATACTGGAGTGGGCTGCCATCCCCTTCTCTAGGGGGTCTTCCCAACCCAGGGGTTGAACTCGAGTCTCCTGTACTGCAGGCAAATTCTTTATCATTGAACCACTGCTGCTGCTGCTAAGTCGCTTCAGTCGTGTCCGACTCTGTGCGACCCCATAGACGGCAGCCCACCAGGCTCCCCCGTCCCTGGGATTCTCCAGGCAAGAACACTGGAGTGGGGTGCCATTTCCTTCTCCAATGCATCAAAGTGAAAAGTGAACCACTGGGAAGCCCAAATCAGCTATGAGGATCCATATATCCCCTCCGTATTGAGCCTGCCTCCCACTCCACCGTCCATCCCGCCCCTCTAGGAAGAGCACTGGGCTGACCTCCCCGTGCTGCACAGCAGCTGCCCACTAGCTAGCTGTTTTACATACACTACTGTGTTTATCAGTGCGACTCTCTCAATTCTTCCCATCTTCTCTTGCCCCCACTGTGTCCAGTGTCTCTCTTCCTGCCCTGCAAATAGGTCTGTCTTACAGAGTGAAGTAACCCAGAAGATTCTGGTGTTGGCTCAGGGTGAGAACTGCAGTCTTGAAGAGTCCAGAAGTCAAGGAGGAGCTTTCCAAGGGTGATTAGATAAGGCTGGGATTAGCTCCTTTGAAAGGCTCTGAAGGAAGCATCCCCCTTGGGAAGTCAGCGGCTTCTGAAACAGGCAAAGAGCCACTGCAAACACTTTTTCTCCAGTGCACCAAGCTGGGCCTCCGAACTCTCACTGATCAAAGAGAATGTTAGGCTCAGAAAGGCGAAGAAAGGAATGTCCTAAGTCAGAGCTATTAGGTTTATAGGCGACCACGAAAGCAAAGTTCAGGATGGCTGTGAGCTGGCCCCTGGCAGTGCCCTCGAGGTCTTGGAGAACTCTTTGCTCTGTTTCCAGCAGACACCACTGCAGGCCAGAAAGCCTCGGACTCAGCTCCCCTCTGCCAACTGGTGAAGCCTGTTTCAGCGCTACTTCCTGTCTTGCATGTGACCCTAAATGCCTTCACAAAACTTGCATTTGTATCACATTCTTGAGTTTCCAAGTCAAAGAGAGTTTCCACAGTCAAAGACTGTGCCTGGCATTTTAGGTCACACTTGACTTTCAAATTCTAGCTCAGGCACTTGTGTGCTCACTTAGTCCTGTCTGGCTCTTGGTGACCCCCTGGACTGTAGCCTGCCAGGCTCCTCTGTGCATGGAATTTTCTAGGCAAGAACACTGGAGTGGGTTGCCATTCCATCCTCGAGGGGATTCTCTCAATCCGGGGATCGAACTGGTGTCTCCTGCATCTCCTGCATGGGTAAGTAGATTCTTTACCACTGAGCCACCTGGGAAGTCCAGCCGCTTAGGAGCTGCTTAACTCTGTAAGCTTCTTTGAGTCTTTGTTTGTGTGTAGAACGGGGATGGTATTGGTCATCTCTCATGGTCCTTGTGAAGGTTAAATGGCAAAGAGTCTGCAGAGGCTCTGGCTCACGGTGGTTGCTTGCATTGCTCCCAAAGTCACTATCCTTTTAAAATAATTTTTCTGACTTGACTTTCATAACGGCCTTCCCTCCAGACAGATTGAAGGCTTGGGAAGGGGATGTTGGAATTGATGTCCCCGACTCCGAATTCCAGCTTCTACACTCTGTTCTGACTGTGCCCTGTAACTTCTAGGTCACAGATTAAATGCCACGAGCACTTCTGATTTGTTAGAGAGCTGGTGTATGCATGTGGTAATCGTCAGGGTGATAATAATGAATCTTTGCCATACCGCATGTGCTAAGTCACTTCAGTCGTGACTCTTTGAGACCCTATGGACGGTGGCCCACCTGCAGGGCTCCTCTGTCTATGGGGTTCTCCAGGCAAGAACACTGGAGTTGGTTGCCAGGCCCTGCCAGGGGGTCTTCCTGACCCAGGGATCGAACCCGCATCTCTTATGTCGCCTCCATTGGCAGGCAGGTTCTTTACCACTAGCGCCACCTGGGAAGCATGCCCTAGTGGTGATGTCCATTTTGTAGAGTGGCTGCAATGCAGAGAATTTTAGTTAGGGACAGATTTGATTGAACGCATGTGAGCTAGTTGGAGGGGAGGTGTAGAATGAGGCAGAGGGTCCCCGCTTTGCCCACCTCCTGGGCATGGAGCGCAGGCCTGGGAGGCAGGGCCCCCCATTGGGCACAGGGTGTTCTCAGAGAGTGGCATTGCCTGGAAGAGAGAAGTCGAGTCATCTCTGATGACTGTCACTCTTCCCTCCAGATTCTGACACATCTCCTGTCTCTAATTAATATTTTCCTAAAGTGTTCTTTTCACACTTTTTAATTTTTTTTATGTTCTCCTCACCCACATGCTTCTCAGGATAAGAGTCTTTTTCCTCTTAGAAATAACACAAATGTGATTTGATGACAAAGGGTGTTGTTTGTTTTTGGAGGAGGAGCAGGGAGCTTTCTGGAGGGCTCTTCAGGGGCTGCTGCTGGAGCGAACTGGCCCAGGAGTCCTGGCTGAGTTACAGTCAGAGCTGCTTCAGTGCAGCCTCGCTGGGGCCTTAGATCCACAGGGGCAGGGTGAGGAACTGGGAGTGCACTTCCCATTGATTTCAAGCACTCTTTAAACCTGGTAATTACCTCCTCCATCGATATTATAATCTTGATGATAATACCAACATGTTGCACTCCAGCCAGGATGCCAGCGCTCTGCCTGGCCTTGGTTCTGATGGTGGAGATTTAAATTAGGCTTGGAAACACGAGCATTTCCTCCATTTATTCGATCCTCAAGGCGGCACTCCTGGCTTTCTCAGAAATATTTTCTAAAGATAGAGGAAAGTCCTGCTTGTCTTGTGGTGATATCACAATTGACAGCTCTTTGGATGGAGCCGAATGTATCTTTGAGAATTTAGAGCCAAAGGAATTCTTGCCTCTTGCTCCAACTTTGCATTGCTTATGGAGTTCGTGGTGGGTCGAGTCGACTGGGCTCTTTTGTGGAGAGTCCTTGCACAGGGGGCACCCGGCTCTTATTGTGCTGCTTGGTGTCTGCGTGTCTGTGTGTGTTTGTGTGTCTGTCACTTTATTCCAACAGTGTGTTTTTCAAGAATCTGAGGTTATGATGGGAGGTGGGTAAATTTTCTAAGCACTTGTCTGAAGATGCCCTTTCTTTTGGTGGCGGGTGGGGGGCAGGACAATATTTGGAAAAATTTTTTCAACTTTTTATTTTATATTGGAATATAGCCAATTAGCAATGTTGGGATAATTTCAGGTGCACAGCGGAGTGACTCAGCCATACATAAACCTTTGTCCATTCTCCCACAAACTCCTCTCCCATCCAGGCTGCCACATAGCATTGACCAGAATTCCCTGTGCTGTACAGGAGGTCCTTGTTGGTTATCCATTTAAAATATAGCGGTGTGTACATATCTGTCTCAAACTCCCTATCTATCCCTTCCCCCCATCCTTCCCCTCTGGTAAACATAAGTTCATTGTCTAAGTCTGTGAGCTTCTGTTTTGTAAATGAGTTCTTTTGTATCATTTCTTGTTAGATACCACATATAAGGGATGTTATACAATATTTATCTTTCTCTGTCTGGTTTATGAAAATGTCCTTTTGATTGTTGACAGATAGTGGGTTTCCCGAGGCCTTTGTCCCAGCAGTCACCAGTGAGAAGCCCCGTGTTAGGATGATTGTCACTCTCTAATCTCTGGGGAGTCATGGATAAGACAGGAATTGTGGCTGGGATGGGGCCTCTCAGTTCCTTTCTGTCCCTTCTGCCCTTCTGGAGTCCCCTTTGAAGATGGCTGATTCATCCTGTGGGTTTTCTTTGGCTGCTCACTTACTGCCTTTGGGGATGTGTTAGCAGCAATCTCTTACTGTGTCCAGGTCCAGGCAGCAACTGAGCGGCTGAAGTCCCATAGATATCCCATCAAGGACCAAGAGGTGGCCTTTGCTGGTGGCTGGGTTTCTTAATCATCTGCATTGCTTTCTTTCCCCTTATTGTTCCATGTTTTGAGTGAGTTCAAGGGGGAAGGACAGCTTATTTTTGCTTCTGTTGGATGTTACATGGACCTGCCAAAAATCTTGAGAATCACCACAGGGCTACCTGAAGCCTTCCAAGTCTTCAGGCAGCATGGAGCAGGTGACGAAATGTCACCTCCCTCGTGCTCTTTACCTTGCTGGTCATTAGTACGCTGCCTCTTTGTGCCAAGCCTCTCTACCAAGCCTCCTGGTAGATACGGGCAGAGGAGCAGAGTGGCATCACTTCAGAGCCTGCAGCTGAGACCCTAGAGACTAGGATGTGAAGTGCACTCTGTTGCTGGCAAGGATGCCATGGATGGTTCAGCTCAAGTCTTGGGGCCTCAGTTTCCTCTGCTGAAAACTCAAGGGGAGGACTTGAAGGGATCTCAGGTCCTGGCAGGTCTAAATTCCTCTGACTGCAGTACATGGGCCAACTTCCTTACCTGGCGCCTTCAGAGCATCTCTGCGGTCAGTGCGTTGCCAGCCTCCTTCAGCATCCCAAGACCAGAAGGGCCTTGCCCTGCAGGGGTCTGTCATGGATGGACAAACACCTCCGCGTCCCCAGGTGTTGCCGGGATCCCCAGGAGGCACTCCCATCTCAGGAGTGACCCACGGGGCTTTTCAAAGTTGTTATGTTACATCAGGGATTTCTGATACTTCTTATGGAAGTAGATTTGTTCATTTCTACTTCCAACTGTTTCTTTCCTTTCCCCAGAGTCAGGTGTGAAGGGGAGAGCATCACTTGGTCATTTCCAGCCCCGTGGCAGGGTGGGTGGTGAGACCAGCAACCCAGGAGTCAGGAGGCCCCAGAGCTGCTGTTAAAGCTCATATCCGCAGGGACAATGGGCTGGACTGGGACGATGGCCAAGGAGCTGCCCACGTGCCAGCGTCGTATTCTAGGAGCAGCTTGGACTAAACTGTGTTGAGTAGCCATTCTCGGAATTACCAGTTTTGCTAGGAATGGAAGGCAATAGGGTTGGTTTTTTTTTCCCCTCTTTCTGTTGCTGTGTTCATTAGTATGCACGATACAAAGGCCAGAGTTGCTGAAGCAAAACCATCAAGTTCTGATTAATTTGCAGAACTCAGCTACGGAATCGCTCTGATATTTCTAACCAATAATGCTCCCTGGCTGAGTCACTCAGCGGAAGGATCCTTAATTGGAAACAGCCTCAGACAGTAGCAAGGAGAGCATCAGACAGAGGAATATTAGGGCAGAAACATCCAGAGAGGAAATGCCGACCAGAAAGAAAACTGGCATAACGTGGACGGCTGAATCGACAGTGTTTGTCCGGAAACACCAGGCGTCCCAGGGAGTGGGGCTGACACAGAGCTGGAGTTTAGGGGAAAGACAGAGAAGCGGGTGGCCAGATTTTTCAAAATCAGAAAGTTCGTTTCTGTCCATATCTGTCCTTGTTTTTAATGAGCCTTGTCCTTTCCAGGTTGCCCACCTCTTGGTCTGGAAACCTTAAAAATCACAGACTTCCAGCTCCATGCATCCACTTCCAAGCGCTACGGCCTGGGGGCCCATCGGGGGAGACTCAACATCCAGGTACCCACACGGAGGGGAGGATTCAGGCTGCACCGCTAGTGGCTCTGGCCACCGACATGGCGAGGGTTCATTGAGCTTGGGGCAGGCTCCGTGCCTGGCATTTAACACGAATCAGCTCTAGTTCTCACGCCAGGGAGGAGCTTGCTGCTTAATCCACATTTTACAGAGAAAGAGTCCTGAGACTCAGGACACGTGTCTTCTCCAGAGACTGGTTGGTGAAACGGATGCTGCTGGTTCCTGGGCCCAGCCTGGACTGACTCCATGTGATCTGTGTGGAAAGGACACGTGGGGACACTGGCCACCTGTGACCGTGGGCAGGCAGTGACCTTGGTCCTCTCTCGCCTCCCGGCCCGTGTTTTTCCGCCACTCACGCCTCTTCCAGGCTCTTCTGTGGCTCCTTCTGCTGTGTTCTGCCAGCTCAGGCCCTTAGTGGCGCTCATCATTTCTGGCCTCACACCCTGAGGCTCAAAGGCCTCTGTAACTTTGGCCCTTGGTGCTGTCCCAGTCCTACTCCTAGAAGGTGGGGTCGTCCTGCCTCCCTTTCTGCACCGTGCGCTTCTGGGCTGCAGGCCTTTTCCCAAGCGGGGCCCCTGCCTGCAGCTCCCTGCCCGCCGCTTTGTCCAAGCAGTGTAAACCCTGGTTCATCCATGGCTTCACATGCTCGCGCTTTTCTAACGTCATACGTGTAGCCGTTAAGCATCGCAGATTTATTCTCCTTGAGTCCTGGAGGATAGACATCTTACTGGGCTCAAATCAAGGTACGGGCAGGACTGTGTTCCTCCTGGAGGCTCTTGGGGAGAATCATTTCTTTTCCTGGTCCCGCTTCTCTAGGCATGTGCATCCCTTGCTCGTGGCCCCTTCCTTCCTCTAAGCCAGCGATGGCAGGTCGAGTCCCTCTCAGGCTGCCATCTCTCTGGTTCTCCCTTCTGTCTCCCCCTTCCACTTTTCAGTTCAGTTTAGTTGCTCAGTCGTGTCCGACTCTTTGTGACCCCATGAACTGCAGCACGCCAGGCCTCCCTGTCTGTCACCAGCTTCTGGAGTTTACTCAAACTCATGTCCATCCAGTCAGTGATGCCATCCAACCATCTCATCCTCTGGCATCACCTTCTCCTTCCGCCTTCAATCTTTCCCAGCATCAGGGTCTTTTCAACTTTTAAGGACCCTTATAAGTACATTGAGTGCCTCTGGATGAGCCAGGACCATCTCCCAACCCCAAGCAGCCTTGGCTGCCTCTGCAGCCTTCGTTTCCCTTTGTCACAGAACCTTGAGGATTCACAGATTCCAGGACGAGCATGTGGATATCTTTGTGGGGCAGGGGCATCACTCTGCCAACCCGTCTCAGATGCCTTTTCCCTCCTCCTCCAACTCCAGCCGATCCACCCCTTCTCAGCTTGGCGTTTGATCCGTGCCATTCTGTGCGTTTCTCCAGGAACATAGTTCCCTAATATTTTTGCAGTCTTTCCCCAACTGATGTGTAACTGTGGGTGGTTTGCAAACCCTTTGGTAGATGTACTATCTTAGCCAGCCTCCTGGGAGGGAGGTGTTCCTTTCACACCCACAGTGGGAGACCATCAAGGTTGCACTCAAAGCTTCCAGGTGGCGGAGCTGACCTCTTATTTCCCCAGTGGTCACTGTAAGCATGCCGCAGGTGGCTGCCATGCAAGAGTGGACGAGCCCCCTTCCCAGGGAGCCCCTGGGCTTGATGGGGGGACATCTGAGTGGAGCTCTGACTCCAAGCTCTCTTCCTTCCCCTTAACCACATCAGGCCTCATCACTGCTTCTTTAGTTCAGACAGATTCGGTAATATGAACTTTCATGAAATCTAAAGTTGTTTTAAAAATATCCATTAAAAAAAAAAAAACCCCAAACAGCTGTTAAAATATTTGGGTGTGTATTGCTAAACACTGTTTTACCAGTGGGTGAACTTTCAAAGTTTAAGTAGGAGTAACTGTTAATAATTCGAGGGCCCCCAACACCTTGCATGGGCCGAAGCCCTCCAAGTAAATAAAGTCAGACCCGAGCAGGGCTATATCCAGATGGGAGTGGGGCTGCCTCCTGCATCACTCAGAGGAGCTGTCATGTGGTGTCTCTGATTCCCTCTCTAGAAATGAAGTCATCCTTCATTAAAGAAGAAGCATTCACATTGATAGCCCAGCTGGTCAAGAATCTGCCTGCAATGCAGGAGACCTGGGTTTGATGCCTGGGTTGGGAAGATCCCCTGGAGGAGGGAACGGCTACCTACTCTACTATTCTGCCATGGAGAACTCCAGGGACAGAGGAGCCTGGCAGGCTATAGTCCATGGGGTCACAAAGAGTTGGACATGACTGTGTGACCTTGATGTTCACATTGATCTACACTTTCGATCAGAAGTGGAGAGGCCCAGCTAGTCCTATATTTGTGGGGTGAGGGTGGAGGATGGAAGCTGTGTGCTTCCCAGTGAGCTGAGTGGACAGGTTGAGTGTATCCCAGTCAGGAAGGCTGAGTTCAGACTTGGCCTCGACACTTAGAGATTCTGGGACCTTGGAAATAATTACCTCCCGTCTCTTGAGCCTCAGTTGTCTCATCAGAAACGTGGGAGTCTATAGCACTCAGTGGATTCCTTGAACAGTGAAACTGGGTGATTTATAGTCAGTGAAGTCAAGTGTGATTTATCCCTGGTGGCTGAGTGGCAAAGAATCTGCCTGCTAATGCAGGAGACACAGGTTTGATCCCTGGGTCAGGAAGATTCCCTGGAGAAGGAAATGGCAACCCACTCCAATGTTCTTGCCTGGAGAATCCCACGCACAGAGAAACCTGGTGGGCTCAATGGTGTCTCGAAGAGTCAGACACGACTTAGTGACTCAACAACAGCAACAATTTTAAAGCATTTACTGGATTATCTCACTCCTCTGCTGAAGCTGTGAGGACCCCTTTGGTGGGTTCCACCTTCCAGAATCAGTGCCACATGAAGCCTGATTGCGTCCTGACAGGTGCCCCGGAATGCATCTTCCCACACATGGAGGTTGAATGCAGTTTAAAAATAACTACATCTGGTCTCACATCTGAGTATTTGGTAGGCGTGTCAAGCTAATGGGATTTTATGTGTGAGAAACAGCAAGGTTTTGGCATTAGAAACTATATTTAAATGCATTTAGCACAGGAGGTGAGCGAGGGCAGTCCAGCCCTTCGCTGCTCTGGCTCCGTGGGCGTGAATGTGGTCCACTCAGAACGCAGGCTCGGCGTGCACCCTGGTCCTCCTGCTAACGAGCTGAGGGGCTTTAGGCAAGATGCTCACCTTTGCTAACTTCTCAGAACATGAAGATTAAAAGGAGGAAGAAAGAGAATTGTCCTCCTTGATTCTCAAATGCCATTTTCCTTCCCATTAGATCCATTTCCTCACCTGATCATTTCAAAGTGCCCTTTATGTGTCAGAACTGGGTGGCCCTAAAAAAAGGCAGAGGAAAAAAGTTCCTGCTTATTCCTTTTCCCCAAGATGCCTCGGTCTCCAGCAAGAAGACTAGGAATCAGCTCTGATCTGGTGCTATGCTGGGTGCTTTACCTGTTTCGTTTATTCCTTGACGTGAGACAAGGACTATTATTTTTATCACCTCTGTCTCTAAGAAAGCAGCTACATGGATTGGTAGAGTAACTTGGTTAAGATTTCTCAGGAGAGGAAGGATGTGACTCCAAGCAGCTTTAAACTTGGAGCTGTGGCTCCCAACGACCCCATAAAACAGCCCCAACCAACAACTAAAGTGTTCTATGCCCCTCTGGATGCTTATTAAGCCGTGTGCCAGTCTCTCTTCTGACTTTTATCTCGCGTTGATTTGCTGGGGGGTTACCTCCTCAGGTCGTGTGAATCGTGTTTGTCCGAGATTCCCACACTGTGTGGGCACCGTGTCTGCACATACGTGTGTGCCTGGTGCAATGTGGCTGCCGAGAACGGTGGCATTATGACCCAGAGGTAGCGTTGGTCCATGTACCAGTTTTGCCAGTACCTCAGGTCTTATGGGACCAGCTACCTGCCCTGACCCCAGGGCACTGTCCACACAGCTGTGGGCAGAAGCCTCTGAAGAACTCAGTCCTGTCCATGATGCTCGTCACTCGGTGCTACTTTGGCTCAGGGTGGCCATGTGGTCCATCCTAGGCTGTTGGCTGCTCAGGTCCTTTGCCCATTTAGCTGTTGTGCCCACAACCCACCAGCTTCCATACTTCCTGACACCCTCTTCTATCATACTGCTTTCACCGTGTTTTTTAAGGTCAAGTTCTATCATTTAATGATAGAATTAAATGATATTAAAATTTTTCAAATTTAAAAATGTATTAAAATTTTTATCTTAGCAATTTAACGTGTCTCCTTACCAGAACTAATTTTTTTTTTTTAGAATTGATTGAGTTTTTTTGTTCTTCTGATTACAGAGTTGCATAGATTTTGAACCTTATTTTTTCCTGTGAGCTTGGTTTTTATGAGTGCAAGATTTTGCAGACTATGAGCATTCACTGGATTGCATTTTCCACATTATAGCAGAAACACCAGTCTCTGTGGTAGTTCGTTGGAGAGTGCAGTGCAGTGCAAGTCCTGTCCGACTCTTTGCCACCGTGTGGACTATACAGTCCATGGAATTCTCCAGGCCAGAATACTGGAGTGGGCAGCCTTTCCCTTCTCCAGGGGATCTTCCCAACCCAGGGATTGAACCTAGGTCTCCTGCATTGCAGGCAGATTCTTTACCAACTAAGCTGTAGTTCATTGGGGGCTGCTATAAAAACATGCCATACACCAGGTGGCTGATAAACAACACAGGTTTATTTCTTACAGTTCTGGTGGCTGGAAAGTTCAAGACCAAGGTCCTGGCATATTTAGTGTCTGGTGAGGGCCTGCTTCCTGGTTCCTAGATGACTGTCTTCTATGTCCTCAGGAGGTGGAAGGGGAGTTTCTCAGGGTCTCTTTTAGAAGAACACTAATCTCAACTCCTGGGTGAACACCGGGAGATAGTGAAGGACTGGGAGGCCTGGGTGCTTTAGTCCATGGGGTTGCAAAGGTTGGATAGGACTTAGTGACTGAACACAGCAATCTCATTCAAGAGGGCTCCACCTCTGTAACCTGATCACCTGCCAAAGGTCCCTAAAACTATCATCTTGGAGATTAGGTTTCAAGATATGAATATTGAGGAGACATATGCATTCAGTCTATAGCATTCTTTTTCCTCATTTTAAGCATAAGACTTCGATAGATTAAAAGCAGCTTCTAATTCGACTTCTAAATTCTCCTTTTTGCAAGTGGAGTTTTGCTTGTGTCAATTTAATAATATAAGCTCAGAGGAGAAGCCCAGGTTTACGTTTCACAGGTATACTGGACAAGAGAGAGTTTTAGGAATTCAAGGGAGGGGTCCAGTTCATCAAAATAGTCTTCAGTTCAGTTCAGTTCAGTCGCTCAGTCCTGTCCGACTCTTTGCAACCCCATGAATCACAGCACGCCAGGCCTCCCTGTCCATCACCAACTCCCGAAGTTCACTCAAACTCACGTGCATCAAGTCAGTGATGCCATCCAGCCATCTCATCCTCTGTCATCCCCTTCTCCTCCTGCCCCCAATCCCTCCCAACATCAGGGTCTTTTCCAATGAGTCAACTCTTCCCATGAGGTGGCCAAAGTATTGGAGTTTCAGCTTCAGCATCATTCCTTCCAGAAAACACCCAGTGCTGATCTCCTTTAGGATGGACTGGTTGGATCTCCTTGCTATCCAAGGGACTCTCAAGAGTCTTCTCCAACACCACAGTTCAAAAGCATCATTTCTTTAGCACTCAGCTTTCTTCACAGTCCAACTCTCACATCCATACATGATCACTGGAAAAACCATAGCCTTGACTAGGCGGACCTTTGTTGGCAAAGTAATATCTCTGCTTTTCAATATGTTGTCTAGGTTGGTCATAACTTTCCTTCCAAGGAGTAAGCGTCTTTTAATTTCATGGCTGCAGTCACCATCTGAAGTGATTTTGGAGCCTCCCAAAATAAAGTCCGACACTGTTTCCACTGTTTCTCCATCTATTTCCCATGAAGTGATGGGACCAGATGCCATGATCTTCGTTTTCTGAATGTTGAGCTTTAAGCCAACTTTTTCACTCTCCTCTTTCACTTTCATCAAGAGGCTTTTTAGTTCCTCTTCACTTTCTGCCATAAGGGTGGTGTCATCTGCATATCTGAGGTTATTGATATTTCTCCTGGCAATCTTGATTCCAGCTTGTGCTTCTTCCAGCCCAGCATTTCTCATGATGTACTCTGCATATAATTAAATAAGCAGGGTGACAATATACAGCCTTGACATACTCCTTTTCCTGTTTGGAACCAGTCTGTTGTTCCATGTCAAGTTTTAACTGTTGCTTCCTGACCTGCATGCAGGTTTCTCAAGAGGCAGGTCAGGTGGTCTGGTATTCCCATCTCTTGAAGAATTTTCCACAGTTTATTGTGATCCACACAGTCAAAGGCTTTGGCATAGTCAATAAAGCAGAAATAGATGTTTTTCTGGAACTCTCTTGCTTTTTCCATGATCCAGCAGATGTTGGCAATTTGATCTCTGGTTCCTTTGCCTTTTCTAAAACCAGCTTGAACATCTGGAAGTTCATGGTTTACATATTGCTGAAGCCTGGCTTGCAGAATTTTGAGCATTACTTTACTAGTGTGTGAGATGAGTGCAACTGTGCAGTAGTTTGAGCATTCTTTGGCATTGCCTTTCTTTGGGATTGGAATGAAAACTGACCTTTTCCAGTTCTGTGGCCACTGCTGAGTTTCCCAAATTTGCTGGCATGTTGAGTGCAGCACTTTCACAGCATCAGAATAGTCTTACCCAGGTTTATATTGGCAGTGTCCCAGGGTCCTTTTCTACTAACGTACTTGTGAGGATGTCTGTGGTCTCATTTAGAAACAATCATTGGCTTCTTCTGCTCTGGGACCAGTCACAGGCAGATTGGAAATTAACATCCCAGGTCTCAAAGAAAAAGTTTCAATAATGATCTCTAAAATCACCCTTGGAGCGTTTGTTTGCCTGTGCTTGGTCTTAGGAGATAGCCCTGTATTCAGGTGGGCCATTTAACAGTAGCCATTGCCTGTCCTGTCCCAGCAGAATCTTCTAAGGGCCCTGAGAGATTTTCCATGGCTTGTAAATTCAGCAAGGTGGTGTCAGAGACAGTGCTAGTCTTTGATTTATCCCACGACCACTGTTATTGGCAGAAAAGCCTTGAGCAGATTATGGCAGCACTTGCATTTCAAAGGGCTCGGTTTCAGTTTCATTCTTAAGACTCTAAAATGATGGTAAGTATAAGCCTGACATGTGATGCAAAGAAATGAAATACTGAGAGCCTGATTGGACCTCAGGATGTCATTGTGATTCCTGCCGATAATCAGGAATGTAAGATGGTGATGTTCTGATCAGAGTTTTGAAGAAAGAGCTGATGTTTTGAGGTCACAAGGGAAAACACGGAACATCAGCACCTTCAGATGTCTGCGATCCCCGGTCGTCATTTGACTCTGTCTGGCCCATGACTTGTCTCGTGTGTTAGCTGTCTTTCATGAGGAAGTATAGTTATAATAATAGCATCTGTCTGAGCCACTTCTCAGCACTGCTGGAATGAAACCCAGCTCCTCTTGGAAGTCATTCCATTCAAGGAATTCTACAGAGGAGCCAGATCCTGATATTAGAATCCACTGCCAATGTTCTGAACATCTTTTTACCTGAAATGAGGTATAAGCCAAGAAGATGGTCGCTGCCCATGGCTTCAGATATGTGAAAGTGAAAGTCGCTCAGTCGTGTCCGACTCTTTGCAGCTGCATGGACTGTCCATGGAATTCTCCAGGCCAGAATACTGGAGTGGGTAGCCTTTCCCTTCTCCAGGGGATCTTCCTAACCCAGAGAGCGAACCCAGGTCTCCCGCATTGCAGGCAGATTCTTTACAGCTAAGCCACAAGGGAAGCCCGATATACCTGTGGGGAGTTGGTTAGAGAGCACTGAACCAATTTTTATCCTGGTGTTGAAGTTCAGGAGCCTGAGCACATCCCACATGTCTGTCTGCCAGTCCTCTTGGGCCCTGGTGGCACCTGGTGCCCCACCCTGGCCAAATATGCATGCATGCTTGCTCAGTCCCTTCAGTCGTGTCCGACTCTTTGCGACCCCATGAACTGTAGCCCACCGGGCTTCTCTGTCCATGGGATTCTCCAGTCAAGAATACTAGAGTAGGTTGCCTTGCCCTTCTTCAGGGGAGCTTCTCAACCTAGGGATCAAACTCGCAACTGTTACATCTCCTGTACTGGCCGGTGGATTCTTAACCGCTAATGCCACCTGGGAAGCCCCATCTGGCTAAAAATGGAGACCACGTTTAACATGCAGACCCCACCCAGGGCAGCACCATTTTCTCAGGTGTTGCCCTGGGCACCCTGACTTCTGCCTGTTCCTGGAATCATTTGCACTCAGGGTCTTCTGACCCCAAAGCCTGTCTGTTCCTTCACTCTGTCCCAGTTCTCTGGGCAGCAGCCTCTCATTTCTTTCTGGTTGCACAAAACCTTGCTGTAAGTCAGGAAGCCCTCCCTGGGGGCTGTTTACATGCTGGGTGCTGCAGAGGCAAAAATCATCACAGTGGATATAGTTTCCAAACCCAAGAATGTCATGCTCGTTCCCATAAAGGGATTTTGTTCTGCGTCTGGCTTCAAGAAATGGTCCGGGACACAGTGTCCAAATGCCAGGATGCAGGAATTTAGGGTATTTGGATTTTTATGGGAATAACAGGACCAAATATTTTGAATCATGACTTTCGGAAAATTCTAAGTGAGAATTTGCCATAATGAGATTGCTGTTGTCATTCTCGGTTGCACCCTGAAGGCAAGTGCGGTGAGAAGAGCTGGGTGCAGAGCAGGCTAAGGAGGACAGGGGAGCCCCGAGGAGCAGAGACGCCGGGCCTGTGTCTCCGACCGTTCTGAAACCACTAACCCCCTGGTGCTGAAGCGGCCCCTGCGCCACTTGCCATCTGAATTTTTTCTTTACTATTTTACTAAATTTCACTAAATTGTTATTCCATTTCATCTGCAGTGTACTCAGAGGGAAACTCTGGTTTAGAGAAGAGGAACTGAAGTCGGGCTGAGTGACCTGCCCTAACCCGCTACCTAGTAAGCGCAGAGCTGAGATGCAAAGGGAAGGGTTTTCCGCGCTCCTTTCTTTGCATCTCATGCAAAGGTGCCCATGGGAAGGTTCAGCATGTGGTCTCCTCCAGCACCCCACCTTCTGACTCATCTCCCTGACCGCTGAGTCTCCTAGTACCATCCTGGCAGGACCCAGAGACGTCTGAGGGGTGTCAACAGTCATCCGCATGGGCCTCATGTCCATCCAGCTGGCAGAACCCACTGTGCCTTCTCAAATGATGCCTTGTAAAGATGGGCCTCTGGGCTGTCAGCCCAGCCACACTGTCTCCTGGGCACATACACCTGGGAGGCAGGAGTCCATGTTCTTCTGAGCGAGGGTTTTGGTGGACACAGCACACACTGCCCAGGCAGAGAAGACTTGTGTGAAGAGAGGATGAAAGACAAGGAAGGGAGAGGAGGCGCGAAAGACAGATCAGAGCAGAGTTTTTCTCATCTTCACTCGTTTCATTCAAAACCCCGCCTCCTGGGAACCTTATTGGTGCCAGGCAGACACTGTCAGACATCGTGGGGAGACAATGGTGAACAAACCCAGAAACGTTCTCTAATCTTTTAGCAAATATTTAAGGAAGGCCTTCTGTGTGTTGGGTCATGTCCTAGGTCCTTGGGATGCCTCCGTGGCCAAAACAGAGATCCTCACCATCTGATAACTTACAATCTAGTGGGAGTTGTTAGTCCCTAAGTGGTGTCTGACTGTTGTCTGACCCCATGGACTGCAGCCCTCCAGGCTTCCCTATCCATCATTATCTCCCAGAGTTTGCTCAGATTCATGCCCATTAAATCGGTGGTGCCATCCAACCATCTCATCCTCTGTCATCCCGTTCTCTTCCTGCCCTCAATCTTTCCCAGAATCAGAGTCTTTTCTAATGAGTTGGCTCTTCACATCAGGTGGCCAAAAGGAGGCACATAAAAGCAAGAAATGTAACAGGATGACATTTATAGTATTTCAAAAGTTGATGAATGTAACAAACGTATAGCCAACAGTGGGGTCGGGAGGGTCACCTCTGGGGAGGGGTCAGGTTATAGTTGAAAGTGATCAAGATCAGGTTTGTGGCCAAGTTGGCTTAAGGATCAGCAGGGGATCAGGTAGCTGTGGGAGGAACATTCCGGCAGTGGGAGTGACTTGAGTGTCTTGTAATGACAACAGGCTGAACATAACCAGTTAACAAGGAGCAGGGGTGGCTGGGACCCAGAGAGGGCAGAGAGGAGTCGCCAGCCCAGATGTCAGTCTGGGAGGACTTTGACTTTTACTCTTGAGCCAATTGAGGGGCTGTGGAAAGGTTTTGGGGTGCAGGAATGCCATGCTCTGCTTTGCAAGTGCTAAGGAGTAACCCAGTCTCTGTGTTGACTTAGGGAAGCAGGTGGCAAAGCAGGGGGCCTGAGAGGTGACGTCAGCACCCTATATGAGAGGTGATGCTGGCTCCAGCCAAGCCAGGGGTGTGGAGGCGGTGAGAAGTGTTTGGGTTTTGGATATTTTGAAAGCAGGCTTTTCTGACAAGGAGGAGAATGAGGTTTGGATGCGAGAGAGAAAAAGAAGAGTCCAGGATGCCTCCTCCAGTGTTATTTTGGCCTTGGGTCATGAAATGGGGAAATGAAATTATTTTGAAAAAAACTCAAGGGTGAGATTGCCCAGTGACAGCCTGTGATGAATGCACAGAAGGAGAGGACCAGGTGCGTTAGCTTTGGGGGCCTCCATAGCAAAGTGCCACAAACAGCGTAAAGCAACAGGAATTTATTCTCTCACAATTCCAGAGGCTGGAAGTCTGAAATCAAAGTGCTTGGGGGTCTGAGCTTCCTCTTAAGCTACTCGTAGAGGATCTTCCCTTGCCTCTTCCCGCTGCCAGTCCTCAGGCATCCCAGGATGGCTGTTCCTGGCTTGTAGTGGCATCTCTCCAGTCTCTGCCTCTGTGGTCACAGGTGGTCTCCCTCCTACATCATCTCTCATCTCAGTGTGTCTGTCTCTGTAACCAGAATTCCCCTTCTTTCAAAGACAGCAGCCATCAGGTTTAGGCCCTCAACTTCATCTGCTAATTTCATCTGCAACAACTCTGTTCCCAAATAATATCACCTTCTGAGGTTCCAGGAGTTAGAGATTGAACCTGTGTTTTTGGAGGATATAATCCAACCCATAACACCATAGTTTTCTAACTCAACAAACCTGCCTCAATCTGGAGATCTGGAACACTTTCCTGAGGATGGGCTACAAGGTTTGAAGCAGGATTAAGAGTTTATCAGACAAAGAGTTGACAGAGGGGACAGGAGAGAATTCCCAGTTGAAGGGAACAGTGTGTGCAAAGGCCCTATGATGGAGGGAACATGTTATATTTGAAGAACCAAAGCCAGTGTGACTGGACCTGTGCTGTGCTTATGGAGCAATATCATGGCCAATAAACCTAAGAAAGTGCTCTTTATCCTTAGTCTTTAAGTAAATACAGATTAAAATCACAATGATATGTAGGCACTAGAATGGCTTTTTTTTTTTAAAGCAACAATATCAAGTGTGGGCAAAGATATGGAGCAATAGAAAATTTTATATAGTGCTGGGATCATGAAATAGCACAACCACTTTGGGAACCTGTTTGGCAGTATCTACTGAACTCAACATTCTTGTACCTGTTAGTCTAACAAATTCTTTCTTACACCTAAAAGAAATGCATTCATATATGTACAGATGTACAGATAGGGTCATAGCATTGTTATTCATGATACTCCCAATATGGTAGTAATCCCCATGTCCATCAGACTGTATAATGGATAAAATCATTTGTATATGTGTACAGTGGAATACTATACAGCAGTGAAAAGGAATAAGTTACTGCTACCTGTAATAATATAGATGAATCTCACAGATACCACAGTGACCAAAAGGAGCCAGGCACAAAAGAGCTGTCACAGAAAGTTCCATTTATAGAAAAAAGAAAACAGGAAAATCAGTCCAGGGAGATGGATGTCAGAACAATGGTTATGTTAGGGAAAGATAATGCCTGGGTGGGGCCACCAGTGGGAACTTGTGGCATGCTGGTCATGTTCTTCATTTAGATCTGGGTGTGAGTACCTGGGTGAGTGCACTTCGTAAAATTTTTTTAAAAAATTATTTATTTATTTGGCTGCACCAGATGTAGGGTCTTTGATCTTCATTGTGGCATGCAGGATCTTTTGTTGTGAATTCTTAGTTGTGTCAGGGAACTCCCTGATAGATTTTGTTTTAATCATTTTTCATTTCAAACTCGAGATGTTTATTGTTTTCCTTAGCTAGTGCAAGACATTTTTAAAAAATGGATTTGGGGTTTAAAAATGGACTTTAAAGCAATGAGTATTTCTTTTTAATCAGCTTTATTGATGATTACCCCTTCATGGATCACAGACTTGTTGTGGTGAAGAGGTTTGCATAATTCACTGAAGATATGAGCCATGACATCCAGGGCCACTCAAGACAGACAGATCATAGAGAAGAGTTCCGACAAAACGTGGTCCTCAGGGATAGCAAAGCACTCCATATTCTTGCCTTAAGGACCCCATGAACATTATGAAAAGGCAAAACACATGACACCTGAAGATGAGCTCGTATATGTGAACCGAGAACTTCCAGATGTACAAGCTGGGCTTGGGGAAGGCGGAGGACTAGAAATCAGACTGCCGGCATTCTTTGGACCATAGAGAAAGCCAGGGAGTTCCAGAAAAACATTTGCTTCTGCTTCACTGACTATGCAAAAGCCTTTGACTGTGTGGATCACAAAAACTGTTGAACATTCTCAAAGAGATGGGAATCCCAGACCAGCCTGTCTTCTGAGAAACCTATATGTGGGTCATGCAGCCACAGTTAGAACCTTACGTGGAACAATGGACTGGTGAAAAATTGGAAAAGGAGTATGAGGCTGTATATTGTCACCCTACTTATTTAACTTGTATGCAGAGTACATCATGTGAAATGCTGGGCTGGATGAATCACAAGCTGGAATCAAGATTGCCAGGAGAAATATCAACAACTGCCGATATGCAGATGATACCATTCTAGTGGTAGAAATTGAAGAGGAACTAAAGAGCCTCTTGAAGAAGATGAAAGAGGAGAGTGAAAAAGTTGGCTTAAAACTCAACATTAGAAAAAAACTAAGATCGTGGCATCCAGTCCCATCACTTCATGGCAAATGGAAGGGAAAAATTGGAAGAAGAGACAGATTTTATTTTTTGGGCTCCAAAATCACTGCTGAGGGTGACTGCAGCCATGAGATTAAAAGATGTTTACTTCCTGGAAGGAAAGCTATGCTAAACCTAGATCAGTTCAGTTCAGTCGCTCAGTCATATCCGACTCTTTGCGACCCCACAAATTGCAGCACACCAGGCCTTCCTGCCCATCACCAACTCCCAAGTTTACCCAAACTCATGTCCATCGAGTCAGTGATGCCATCCAGCCATCTCATCCTCTGTCGTCCCCTTCTCCTCCTGCCCCCAATCCCTCCCAGCATCAGGGTCTTTTCCAATGAGTCAACTCTTCGCATGAGGTGGCCAACGTACTAAACCTAAAAAGCAGAGACATTCCTTTGCCAACAAAGGTCCATATAGTCAAAGCTATGGTTTTTCTATTAGTCATGTACATATGTGAGAGTTGGACCATAAAGAAGGCTGGGCACTGAAGAATTGATGCTTTCAAATTGTAGTGATGGAGAAGACTCCTGAGAATCCCTTGGACTGCAAGGAGATCAAACTAGTCAATCCTAAAGGAAATCAACCCTGAATACTCATTGGAAGGACTGATGCTGAGGCTGAAGCTCCAGTACTTTGGCTATCTGATGCGAAGAGCTGACTCACTGGAAAAGACTCGGATGCTGGGAAAGACTGAAGGCAAAAGAAGATAGGGGCAGCAGAGGATGAGATGGTTAGACAGCATCACCCGCTCAACGGACATGAATTTGAGCAAACTGGGAGATAATGAAGAACGGGGAAGCCTGGTGTACTGTAGTCCATGGGGTTGCAAAGAGTCAGACATGACTTAGTGGCTGAACAATAACAACACTGATGATTAAGGTCTGAAGCGGCAAGAAGCTGTGCTTATTTGCCAAAGGATCAGCTGATTGGCACCCAGGCAATGTTATGCGTTTATCAAAAGTTTATCACAGAGGTTTACCAAAGGTGGATATTCAGAGAGCGTTATGGCCTCTTTTGGGAGAATAGTTACTTACCTATATTAATCAGATATCACAGCTAACATTTTTAGGTAATCACTGCCTCCAAAAGGGGCAACTTGTTGGTAACTATAAAGTTTCAGCCTCTAAGAATTTTTTTTTTTTCTGAAAAAGATTCTAAAAGAACTATTACTTTATTCTGTTTCAGTCCAAATAGCCCTGGGTTATGTTTACAAAGTGGCAGCTGGGTCAATTATCTGGGAATTGCTAATTGCTAAATTGTTACACTCACTTGGATATAACTTTTTAATTTGGCTTCCAGATGTTTCTGTACTGAGGCAGCCCATGATCATGAAGTATGTACAGGGCAGATCAATGGTTTCACGACAGCAGAGTGATTTTGAGATTCACAGTTTCCTATATATGCCATAAAGCAAATTACATAGTACCTAGCACATAGTAGGTGCTCATGTAGACACCTAGAAAATTAAAGAATAGTTTAAAAAATTGGTTGTATATCATATTTCTGCATTTGTCCATATTTGTCTTTGAAATTAAAAGACGCTTGCTCCTTGGAAGAAAATCTATGACCAACTTAGACAGCATATTAAAAAGCAGAAACATTACTTTGCCAGCAAAGGTCGGTCTAGTCAAGGCTATGGTTTTTCCCGTAGTCATGTATGGATGTGAGAGCTGGACTATAAAGAAAGCTGAGTGCTGAAGAGTTCATGCTTTTGAACTATGGCGTTGGAGAAGACTCTTGAGAGTCCCTTGGACTGCAAGGAGATCAAAGCAATCAATCCTAAAGGAAACCAGTCCTGAATATTCATTGGAAGGACTGATGCTGAAACTCCAATACTTTGGCCACCTGATATGAGGAACTGACTCATTTGAAAAGACCCTGATGCTGGGAAAGATTGAAGGCGGGAGAAGAAGGGGATGACAGAGGATGAGATGGTTGGATGGCATCACCGACTCGATGGACATGAGTTTGAGCCAGGTTTGAGAGTTGGTGATGGACAGGGAAGCCTGGCATGTTGTAGTCCATGGGGTTGCAAAGAGTCGGACATGACTGAGCTGAACTGTATTTGTGCGTCTATCTATCTATATTTGTGCATCTCCTTTCCTTTTATTTTAGTCAGTTTTATAAGCAAGGAGTTAAAGAAATCAAAACATTAAAGGATTATATCAGATAAACAATAGAATGGTTGTTGCCAGGGGCTGAGCAGGAGAGGAAATGGGGAGATGCAGGTTAAAGAGTATATACTTTGAGTTATAAGAAGAGTAACTTCAAAGGATCTAATATATAGCATGGTGATTATAGTTAATAATACAGTATTGTGGAATACTTGAAAGTTGTTGAGGAATAGATCTTAAGCATTCTCACCACACACACAAACAAAAGAGTTAACACTTGAGGTGATGGCTATATTAATTATCTTGATCTTGGTAATCCTTCTGTAATGTATATGCCTATCAAATCATCAAGTTGTACATATGTACAATTATATCTGTCGATTAGTCCTAATAAAGTTGGAAAAGACAAAAATAAAAACAAAGCTATGGTCCCTGTAGAGGCATTCCACATTCCACCCTACTCGCTGACCCCCCTCAAATGCTGAGAATGGGGCAGCTACTTCCAGCCTTTTTCACTTGTTTCTTTGGGAATTTAAATCTTAATTTCTAAATAATGTGTATGTATCGATATATACTGATTTATAAATTTTGGACTTTATCATTTGAATCTTTATTATGGAAGATGACGATTTCAGCTCATTTCTAACCATCCCTATTTAATCTTTCCAACAAAATTGTATCTCAAATTTTGGACAAAAACCTACATTGGAGATTTTCATTGTTATGACTGTAAATACTGCTTACTACTGAGCCAAGAATTATTGTAGTTTTAAGTCAAGAATTAATTCCCATTATATAATTTCTTGACTACATTTTGTTTTCCTGGAAACGCTCATGTTTTAAAAAACCATCCCATACCCTGCAATAGTCTGGGTCTGTAAAACTGCCTTCAGTGTAACTTGTTGTTAGGTCAGATCTGCTCAGGCATTTTTAGTGTGACTTTTGCTTTTCCTGTTTCTGTAGACATCCTTTCAGGAGCCCTTTGACCTGCTGTGTTTCTGGATCTTCTGCATCACTTCTGTCGGGATTTCTTCCCCATCACCCTGTTTCAGAACCTCTGATTTCTCAGTCTGACATCTTCCTCTTTTTGGTGTTCTGCTGCCTTTATGTGGAGCATATCCTGTAGTAGCTTCATGGAAACGGTACGAGAGAAACTTTTTGAGGATCTGTGAATCTGAAAACTGTCTTTTGTGATCAATAGTCTATGTATAAAATTCCAAGTTGGAAAATCTTTGCTTTCAGAATTTTGGAGTTGTTATCTCTTCATTCTTTTAGCTTCAGATGTTGTTATTGAGAATTCTGGTACTCTTCTTAATCTTTTATTTTAAATTTATTTTTTAAAATTAATTTTTCTTGGAGTACAGTTGATTTACAATGTTGTGTTAGCTTCTATTGCGCATCAAAGTGAATCAGTTATACATATACATATATCCACTCTCTTTTTTAGATTCATAAAGGTCATTACAGAGTACTGAGTAGGGTTCCCTGTGCTATACAGTAGGTTCTTATTAGTTACCATTTTTATGTATATTATAGGAGTGTATATAGTGTATATATATCAGTCCCAATCTCCCAATTTTTCCTTCCCCTCTTTGTTTTATTGTTTCCTCTTTGAAAGCTTTTTATTTTGAAGTTCACAATGATATCCTTTGGCGTGGTTCTTATTTTATTCAATGTCCCATATTCTTAGTTCTTTTTTTATTTTATTTTATTTTATTTATTTATTTATTTTTATTTATTTTTATTTTTTAAATTTTAAAATCTTTAATTCTTACATGCATTCCCAAACATGAACCCCCCTCCCACCTCCCTCCCCATAACATCTTTCTGGGTCATCCCCATGCACCAGCCCCAAGCATGCTGCATCCTGCGTCAGACATAGACTGGCGATTCAATTCACATGATAGTATACATGTTATGAATGGATAAGAAAGCTGTGGTACATATACACAATGGAGTATTACTCAGCCGTTAAAAAGAATTCATTTGAATCAGTTCTGATGAGATGGATGAAACTGGAGCCAATTATACAGAGTGAAGTAAGCCAGAAAGAAAAACACCAATACAGTATACTAACACATATATATGGAATTTAGGAAGATGGCAATGACGACCCTGTATGCAAGACAGCGAAAGAGACACAGATGTGTATAACGGACTTTTGGACTCAGAGGGAGAGGGAGAGGGTGGGATGATTTGGGAGAATGATATTCTTAGTTCTTTGGAGCCTTAAGCCATAGAGATTTGGGACATTTTCAGATAATAGTTTTTTGCAATTTCTTCCTCTGGAAAAAAAAAAATCTCTGACTTTACACTCTGCTCTTCTTCTTTTTCTGGCATTGTTTATTGTTACTGGAATTTTCACATTCCAAGAGTTCTTTCTTGTGTACTACTATTTCCTCTCTATGACTATCCTATTTTTGATTCATGCAAACAAGATCTTCTCTTTCAAGGGATCATAATTGTAGTGTCTTTGAGGTTTTTTCCTGTTCTCCAGTATATTTTTGGCTTATTTATTTTTTGTTTATTCTACACTTGGATGCATTGTGTTCTAGAATTGCATGGAGAAAGAGAGGTGGGTCATCTCACGCTTCACTATGTTGATTGATTTCCACTGAATTCCCTGTACTTGTCTATCATATCTTCCCTCCTCTGTGTCCAGGGTTTCCAAGTCTAGTCTCTCTGGTTGCCTTTTTTAAGAGAAAAAAAAAATCAAGTTTTTGCAGAAGAGAAGACTCTACACATGGACATCACCAGATGGTCAATACAGAAATCAGATTGATTATATTCTTTGCAGCCAAAGATGGAGAAGCTCTATACAGCCAGCAAAAACAAAACCAGGAGCTGACTGTGGCTCAGATCATGAACTCCTTATTGCCAAATTCAGACTTAAATTGAAGAAATTGAAAGAGGAGAGTGAAAAAGTTGGCTTAAAACTCAGCATTCAGAAAGCTGAGATCAGGGCATCTGATCTTATCACTTCATGGCAAATTGATGGGGAAACAGTGAGAGACTTTATTTTAGGGGCTCCAAAATCACTGCAGATGGTGACTGCAGCCATGATATTAAAAGACACTTACGCCTTGGAAGGAAAGCTATGACCAACCTAAACAGCATATTAAAAAGTAAAGACATTACTTTGCCAACAAAGGTTCATCTAGTCAAAGCTATGGTTTTTCCAGTAGTCAGGTATGGATGTGTGAGTTGGACTATAAAGAAAGCTGAGTGCTGAAGAATTGATGCTTTTGAACTGTGGTGTTGGAGAAGACTCTTGAGAGTCTCAGAGACTGCAGGGAGATCCAACCAGTCCAGTCTAAAGGAAATCAGTCCTGGGTGTTCATTGGAAGGACTGATGTTGAAGCTGAAACTCCAATACTTTGGCCACCTCATGGGAAGAGTTGACTCATTGGAAAAGACCCTGATGTTGGGAGGGATTGGGGGCAGGAGGAGAAGGGGACGACAGAGGATGAGATGGTTGGATGGCATCACCAACTCAATGGACATGAGTTTGAATAAACTCTGGGAGTTGGTGATGGACAGGGAGGCCTGGCGTGCTGCAGTCCATGGGGTCGCAAAGGGTCGGACATGACTGAGCAACTGAACTGAGCTGAAGTCTGGGGAGGTGGGGCGGATGTGAGAATCTAATATTTTGATTCACATTTTGAATCAATTCCTCGTTTTTAGTCCTACCTCACTCACCTTCCAAGATATCTAAGAATCCAGTTTTTGAGCTTTCTTAAATTCGGTGTGGCTTACTTCCCATTGGTGTGCACCTTGGAAGTTAGCACTTCCTTCTCTTACTGAGTTATTTAAGAGCCCTTCACCTCATTTCTGTCTTCATATATTGTGATCTGAGTTTTATAAACATATCCTCATTCTATCAGTGGTCAAAGTTGTGTTTCTTTATCTTGTTTTCTTTGATTAGGGGAACTAGTGAGAGAAGAACCTGGCAAAACAAACATATTTACTCCATCATTTTGAAACAGACAATGCCCATTTGATTGATCTTAAATGGAGAGTTTCAGGTTTTCTCTTTGTTATGGAATTAATAATTCCCCCTTTTATCTTAAGCAAAATCTTTCATCTATTAGATGTCTTGATAGGGATTTTTAAGGGAAAAAATGACGCATATAAAAACTGCTTTGAGAAAATTACATTAATTCCTAATTTATTTGGTACTCTAGAAGAAACAGTCATTCTATGTAAGTGGTATTTTGAAAACTAGCTTCCTTAAAGTTTAAGGAATCAAACCTTCCATTTCAACAATTTCTGACTGAAATTTCTCCAAAATTTATGAAGTACTTTTCTGCATTATTAAACAAAAAGGGATGAATGTTTCTTGGTTTCTCAGACGTATTACTGATATCATTTTTGGCACTCTGGTGTAATTTGGTGACATCTTTGAGACTGGTATCCCCTCTTTCATTGAATTCTCCTGGACTCTTGCTCTGTAAATTTGTAATTGATTTTGCAGAGGTGACTGTCATGTCCCAAAGAGTCAGCTTCGCACAGGGCTCTTCAATCCCCTGACACCTTATTACACTTAATTGACTGTCTGGTGTGCTTAGGAAGAGCTGAGATTGGCCGCAGAAGTAGGATATCCAGGCTAGCAAAACCAGGAACAGGAAATCGCATGTCAGATCTCAGACAGTAGACTCTGGTTGAATGGCATGAGGACAGCTGCTCCAAGCTTTCATGATCTTGGAGGGGTAAACATCTCGAGCTATGTGGCAGCTCTTTCTTGTCTGCTTAGCCCAGGAGCTGGCATGCTTAAGCTCTGCATGATCAACATTTGGGGCTGGGCAGCTCTTTGTGGCTGGGGCTGTCCCATGGGTTGTAGAATGTTTCCCAGCATTCCTGGCCTCTATCTGTCATTGCCAGTTGCATGCACTGCCCCCAGCTGTCACAGCCAAACACAGCTGCAAGCATTGCCAGATGTCCCGTTGGGGGAGACAGCATGGACTCCTGCTGGGAACGGTAGACAGTGAACCTCCTCTTTTTTCAGATTTTATAACTCTCTTCTGGATATTTGGTGTTGTACACACTATGACACCAGTTGACTGGAATAGTGTTGCAATTCCAATGTGAACTAATTCTTAAAACATCCATATTTTCACGATTTACCAAATATTCATTGTTTTAGATGTACTGATTTGTTGTTTGGTCGCTAAATTGTGTCTGACTCTTTGAGACCCCATGGACTGTAGCCGACGCCAGGCAGTCTGCTCTGTCGGTGGGATTGTCTTGGCGAGAAGACTGGAGCGAGTTGCCATTTCCTTCTCCATGGGATCTTCCTGACCCAGGGATCGAACCTTGTCTCCTGCTTGGCAGGTGGATTCTTTACCACTGAGCCAGCAGGGAAGCCCAGATGTACTGATAACTAGTGTTAGCTGAGTGTTCTGTTCTTTTGGCATCCATGTTAACCAAGTGCCAGCCCCTGCTGAAAGCACAGTCAGCATCCTAAGGGAGAAATGAGCATTGCTCTCACTTGAACAGATGGGGAAACCGAGGCACAGAGCAATTTAGGCAAATTGCCTGAACTTGTACAGTATGAAGTTTGCAGACCTGAGATTCAACCCAGCTAGGGCTTCAGAGCACAAGCTGTTAATCAGCCTGCTGTGTGGTGGTTGATCTTGATATGCTAACACCAGAAGATGCCGTGAGGGGACCTTAGTCCATCTGCCTGTTCTGAGTTCCAGAAGGCAGGTCTGACCCCATGTTGTCTACCCTTGTATTCCTCCTGCCTGGATCACTACTTGGCAAATAGCAGAGGCAAGGTGAAGGCTAATTTCAATAAATAAATGAAACTGTTCTAAGCACAGTCTCATGGGTGGTTTACAAGAACAGCGGAACCTCAACAAAAACTCAGTGTATATTATAGTTTCTTGAAAGAAGATGAATTGTGATACTGTAAGTCATTAATGGGTTGCAGGCCTCTTCCTTTGGGTGGATAAGTGCCGTAGATGAAGAAAGGGAACAATTGTGTAATTATAGCCTTCAGACAGGGTTGGTGATCTCCCTGATGACCAGCAGCCCTGGGAAATGAGACATTATACTTAAGAGTCAGCATCGCTTTAACAAAACTCACTGAAGCGCAGGTAGAACAAGTCACACACACTTGCAAAATTGAGCTTTTCTCTGGTGACTCTGGAAGGCAAAATCTTGCAGCACCTCTAGGTCCTTATTATAGACACCCTGTGTGCCTTCAGACACAGAGGTGCTGGTTAGCTGAGAGCGTGGGTTTCTGGAGAATGTTGACTAACAGCCATTTTATTCACCTTCATTTGAGATGGGTGTGCTTTTAGGAGAGCATCTGGTGCTCAGTTGCTCTGACTCTCTTTGACCCCATGGATGTAGCCTGCCAGGCTCCTCTGTTCATGGACTTTCCCAGGTGGGAGTAGAGGACCACGGTACATTAGTTCCAACGTTTGCTCTCCGAGCTCTTTCGGGACTGCTCTCCGAGCTCTTTCGGGACTGTTCCAGGAGTGGACTGGGAAGCATACCCTGTGTTGGTCCTGATACAAGGCTTAAGTTAGCCAGTGCAGTGCTGGATGAGGCCTGTCGATAGGACCCCTTGCCAAGCTGTCCCTCTGCTGTAGCTGGGCTCTGGGCTCCACATCACGGTTGGCCATTAAAATAAGGCTGACGCAGAATTTGAGCTGAAAAGTGCTCAGAGGTAGGGAAGACGGACTGGCCTGTCATTTTCATCTCTTGAGTATCATTCAAACTTTTTCTCATATGATTATGTACCTGTGAAATAGGCATGGGAGAATGAGATTGATGCAGAAAGGGTTTTAGTAAATTTCCCCTGACTCCTTTGTCTTCTTCTTCTTCCTTTTTTTAAACATCAGGGAGTTGTCTCTTCAAATGGTGATAATATAGGGAAAATTCTAGAGCAGAAATTCATCCACATTGTAAATTCAGATCAGGAGAATCCCTGGTGGCAAAAGCGACTGATACTCAGACCCATCAAATGGCTTAAATGCTAATAAGTAAATTTCACTAGATAAACGTAACCTTTAACATCCGGTTCAAATATCTCCTCTGCCTGGCGGCTTTCTGTCCATCATCTCCCCCAGCTCAAGGTAGCTGTGCTGTCCTTGAAGACTCCCAAAGCAGTGTGTTCCTACTCCTGAAATGACACCTGCTCTGTTGTGTTCTCACTTATCTATTTTCATATCTTTCTTCCTGCCTGGATCTTGAGATTCCAGGAGGGAACGATTCACCTTTGTGCTCCCAGCACCTGGCGAGTGTGGGCTGGTACGTGGGAGACAGTCTGTGTCTATTGGATGAATGAGTAACAGGAGAACTCATTAAATTTCATCTTTCACACTGGGCAAGAGGAGGACTTATCATATTGAAATATTTCCAATTTGTTAATAACAAGCAGCTCATTTTTATGATTTGGAATTAAGAGTTCAGGGCACAGTGACTTTTTCCTTTATCTACTTCCTCATTCTCTTCTATCCCTCCCACCCACCTTCTTAGAAATGTCACAAAAAAACTTGTCTACATTTTCTTTGAGTATATTCAGGGTCTTTCTGAAGAATGCCCTCCCTTTTCTTTTCCTTTTGTTTTTAAAAAGTATCTATGTGTATGTTCAGTCACTCAGTCGTGTCTGACTCTTTATGACCCTATGTCTGTCTGTTTATGACTGTAGCCTGCCAGGCTCCTCTGTCCTTGAGAGTCTTCCCGGCAAGAATACTGGAGTGGGTTGCCATGTCCCTCTCCATCTTTAAAGTGTATTGACTGACAATGTTGTGTTAATTTCAGGTATACAGCAAAGTGATTCAGCTCCATCTTTTCAGATATAGCTTTTTCAGATTCTTTTCCCTTATAGATTATTGCGAGATACTGAGCATAGTCCCCTCTGCTACACAGGAGGTCTGTGCTGGTTGTCTGTTTTATATGTAGTATTGAAGAACACCCCTCTCTTTCTTTTCAGGCGGGCATTAATGAAAATGATTTTTATGACGGGGCATGGTGCGCAGGGAGGAATGACCTCCACCAGTGGATTGAAGTGGATGCCAGACGACTGACCAAGTTCACGGGTGTCATCACTCAAGGGAGGAACTCGCTCTGGCTGTAAGTGTGGCTGGACCCGTGCTTAGGCTCGGGGCCGTGGGTCTGAAGTTCTAGGGTTCAGCCAGAGTCAGGGAAGTCGCAGAGAAGAATCTGGTGACCGGCAATAGAAGGGAAGAAAACTACAGGGAAGACGGGAGGCTGGCCTTGCTGTAGACACCCTGGGAAGGTGCAGCTTTTGGTCAACACCTTCCCCAGCACAGGAGCAGAGAGAGGGATCTGCAGATTAGACTGAGGAGGCAAGGATACTCTTTGGCAAGTAGCTGCCTTCTTGGATGTGGGGTGAGTCACTGGTGCCCTGGCAGATGGGCTGAACTGATGTTCAGTGAGCAACCGGTAGCTGGCTTCACCCACTCTCCTGGGGTAGAAGGAATGAATCTTCCCGATCCTGGGAAGAAAGAGGACGCACAGGCAAGTTCCTGAATAAAGAACTTCTAGAAGGGTGGGGAATTGAAGGATGAACCAGCGAGAATAAGATGGAGTCCCATTGCTCAGAACAGAGCTTGAGATCAGGGCCGGGTCAGTAAGAATGGTAATCCCCAAAGAGGTGGGCTGTAGTCCCTTACAATACTTCATCTCATGGTGCTGTGCTGTGGTCGATCACTTCATTCATGTCTGACTCTTTGTGGCCCACCAGGCTCCTCTGTCTGTGGGATTTTCCCGGCAAGAATACTGGAGTGGGCTGCCATGTCCTCCCTCAGGGGATCTTCCCAACCCAGGGATCAAACCTGCGTCTCCTGTGTCTCCTGCACCGCAGGCGGGTTCTTTACCACTGAGCTACCGGGGAAGCCCAGTCTCACGGTGGATACATACAACGGAATATTATTCAACTTTAAAAAGGCAGGGGATTCTGACACACACTAGAATATGGATGAACTCTGAGGCCATTATGCTCAGTGCAATAAGCCAGACACAAAAGGTCAAACACTGCATGATACCGCTTCCATGAGGTTCCTAGAGCAGGTCAAGTCATAGAGACAGAAGGGACAAGAACAGTGGCTGCCAGAGTCTGGAGGGGAGGGGAATGGCGTTATTATCTAATGGCTACAGAGTTGAGTTAAGGATGATGAAAAGTTCTGGAGATGGATGGTGGTGATGGTGTCACAGAATTGCACACTTCCAAATGGTTAAAGTGATACATTTTGTGTTACGTATATTCTGCTACAGTAAACGAAAAAATCTATACAAACAAAACAAACCCTTTCACTTCATCCCAGGCTGTTGGTAGAGACAGAGGCAGGACAGTATCTGTGAGGTTGTGCTGTGGCTCACGTTGTGTCCAGAGCAAACGTGCAGAGACTGGGGGCTGGGCGAGAGTCAGGAGGGGCTGCAGAACCTTGGGCGTTTTCTGAATTTAAATAAGAATTTTCAGTTCCTCTAGCATCTGTCTTTATACTGAGAAGCCAGGAGCACAAACACCCCACCCTTAGACATCAGGTAACTGTGCACCTAGTTAGCCAAGCATCGTCCTGTCGTGGCGCCCCTCCGTCTGCTTGGTCTGCACACTCAAATCCCGTGTCTTGACCCCTTTCGGTTTTACTGACTACTAGTTGGCAACCAGGCTTCCCTGATGGCTCAGCGGGTAAAAAAAATCCATCTGCAATGCAGGAGACACAGGAGACCTGAGTTCAATCCCTGGGTTCTGGAAGATCCCCTGGAGGAGGAAATGGCAACCCACTCTAGTATCCTTGCCTGAAAAATCCCATGGACAGGATCACAAAGAGTAGACAGGACTCAGCAAATAAACCGACAGAGACAGTTGGCAGCCATTTGAAATCTATTATTGGTTGATTAGATTAATTTTAACTCCTAGAAAGGTCAACATTCATAAGTAAACCAGGATAAGAGAAGGGAACCTGGCATTTGTGCTCACATTTAAATGCCTCTCATTGTCGCTGTAAAGGGGACTTTCTTATTAGATGACAGTTGTCAGGCAAGGACTCATCCTGTTTTTGTCTGAATCTTTTTTATTGTAAAGACAAGACTGTAACCACTAACGACGTTTAGAAACATTACTGGTGATTCCACTGTCTTTAGGCAAACAGAATTTTTCTACATATTTGTAATCATATTACCTATGCAATTCTTATTTTTAATTTAAAAGGTATCCATAACATTTTCATGCTGGGACTCAGATTTCATAATGATCATTGTTAATAGCCTATAATTTACTCAGCTTTGCCTCACTCACCATCTCAATTTTCTGCTAACACATATCATTTTGCAGGAGAGCATTTATATACTTTTTTTCTTTCTTTGAATTACTTCCTTCAAACAAATATCCAGGGCACGGATAATGT
The DNA here is from genome assembly GCF_042477335.2 of Ovis canadensis. NCBI lineage: Eukaryota > Metazoa > Chordata > Mammalia > Artiodactyla > Bovidae > Ovis > Ovis canadensis. The sequence continues at coordinate 58,768,922 of NC_091266.1, read as the reverse complement.
GTGTATTTTGATGATGTTGGGTTATGTATTTGTGCTACTTTGCGTATCAGATTTTATTCACTTTACTTTCTAGTAACACTTCTGTATTTGTTCATTTGTGCTGATGTTTGCTCTGCAGTGTGTGTTTTGCTCAATCAGTGGCTTATTACCATAACTATTGTTTTCACTGTGTAGATTCTTAAAAGTCAAGGAATTTAGAAGAAGCAAAGTTGAGTTGCTTAGGGAGAATAGAAACTCAGAAAGAAAGACTGATTTGAGATGATCCGTAGGGATGAGAGAAAGGGCTTTACCTTAATGCTTGGATATTAGGCTGTCTAATCACTATCATTAGAGGTGCAGTAGTTGGGTTATTATCGGATCAGAAAGAAAGAGCTGGGTAGGAGTGCCGCTCACATTCCATTTCAGCTGGAAACACAAGAGGGTTTGGAGTGAATGAGAAATTAAGTAGAACAATATCTTTCTTTGACTTAGCCCGGGACAGGAACATCTAGAGGGAGGCAAGGGATAGAATTGCTTTTAAGAGTCAGTTTTTTAATGTCTAAATGTATTTCAAGTCAAGGACAATGAAAAGAAATCCAATGAGTTTCAGTTTATCTTACCTCCTGGAATAAGGCTGTGCACTGAGGAGTGAGGAGGAAATGGTCAAGAGCACATTTTGGTATCTGAGCCCCTTTTCCCAGAGGCATGAATAATGCTGGAGGCATTGGCTATATTCTATTATGAGCAGAAAACTTGCCAACAACAGGAACCAGCAAATACCCATAGTAAAGAAGGCAGTAGTTGTCTTTCTTTCCCTCTCCCAGGCTGTCCTTGAGTTGTTCCCCTGTGGCCATCGTATGACTTTTAATATTTTTGTTTATTGGTTTCCATATTTCTCATCACTAGTCTATGGACACAATAGAGGCAATGCTTTGATAGTCTGTGTCTCTGGGACCTAGCCTAGTACCCGGCATCCGGGAGATGCTCAATGAATGATTCTTAATGAACACTGTAAGGAAGTAACAAATTAGCAAAGAGCCATTCACACCAAATACTGACGCGTTAATTAATTTACGAGTGAAAATAACTGAGAGCAGGCTTAAATTGTAAGGGGAGAGGATAGGGGTTGTGGAAAGTTGAGTTGAGGAGTGACGAGGAATTTTAGAGATGAAAGCATGGAAAACAGCGTGGCTTTGGAATTACATCATGGCTGACTCTTGCTGGTTATGAGATTTTTCTTCTTTGAACCTCAATATGCCCTTCTTTAAAATGGGTTGACTACTGTCTAGCTCATAAAGATGTGGTGAAAGTTAAATGCAATTATGTTAATGATGTTTCAAAATTACCCAGCGCACAGTAAGTGCTCAATAGATGGGACTTTCTTCCCTTTGCACCTCCTTGGGTTTATCTAGAACAGTGGTTTTCAAGCTTATTTTTAGTCACAGGTCTTCCTTCTTATAAAGCCTTTCTTGGAAACATTTAGAAAGCACAGACAGAACTTCCCCAGTGGTCCAGTGGTAAAGAATCTGCCTGCCAATGCAGGAATCCGGGTTCAGTCCCTGGTCCCGGAAGATCCCACATGCCTTGGATCAGCTAAGCCCATGGGCCCCAACTGCTGAAGCCTGAGCGACCTAGAGCTGGTGCTCTGCAGCGACGTAAACCACCGCAGTGAGGACCCTGCACACCTCAACTGGAGCACAGCCCTCACACGGCGCAGGTAGAGAAAGCCTGGACGCAGCAACAAACACTCAGGGCGGCTATAAATAAATAAATAAACCAGAAAGAAACAAACAAATACAGATAAATAAACCAAAAAGAAAACAAAATGCAGACAGGTGAAGCTGATTCCTGTGCATCTGGTAGAGGGGAGCATTGCCTGCCGGGCCCTCCCTTTGCCCTCTCACAGGCGTGTCCTTGGAGGATGTATCCATCCAAGGATCGCTGTGTCACAAGCATGCTACTCAGGGAGCCTCTCTGTAGGTTACAATCCTGCCAGCTCCTCCAAGCGCTGATTGCTTCTTCCTGACTCCAGTTGGGTAACAGGCGGATGTGGATTTCAGACGAAAACAAGCAATGGCAGAGTTGGAGTTAGAGTCTGATTTCTTCGAGTTAAACAGGAAGAACATCCGCTAATCTCAGAGTGCTGTGTTTGGTTGATGATGTTTTAGAAATGGAAGGAAAATGGGGTGATGGCTCCTTCAGGTTGGCCAAACAGATGTTGTCATTTGTGAACAGCGCCTGATTGTTAAAATGCACAAGCACTTTGGCATATTAATCAGTTCAGTTCAGTTGCTCAGTCATGTCCAACTCTTTGTGATCCCATGGACTGTAGCACGCCAGGCATCCCTGTTCATCACCAACTCCTGGAACTGGGAGTATTAATATCAGAACACTGTGAATATTTTTCATTCATAAAACTTTTGTGGTTGATATTTAAAAATAGTCATCCATCATCTTATTTGTTCCTGACCTCTTCTTTATGTGTTTATGATTTCACTCATCTCTTTATTGAGCACTCTGATCTGAACACTCTGTACAAGAAGTGGCCTGCCTGCAGGGAGCTCTCAGCCTGGAAGAACCTGATATGTTGACAGATCCGCTAGACTCGGCACAGTCCACACTGGTAGGACGGGAAGGGGGCGCAGTTCTCAAACCTGTGATTCAGATGTGAAGGGCAATACAGGGGATGGTGATGCTTAGCCATGACCTGGGACTAGCTCATAACCAAGTTGATGAAAAACTCTATGATTCTAGTTTTGATAATTTTCAAATAATTCATGCTATTTGAAAGTAATAAAACATAATTGTTTCCATGATACTGAATAATTTACATTTTTCACCAATGTAAATGATTCTTTCCCATTGCATTGCAGTTTAGTGAAATGTTAGTATGCTAGAAAAAGCCAATTTTTGTTTTGCTGATTTCAGAAAGTATATTAGATGTGTGAGTGTCGCAGTTATAACCAATATGGTGACTGAAAAGTTAATTATTCTGCCTGAGGTGAATAGATGTATCTAATGACTTGGGCAAAATACAGGCAATTTAAAACAACCAAATGGTTTAGACTTTAATTATTTCATAAACAGGACAATTCTCATCCTCTCTTGAAAGTGTAAATGTGTCCTTAAAGAGAAGCAGCTATTTGATTGATGGATTTATAAGGTGAGGGCTGGGGAAAGTTTGTCTGGTTGGCTGAATTTTTTAAAAGCAGTTCAGCTAATTAAGCAGGATGAATGGCTTATGGCTGAGAACCCAGAGATGGTAGGAAAAATAGCCGCAGCACGAAGAAGCTGGCTTTCAGTCTGTTGGTGCAGAATCTTGGCTGATATTCTGAATGTGAGTGTCCCCTCCGAGAATTCTGAGGGTGGAGAAAATGAGCAGATGAGGTACCCAAGCCAGATGAAGACAAGGTCAAGGAAAGGCCTATTGCTGCTCTTTTCCTGGACACACCATGGTCCCGGGAAGGACAGGTGGCCGATGGAGTGGGTCCCCTAGGGGTGAGGGTGGTGGTGAGCAGTGGGGCTGATGAGGGTGCAGAGCCTCAGCTGGAAGGAGGGCATCCACCCATCCTGAGAGAGCAGAGTTGGGGAGTAAGTGCTGAAGTGGGTTCAGAGCCTTCACGCCGGAGGGTTTTCTACTCCTGATGAAGTAGGAGGCAGGTCCTCTGCAGACAGTGGGTGAGACAGATTCAGGGATTGAAGATGTAAGGACAGGGAGCTTTGCTGTCCCATTAGAGAAAGGGCTTGGCTGGCCTCCCAGGCTCAGGGAATTGTAATGGGCTCAGTGGTAAAGAGTCTGCCTGTGCATGCAGGAGACTCAGGAGATGTGAGTTCAATCCCTGGGTTGGGAAGATCCCCTGGAGAAGAGAATGGCAGCCCATTCCAGTATTCTTGCCTGGGAAATCCCATGGACAGAGGAGCCTGGTGGGCTACAGCCCATATGGTTGCAAAGAGTCGGACACGACTGAGCATGCTGCACTCATGCATTTCCCCAGTGTTAGTCACCCAGTTGTGTCCGCCTCTTTGTGACCCCACGGACCGTAGCCCACCAGGCTCCTCTGTCCATGGGATTCTCCAGGCAAGAATACTGGAGTGGGTAGCCATTCCCCCTCCAGGAGATCTTCCCAGGGATCAAACCTGGGTCTCCTGCATGGCAGACAGATTCTTTACCGTGTGAGCCATTAGGGAAGCTCGCACATATGCATTAGGCACCACTGATGCTTCCTCCACTAGAGGGTGGTGGAGTTGGTTGCAGTGCAACTGAAATCCTGGGACCAGGCCATCGCAGGACCCAGTAGGACACAGCGCGTTAGGAGTGAAGGGTTGTGAGGCTGAGATCCAGGGCTGGCCAGGAAGGAGTCCAAGCCAGAAGGCTGATTCCCTGGAAGTTAAGATCAAGTTCACAGAGCCCCTGGGGGAGATGAGGTTTCAGAAAAGACAGAAACTTGGAAGGGGAGGACACTGACCATCTGGGGGGTCCACGGGGGCAGCTGAGGTGATGACTGGGGTCAGGGAGTGGGGCTGGAGAGGAGCAGACGTCTGGGAATCTTGAGGTCGCAGGCTTGGCTGCTCAGGGCTGTTCGTGTTGGGAGAATCTCCAAGGCGCGCTGGACCCTAGATCAGGAGGGGGGATGAAGAGGCAGCTGAGGAGGCAGCGGGGTCTGTGTGGGAAGGAACATGAAGGTGAGGAGGGACAGAGGCCTGTGCAGAGGCCGCTGGAGGACGTTCATCCAGAGACCAGGGAGAGAGATGGCGCCTTCCCAACAGCTGGTTTGGCCTGGGGCTCCGCCCAGGGGCTGGACCTTTGGTTTCCACAGTGAGAAGTATTCACCCGGCCCCTCCCTGTCTCTTCAACTTCATCTGGTTTTCCACTCCCGGAGGACTCGGGCCGCAGCCCTGCAGCAGCGCGCCAGGGTGCAGAGGGAAGGGGCGCCGGGCTGGGCCGGGAGTGCGGAGGCCCTGGAGGCAGGGCTCACGGGGCCACCGCTGCGCTTTGTGAATCACCTGCTCATTTTCTCGCAAAGAGTCGGACACAACTCAGCATGGCACACAGCACATCTCGGGAGAGAGCCTGTGTGTGTTTTCAGGACGTGCCCCTTTGCGTCTCCTCCCTCACTGGCAAAATGAAGTGTTTGGCACCTGTGGGGGCTGGAAGACAGAAGTTTCCGAACTCCTCTCTAACCTCTTTGAAAACCGTCAGTTTCTGAACTGCTGAGTTTGGCTAAAATGGAGGGGTTTCGATGACATCTCCAAGTGCGAGTAGAAGGCCAGGCATGCCATCGAATCGCCACTTGCGTTACGTTCCCACAACGCCGGGAGAGTTATTTCAAACCAAGTCAAGCTCTCTCCTCTGGCTCAATGGCTCATCCTTGGTTTCTTGGTGCCAGGTGACTAAGGAATCTGTTCAGAGGGTAAGATCTCTGAAAAGGAAACAGCACTGGAGATGAAGCTTCCACCATGGGTTATTCCAGGGTTCTTGTCCCCTGGCTCTCACTCCCCGGGAATCCCTCTAGGAGGTTTCTGGGTGCACTCATCTTTTTTCTCATCTCTTCCTGGTGGCCAGGGTCCCCTTGAGGGGACACCCTCCCCAGCTGGGCTCACATAATGCTCTCACAGGCCTGCACCCTCAGGGCCTGTGCAGACTGACTCCCACTGCCCGTTTGACCTCCTTCCCTTTGCTCCTTCATTTCTAGCCCAGGAGCCTTGTCTTTGTTCTGCAGATAAGCCAGCATGCTCCTGCCTCGGGGCCTTTGCACCTGCCATCCCCCCTGCCCAAAGGTATACCCTGCCATGCACTGCCTCATTCCATCATTCAAAGCAGTTTGTCCTGATTCTCTCCTCTTCTGAGGCTGGCCAGCAACCCCCATCCCAACCCAGGGTCTGCCCACCAGAAGGGGCTCTTTAATGAACAGACCACCGGGAGAAAATAAGCCACACCCTGTGGGGACGCAGCTGTCGGATTCCTTTGGTGTCCCTCCTGTTCAGATGTCTCGATGGTCACCTGGTATAGCCGAGCAGAAAAAGGTGCAGATTCTCCAGTGAGACTGGGATTCCGGGCTCCCAACTGCATGGCCTTGGGTGTGTTTCTGAGCCTTTCTGTGCTTCAGTTTCTTCATCCGTAAAATGGAGGTGATAATAGTGCCTGGCACATAGGATTGCTGTGGGGATTAAATGAGTTAATGCGGGCTTCCCTCGTAGCTCAGTTGATAAAGAATCCACCTACAATGCAGGAGACCCTGGCTCCATTCCTCGGTTGGGACGATCTGCTGGAGAAATGGATAGGCCACCCGCTCCAGTATTCTCGGGCTTCCCTGGTGGCTCAGCTGGTAAAGAATCCACCTGCAATGCGGGAGACCTAGGTTAAACGCCTGGGTTGGGAGGATCCGCTGGAGAAGGGAATGGCTACCCACTCCAGTGTTCTGACCTGGAGAATTCCAAGGACTGTATAGTCCATGGGGTTGCAAAGAGTTGGACATGACTGAGCGACTTTCACTTCACTTCAATGCATATCAGGCTGTAAAGACCATCCTTGGCACGTGGTGAGTGCCTGACAAGTGTCTTAGGATCCCTTCCCTTCTCTGGTGGGGGGGTCCTGCTCACATGCTCCCCTCCACCCCAGCCCCCCCACCCCTCTTTCTCCTCTCTAGTCACGCCTTTGCTGTCTCTCCTTTCCACGAAGGCCCTTGCTCCCTCTATGTGGTCTTAGAGACATTAATGGAGGGGGGCGGGGAACCTGAATGGGTACGGGTGTTCCTGGTGGTCTTCTTAGCCTTCCAAGCCTCAAGTTTCCTGGTCGGTGAGAAGAGCTTATTTTGAGCCTTCAATGAGAGGCAGATGGAAAGTCCTGGCACATTCTGGACCCAGCAGATGCTCAAGGAACCATGGCTGCTGTTATTTATGAAGCGGCCTCATCGCACCCCTCCCTGTTTCTGAGTCCCCAGCCCCGCAACCATCCAGGGTTGAACCTCCAGAGACCCAGTGCCCCCAAGGGTGCCAGGAAAGGCTTCGGAACCAAACCAATCCCACTGCAGCTGAGGAGAGCCTGACACTTTGTGGAATTCTTCCTGTGACTCATCTGTATTTTTTGGACACTTTTGGTCAGCAGGAAATTCCTTTAAATGAAACGCCTAGCCTGGGGCTGCTGAGTTTGTGTTACCTCACGTGGTGTCTCAGTGACTCTGCCTGGAAGGTCCCTTTCTTGTCCCCATTTTGTGGATGAGTAAACTGAGGCTTGGAGAGCTTGTGATAATGCTTGTCCCTTCTGCTGCCTCCTTCCCCTGCTATCACACTTTTCATCAGGCCTCAAGCCCCATGAGTGGCTCGGGTGTACTTCCTCTGAGCACTTTATCAAGGGACATTGAATGGCTACCCCTAAGGCTGACCTAGCTGTCAGACACAGCAGGCACCATGCCTGGGACCTTGTGACCCTTAGGGACTCAGCAAAGGGTTGAACTTCTTTTATAATCTGGAGAAAGTAAATGAACTTTCAGGTCAAAGAAAATGTTTTAATATGTAATGTTAATACATTTATCTTTATATCAATACAGTCGGTGGCTCAGATGGTAAAGCATCTCTGTCTGCAATGCGGGAGAAGCAGGTTGATCTCTGGGTCAGGAAGATCCCCTGGAGGAGGGCATGGCAGCCTGCTCCATTATTCTTGCCTGGAGAATCCCATGGACAGAGGAGCCTGGCGGGCTACAATCTATGGATGGTTGCAAAGATCTGGACATGACTGAGCAACTAACACACACAAACAGTCATAAAATATGATTAATTATTTTATTTTAAAGAGGAAGGAATCTCTTCTTCCTTCATGTTGAAAACCGAGTCCCCAAAACCTTGAACATGTAGGTTTTTATAGCAAATGGGACTCAAGGTTGCAGATGGAATCACGGTAACTAATTAGCTGATCTTTAAATAGAGAGATGACCCTGGATTATCTGGGTGGGCCCAATGTGCTCATGAAAATTAAAGTGAAAGTCACTCAGTCCTGTCCAACTCTTTTAGACCCAGGGACTATAAAAGCCCATTGAATTCTCCAGGCCAGAATGCTGGAGTGGGTAGCCTTTCCCTTCTCCAGGGGATCTTCCCAACTCAGGGATCAAACCCAGGTCTCCCGCATTGCAGGCAGATTCTTTACCAGCTGAGCCACCAGGGAAGCCCAAGAATACTGGAGTAGGTAGCCTATCCCTTCTCCAACAGATCTTCCCAACCCAGGAATTGAACTGAGGTTTCTTGCAAATTGCAGGTGGATTCTTTACCAACTGAGCTCTGAGGGAAGCTGACACTTAAGGGTCCTTAAATGTAGAACAATAAGGGGAAGAGAGAACCAGAGAGCTGGCAGCATGAGTGAGCAGGGCCCCTGTTGGTTGCTGTGAAGATGGAGGAAGGGGCCATGAGCAGAGAGCGTGGGTGCCTCAAAGCTGGGAAAGGTGGGGAATCAGTCTCTCCTAGACTTTCCAGAAGAAACACAGCCCTGCTGAACACCTCTGTTGCAGGACTTCTGACCTCCAGATCCGTAAGCTGATAAATCTGTGCTGTGTAAACCGCTGAGTTGGCAGAAAATTGACAGTGGTCCTAGAAAACTAATAGATCCACCAGGGCAGAAGTAGCCACAGACCACGAGATCCCTCCCATGCCCTGGCTGCCCCCTGCCCCGTGCTGTCTCTGGTGTGAGGCTGTGGTGGAGACCTCCAGCTGTGGACCGTGCCTGCCAGGCAGCATCATGCCGTCATACTCCGCTCATGATATCACAGCAGAATTGGGTCCAGTCCTCCCCTCTGCGTTCTTTAGGTTTCCTGTGAGCCGTTCCCTTGGTTCCTTTCTTCTCGATCTTTCAAGCATCTCTTTCAAATTTGGGGGAATTTAAAAACCTTTTTTTCTTTCTTTTAGTTCTCTGCAGTGGGGCTTCACTAGGAACTATCTCCCTCTTTACCCAAATTTATTGGACTTGGCCCCCAAAGTGGCATTTCCCCCCTTTCCCTGGTAGACAATTTTTACTGGAGGTAATGGAAAATAGATAATATTTATAAGTTTATAACATTCCCTCCAATGGTCTGGATTCTCAAATAGCCATGGAAACCAGTCTGAAGTGAAAAAATCTAATAAATCAATGGGCTGGTTTCTCAGTGTCTAACATTTGTCTGCCCTGAGAATGTGGCAGAACTATTTAACTATGTGTGGTTCCAGCAGACAGAGGAGGAGAGAGAGAAAGAAAGAGAAGAGAGTCAGTATCACTCATGTTCTTGAGTGTTGAGGGGTGCCCATGCTTGCTGTAGACCCCTTTGCCTCCCGCATTGTTTCTGGAAGTCACAAAGGCAAGGTTAGACCTCTGGGGAGTAGTGGTCTTGCCCAGAGTTATAGCTGGGCCACAGCCAGGATTTGAGGCTGCTAAGTTCTGTCAAGGAGGTGATGGACAGGAAGAAGAAGCTGCCAGCTTCCAACAGAAAATTGGCATTAAAAACTAGGAGAGAAAAGGGATTTAACAGTGCTTTCCCTACTTGGGATTTGGCCTTCCCTAGCTCAGATGGTAAAGAATCTGCCTGCAATACAGGAGACCTGGGTTCAGTCTCTGGGTCAGGAAGATCCCCTTTAGAAGGGCATGGCAACCCACTCCAGTATTCTTGCCTGGAGAATCCCATGGACTGAGGAGCCTGTCAGGCTACAGTCCATGGGGTAGCAAAGAGCTGGACATGACTGAGTGACTAACACTTTCACTTTCCCTACTTGTATGAGAAAGCGGACAACACCCAGTGCTATTCACGACGGAGTGAATTAGTTGATGGATGCTCATTTACCTAATCAGATGGTGTGTGCTGAAGCTCTTGATGGTTGTTTTCAAGGTTTGGGGAGATTCTCTCTCTTGTGAGGTGGAGGGAGAGAAGAATCTGACTTTTTGTTTGTTTGCTCAGTCACTCAGTCGTGTCTGACTCTTTGTGACCCCATGGACTGCAGCACACCAGGTTTCCCTGTCCTTCACCATCTCCCAGAGCTTGCTCAAACTCATGTCCATTGAGTGAATGATGCCATCCAACCATCTCATCCTCTGTCATTCCCTTCTCCTGCCTTCAGTCTTTGCCAGCAACAGAGTCTTTTCTAATGAGTCAGCTCTTCTCATCAGGTGGTCAAAGTGTTGGAGCTTCAACTTCAGCATCAGTCATTCCAGTGAATACAGCTGACTAGTAAGAGCGATTGCCCTGAAAACTCCAGTGTGACAGACCTCCAGTGCGCACCATCAGATTTTACCTTACATCCACTTGATTTTAGTCCTTTGACTGTGATTTGAGCTACTCATGCTTTTCCTGATTATTCTCTTTTTATCATTTTGCTTAGAGGACCTTCCCATGTACCAAAATTTTGAGTTGTTACATGGTTACTGTAATCATTCTCCTAAGATTGATGTCATGCTTAGAAAGACCTTGTCTCTGCTGACAATACAAGTAATTCCCCCCGTATGTTCTTCTAGTATTTTTGGACTGCAGATTTTACATTGACATTTTAAATCATGTGGCATGGATTTTGATGTAGGTTATACGTAATAGATCAGGCTGTTCGTGCCTTCAGATGGCCACTAAGATGTCCCAACATTATTTTCCATATTATCTCCAACTGCTTTGATCTGAATATTTGTGTCCTCCCAAAATTTAAATTCTCATGCCTGATGTGAAGGTACTTATAGGTGGAGCATGTGGTAGGTGATTAGGTTATGTGAGCGGAGCCCTCATGGTTGGGATTAGTGCTCTCATAAGAGACCTTGCAGAGGTCCCCAGCCCCTTCAGTCACATGAGGACACAGCATAAAGTCTGTGCCCCAGAAGAGGGCCCTCACCAGACAGTGCTGGCACCCTGGTCTTGGACTTTCAACATTGTGAAAAATCAACTCTGTTGTTTATTACTCCCTAGGTTATGGTGCTTTGTTACTGCAGCCTCAAGGGACTAAGACATCCCCTAAAGTGCCCTAGCATGATATTCTAAATTCTTGTCTTTTGTGGGGTTTGCTTCAGGACTTTTATTCTGTCTCTTTGCTGTCTCTATGAACCAGTCCCGCACTGCTGTCTCCTTACTACAGCGTGTCCTTTACTATTTCCTAGATCTAGTTCCTCCTCCTTATTAATCTTTTCAGAACATTCCTGGATATTCTTGCCATGTTCTTTTTTCATATGAATTTTGCAATAAGTCCAAATTATCTCCAAAAAGAGTTCTGGGTGATGTCTTAGAGGAGAACGCCTTCACTAATTGTGCTCCCTTCTAACTGGCATCCTCAAGATCAGAGTGTCTTCCGCTTAAATGGCTTTTTCTTTGTGTTCACATATATCCCATTCTAACTCTGTGCTGTTCTGTGCTTTTTAAAAACTGTTTCCCCCCAGTAGTTCTCTGTGTTAACTGCACAGTTAGTTTTGTAAGAAAGGCTGTGTTATTTTCCAAACAATGTATGTGATCCAGGTTCTCTGAATCCTCTCTAGTATTTGGTCTTGTCATTATTTTATCATTTTAGCTGTTCTTATAGGTGTGTAGTGGAGAAGGCGAAGGCACCCCACTCCAGTACTCTTGCCTGGAAAATCCCATGGATGGAGGAGCCTGGTGGGCTACAGTCCATGGGGTTGCTAAGAGTTGGACATGACTGAGCGACTTCACTTTCACTTTTCACTTTCCTGCATTGGAGAAGGAAATGGCAACCCACTCTAGTGTTCTTGCCTGGAGAATCCCAGGGACGGGGGAGCCTGGTGGGCTGCCATCTCTGGGGTCGCACAGAGTCAGACATGACTGAAGCGACTTAGCAGCAGCAGCATAGGTGTGTAGTGACATCTCATCATGGTCTTTATTTGTGTTTGTCTAATAGCTGAGGGTGTTGAACATCTTTTCACGTACATATCTGCTGTCTGTATGTCTTCTTTAGTGAAATGCCTCTTCATATCGTTTGTCTATGTTCTAATTGCCTTGTTTGTGTTTTTACTCTAACGTGTTAACAGTTCTTCATCATTCTAGATATGTCTTTTGTCAGATAATGTGGTTTGCAAATATTTTCTTCCAGTCTGAAGCTTCTCTTTTATCTTCTAAATAGTAGCTTTCACACTGGTTTCTTGGAGAAAAAGTTTGTAATTTCAATCAAGTCCAGTTAACTGATTCTTTTTCCTTTATGGATTGTGCTTTTGGTGTCATGTCTAAGAACACTTTACTAAACTCTAGATCCCAAAGATTTTCTCCTATATTGACTTCTAAAGTTTTGTAGTTTTATATTTTACATTGAGATGTGTGATTCATTTTGAATTAATTTTTATATAAAGTGTTAGGTTTAGTGAAATTTAATGATACATGTTGCAAACTAATGATATATGATTGTCTATAGATACATATTAATGGTTCCAGTGTCATTTGTTGAAAAGACTGTCCTTCCACCATGGAACTGCTTTTGCATTTTTGCTAAGGATTGGTCAGTCACATGTGTATGGATTTACGTCTAGGTTCTCTCTCATGGACAGAGGAGCCTGGAAAGCTACAGTCCATAGGTTTGCAAAGAGTTGGACATGACTTGCATAGATCAATGTGTCTGTCCCTCTACTAATAATTAGTACAGTCTTGATTACTATACTTATATACCATCTTGAAATAGGGTAAGTGGATTTTTCCCACTTTCAGTTCAGTTTAGTTCAGTTGCTCAATTGTGTCTGACTCTTTGTGACCCCAGGAACTGCAGCACACCAGGCCTCCCTATTCATCACCAACTCCGGAGTTTACCCAATCTCATGTCTATTGAGTCGGTGATTCCATCCAACCATTTCATCCTCTGTTGTACCCTTCTCCTGATTTCAGTCTTTCCCAGCATCAGGGTCTTTTGAAATGAGGCAGCTCTTCGCATCAGGTGGCCAAAGTATTGGAGTTTCAGCTTCAACATCAGTCCTTCCAATGAACACCCAGGACTGATCTCCTTTAGGATGGACTCGTTGGATCTCCTTGCAGTCCAAGGGACTCTCAAGAGTCTTCTCCAACACCACAGTTCAAAACCATCAATTCTTCAGCGGTTAGCTTTCTTCATAATCCAACTCTCACATCCATACATGACTACTGGAAAAACTATAGCCTTAACTAGACAGACCTTTGTTGACAAAGTAATGTCTCTGATTTTCAATATGCTGTCTAGGTTGGTCATAACTTTCCTTCCAAGGAGTAAGCGTCTTTTAATTTCATGGCTGCTGTCACCATCTGCAGTGATTTGGGAGCCCAAAAAGATAAAGTCTGACACTGTTTCCACTGTTTCCCCATCTATTTCCCATGAAGTGATGGGACCGGATGCCATGATCTTTGTTTTTTGAATGTTGAGCTTTAAGCCAACTTTTTCACTCTCCTCTTTCACTTTCATCAAGAGGCTCTTTAGTTCTTCTTCACTTTCTGCCATAAGAGGGGTGTCATCTGCATATCTGAGGTTCTTGATCTTTCTCCCGGCAATCTTAATTCCAGCTTGTGCTTCATCCAGCCCGGCATTTCTCATGTTGTACTCTGCATATAAGTTAAATAAGCAGAGTGACAAAATACAGCCTTGACGTACTCCTTTTCCTATTTGGAACCACTTAATTCTTTTTAAAAATTGTCTTAGCTGTTCTAGTTTCTTTGTCTTTCTACATTAATGTTAGAATCATCTTGTTTATATCTGTAGAAGAATCTTACTGAAATTTGATAGCAATCTCATTAAATTGTGTATCAATTAATTGTGTATCTCATTAATTATGTATCAATTGTGTATCGATTCTTGGGGAGAATTGACAACTTTACCATGTTGAGTCTTCCATTCCACAAATACAATGTTTTCCCATTTATTTAGATCTTATTTTGGTCTCTTTTATCAGCACTTTATAACTTTTATCATATAAGTCCTATACAGGTTTTATTAATTTGCACTTAATAATAAGAATTTCATGAGCAGTTGTGAATGGTATTGTTTGCTAATATTTTATTTAGGATTTTTTGCATCAGTATTCAGATGTGACCTTAGGCTATAGTTTCCTTTCTGTGAACAATATTTATTGCTTTTTGGTATCAAGTCTTCCAAATGAGGGGATATTTCCTTCCTTTTCTATGCTTTGAATACATCCAGACATGAGGTCTCGAGGGAGCTGGTAGGGAGCTCTTTGACAACTGGCCCTCTTTTCATTGTAGCACTCAGGCTGTTCAGATTTTGCCTCTTCCATCAGTTTTGATAAATTCTTTTGTCCTAGAAAATTTGTGTTTTCAAATATGTTTGTGTTTGATTCAGCAAAGCCCAGAATTATCTTAAGGGTTTTTAAACTTTTTTTCTGTTTGATTATTATTTTCTCAGTATTTTAAAGTATTTGTGAATTTCTTCTTTTTCTTACTCAATCATTTGCTTATTATTTCTTTTCCCTTTTTTAAAGAGCAAGCATTCCTTGTAATTATTTATTAGTTCTGCTATTTTTGTTTTTGAATTCCTTATTCTTTTAGATCGATTCTTTCCCTTTGTAAGAATTTATTTTATTGTTCTGTTAACTTCCTGAGTTGAATTCTTAGTTTATTTTTCTTTCTTATTTAGTGATATGTTTATAAGGTTGAGAACCTTGTGCTGAGTAGTGTTTCTGCTTTATCTTGTGGGTTCTGATATAAAATGTTTTAATCACTGATTTCTAGATTCTACAGTTTCAATTTTGATTTTCTCTTTCATCAAAGATTGTTCAGGAGACTGATTTAAATTCCCTGAGAAAAGAGGGTTTGAGAATTTAAATTTTATGCATTTCTCATTGCATATGAATATCATCTCTACTTTCTAATTTCATAATGTTTTGAAAGTTTCTTTTGAGACTTAAACTGGAGACAGTTTTTCTCTTAAAGCTCTATGAGTGTTTGAATAGAAAGACTATTTTTGTTTCCAGACTATAGAACTTTATATATAATAGTTAGATTTACATTATTGATTATAGTATTTAGTCTCCTTCTTATTAATGATCCATCATGGCCTAGCAACACCTGCTCTCTCTCCTTGTATCTCCAGTAATTTGTTTCATTAATGTTGATGCACAATTGCACTCATCTCACATGCTAGCAAAGTAATGCTCAAAATTCTCCAAGCCAGGCTTCGACAGTAAGTGAACCATGAAGTTCCAGATGGTTAAGCTGGATTTAGAAAAGACAGAGGAACCAGAGATCAAATTGCCAACATCAATTGGATCATCAACAAAGCAAGAGAGTTCCAGAAAAACATCTATTTCTGCTTTATGGACTATGCCAAAGCCTTTGACTGTTTGGATCACAACAAACTGTGGCAAATTCTGAAAGAGATGGGAATACCAGGCCACCTGACCTGCCTCCTGAGAAATCTGTATGCAAGTCAAGAAGCAACAGTTAGAACTGGACATGGAACAACAGCCTGGTTCCAAATATGAAAAGGAGTACATCAAGGCTGTTTACTGTCACCCTGCTTATTTAATTTATATGCAGAGTACATCATGTGAAATGCTGGGCTGGATGAAGCACAAGCTGGAATCAAGCTTGCTGGGAGAAATATCAATAACCTCAGATACACAGATGACACCACCCTTACGGCAGAAAGTGAAGAAGAACTAAAGAGCCTCTTGATGAAAGTGAAAGAGGAGACTGAAAAAGTTGGCTTAAAACTCAACATTCAGAAAACGAAGATCATGGCATCTGGTCCCATCACTTCACGGCAAATAGATGGGGAAACAGTGGAAACAGTGGCTGACTTTATTTTGAGGGGCTCCCAAATCACTGCAGATGGTGACAGCAGCCATGAAATTAAAAGATGCTTACTCCTTGGAAGAAAAGCCATGACCAACCTAAACAGCATATTAAAAAGCAGAGACATTACTTTCTCAACAAAGGTCCATCTAGTCAAGGCTATGGTTTTCCCGTGGTCATGTATGGATGTGAAGTTGGACTATAAAGAAAGCTGACCGCTGAAGAATTGATGGTTTTGAACTGTGCTGTTGGAGAAGACTCTTGAGAGTCCCTTGGACTGCAAGGAAATCCAACCAGTCCATCCTGAAGGAAATCAGTCCCGAATATTCATTGGAAGGACTGATGCTGAAGCTGAAACTCCAATACTTTGGCTACCTGATGTGAAGAACTGACTCATTGGAAAAGACCCTGATGCTGGGAAAGATTAAAGGCAGGGGGAGAAGGGGATGACAGGGGATGAGATGGTTGGATGGCATCACCGACCTGAGTTTAAGTAAGCTCTGGGAGTTGGTAATGAACAGGGAAGCCTGGCGTGCTGCAGTCCATGGGGTCGCAAAGAGTTGGACACAACTGAACGACTGAACTGAATGTTGATGCTGTGGTCTGGTGCATAACTGTTTAATGCCTTATTGTGAGCTGTATCTTTTGGAATCATGTATTGCCATTCTTTGTCTGGTTTAATGCCCTTTTCTCAGTGAATTCGACCTCCAGGTTTTATATTTGCTGTCTCAGCTCTCTCTCTATTTGCTTTGGCTGATACTTCTGTGCCTGTACTTCTGTTTCAATCCTGCTGAATCATTTTGTGTCTCTTGTGTATATCCACAGAGTTGTGTTTCCTCTGATAATTAAGAATATAGCTTTGTAATATAGCTCCAGTGGCTTTCTGGCTGATTACAGTTTTATATAATGTTCCTAATACAGTATATCTCCAGACACTGTCTGTTAACACCCTGTTATGAACCAATAATTAAATTTATGTAATTCTTCATATCTTATCCTCACCCTCTAACTCCTTCCAATTTTAGCTAATTACCTTTCTTAGTGTTTACCTTTGCCTATTAAATGTCCCTAAACTCTACTGCCTGATTTGTTACCTTTAATATCTTTTAACCACCCTTCTTCTTCAGCTATTAAGGGCAGGTTAAAGAGAGCCAGGGTACCTGGGTGTGGGGCCTCATCCCACCTCTAAGTGAATGGGGGATCCCCTTAAACTCTGGCTGGTGGGGAGGAGGCCAGGCAGAGGAACGCTTGCAGAGGAGACCATACGCCTACCAGGGAGAGGCAGGGGAACTTTCCACTTTCCTCTGACCTTCAGTGAGTGACAACTTCTTGTGCTTCTGTTTCCTTCTCTGTAAAACAAGAAGAAAATAGCACTTACCACGTAGTGTTGATTATTTGGAATACAATAATTAACATGGTTAGAGCTGTGTCTGGTCCACAGTCAGCAGCTGGAGGAGTTCATAGTTACACCGTAATGATCGTGATTACTGGAACTGGATGAAGCTTTATGGTGCAGAGGATGGATCACAGAAGATGTTTACGTTAATTGCAGCTGAGAGCGGTTAGAAAGCCATGGCACCCTTCTCACGCCGCAGAGCCCTTTCTGCGGTAACACATCAGCCTGTAAAGACCTCATATTTTGCAGAATTGTACACTTAATAGAGCTTATTTGGGCTGGCCTCACAAAACCAAAGCAACTTGGAACCAGAACATCACTGAAACCAACAACAATCCTAATAAAAATATCAGCACAGCTAAAGACATGTTGCATCCTGTGTTCAGATACTTAAAGGGCACTACTTTTTACCACAAAGTGGAGTTGCTTGGAAGGGTGGAGAATACTGTGTTATGCTCATGGAGACAAGGATACATGGGCCTTATCCTCTGAGGGCAAGTAGGGAGGTTCGCAGCTGCAAACTTTGGCGAAATGTGAGAGCAGAGACGAAGACTCCGGGTGCTTGTCTTTTGCATACTCTTTCTGAACAAAGGTAGTAAATAAGCATGCATTCAGCACTTCCAAGTCAGAGAACGTGGCCAAACTGAGCAGAGGAAGGTGGGCATTGCACACCATGCTGAAACTTCTGTGGCCTCTGCCTTCAGGTGAGTGGGTGTGTCTTCCATTTGGTAGTTGTCACTGGGTGGTTCAACCGTGGACAATGCTAGAAAACCATCAAGTATGAACCAAGATGACTCGGGCCTTTTATGCATTGTTGCTGCCCCCTTTCTAATGAGTATCTTCCATGTACACGCATTGAATTATCTGTGTGGAACACATGGTGTGATAAGCCCTCATGAAGCTTTGCCAGTGGATTCTCCACATTATGAAATCCACTCTGAATTGTGGTTAAGGCACAATGTAGGTCCAGAAGATGAATGCTTTCCCGTCATCATCCTCTACCCAGAAGCTTCTGGTCTTCCTGGAACTTCTGGTAGGTGTCCAAGCATTTCAGTAGAAGTTTCCAAACCATGTTTAGTCGTTTTGATTTGGGAAAAGGAGAGTTTCACATAGGCAAAGACACGATTCCTCTGGGTGCAGGGCCTTCTGCCTTGATCCCACCCCTTCCGGTCAGTCAGGCGAATGACAGTTGAGCGCCCAAGTCTTTGTTGCTCGGTGTCCTTCAGCCCTGGAAGATGTCCCGTTTCTTTCTCAAACAGTCACAGTGAAAATATCTACCTCGTGTTGAGCTGCTTCAGTAGTAAATGTATTGTATGTTAACTTTGTTCCTTATGGCATCCCGGCAGTCAGCATTTATCCGCTTACTCTTGCAGAGAACTGCAAGGGCCAGAGGTGGCATAATCAGTAGTGGCCAAGTGAGTCTGTGAGCCCAGTTCTTCTTGTTTCCAAGATGCCATCCAGCATCAGGAATTGTCCTCAGATCTCTCTGCTCCCTCTCCATGCTCCAGTTGAGCCTGAGAATGTACCGGTCTCCTGTGTGGATTTTGCTTTTTTAATACCCTCTCTTGTGCCTTGTAGGATTCTACCTATTTTCTGCGGAGACCTTTCTTACTTGGAGGGGAGAGTTTTCATTCTTCCTTAGCTCCCATTCAGGTTGAGAGAAGGTTGAACCCATGATTTTTCTAAGCATTTTTAAAAGTCAAACTCTTTGCTAAGTTTCAAAGCAGTCGTTATTTTTCTTCTTTTTCAGTAACCTTCTGTTCTTCAGTTTTTCTTTAAAGTCTGCCTGAAAAATAACATTTAATGTGGTCAACAGAGTAGTCAATTGGCAATAATACATCTAGAACACAAAGCGGGCAATGGGAAGTAAAAAGCAAAGTGCTTTCCAGTTTCGCTCATGTCAAATTCCACTGACTTTCTCTCCAGAGTAACATAGTAAAATGCGAACCCTTAAAAGAAAAAGAAAAAAGAAACTCAACTTTTTAATCCTGCTTTCAGTTTATAGCTGAGATACAAATTGGCCTCAATTCATGCCTGCGTTGAAAGAAAATGACCCTGAACTGAGTGGAAAAAAACTGAGAAAGTGCCAGAGGAGTGAAGCAGAAATGAGAAATAAATATGGGGGTTTATTTTGTAATTAACAAATCATGTGTGTAATTTAAAGATCAACTGGCACTACTTATAATTAAAAATAGTTGCCCATGTCGCCATACCTCTTGGTCCTGGTTCCTGGTGTCTTAAGGCAACTACTGCAATCCTTTTAGCTGTTTCTCCTGTTTTATTTTTATTAAACCCTGTGTATTCTGAACAGAATAGTTTTAGTACTCTTTCTTGATTCATTTAAATTATTTATTGTGTGTTGACTTTCAGTTATGAGAGGGGAGAATTTAAGTCTCTTATTGAGTTGGCTCTAACACACACATACGCACATACACCCACATGTTCTCATTCTCTCTGTCTTTGTATCTCTCTCCCTCTCCTCCCAAAAGAGTTAGTTATATTATCAATTCTAGCTAAATCAACATTTAGCTAAAATGTCTCCCACACTGTAGGTGGATTCTTTACCAGCTGAGCCACAAGGGGAAGCCCAGTAGTACTGGAGTGGGTAGCCTATCCCTTCTCCAGGGGGTCTTCCTGATCCAGGAGTCAAACCAGGGTCTCCTGCATTGCAGGCGGATTCTTTACCAACTGAGCTATCAGGGAAGCTCCAGTTATATTATCAATTTTAGCTAAATCAGCATTTAGATTTTGCATCGTGATCATTGTTGAGCTGTTATTTATAGCTGGGTCCCATGGTATGCTGTTATTAAATTTCCTTTCCTGTGCAATGTTTTTGCTTTTACTGGAGGTGATAATCACTACTTTTTCATGGCTTCCTTCGTTTTCTAGTTACCTCTTACTAATTCATTCTGAAACCTTCTGCTAGATCTGAAAACCTCCTCTGAATGTGTGCCTACTGAGAACAAGTCACTCTTTCTTTTCCTTCCTGGGGGTATCCTTCCTGAAGCCATCTGGGCTCTGCTGGCATCTGAATTTGTTTGGTTTTCAAGCCGATTGCATTGCTCTTGTCTCTTCACCATGCTTGTTGGAATTCTTTTCCCGTCTTTCCTGAGTTTAGTCTCTATTTCTTAGATCCCAGGACTCTCTGTTTTTCTGTTTATTTTAGTGGTGCATAGCTTCTGGAAATGGAACTCAGGAGATAGAATTTTGGATTCCTTAAGTGTCTGAAAATGTGTTTTTGTTGACCTCGCTCTTGACTGGTAGTTTGGAAGCGATTTTCCCTCACAATTTTTAACAGCTTTACTGAGATAATTCCCATATTGTACAATTCACTCATTGAAAGTATGCAGTTCATTGTGTTTAACTTACTGACACAGTTGTGGTATCATCACAACATTAATTTATAACATTTCACTGTCCCCAAAACAGACTTCATACTTCTTATTTCTTATTTTTTCCATTTCCTCTTTATCTTCAATTTTATAAAGAGCTGAGGATATTCATACTTTAAAACTTTTGAACTCTTTTTCTCAGGAAAGTTTTGGGACTGTTTCTATATCCCTTGTGTTAACAACTGTGCAGTGTTACGCCATGTTCTAGTTGGCACTTCTTTTTCATTAATTTTTGGCCGCACCGCGTGCCCTGTGGGATTTTAGGCCGCTGACCAGGGATTGAACCTGTGCAGTGAAAACACCAACTCCTCACCACGGGACCCCCAGGGAATTCCCTGTAGGTAGCACTTGATGTGATCTTGAGGTATAGAAATTTGTATTTTTCAGTTCTGGGAAATTCTTCACCTTCTTCTCCTTCTTCCTCCTTTTTATTCTATCTTCATTGTCTCCTGTCAACTTTTTTAAAATTATTATTTGCTTGTTGAATCTCTCACATTGATTTTTTTTCTTCACCCTGTTACTTCGTTTTCATCCTTCACATTTCAGCTCAGACACCACCTTCCGGGAGCCCTTTCTCCATCCAGCCTTAGATAAGTCAGCACAGCCCTCCATTTAGAAGTGCTTTCTTTATTTCTCCTCTGAATGACTTCCAGGTTGCAGCTTAGTGAGTAATTGTACAGTTAACTCTGCAGTCTCTGTCTTCCCCAGTAGACCGTGAGCTCCCTGAGACCAGTGTTTGTGTAGAGACTCACTCTGGCACAGCGCCTGGAGCCCTCCCCCTTCCTGGGGCTCATGCGTGTTTGGTGCTCGAGGGAACATGGGTAGCAGCTCTGCTGGGATGAACGTGGTGTGCAGTGAGGTGGGCACGGTCTGTAAAGACAAGTTTTGATAAGCAAAGGCACAGTGTCACCTCGTTCAGGGGTGTTCCAGACCACTTGAAAGAAAACCAGCTTCTGTTCACTGAACATCTGTTCGCCACAGCTTCTGTTCATCACAGGCGTCTGTCAGGCAGCTAGCCCCCTTCTGTGAACTCACTCAGCCACCACTTTCTGCCTCGGTCAGGTATGTGAGTCCTTCCTGGTATTTAGGCAAATCGACAGGAGAATGTGGAGCAAGTTTTATTTGCCAATATGCATCCTGGTATTTAAACTGTCGTGAACCCCCATCTCAGGTTCCTTGTTAGGAAATTGCCAGGAGCATTTATCTCAAAATAGTTTGAGCGAATCAAATGGAGAATTGCCATCTCGTTTTTGACTTGTTTGGAGTGGGGTTTCTCGGCCTCCGCACTCTTGGTGTTCTGGGCTGGATAACTTCACTCTGGGTGTCTGTTCTGTGCGTTTCAGGCTGTGAGTGGCATCCTGGACTCTATGCACTTGATGCCCCCCATTGTAGCCCCCAACTTCCCCCCCCCCCACCCCTAGTCATAACACTCAGGAATGTCTCTGATCTTGCCAAATGCCCCCCGGGGAGCAGAATCACCCCCCATTGAGATCCACTGGTGTACGTGCAGACTTGGGGTCTCTTCCCAGACACATACAGTTGGTAGCACTGCCCAGGGCCTGTTGGCATTCCCCAGAGCAGTGGGGGTCCACCCATGTGGTGGGTGGAGTGCTCAGAAGAGCATATTGGGTCTTGAGCTGGAATTGGAAGTGTTTCCAGAAGCGTCCAGTGCCAATACGATGACCTGCTCGTTCTTGCTAGTTGGGCTCATGATGGGTAAAGAACAGAGTATGTGTGTTTCTGGCACGTGCCTTCCAACATCCCATAGAAGGAACCGAATATTTTGAGAAATACCAGGAAACTCAACTCTGATAAGTGGACCATGAAGTTAAACATTGATTTGTCAGATGGGAAGGAATTTCCTGAGTGTTGATTTGAATTCTGATTCCACCTTGAGAGAGAGACTGATATTTTGAGATGGGCAGGGTGACTTAGATTTCTATGGCTGTAGTTTTCTGGCTAAGCCCTGAGCTTCCCTTTCATTGTATGCAGCTAGGGAACAAGCCTGGACCCACAAGCCTGGGGAAGAGAGAAACGATTGGAATGAGTCTAAGAATGGGGCTACAATCCAAGTGCGGCCCTTGTGGTGAGCAGGTGTCCCCCCACGAGATGTCCACATTTTGATCCTGGGACCTGTGAATCTCTTACCTTTCATGGCAAAAGGGACTTTGCAGATGTGATTAAGTCAAGGACTTCATGATGGAGAAAGTGTTCTAAGCTATTTACGTGACCCGATCAAAATATGGGTTTAGTTCAGTTCAGTTGCTCAGTCGTGTCCAGCTCTTTGTGACCCCGTGGACTGCAGCACAACAGGCCTCCCTATCCATCACCAACTCCTGGAGCTTACTCAAACCCATGTGCATTGAGTCAGTGATGCTGTTCAACCATCTCATCCTCTGTCGGCCCCTTCTCCTCCTGCCTGCCTTCAGCCTTCTCCAACTGTGGCTAGAGGAGATGTGACTTCAGAAGACAGTGGTCACAGAGATGCAACACCACTGGCTTCAAAGATGGAGCAAGGGAACCACCAGCAGAGGAAAGTGGGCACCTCGAGAACCTGAAACAGGCGAGGAAACAAAAGTCCTTCCCCAGGAACCAGCCCTGCTAACACCTTGACCTTAGACCAGGGAGACCTGTAGTTTGCAGAACTGTGCAATAATATATTTATTTGGTCTTAAGTTAGTAAATGTGGTAATTTGTTACAGCAGCCATAGGAAACTGACATAGCTCTCAAAGTCTAGAGGTCAAAATGAGAGTCCAGTGAGCATAGAGCCCAAAGCAGGGGGACTTGGGAGCAGACATTTCAGAGTGAACACTGATCCTTTGATTCATGTGATAATTGTGGGTCTGTTAGATGTGTGTGTGTGTGTGTGTGTGTGTGTGTGTGTGTGTGTATGCATGCGTGTGAGTGGGCATGTTTGTACTGGCCAGAATACAGAGCTTTGCAAGCTGGAGAGACTTGGCCTGCTCTGGGCAGAAACCAAAATTCCAGACTACTTGGAAAGCTTTAAATCCTATTACTTGCTGTCCATCATCCAGACATATCTGTTCCAATTTGGTACCTAATATTCCTTGTCAGGCCCTATTATTTTTATCAGGAGGTTCGAAAGAGGGTGGGATTATACTTCCCGTATATCTGCTATGTTCCTGAGTACCGGAGTTGATGCATGTCTATACGCGAGCTCATTTAGTCTTCACAAATGACAGTTGTTAGAGGATAGTGATGATGCTGATCTACTCTCTCACTGCATTCCGTGTTTCTTGGAAGCAAAGTGAAAGATGCTGGGAAGGATTCATGAGATCAGGCGAGATCAGGTTGGCGATTGATCTGGGGGTACTAAAATTCTGCACCCAGAGCCAAGGGAAAAGAGTATGATGAAAACCAAAGACTGGGAGACTGGAGCTTCCAGGATGAACGAGCAGGAATGAACGTAATCTGACCCTTTCCTCCCAGTTCACACACACATCCTTGCTGAGACACTTGACTTGTTCTTCTGAGATACAGTAAGGTCATGTGTGTGAAAGCAGTTCATAAACTGAAGGCTGGGGACGTATGAGTTATTATTAGGAAATGTTAGTATAGTTGCTCTTTCAAAGAAGGCGAAAATTGTATATTTATAAAAAGTTGGTGGTGATGGTGTAGTTGCTAAGTCGTGTTCGAGTCTTGTAATCCTGTGGACTGTAGCCCAAGCACCTCTGTCCATGGGATTTCCCAGGCAAGAAAACTGGAGTGGGTTACCATTTCCTCTTCCAGGGGATCTTGGGTCTCTTGCATTGGTAGGTGGCTTCTTTACCACTGAGCCACCAGGGAAGCCCCTTATAGGAAATTACCAGGGCAAGTATTTTTCTTTTTTCCTTAAAATATGTTTTTAAGGATGAATGTAGCATCTTTACCTACATCCTGTCCCAAGAGATGATTGGGCCGTTTTCCTGTGCAGAAGCTTAGCCCATAACATTAGATAAATATTTTGTCTTTCTCATTGTGTAATGTTTGATGGACACAAAAGCATTGATGTAATGTATACTTCATGCTCATTTGCTTCAGTCGGATCCCACTCTGTGCGACTCCAAGGAATGTGGCCCACCAGGCTCCTCTGTCCATGGGATTTTCCAGGCAAGAATATTGGGGTGGGTTGCCATGCTCTCCTCCAGAGGATCTTCCCGACTCAGGAATCAAACCCATGTCTCTTGGTAGGTGGGTTCTTTACCACGAGCGCCACCTGGGAAGCCCATACTACTTAAGGTAGTATCATAATAAAGGGCTTCACTGGTGTAGCCTGGAGAATCCCAAGGATGGCAGAGCCTGGTGGACCCTATGGGGTCGCACAGAGTCGGACACAACTGAAGTGACTTAGCAGCAGCAGCAGCTGGTGGCTCAGACAGTAAATCATCTGCCTGCATTGCAGGACACCTGCGTTCGATCCTTGGGTCAGGAAGATCCCCTGGAGAAGGGAATGGCAACCCACTCCAGTATTCTTGCCTGGAGAATGCTGTGGACAGAGGAGGCTGGTGGGCTACAGTCTGTGGAATCACAAAGAGTCAGACATGACTGAGTGACTAACATTTCATTTTCATCATAATAAAACCAGCAGTCACAGACCCACTGCACACCTGAGGATCTGGAACATTACCAGTACTGTTGAAACTGTTTATGCGCTCTTTCTTCATCCTGCCTGGATGCTTCTTCCCAGAAGTAAAACTGTTCTCTTTATTATTTATCTATTATCCCCTTGCCTTTAAAAAATAGTCTTATCATGTATCACACATACAAACGATTTTCTTCTTTTGGGATTTATAAAAATGATTTTGTACTTTATCTAGCTTTTTAAACTTGTCTTCCCCCCAAACTTATGCTTCAGAGGATCATTCTTGTTGCCTATAATTGTGTTTTGCTAATTTGTTCTGTGTTTGACCTTGTAAATTTGCTGTTGTTCAGTCACTAAGTCATGTCTGACCCTTTGGGACCCCATAGACTGCAGCAGGCCAGGCTTCTCTGTCCTCCACCATCTCCCGGAGTTCACTGAAATTCACGTCCACTGAGTCAGTGATGCTCTCCAAACATCTCATCCTCTGCCACCCTTCCTCTTGTGTTCAGCCTTTTCCAGCATCAGGAAAATGATGATGGACTTTTCCAGTGAGTCATCTCTTCACATCAGGTGGCCAAAGTATTGAAGCTTCAGCGTCAGTCCTTCCAGTGAATATTCAGGGCTGATTTTCATATGGATTGACCGTATGCCACCATTTATGCACTCTCCTTCATGGAGATTGGATTGCTCCCTTTTCAGTTTTTTTAAAATTATTTTATTATACATATTTTTGGTCTTAAACATAATATTGCTGTTAACATTCTTGTATATATCTCTTGGAGCACATATACAAGGGGAGCTTCGTGGTATGTACTTGGAGCAGAACTGCTGAGGTGCAGAGTATGCAAATATTGAGTTTAATGGAATAATGACAAGTCATTTTCCAGAGCGCTTGCCCAAGTAGCTTCTCCTTCTCCAGTCGTGTTTTAGAGTTCTTGTTCTTCTACATTCTCACCAGCATTTTGGTATTGCTGTTCTCCTAAATTTTCAATATAAGCATTGTCTTCTCAATATAAAGCAGTATCTTCCCCTGTCGTCCTAACTTTCATTTCCCTAATTACTAATAGAGATGAACTTCTTTTCCCATTTTTACTTGCCTTTTTGTTACCTTTACTGTGAAATACCATGTTTCTTTATGTTTATGTTGTTTTTTTCCTTTGTCTCATTGTTTTATAGAGTTAAAAAAATACATATTCTGAATACTAATCCTTTTGTTAATTACATGTGTTCAAAATATATTCTTCCAGCTTAAGTTTTCTGTTACTGGTTTCTTTATGATGTCTCTTGAAAAGTGAAAATTTTTTATTTTTAGTTAGTTCAATTTGTTTGTATTTTATGATTATATTGTGTCATGTAGAAAATCCTTTCATACCTCATGTTTACAAAATGATTCTCCCATATGTTCTTTAATTTTTTTAAGTTTCGCTTCTCACATTTAGTAGTTGATACTTCTGGTTATGATTTTTGTAAAAGATGTGAAATATCAGTCCAATTTCAACTTCTTTTTCTATTAATAGCCAGTTGCCTGCAGACAGTTTTGTAATAGTTTTTTCCCCATTGCTTCTCTGATAGCTCAGTTGGTAAAGAATACACCTGGGGTGCAGGAGACCCCGGTTCGAATCCTGGGTCGGGAAGATCCCCTGGAGAAGGGATAGGCTACCCACTCTGGTGTTCTTGGGCTTCCCTTGTGGCTCAGCTGGAAAAGAATCTGCCTGCAATGCAGGAGACCTGGGTTTGATCCCTGTGTTGGGAAGATCTCCTGGAAAAGGGAAAGGCTACTCACTCCAGTGTCTGGCCTGGAGAATTCCATGGACTCTATAGTCCATGGGGTTGCAAAGAGTCAGACGTGAATGAGTGATTTTCACTTTCACATTTCCCATTGATATATGACATCTCTGTCAAGGCATGGGTCTGTTTCTGAGCTCTCAATTTTGTTCCACTTATAATGTATCTTAATTACTAAAACTTTAAAATAAATCCGAATATCTTAATAGGGCAATTCCCACTCACCCTGTTTCTTTTTCCTATAAAGACTCTTGATTATTTTCTTCCATGTAAATTTTAGTATCAATTTATCAAAGTTTCTTTACTATGCTCTTAGGATGTTTTGCTTAGAATTGACATACTTTTCTCTTCATGGGCATAGTATATAAATCTCCACTTATTGATGTCTTTTAAAATGTCTTTCAATAACGATTTCTCCACACATGCCCTGTACATCTTTTGTTTATTTTCTTTCTAGGTACTTTATTTTTGGCTGCTGATGTATAGAGCTGTGGTCAACTTTTGTATAGTTGCCTTATGTCCAGTCATCTTGCTGAACTCTCTTATCAAGTCTAATAACTTTCCTAGCTTCTTTTGCATTTTCTTTGTAGATAGATAAATTCTTTGGGATCTGAATATTTTTGCTTCTTGCTTCTGCTACTTCTTTCCCATGGAGGATGTTTTCTTGTGTGTTTAATGATTTTTTTTTTTTTTAAACTGTGAGTGTCTATGTCATGGAACTTGGTGAAATCGTTGAGAACCTAAATTGAAGATTCTTTTCTTTAGAGAGGATTCATGGGGAGCCAGGAATTCATGGGGAGCTTCTTTGGGGGAGCCAGGTGGATGCTGATGTTTTGAAGCCCTTTCAGCCCCCTTTGAGAGCCTGGGAAAAGTCCCTGAATTAGCTTTCCTGTCTCTTGTCCCCAGGCTTAGTGTTTTGATTCCAGCACTGCTGTATGCATTTTCCTCTGGGGCAACTCTGCTCTTTTTCTTTGCTCACTGTTCGTGCTGTTTTTTCAGTTCACGGATCTTTCTTTTGTCTCTGTCTTTCCCCCTTAGAGATTTCCTTGACTTGCTTTCTAGCACTCTGATGCTTTAAAACATTCAGTAGTATTAATGTAACCAGCAGCTAGTTGTACTGAAGTAGAAAGCTGTGCAAGTATTTAGGTGATGGATGTTCTTGGCTTTTATTTCAACCAAATTACCATCGAGTTAATTATCTGAATGTGTTCCAGTTTTTTTTTTTTTTTTTTTTTTTCCTTTGTAGCCCACCTCCTGTTCCCTGATCTGAAGGAAGGCTGGTTTGGTGGGAATCTCATATAAGGATAGGATTTGGGGGGAGGGGCTTTGTTTTTTTATTTCTGCTTTTAAGTGAGGGAGGTAGCTGGAGCCCAAAGGAGAGTCAGCATGGCCTCTCAGTATTTCTGCAGTCGGGACGTCTTTGACATTAAACCTTTCTTTACTTGGGCTGCTTTGCTTTTAGTTGAAATCTCCAGTCACAGAGAATTAAATGTCAAGGTGGTTTTGTGATGTGGAAAATCTCTCTGAAGGAACTGGGAAAAAGCCACAAAGTGCTGTGAATTTCAAGCCCTCCCCAAGGATTAGGAGACCAGGAAACACTGGGCATTATAGCTCTGATTTTTAAAGCTGGGTGTCTCATCACAATGGATGTGTCTGTCACAAAGAATAAAATATGTGACTTTCACCTTCGATAAGGAGTATGTTGCATTCATTAACCTACCCCCTTCCTCCGTCATTCCTCTGGGCTGCACACCCTTTCTCTGCCCTGCCACAACTTCCTGCTCTCACCTCATCACAGCACTTAATCATAGTCTCTCGAAATTTCTAGTTTACTTCTCCTTCTGCCTCATTAATCTGTAAACATCTTGAGTAAACAGATCATGTAGGATTTGTCTTTGTAGTTCAGAGGCTGGAATTGTACTGGCAGTGTAGTAGCTGCAGGGTTAGGAGCAGGATTTAACGCATTCCACGTTGCCTTAATCTTTTCAGGCAGATAGAAATTTTAGACACAAATCAATCCCACCCCAGCATTGCTGCTGCTGCTACTGCTGCTAAGTTGCTTCAGTCGTGTCCGACTCTGCGCTACCCAATAGATAGCAGCCCACCAGGCTCCGCCATCCCTGGGATTCTCCAGGCAAGAACACTAGAGTGGGTTGCCATTTCCTTCTCCACACCCCAGCATTACTGATTGGCAAATCTCTCTCTTCTATCACCCTGGATTATCGACCTTCTTAAATTTAATTTAAAAGTAATTAATTCTTAATTTTTTTTTATAGCTGTGACAGCCCCAATTATTATCATTACTAGGGCCCGAAGGGTTAGGCTTGGATATCAGTGGTTCTCTGAAAGTGTCTGAAGGGAGCATCTGAGTTACGTTTACAGTTCAACTGATAGTCCTAGATGCTGGTATAGCATTTGGCAGTATATTAATTATGATACGTCTTTCATATGAAGAGCTCAGATTTATGGAGCAGTTGTTATGTTCCAGGCACTGTGCTTGGACTCTGCATGCGTTACCTTGTTCATCCCTTACTCACTGTGCAAGGGCGTAGCGTGACCTTACAGTTGCCTTGCAGCTGGAGCTCAGAGATCACATGACTCTTGTGCAGGTCACAGTTGCCAAGTGGAAGGACTAGGAGTTTAGTTTGGGCTTCTTGACCTCAAGCCTGAGGCCTTAATCAATGTACTATGGCATCTCTCAGTGTATACATGAATAGATAGATATAACTTCCTGGCAGGTAGCCTTATTATTTTTGGAAAGATTAGGCAGCTTGTCAAGTGTATGTAGTTAGTAAACAACAAAGCCGGATTTAAGCTGAAATGGTTCATGCTCATTTCTCCACTCCCACTCTTATTGTACTTTTGCTAAATGTCACAGCAGTAGCTTCGAAGTGTGTGTGTGTAAATGAAGCAATCCCTCAGAAGCTAATGAAATCCAATATTTTAAAGTACTGAAAGAAAATGTCAACTTAGAATTCCCAGAAAAAATATCATTCAAAAATGAAGGTGAGCCGAAGCCTATTCAGACAATAGTGAAAGTGAAGTCGTTCAGTCTTGTCCGACTCTTAGCGACCCCATGGACTGCAGCCTACCAGGCTCCTCCATCCATGGGATTTTCCAGGCAAGAGTACTGGAGTGGGGTGCCATTGCCCTAAAAACCTAAAAACTTATTGCCAACATATCAGCTTTAAAAGGAATATCAAAGGATGTTCTTCAAGCAGAAAGAATATTTTCCCAGATGGAAATATGAAAATGCAAAAATAAATGAAGGCTAGCAGAAAGGTTAAATAAGTAGGTTTACAATTACTAACCATACAAAGCAGAAGTAGTAAATATCTTAGAAAAATTAAAGAATTTATAAAATTAAAAATAAATTCCAAAATCATGCAAAAGGCAGAGGGATTAATGGAGTTAAATTATTGTATGGTTCTAGTATTATTATGAAAGTGTTAGAAATTAAAATTTGAGTAAGACTACTAATTCAAGGATACATATGTAATCTCTAGGCTAGTTATGAAAATAATAGTGTGAATATTTAACTAGTAAATTAATAAAGAAAAAGTAGAATAGTAAGAATATTTGATCATAAAATGAAAATTCAAAACAGAAAATGAAATCTATTTCATTACAAAATAGAAATTTCTTCTTACCAAAGAAATAGTAAGGTGGTAAATATAAATCTAAATATAATACTAATTACATTTAAATGAACTATATTATCCAATAGAAGAATAATATTATCATTCTGTACCTAAGAAAAAAATTCATGAGAGACACAGTTTAAATAGTTTAAATTTAAACTATGTCAGAGGTTAAAAGTAAAGAATTAGGATATATATCAATCTTAACCAAAACAAAGCATGGTTAGCTCTCCTACCATCACACAAAATGACTGGAAGGCAAGAGGCACTGACAGAGATTTAAAAAGCATCTTTCGTAATCATGAAAGTCAATCTACAAAAAATATATCACAACCTCAAATCTGTATGCACTCAACAACATAGCTTCATAGTGTATATAGCAAAAGTTGAGAGAACTAGCAGAAACAAATTCGTAGTCAGTTTGGCATTCTCTTTTACATACTTCTTTCTATAACTGTTAGAAAAAGCAGACAAAAAATCATGGATGCAGAAGACCTGAACAACATAGTCAGTCATGCTCACGCTCAGTTGCTTTAGTTGTGTCCTACGTTTGGTGCCCCTAGAGACTGCAGCCCAGCAGGCCCCTCCGTCCATAATATTCTCTAGGCAAGAATGTTGCAGTGGGTTGCCATGCCCTCCTCCAGGAGATCTTCCCGGCCCAGGGATCAAACCCATGTCTCATGGCTCTCCTGCATTGCAGGCGGATTCTTTACCACGGAGCCACCAGGAAAGGCCGACATTTGTTCAAAATTATATGTGTGGAACACTGCACACGGCAATCACAGAACTGCAATGAGTTTCAGTGCACACGGAACATTAGCCAAAGCTCACCACATGCTGAGCCATAAAGGAAGTCTCAACAAAGCATCAACGTGATTCAAAGTATGTCCTCTGTTCACAATGAAATTTAACTAGAAACCAGCAGTAAGTAGATAACCGGAAAACCTCTAGTACCTGGAAATTTAAAATTGTCCTCTTAAATAGTTCATAGTCAAAGAAGAAATCACAATCACAAAGAAGAAACCACACTGAAATTCATATTTTGAACTGAATCCTAATAGTTTAGAGGCAGACAGAGGACAGGACAGGAGGAGTCCAGACAAGCAAGAGAGAGTGTAATCTGTATCAGGAATTGAGAGAAAGGGCATGGAAAACAAGGGGTAAGCAAGGGTTTTGTAGAATACAGTGAGGAATTTGGTCTTAATGCTAAGATAAGAGTGATACTTTAAGCAGGGGGTGCTGCTGCTGCTAAGTCCCTTCAGTCGTGTCTGACTCTGTGCGACCCCATAGATGGCAGCCCACCTAATTCATTAAAAAAAAGTAAGCCTCTGACTGCAGGATAGATTGGAGGGCAGTTTAAATTTTAAAAGACTGTTTGGAGGCAACTGCAGTAGTCCTGGCCGGAGAGATTGGGCTGGATGGTGGCAGTGGAGCTGGGGGAAGTGGGAGGTTCTAGAAAGCTCTGGGAGGTAAAATTGACAAAACTGGGTGATGAATTCACTATCAGGGTGAAAGGGAGGGTGGGGAACCAAGGAGGACTCTGAGATTTTGTTGCCCTGGGTGGATGGCAGTATTTTTTCTGGGACAAGGGCTCCCAGGTTGGGGTACAGAGTGGATGAATGGAATCAGTTGGTTTGGGCACAGGTTCAATTTGAGACGTGGCTGAGATGTTAAGTGGAGAGGTCAGACAGGCAGGAGGACATGATGCAGGTCTGCAGGTCAGAAGAGAGGGCTGAACCACATAAGCAATTAATCACCCTTTGAACGCAAGTGTTGAACTGGTTCATGTTTATTTTTTCTTTTTATTAAGTTTGAGAAATCGTTATTTAGTTTTCAACCTTTGTTTTTTATCTTCTCCCCTTTTTCTTTAGAGAACTTGTTTGAATTTTTCTTTCCATACCTCTCTGTTTATGTGCTTCTTTTCAGCATGCTTAGTTGTGTCTGACTCTTTGCAACCCCGTGGACTATAGCCCACCAGCCTCCTCTGTCCATAGGGTTTCCCAGGCAAGAATACCAGAGTGGGTTGCCATTTCCTTCTCCAGGAGATCTTCCTGACCCAGGGATTGAGCACGTGTTTCTTGCGTTTCCTGCATTGGCAGGCGGATCCTTGACCACTGTGCCACCTGGGAAGCCCAGCTTCTTTTGAGAGCTTCCTAAATTCATCATCTCCACGGAGAGGGATACACCCCTCACCTCTGCCGCCTGCCTGGCAGGGTCACCATGGGGCGTGATCAGCAGAAAAACATGGCAAAGGAACTAAGGATGCAGGCCATTGGAAAATGATTTGAATGTGGGAAACAGGTTGCTATTTGGGGTGAAGATAATTTCCTACTGCAAAGGATCTGAGCACTTGCTCAAGTGCCTTTCAGAAGGTTTGCTTATTGGGTCTTCACACACAGGCACGGGCCCAAGTCCTTAACCTCCCTAGGAGGAGCGTGTTGCTTGATAAATCCTGGCTTCCAGCAGGTACTCACACAAGCTGGTGGGCAGGTGAAAGAAGAAGGTTCAGCTGAAGATAGGTTCCCACGGTGATATAAAAGCATCTAAGAATAATAACTTTTGGGTTTCCCTGGTAGCTCAGATGGTAAAGAATCTGCCTGCAGTGCAGGAGAACAGGGTTATATCCCTGAGTCAGGAAGATCCCCTGGAGAAGAGAATGGCAACCCACTCCAGTATTCTTGCCTGGAGAATCCCATGGACAGAGGAGCCTGACAGGGGAACCTTCTTGCGATCTATCTGTATCCTGAGTCCAAGGAGATTTCACAGTCGGAAAACAAGAATTCCAAATGCTTCAGCTGGTGGAATGTTCTAAGAGATTAGTCCATTGGTGCTTTTAGTTCCAATATTTTAAAAATTTAAAAAGGAAGATGCTCGGGAAGACTTTTCTCCATTGCTTTAACAAATAATGTTATAAAAAACTGAGGCGGGGCGCAGGGAAGTCTTTTTTTTTGTTTGTTTTTTTCGCCTAGCCTACCACATTGACCTCCACACTGGGAAGTCACATTTTGGCTCTTTTTCCCTCAGTAATTTCTGTGCAGTAGGATGTGGTGACAGGCATCTGGCCTGGAGCCTGGATATCTCTGGATTATTGCTGGAGGTGGGGTCAGGGAATCGTCTGCCCGGCTTTGACAGCCAGAAAAAAGGAGAAACCTACTGTCTCTCAGAGACTCAGGCTGCTGTGTTTGGGGTTGGTGGGATCGCATTTGCTACATTCCCAAATCAGTTTTCCAAATGAAGTTTCTAGACTGACTTTCCCACTTTTACTGAGATTACTTTTCCATGTGGAACTCTACTACTACATGTGATGTCAATGTTCCATATAAGCAAACATGCAGGTATTTGTGGATCTTTATGTGCATGACAAACTTTTAATGTTATCGGGGGCCAAGCATTTGTCCTAAGTGTTTAACGGGTATGAAACCATTTACTGCTTACATTAATATTTTCAGCTTGGTGCTTTTATGATTCCCATTTCATGGATGAATAAACTGTAGCATAGATGGGTCACTTAACTAGCCAAGGCCACAGGGAGGGCGAGAGTTGGGCCAGCGTGTGACCCCATGCTGTCCACCTCTGGGACCCCCTTTGCCTATTGCTGTACCTCTGTGTGGAAGAGGGAAACCTTCTGAAGTGCATAGTCCCAATGATGTTTCATTTTTTCTTAGGAGTGACTGGGTGACCTCCTATAAGGTCATGGTCAGCAATGACAGCCATACGTGGGTCACTGTTAAGAATGGATCTGGAGACATGGTGAGTCCCCTCTAACCATGCCCTGGGGATCTGGCTGTCTTGCACCTGGATGTTGGCTGATTCTGTGCCAACTCAAACAACCATCGAGAGTGATGGATGATGACCGCCCTTTCCATGCCCTGATGCTCAGAACCATGTGGTCCACGTCCAGGGCTCGTGTAAAAGTCAGCAGTGCTGCGATGTGGTATCTTCCGTAGGTCACAGGTCAGCCCTGGAAGACCAGTGGCATGTGGGTTATGTTGGGGCCCACACGGCTGTTCAGTTATAACAGTTCCTGAACTTACTTTACTTACCTGGCCTTTCAGCTCCATGCCTCCCTCCAAGCTTGCCCTGTCGCCCTCTTCCTCGGGTTCCCAAATGCGAGTTCCTATCACGGTACAGTGCCTTACACAACCTGCCTGCAGCCTCTGTTTGACCTTTGTTCCCATTCTCAGCCCCCACCCCCGCCTTGTACCCACTCCTCTGTGTTCCAGTAAAAGTGAGGTGGCTGCTCATCGGCTGAATCCAATGTCTGAGCTCCTCCAGCCATCACTTCCTTTTCTCTAGCATCCCTCCCGTTCCTGCATCTTGAGTTTTCCTTCAGGGCCAGTTCAAATGGCACCTCATCCCCAAAGCTTTGCTTCTTCAGAAATCCCAAAGCTCTGTGGCTGTCTCTCTGCCATGCCTCTAATAGATTTCACCTATGATATCTAAGTTTAACCCTCCTCCTCCTCCCCACTCCACCCCCATTAGATGGGTGTTTCCTGAGGTCCTGATCCATTCCTCCTCCCCATCCCCCTCCCCCAAATGCCAACCTCACATTTAGGCGTGCCTTAATGAAATCTTGCGGACTGAGTGAATTACTGACTCTTTCATGACTTGATAATCAAGCTCTAAAAGAGTCTCCTTTTCCCCTTTGTGCATAAATAGATATTTGAAGGAAACAGTGAAAAGGAGATCCCTGTACTGAACGAGCTGCCCGTCCCCATGGTGGCGCGCTACATCCGCATAAACCCCCAGTCCTGGTTCGATAATGGGAGCATCTGCCTGAGGATGGAGATCCTTGGCTGCCCGTTGCCAGGTGGGTCTGCCCTTCTGTGCTTCCTGCAGGGAGGGAACGCCGGTGGAAGACAGGTGCTTAGCCAGCAAGGTGAATAAAAATAAGCCACACAGTCTTTTTCTCATCTAAGAAAATTACCACGTCTACTGCAGAATATTTAGAAAACATAGGTAAACAAAAAGAAAACGAAAATCTCCCAGAACAACACTCAGAAACTCTCTGAGCATTTGGGGTTATTAAGGTAACATGCCAGCTGTGGTTTTGCCCACTGGGACTTTAAGATGATGCTTACTTCAAGGTTAAAAATTCACCCAGCGCTGCTGCTCAGAAGCAGGCAAAAAATGGCATAAAATTTTTTTGGTAACGTGTTTAGTTGCCCTTGAGTGCTCTTGCCACACTGGTTACAGGACATGGCAGAAGTTAATTTCAAACTTGACCGTGTACGTAGTCTTGTTCTGTTACATAGTGAAGCCTCTTTCTGTTTAAGTAGCTTCACTTGGTTGCCTGTATCTTTGGGTGCTTTTTCCTTTAGGTTGTGTCCCCCTTGCCCTGATTTCACATGATGGAACTGGGTGTAACTCCAGGGTGGAAGGAAATAAAGGGCTTGAACTAACATGCGCTTTTTGCATGTGGACCTTTGCTGGTGTCTGCTCTGGACAAGCTAATCTGGTCTGGCTTGCAGCTCTGTCAGCCTTTCGGAACCTAGGGATTTGTGCCTGTATGGAGCCTTTTGTGGGCTTCCCGGGTGGCTCAGATGTTAAGAGTCTGCCTACGATGCAGGAAACCCAGATTTAGTCCCTGGGTCAGGAAGATCCTCTGAAGAAGGGCATGGCAGCTCACGCCAATATCCTTGCCTGGAAAATCCCACGGACAGAGGAGCCTGGCGGGCTAGAGTCCTTGGGGTCACAACTGAGCTACCGACACTGCTACTATTTACTGGAGCCTTTTGTGGCGGCTTCTTCATCCTCACCAGACATCTCCAGGGCAGGAAGCTGGCCTCCAGAACATTCCTAAGGCCCTTCACCAGAGCCTCTGGGAATTTCTGCCTCCTGTCCACCCACAGCCAGGCCACAACAAACAAGGAGCACAGCTTTGGGTTATCTCTCCTCTGCTACCTCCTCCAAGGAAGTCTCAGCATTCTTGTCTTATCTGAAACTCAGGCCTGACTATCTCTGGATTCC
The DNA here is from genome assembly GCF_042477335.2 of Ovis canadensis. NCBI lineage: Eukaryota > Metazoa > Chordata > Mammalia > Artiodactyla > Bovidae > Ovis > Ovis canadensis. The sequence goes on along the minus strand of NC_091266.1, from coordinate 58,732,475 downwards.
CCCTGCCAGGAGGAGGGGTACCACCAGTTCTGATGTTCTCAGGTGCTTCTATATCCATCATGCTATTTCTATAGCCACCCCACCCTCACTGTGAACTTACACTTACTGAGTTTTCAGAGCGTATTTCATATCATTTATTGCTTTTCCCTCAACCCTCTGATATCCATGATCTTGCTTTGCCAAGTATGAATTTACTCAAAACAAACTCTATATTGGTGAGAAAGACAAGTCTGCTCACCTGCCATCTACTTACCCTCCCACCAGACAGATTCTTTGTTCCTTACTTGTACTTACTAGATTACAAACTTTTTTCATGTCACTAACACTGTTAGAGACCATCTATCTTGTGGGTGTTTTTATCCACCATATCTCAGGTTTTCAAACTGCCTCTTATAGTTGGAAATTCAGTTGTTAGATTCGAAAATTGGAAATATAGTTGGAAAATCAGTTTGATTCTAAAGAATTTCACAGTGGATGCCTTCATTTCTGTGTCATTGTGCATGTCCAAAATTATTGGGTGAATTATGGGATTATTGCTTAAATTAGATGATGGTACAAAAGACCCTGATGCTGGTAAAGATTGAAGGCAGGAGGAGAAGGGGACAACAGAGGATGAGATGGTTGGATGGCATCACCAATTCAATGAGCATGAGTTTGAGCAAACTCCAGGAGATGGTGAAGGACAGGGAAGCCTGGTGTGCTACAGTCCAGACAGAGTCGGACACAACTGAGCAATTGAACAACAGCAAGAGGTGGGATTGCTGGTGGGAAAGGAGTGTGTGTTTTTAGGGCGGGTCCAGAGAAAACGTGAAGGCCTCCCAGTGTGGGACCCGGGCCCCCTTCTGTAGCTTATTCAACCTGGGGTGGTGATCACAGGGCCCGCCGCTGCCGCCGGGGTCCTGCTGGGCTTTGCTGAGCTCACTGTGTCTGCAGACACAGACCCAGGCAGGGGACCGTGAGGCCGGCTTTGTGCCTGGTTGCTCAGCGCGGCCTCACTCTGCTTGCTTTAAAGGGCAGGGTCACGGTTTCTCTCTGAGGGCAGGAATTCATCTGTTGTCGGTTAAGGGCAAAGGGCAGCCTGTGAGAGTCTCATGAAATAAATATTTTCCTGTGAAGTTATTCTTGGTGTGTGTGTGTTTGAAGACAGGTCCTGGGGGCAATTTAAACACAAAGACAGAGTTACAGTGTGAAATCTGGACAGGTTTCAAGTATGGCCTTGCAGTGGTTCTATTTTCCAACCCCAAATATTCAAGGCTGTTTTTCTTCTAGAAGTTACTTAGCAGTCTGCCCGGAAGGGAGCTGGCCTTTGCACATGCCCCTGGTGGTGGTCACATCTGAGGTCCTGGGGTGGCCCACGGGTCCCCACGGCCATGTGGGTAGGTGAGTTTTGCTCAGTTGCCTTGCTGTCGACGTGGTTCCTTTGTGCAAGTTAATGAGACCAGAGGCAGAGGTGACCCGACCAAGTCCGTCACTCAGCCCAGCGTGACTTTGTGCTGGTGATGCAACCGCCCAACGTCTGTTCTTCCTGAAACTCTTGTTTATGAAAAATTCATTTACCTCTGCTTCGGCTTCTCTTTGTTCTGTCCTCACTGTCTTCCTGCGAACCCTCAGGTTGGGGCAGAGGAAGCGGAAGATGCTTTTTAAGTCTTCATGAATAATGTTTCTAGAAATTTTTGAACTAGAACATGAATTACCCTATATATGTCCAACTCGTTAGCAGAGACCCTGATGCTGGGAAGGATTAAAGGCAGGAAGAGAAGGGGATGACAGAGGACGAGGTGGTTGGATGGCATCACCAATTCAATGGATGTGAGTTTGAACAAACTCTGGGAGATGGTGGAGGACAGGGAAGCCTGACACGCTGCATGGTGACATGCAAAGAGTCGGACACGACTAAGTGACTGAACAACAGGGACAACAAAAAAGCTCAAAACTAATAGAAAAGGGGGAGGGTTGTTTAATGGTTATAGTTTCAGTTTTATAAGATGAGAATGTTCTAGAGATCTGTTTCTACAACAGTGTGAATATATGTAATGCTACTCAACTATACTCTTGAACATGGTTAATCAGAGGGTTTCCTGGACTCGGGTGAGCAGCCTGGTAGAGATGCCGTGAGGGGGGTTATATGAGATGGGGCAGAAGATAGGCATGAATGATGGCTCGGTGCAGATGCTGCGAGGTCAGGTTACACGAGATGGGGCGGAAGATACATGAACGACAGGCTGCACCCTCCTCGGAGCCACGTGGAGCTGTGGGTTTGATGCTTTCACTGACAGTAATGACCTGGGATCAAAACAAGCTCTGCCAGGGGTCCACGTCTGCCCTTGTTCCTTTTGGAGCGACCTTGTCGTAAGAACAGTCGCATGGGGTTGGACAAGCGCAGCTTCTTCTTCTTAGGGAGCCAAGCACCTTGCGGAAGGGGTTTGTTGCTGTTTGCCCTGCTGCCGGGTCATCTCTGCTCAGGACTCTCTGAGGCATCAGGGCTTAGGGTGACCATAAGGCCGTGAGTGAAAGTAAAAGTGTTAGTCACTCAGTCGTGTCCGACTCGGTGTGACCCCATGGACTGTAGCCCACCAGGCTCCTCTGTCCATGGGATTCTCCAGGCAAGAATACTGGAGTGGGTTGCCATGCCTTCCTCCAGGGGATCTTCCCTACCCAGGCACTGAACCCAGGTCTCCTGCCTTGCAGACAGGGAAGCTATAGGTAGTGGGCATTTCCTTGGGTGAGCGGCTGGCCTTGTGGCAGGGAAGGAAAAGGGCTGCGGTGGCTGCATTTCTCGTGTCCTGTTAGTCCTCAGAGAGCACTTTGAGGTCAGCCGTTGTTTTTCTTTTTAAATGAGGTGAAACTAGTGTAACATGGAATTAAACATTTTAAAGCACAGTTCAGTGCTACTTAGTGTATTCACAAGATGGTGTGACTGCTGGCTCTCTCTGGTTTCAGAACTTTGTCATGGATCCCAAAACACCCTGGACTCACTGAGTAATCACTTTCGAATCCCCTTCCTCCATCTCTGGGTAACCTCTAATCTGCAGTGTCTGTAGAGTCACCTGTTCTGGGTAAAGTGCATCATGAGCTCAAGGACTGTAGATAGCAGTGAGCCCCTGGTCCAGCAAAGGTAGCCTTTCCTCTGCCAGTTGAGAACTCCCTCCCATCAAGCAAGATCCCAGCCCCCTAGAGCAGCAAACAGCTGAGCGGAATGGTCCAAGAGCTGGGGTGTTCCCTTGGATGTCCACTAATGGGGTTTCTTCTGTGATTATGACCGTCCTGTGGAGTGAGCTGGTGCTGGATTTGGGAGAAGAGCATGTGTCCACGTCATTGAGGAGCCAGGGATGTTCAGGGTGTGGAGTCATTTCCAGAGCTGGCATAACTCAGTACCAAAAAGTGGATGGCTTTGGATAACAGAGTTATCATTTGAGAGGCCGTGTGGCGGCGTCTGTTCCTGCCTCCCCCGTGGGCTGCTGTGGTTTGCTGTCTGATTCTGACGCTCCTCAGCTCGTGGGCGCCTTGCCCCCATTGCCCCCTGCGTCATCACATGATTTCCCCGAGTGCTTCTCTCTGTGCTCACCTTTCCGCTTTGGATAGACGCAGTCCCAGTGGAATGGGGCCCACCCTAAGCCCCTCATTTATACCCGATGAGCTCTGTGAAACCCCTCTCTTCAAATAAGGTCCCGTTCTAAGGTCCTGGGGGTCAGGACTCCAACATATGTCTTTGGGGCGGGGACATCACTGAACCCAAAACAGGCTGAATGAGTAGATCCTTTGGGATGGAGCGGGATTTTGAGTCGTGGAGTAAGAGAAGTGAAGGGGGGAGGAGGTGGTAGACTCCACGATCCCCTTCTGGAGTGAGTTTATTCTCGTAACTAAGGTGTTCCAGAAGGGATAAGCTGGTTTTCAGTACATCTGATGCATGAAGCCAGCCGCATGAAAGGAAGCAGGAGGCTGATTCCCCAAGGCACCATCTGTGAGAATAAGGTCTCGCAGACTGAATCAGGACTTCTGTTTCAAATGTCGGAAGTCCTACTCAAATTCGCTGAAGTGAGGAGGGGGAGAAAAGGAAAATTTTAGTTCACAGGAATAAAAGTTTCAGACGTAGATGTGACTCTGGCTTCAGGCAAGAAAGGGTCGACAATCTCGGGGCCTTCTTGGTGCAGTCAGGGCTCCCCTCCTCACCAGCTTGCAGGCGGGGAGCTTGGCCACTAACAACCCAAACTCATCCACCATGTGAGCTGACACCAGCAGGAGGCCCTCCTCCTATGACTCTGGAGGGAAAATCAACTTATGAGCTCAGCTTGTATCCTGGGATCATCTCTGAGCCAGTGGCTGTGGCCAGAACATGTGTATTTTCAGGGGCTGGACCTGGGTCACATGCCCATCCCCGTGAGTGTTGGGTGAGGCTGTTCCATCCGAAGCATCTGGGATAGATTCCGCACAGGAGATAGGGATTCTTTTATCCACAGAAGGAAAAAGAGGACAGTGGGTTTGGCTGAATAACAGGGCATGCCTGCAGACTCTGGGCCCCAGGATGGGGCGGCTGTGTTTGGTTCTTACTTATTACCTACAGTGTTGAGCTCCTAAGAGGATCTCTGTAAAACTTCATCCAATCAGAATAAGTGGACAAGTAAAGAAATATTTGTACAAAAGGTAGAAGGTGGAAAGTTGTGAAAAATGCTCACCTAGGGTTCCGAGACAATTCTGGAACTTGGATCAACATCCTTAGACAAATTGGTTAGTCTCAGGGAAGGAAGGAAGTTACCAAACATGGAGATATTTCATATGTACAGTTCTGAGCTTTCCTTCAGTCCTTTTTAAGAACCCTGAAGCCATAACTTGTGTTTGAAGACAAAAGGGGCATTGCAAGAAGAGTTTTAGAAAGAGGTTCTGGGGACTTGGAGGGTGGTGAATACCTCTTAGGAATCAGCTTGTGGGTACATTCAGGGTCAAGTCATGTGAAAACTGTGCTTTACCTTGACTTTGAAACCGACAGGTTTGGAAGTCAAAGGGCAGGTGACTTGCCAGAGAATGGAGTCAGCCTGCCCTCCCCAAAGGAGAGAGCTTGGAACAGAACTGGGGGCCTTTGCTAAACCTGAGTTGCTTTAGCTTCTTTTCTGAACAGAGTATCAGCTTGCTCCCCTCCCCCTACCTCTGCATACATTATTTGCTTCTAATAGTGTTACTAGAAACCCTTTTGTGATCATTAAAAGCTGCCTTTTTGGCCTTTGGGTCTGTGTGTGGTTTTCAACCTGTTGCCAGCCTTTAAGGGAACCCCAGGGCTGGGTCCACGTGGCAGTCACACCCTGTGGCCGTGGGATGCAGACAGGTAGCTGGCTCAGGTGATCTCAGCATGTGTGATATTGCTGGCAGTGTCCTCTGTACTTTAACATGGTGCCACTCAAACTTCTTGATTTTTTAAAACCGTGCATTCTGATTCAGTAGGCGTAGGCTGGATCTTGCAAGCAGCTGGTGTTGCTGGTCTGTGGCCTTGTTTGGTGGCACAAATTGGGACTCTGTGCTCGTGACCCCACTGGGAGCAAGTGATACTCCTTCCATCACCTGCCACGGCCACCACCTGCAAATTGTCCTTGGAACCACTTGGATCAGACGCCTGCTATGGTTCTAGCTTTGCTCACGTGGTTCCTGAGTTCCTGCGTTCATAGGTTGACCTGTCTAAAGTACCACGTGCTCTCTACATTGCAAGGAGACTTAAGCTGGTCAGGATTCCTGGCTGCATGGAGATGGAGATGGAGGTCGTGAGCCTGGCTGAGGCTCTGTAGACCTCGCAACTTTCTGTCAGGTCAGGAGGGAGTCCTCAGGGCCCACAGGATGGTCCTTTCCCCCTTATCCTTCTTCTAGCTCTTCCTGCTCCCTCCTCCCTCCTTTCTTCTGAGTGTTCTTTGTTTTTTGGAATTATATAAGCAGTATCAGCTTATAAGAATTAAAGAAAGAAGTCAGTTTATACAGAAGAGAGTCAAGTCAAGAACGGACGTCTCCTCCCCAGTCCCCAGAGGTCACCACTGTTAATGCACCCTGATCATGCCTGTTTGGGTGCTTTGACCTCAGCAACAGAAGCCCAGCCCCCACTGGCTTAGCAGTTCAGGAAATTTTTTATCTCACGTGACTGAAAGTCCCAGGGGAGGTTGATGGGGATCTAGGGTTGGTTCACTCAGTAACTGTTGAGGTTCACTTCTCACTCTCTCCTCTGTGCCATTAAAGGTCTTCCCTTCAGTCCAGACTAGTAAGAGTGGCCAGGGGTGCTGTGCTCTGATTGATTGGCTTAGACCAGTCCTGTCGTACTCCTGCAGCTGAAGGTGTGAAGTCAGTTTCCTAGAAGTGGAGAAGCGGGGATTCCCAACAACACAGGGCTCCTGTTAGGAAGGATGGAAGCGGACTGCATGTTGGGTGAGCAACTGATAGTGTCCACCACACTTCCAGAAATTTCCATGCAGTTGTGATGCTCACTCTTGAATTCATTTATTCATTCACTATCCCTTCCTTCATTTAGCGTGACAGTTTGCCAGACACTAAATACTAACAATTTTATATTATTAATATATATAATGCATATATTATAATAAATTGTTAATAGCAACTTATTAACATTGTTGATAAAATAACAGTGGCATCACCAACTCAATGGACAGGAGTTTGGGCAAGCTCTGGGAGATGGTAAAGGACAGGGAAGCCTGGCATGCTGCAGTCCGTGGGGTCACAAGGAGTCAGACATGACTGAGCGACTGAACAGCGAATACTAACAATGAATCCGTGAGGGAGGTACCACTGTTCCCTGTTTATGGGTGAAAACCCTAAGGAAAAACTGCTCTAGTGACTTATCCAAGGTCACACAGCTCATGAGTAGAAGAGCAGAGATTGGAACCCAGGCATTCTGGCTCCAGGTCTGTGCTTTCCCCACTAGGTTAGTTCTGACTTTTTAAATGCTTCTTGAAATTTGGCTCTTTCACCTCTGTGTGAATGCTAGAAGCTGGAGGTTGGACTATGTCCCCACATGAATCAGGCCCCTAACAGAGCCACCATAAGTAAAGGAATGATGTGGATGAATTCAAAACCGTATTTCTGTCCCTAGATCCGAATAACTATTATCACCGGCGGAATGAAATGACCACCACCGATGACCTAGATTTTAAGCACCACAACTATAAGGCAATGCGCCAGGTAAGACTCTGGTTTGTCAGAGGGAAATCTGTCCTGTGCCCAGGAGCATATGGGCGTTTGTGTTTTTGTGGTTTGTTGAGGCCACACTTAATCTTGTGGTTTCGAGGTTGAGAATGCCTTGTTGGGGTTGGGGGCGCCCAGAGGAAGCCTCTCTCTCCAGCAGGCGATTGAAGCAGAATTCGAACCCAAACTTTCTGCAGCTCTTCCTCCTGCACTGTTGGTGGAAAGGTGGTGCAGCCACTCAAGAAAAGAGTATGAAGTTTCATTCAAAAACTAAAAATAGAGCTACACCGTATGACCCAGCAATCCTATACCTGGGTATATATTCAAAGAAAAGGAAAATTTTAATTTGAAAAGATTCATGTGTCCCAATGTTCATAGCCACGTGTTCATCAACAGGTGATTGGCTTTAAAAGATGTGGTATATATATATATATATATATATACACAATGGAATATTAGCCGTAAAAAAAAGAAAGAGCGTTGCCATTTACAGCAACATGGATGAATTAAGAAAAAATTATCCTTACTGAAGTAAGTCAGGCAGAGAAAGGCCAATGTTATGACACCACTTGTATATGGAATCTAAAAAGTAACACTAACAATTTTATGTGCAAAATAGAAACAGACTCACAGACATAGAGAACAAACTGTGGTTACTAAGGGAGAAAGGGAGGGTTGGAAGGATACGTTAGGAGTGTGGCATGAGCAGATCCAAATTACTGTGTGTAAAACAGATAAGCAACAGGATTAACCGGATGGCACAGGGAGTTACAGTCAGTATCTGTAATGATCTATAATGGAAAATAACATATATATGTGTGTGTGTGTGTGTGTGTGTATATAAATATATGTGTGTGTGTGTGTATATATATATATATATATATATGTATCGGAGGAGGCAGTGGCACCCAACTCCAGTACTCTTGCCTGGAAAATCCTATGGACGGAGGAGCCTGGTGAGCTGCAGTCCATGGGGTCGCTAAGAGTTGGATACAACTGAGCAACTTCCCTTTCACTTTTCACTTTCATGCATTGGAGAAGGAAATGGCAACCCACTCCAGTGTTCTTGCCTGGAGAATCCCAGGGGTGGGGGAGCCTGGTGGGCTGCTGTCTATGGGGTCGCACAGAGTCGGACACGACTGAAGTGACTTAGCAGCATATATCTATATCTATATCTATATCTATATCTATATGAATCACTTTGTTGTACTCCTAAAACTAACATGATATTGTAAGTCAAGTATACTTTAATTAAAAAGATACTGTAGTTCTGAAGAATCACCGTGGGCTTGAGAGCCCACTGATTCAAGGACATTGGTCATGTGCAGCGTGGAAGAAGAAGAAGGATCTAGAACAACACTGGTGATGGCAACAGCAGGAAGCTCTCACACAGCACCTACAGCTGTTTCCCTACATTAGGAGTTTACATGTGTTAACCTGGTCAGTCTCTCTGACCGCCCTGGGAGTGCAAGATCATTGTTGTTATTATCTTACTGATGGCGAAACTGAGTCACTGAGGGAATATATAACACCCCCTTGTTATTCTGATTCTCTGATTCTCAGTATTAGAATCACTAGAAGAAATCTGAAAACATACCTATACTTGAAACCTGCCTCAGGCCAATTGAAGTAGAATCCTTAGGAAAAGGGACTGGGGATCTAAAGTTTTAATGAAGGCTGTGCTTGCGATTCTAATATACAGGGAGGTTTCAGAACAGCTGGTTGATACCTTGATGACTGTTAGTGCTTTAGTAATGTTAGGAGGAAAAGACATTACAGAGGAGATTGTCCTCAAACATAAATACAGAAACCAGGTACTCCAGAAGTAAGTCAGAGAGAGGAAAGCAAATATCATACACTATATGATAAATATATATGGGATCTAGGAAAAGTGATACTGATGAACCTATTTGCAGGGCAGGAATAGAGACTCAATAGAGAACAGACTTACAGACACAGTGGAGAAGAAGAGGGTGGGACAAATTGAGAGAGTAGCCTTGGAATATATACATTACCGTGTGTGAAATAGACAGGTGGTGGGAAGTTGCTGTATCATGCAGGGAGCCCAGCCTGGTGCTCCGTGACAGCCTGGAGGGATGGGATGTTGTGGGAGGTGGGAGGGAGGTTCAAGAGGAATGGGACATGTGTATACCTGTGGCTAATTTGTGTTGATGTACGGCAGAAACCAACACAGCATCGTAGAGCAATTATCCTCCAGCTAAAAATAAAAATTACAAAAAAGAAAAGTAATTTAAAAAATAAACATCTCTACAATAATTAGAAACAAAATAAGAGAGAAAGAAACCAGGTACTCCTGAGCTGTTGCCAGCATTTGCACACTGGGTGTGGAAGGGGGAGTGGACCAAGCATTTAGTAGGCGGGGCTGAAACAGCAGCCCAGAGCTGTAATGCTTTGTCTGAAACCCCTGTTCGGCATGCCCCCAACCTAGTGCTAGAAAGCCCAGGGAAGTGCTGGCAAGTGGAGAAGTCCTTAGATTTCGAAGAATCTGCCGAAAGGGAGCAGAGAAATAGACTCACAAAGGTGTCTGAGGAACAAGTGTTCAGCAAAGACCAAGAGAGCATGGCTCAAAGTGAAGGCTCAGAGGTGCCAAGGGAGGGAGCCAGCCTCCGCACGAGGGCCAGAGACTTCCCTTCTGCTGCTGCTGCTAAGTCGCTTCAGTCGTGTCCGACTCTGTGTGACCCCATAGATGGCAGCCCGCTAGGCTCCCCCATTCCTGGGATTCTCCAGGCAAGAACACTGGACTGGGTTGCCATTTCCTTCTCCAATGCATGAAAGTGAAAAGTGAAAGTGAAGTCTCTCAGTCATGTCCGACTGGTCGTGACCCCATGGACTGCAGCCTACTAGGCTCCTCCACCCATGGGATTTTCCAGGCAAGACCATCCCTGAGGTCGGAGCAATTAGGCTGTGCCACATGGGCCCTCTGCCTCAACACAGGGAATCAACAAACCCGTGTTCGTCCTGATGTCATTTAATCTGAGATCCTCACACACAGCTTCCAGATACCTGTCGGCACAGATGTGGAGGTGGGACATGCTAAGGAGATTGTCTTGCTGTCTGGCTCTGCAGAAGCGAGGCTAATATGCTCGGACTTGAGTCTGAGTCATCCCTGCCGCTCTCCGTCTTCGGGTGTTGATATGACTCTGCTCAACCTTCCGTTTTATGAAGCATTTGTGTGTTGACTCAGCTTTGCTCAGTATCTCAGGACATCTTTGCGCCCAGAAATTAGGCAAATATCAACTCAGCTGGTACAGTTAATGTCAAAGGTAACCTATCTAAATGCATTGTAAAATGAGCTCACTGCACAGAGAGTCTGGTATCTTTAAACAGTCGTCCCACATGGAGAATGAGGGCTCTTCTCATATGAAAGAGCTAATGGATGTACTTCCTTACCCTGAGGGACTCTGGTCCCCATCATTTGGTAGATATCAGAGCTAAGAGGAACCTGGGAAGGCAACCGACCCCTGCAGGGGACAGCGGGTGACCACTCCGAGGTTCCCAGACCCCGCAATTGGAAACTGTCCTGGGGGGAGGGTGGCATCTATCAATCCCGAAGTGTTCAGGCCAGAAGCGGCTTGCCATTTGGATTCCTGGCACTTGGGGATGAGAGAGAAGCCAGCACTTTCAGCGATACTGTAGGGAGACTGCTAAACGCCTGCAGAAATCTTTCTACTTCAAGCGGGGGGACAATGTTAGTTTATCCTAGTATTGAGAGAGACATTTGCAAAAAACATAAAAATGAGAAGCAGACGCGGGAGCAGGGAGTGAAAAGAGAAGACAGAACAGCTGTTGCTTTGGAGGGGAAAATCATGAGAATGTGAGCGACTCGTGGGGGAATTCTTTCTGGAGCACTGGCCTATAAGACACTGTGCTCCCCGAAAGGGAGCCCCCCGGGGGTTTGGGAGGGGAGGGGAGAGGGGAGCGAGGAGGCTGGAGGCAGTCACGTGAACACTGATACTGTGGGGCAGAGTGAGTTAATTGCTCTGAACACTGAAAAGACCTCACACCTCATGTAACCATTTATAATTGCTTAATCATCTCTGTGTCTGCATGGACAGAAGGAGGCAGGTGGATCCCAGCAGCAAGGACAGGGGAGCAGGACCATGGAGGTGGGAGGGTTGGCACCCCACCAGCTCTCTTTTGGTTCTGATTTCCAGGGCAGCTAAGGATGGTCCTGGGCAGCAGGCTGTGGTACTGCTGAGCTCTTGACCATGGGGGTGGCGATGGTGGCAGCAAGCCAGGGCAGGACCACAGGTTTGCAGACGCAGACCAGCCCAGCTTTGCGCCCATGGGACACCTCCTACATTGGCTCTCTCTGGAATTCCTCCCTCTGGAATTCCTTTTCACTTGATCCGGACACAGCAAATGAGTTAAGATGATAGACGAGGACTTTTTCTCTTCTCACTTCTTTCTTTATTTTTTAATCCATTGGATAAACAACATTGGATCCATATCAAATGCAAACCAAAAGTCTCAAGGTTAGTCCTCCATGAACCCATGGCTTCCATCCCCACTCCATTTCTCTCCAGGGTTTGCATTTCTATGCTCACAGAATTCACGCGATTTTGATCGGAGTATGGTTAGCCGCTTTGCCCAGATTGTCTCACGTCACGTTGGATCATTAGCCACGGCTCCTGCTGGCTTCGTGATTGTCAGTGAAATGCTCCAGGATGAATCAGAGTTTTCTCAGCTACCTTCCTGCTCTGGAGCTTCGGGATAGCACCCACTTGTAATGAATAGCAAGAGAGGATGAAACAGCTACAACCAGTGTCATCATGCATGTAACTTACCTCTCTTTATGAAAATTTCCTCCCATGTATCCCTAGAAACTGAATTACCAGGAAAGGGGCTCGCTGTTCTGTCTCCTTCAGGACAAGAAGGAAGCAACAGAGACGGGGGGATTCAGCAGCTCCCAGGATATGATTTATTCAGAGATGAGGAAACAGAATCTTGAGGATGCTGAACATCTTACAAAACCCACTTCCCTCGAGGATAATGTTTCCCTACTGGCCCTTTCTAGACACTTTTCCTAATTACCCATTATATTAAAAACTAAGGAATAAGATTTTGTTGGGTAAGGTTGCACTTTGGAGGATCATAAAGCTTGTAAGAGCTAAGATTTTTAGCCCCTGGAGAATCAATTTTCACTTCCTTTAGAATGATGTCACCCTTGTTGAGGATGCATGCTTTTAAGGCCATCAAGAAAATTCTGTCTCTTCCTCTCACTTTAAACTTCAAGACCCAAACATTTACCAGTAAGACTCAAACTCCAGAATGTCCTTTTTGACTGTTTTCAGGAATAAGTAAGATGGATCACCAGCTGAGTCTTAGATGGTGCCTGTGGCCCCCAGAGAAACATTTCCCCGCATTGCAAGGGCCCACCAGGCTTAGTGGCTCAGATGGTGACGAATCTGCCTGCAATGCAGGAGAGCTGGGTTTGATCCCTGAGTTGGGAAGATCCCCTAGAGAAGGAAATGGCAACCCACTCTTGCATTCTTGCCTGGAGAATCCCATGGACAGAGGAGCCTGATGGGCTACAGTCCATGGGGTTGCACAGAGTCAGACACGACTGAGCAACTTTCACTCATGCTTCCTAAAGGGAGTCTCCAAATGCCTGTATTCTCTTTCCTGTGTGTAGAAAGATACTTGTGATATCAAAACACTGAGAGGAAACCCTGACTGGTATAAAAATACTGCAGTGGTGTGTGGAGGATGAAGAGGTGACTCTGATGACTCATGGTTGAGAGTCATCCCGTCCCGAGATGCTGTGTCCCTGGCTGACTGCTCATCCTAGGGAATATGCCATTTGTCTTTTTTTTTTCAATGTCAAGGTGGAGATTTCCAGCACAGGGTGGCCCAGTTCTCAGGCAGCTCTTTGAAAGGGGAAGGAGGGTAGGCATTAAACGGCAGCCAGGCTCTGTTAACTAGGTGTGTTAACTAGGTGCTGATCACCTAGTTAAGGATGAGCCGAGTGGCTCTGTGTCTGCAGAACTGGTCATTGATCTGAATGCAAGACAGGGGACCACCAGCTGACCGGGATTTGGGGAGGCCCACACTGGTAGCGGAGAATGACTCTGCGGTCAGCAGGGACAAGCATGCGAGACCCAATCGGATAGTGCTTGTGCCGAGGCCAACCTCCAGAACGGTTCCATGTAAAACAGACAAAAGAGATGGCGGAATTGATTTTGATTGCTTTACTGCTCCTTCATGGACAGAGTGCTGGCAAAGTAATGCTCAACATCTTCCCAGCTAGGCCTCAGCAGTACATGAACCAAGAACTTCCAGACGTTCAAGCTGGATTTAGAAAAGACGAGAACCAGAGATCAAAGTGCCAACATCTGATAGATCATAGAAAAAGTGAGAGAGTTCCAGAAAAACATCTACTTCTGCTTCATTGACTATGCTAAAAACTTTGACTGTGTGGATCACAATAAACTGTGGAACATTCTTAAAGAGATGGGAATACCAGACCACCTGACCTGTCTCCTGAGAAACCTGTATGCAGGTCAAGAAGCAACAGTTAGAACCAGACGTGGAACAACAGACTGGTTCCAAATCAGGAAAGGAGTATATTGTCTCCCTGCTTATTTAACGTACATGCAGAGTACATCATGCTGGACTGGATGAAGCACAAACTGGAATCAAGATTGCTAGGAGAAATATTAATAACCTCAGATATGAAGATGACACCACCCTTATGGCAGAAAGCAAAGAGGAACTGAAGAGCCTCTTGATGAAGGTGAAAGAGGAGAATGAAAAAGCTGGCTTAAACTCAACATTCAAAAAGATCATGGCTTCTGGTCCCATCACTTTATGGCAAATAGATGGGGAAACAATGGAAACAGTGACAGACTTTATTTATTTGGGCTCCAGAATCACTGGGGATGGTGACCGCAGCCATGACATTAAAATATGCTTGCTTCTTGGAAGAAAAGCAATGGCAAACCTAGACAATGTATTAAAAAGAAGAGACATTACTTTGCCAACAAAAATCCATGTGGTCAAAGCTGTGGTTTTTCCGGTAGTCATGTATGGATGTGAGAGTTGGACCATGAAGAAGGCTGAACGCCGAAGAATTGATGCTTTTGAACTGTGGTGTTGGAGAAGACTTTTGAGAGACCTTTGGACTGCAAGGAGATCCAGCCAGTCAATCCTAAAAGAAATCAACCCTGAATACTCATTTGAAGGACTGATGGATGCTACAGCTGAAGCTCCGGTATATTGGCCTGATGTGAAGAGCCAACTCACTGGAAAAGATGATGCTGGGAAAGATTGAAGGCAGGAGGAGAAGGGGATGACAGAGTACAAGATGGTTGGATGGCATCACCAACTTCAATGGACATAAGTTTAAGCAAACTCCAGAAGATGGTGGAGAACAGGGAAGCCTGGCATGCTGCAGTGCAAGGGGTCACAAAGAGTTGGACATGACCGAGCGACCAAACAACAACAACAATGATAATGTGGACAGATACGGACCCCCGAGTCCAAAGCCCTGGCTCCACCTGGTTCTAGATGGGTGACCTCGGGCAAACCCCTCAATGGTCTCTCTGAGCCTCTCTCTCCATATCTGTAGAATGGGTTCAAGCCCCTTTGATTACCTACTTCAATTGTCTACTTCACTGGTGTTTGTCATGATAAGACTCAGTAGAGAAACAGAACTTGCTGTGACTAATGACATCAATACTGAGTCTCTCAGTAAAACTTGGTGCCTATCCTCTGTGGCTCCAGTTCAGCCCCGCACTGTGTATTCCTCATAGTGAGACATATGAAGCTAGATCAACCTTGCTTACATGTGGTTTCTCCATGGATGGTGGGTTTCCATCTCTCCTATGGTTGGACAAGAGTCCTTTACAGTCGTCTTTCTCTTTCTCTCACCTAGATATTAAAACACAAAGTGAGTTATCATAAATCAAAGTATGTTTCCCCCCTCGCAGGAGTGGTGGGAAAACTAGGCCTTGAATGCCTGACCAGGGCTGCAGTTGTGACACCTCGTAGTTGTGTCATGAGAGCCAAGCTCCAGCGGCAGTGAATCCGCCGTTCCTTTAGTGATGCCCCTGCCCCCCGCCCCGCAGTGACCCATGATTGCCCTCCACACATCAGTGCAGAATGCAAGAAAGGCAAGAAATGCAAAGAAATTGCAAGAATTGCAAAGAAATCGCAGAATGCAGAAAAGGCAAACTGGTGTGATGTCATGCACTCCAGTAAAAGTTCTACCCGATACCATTTTTCCAGTTCTCGTAGCTTTCAACCTACTATAATGTTTGCAGCAGACTTGTCTATGTACAATTTATCAGGACACTTTATAGATTGTTTGGCTGATAGGAATGATTTGAAAGGTGCATCGAGCACGTCCAGGCCCACGCTGCCCCTCTGTGAGCCCTTGCTGTATCATCGTTAGCCCAGCTCCTGCTCAGCTTGAACAAGGATGGAGCTCTCCCTGGTGGGCACACACCCAGGCTGGGATGCCCTCACTCACAGCTTGCATGGTACCCGAGCTTCGCTCTTGGTCTGTAAAACTCGTGTATCCTCCTGACACCACCATGGGGAAGTGTGGCTGGTCTGGTGCCTGGCAGGAATGTCCTTTGAATCAGAGCTTCTTTCCCTTGGGGATGGCATAGGGGTTTCACACAGAGAGAGTCGAGGTGACTTACCAGCTCACCCACAGGTACCCGCTCAGAGATGGAGGCACCGCAGCCTCTGGTGGGTGTGTCTCTGTCCTTTGCCCCTGTCGTTAGCAGACCCTCATCACCTCCTCTGGAAGCTTGTCTGATGAGCTCAACTATCAAAGCAAAATTCAGGAAATGGCATGTATGTATTTGACTTTTCCTTGGAAGTCTGTGTCCCCCACCCTCTCACGGCATGGCTCCCATTACTTCATGCCCCTTACTTGGCACCGACTCTGTCCGACTCTATCTGCTGCTGCGCAGTGGGCTCCAGGAGGGCAGAGCAGCCTGACGTCACAAACGCTCATTAAAGTATAAGACAGCATGATGCTCAGTAATAAATACTTATGTAGGCAAGGGATTCCCTGGTGGCTCAGACAGTAAAGCGTCTGCCCGCAGTGCAGGAGACCCAGGTTCAATCCCTGGGTCAGGAAGATCCCCTGGAGAAGGAAATGGCAACCCACTCCAGTACTCTTGCCTAGAACATCCCATGAATGGAGGAGACTGGTGGGCTGCAGTTCATGGGGTCTCGAAGAGTTGGACACGACTGAGCGACTTCACTTCACCACTTTAGGCAAGTCTATGGCTGCCCACTCCAGTATTCTTGCCTGGGAAATCCTTGGACAGAGGAGCCTGGCAGGTTATAGTCCATGGGGTTGAAAAGAGTCGGACACGACTTAGGGACTAAACCACCACCACCACCATAGAGAGAAAAGGCTGTCCTTAGGTAACAAAGCCACCAAGGGAGGTGATACCACCACCCAGGGAGGTGATAAACACAAGCCAGAGGTGCTGGGAGATAGGGCAGGGGGAGGAGACGGGGAACCTTCCAGGAAGGGCGAGAACTCAGGTGTATGGGAGGGTGAGAGTGTGCAGGGGGCCATGGGAGGGGGCTGTCTCCTTGAGAGCTATGCCCGCTACAGTGCACGGCCATCATGGCTCAGAGCCGTAAATCCATCTTATTTTGCAGTTGATGAAGGTTGTGAATGAAATGTGCCCCAACATCACAAGGATTTATAACATTGGCAAGAGCCACCAGGGCCTGAAGCTGTACGCCGTGGAGATCTCCGACCACCCCGGGGAGCACGAAGTCGGTAAGGCTGCCCGTGCGCAGTGCCCTGGCCCTCCATGTCCAGTGCTTTCTTAAAGAGCGAGGCAGAGATCACTCTGAGAACATTCACGAAGCAGGGCAGGAGCTGGCCGTGTACACACTCTCGCAGACAGCTTCTGCCAACGTTGGTTCTGTGTAGTATACTCTTGCCTGGAGAGTTCCATGGACAGAGGAGCCGGGGACGCTACAGTCCATGGGGTCGCAAAGAGTCAGACACGACTGAGTGACTAACACTTTCACTTTGGGACTTACCTCATGGCTTAGGCTATAAAGAATCTACCTGCAATGCAGGAGACCTGGGTTAGATCCCTGGGTCGGGAAGATTCTCTGGAGAAGGGAGTGACAACCCACTCCAGTATTCTGCCTAGAGAATCGAGGAGCCTGGTAGGTTACAGTCCACGGGGTCGCACAGAGTCAGACACAACTGAGCAACTAACACTTTTTCACCCCACATTGTATGAGGTAGGCTGTCAAATTATTTAAGCTGGAAGTACCCTACTTTTCTCCAAATGGACCACGCTTAATACTGTTCTCCTCTGAGACCAGTCACACTAACCAAAAAGGAAAATGGCTGTGATGCTTAAAACAAACTCCTTTTTCTGGAGAAAATTCTAGACTCCCTGGTCATTATGGGTTGGAGTTAGAGGTGGTTCCCTTCATCTTCTTTTAAATTTCCATCCTATTTTCAAGCATTTCCTGTTTTTAGCCACTTCTCATTTAATCACTCCCAAACCTGTGTTCTCCTATAGGTTAGGGGATGCAGGGTCGGGGTGGGGATGGGTGAAAGATTTTTCTTTTTGCTAAAATTGTGAGCCCTTTAGATCCACTGGAATTTAAATGTAGAGATTTGTCTGATTCTCTTGACTTGAATGTTCATCAGTATTCTGGGAGTTTCCCTCAGGAATGTCTTTTAAAGGGTGAGGGCTTTATCTGTGGGTAAAGTCACATTTCCTCAAAAGCAGTAGCTTGGCTAGCGAGGGAGGCAGAAGTGCTATCAGCTCATGCCCAGCACTGATAAATCCAACAGGGAAAAGCTGAGCTTTGAAAAGCACAAGGGCAAAGACAGCTCCCTTTACAAAACTGAGTCATTGCTGACTTCCCATGATACTGTTTTCTGCTTGCCTTTATTCATCTCCATATCTTTATAAAACTAAATACAAAGTCCTTTTAAGAAAAAGAATTACCTCCCCAAATAATTGCTATGATTTGTGTTTAATTTGTAACTCTTAAACCATAAACCCTGTGTTATTTTACCTATTCTTGCCAAATAAGAATAAACAGTCTTGCTTTGTGGCTGTTACCATCTAAGGTTGTTTTTACACATTTTCTCATATACCTATCTGGGAGCTAATAAAAATTGTACTGATATAGCTTCAGTTGATGTGCAAGAAGAGATAAAATTGTACGTTTCTGTTATTCAGAGATTTCTTTCCTAATACGATGTGCTGAGGATTGTTTTGCTGTTAGCATCCGATATGATTGTCTGTTTTTTCCCATCTTTGAGTAAAGGTGAGCCCGAGTTCCACTACATCGCCGGGGCCCATGGCAACGAGGTGCTGGGCCGGGAGCTGATGCTTTTGCTGATGCAGTTTCTGTGCCAGGAGTACTTGGCCGGGAACTTGCGCATCGTCCGCCTGGTGGAGGAGACCCGGATCCACATACTCCCCTCCCTGAACCCCGACGGCTACGAGAAGGCCTACGAGGGGGTAATGGACGGCCTCCCTCCCCCAGCACAGCAGCCGCCCCCGCCCCCTGCACACACACGCACGATGCACTGAGTTGACCTAAATTCCACATCACTAGCTTTCTTTTTCAGTGTCTTTCTGCTGAGACGGGGGAACCCAGAGGTTTATGAAAGATGAGTTGCATAATTATAAAGATGCATAATTGAGAATTATGGGGACCCTGGGAAGTGGACACACTAACAGACTGAAGAAAAGGATGAGAAAGATAATATTGTTACATATACAATGGGGCTAATAGAATAATAATAACACGTAACATTGATTGAATACTTAATCAACGCATATTTTAACCTTGATAATTACCTATAAATCCTCTCATCAGTTTTCTGAGGACAGCTGTTTTTATTATCTTGATACATGGTTTATGTTTTATGTTCCGATAATATAGAATTTATAGGTTATAGTTCTATATGGAATATATATATGTATAGAATTATGTAGAGATTACAATTAGTATAATGTATTGTGTATTCATAATTATATATCACAGTATCTGGGAATAAAATGGCAAACTATACTTCAAACAATGGTGCCCATCAAATGCAGATTTACAGGTTTTTGCTTGTGTTTATTGGTGCAAATAGTTGGTTAGAGATTTGTGTTGCTGAATCGTGAGCCAGAACTGCAGTGGACATAATGTGGCGGCTCTTGATTTTTGAGTCTTAAACTTATTATTACTTGGAGTTTCATTCAACCAGTGCAGAAGAGGTGAAGGCAGGGGAGGCAGGAGAGGCCCCCTTTCCTGAGGACGGCTCTGTGGCAGGATGACTCTGTACGTTCCCCCTTCAGAGTGGGAATAATAATAATAATGACTACATTATCCTTCACCCACCAAACAGTAACAGACTATTAGCCAAATAGTCTCCCTTGGATGTCATCTTTGTGTCAGAGGGTGTTTGGAGGCTTCGAGGCACACCCCAGATGGAGACCAACATGGAGCGGCCTTGTGTGTGGGAGACAGGAGGGTCCAGAGGTCTGTGGGTCCCTCACGTTCTGAATTGTCTCCCAGGGTTCCGAGCTGGGAGGCTGGTCCCTGGGCCGTTGGACCCATGACGGGATTGACATCAACAACAACTTTCCTGACTTAAACACGCTGCTGTGGGAGGCAGAGGACCGACAGAACGTCCCAAGGAAAGTTCCCAATCACTATATCGCCATCCCCGAGTGGTTTCTGTCTGAAAATGCCACGGTGAGTAAAAATACCCCATAATCTGCAAAGCAGAGGAGGCCAAAGTAAACACCCACTGCTACTGGCCGAGGATGTAACATTTAAGAACAAGACAAAATCACTTTTTTCCTTTCAGGTCTTCTCCAAAACTAGGGAAATGTGCTAGATAATAACTACCTATTAAATTGAAATGTGAGGAGATTCTTCCCAGAAGAGAAATCATTTAATTAGATTTCTTTGCAGTACTTCCAAAAAAAAAACCCCTTCACCTAAATCGCGCATATTCATTAATGTCATTATTACCCTTACATTTGACAGTGCTGTGAAATTTCAGTGACATTGTCCTTAGACCTCACTGATTGCTTGAGAGATCTTATTTTTATTTCATGAGTCCCTATGGATTTATTACTCATGGTGCTTCTTTGGAAAGAAAAATGCAATTGGATGGGAAATATTTCCCCCACATTTCTTAGATCTAGTTAGGTCTTAGCAAAAAGTGTCTTGTAAAATAAATAATCTTCACAAAATTTCCCATGCCTCTTATTGTCTCCTCCGCTCACTGTAAATTCTCTTATACCCTTAGTCTTTGGCCCTATATGCTCTTTAAAAAGGTCTGCATTGATTGCTGTATACGTGAGTGTTAGGTTTGGCTATACCAACAGTAAAAGTGGCTTAAAGAGGTAGAAATATCAACAACCTCAGATACACAGACTATACCACTCCAATGACAGAAAATGAAGAGGAACTAAACAGCCTCTTGATGAAGGTGAAAGAGGAAAGTGAAAAAGCTGGCTTAAAACTCAAATTCAAAGCACTGAGATCACGGCCAGTCCATCCTAAAGGAAATCAGTCCTGAATATTCATTGGAAGAACTGATGATGAAGCTGAAACGCCAATATTTTGGCCACCTGATGCAAAGAACTGACTCACTGGAAAAGACCCTGATGCTGGGAAGGATTGAAGATGGGAGGAGAAGGGGACGACAGAGGATGAGATGGTTGGATGGCATCACCGACTCAATGGACATGAGTTTAAGTAAACTCCGGGAGTTGGTGATGGACAAGGAGGCCTGGCGTGCTGCAGTCCACGGTCGCAAAGAGTTGGACACGACTGAGTGACTGAAGTGAACTGAACTGAAGATCATGGCATCACTTCATGGTGATTAGGTGGGGAAAAAGTGGAAACAGTGACAGAGTTTATTTTCTTAGACTCCAAAATCATTGCTGATTGTGACTGCAGCCATGAAATTAAAAGACTTGCTCCTTGGAAGAAAAGCTATGACAAACCTAGACAGCATATTAAAAAGCAGAGACATCACTTTGCCGACAGAGGTCCATATAGTCAAACCTGTGGCTTTTCCAGCAGTCATGTACACATGTGAGAACTGGACCATAAATAAAGCTGAGTGCCGAAGAATTGATGCTTTCAAACTGTGGCACTGGAGAAGACTCTTGAGAGTCCCTTGGACAACAAGGAGATCAAACCAGTCAATCTTATAGGAAACTGACCCTAAATATTTATTGGAAGGAGTAATGCTGAAGCTGAATCTCCAATACTTTGGCCACCTGATGCAGAGAGCCAACATGTTGGGAAAGACCCTGATGCTGGTGAAGATTGAGGGCAGGAAGAGAAGGGTCAACAAAGGATGAGATAGTTGGATGGCATCACTGACTCAATGGACATGAATTTGAACAAACTCCGGGAGACAGTGAAGGACAGGGAAGGTGGGCACCTTACAGTCCATGGAGTCACAAAGAGTTAGACATG